>NC_086321.1:58327748-58933462 GCF_036172605.1 Pelobates fuscus
GTTCAAAGTAAAGATTTAATGTCCCTTGTTATAAATAACATAAAATTACTCCACTAACCGCAATCATGTAAAAGGTATTTTTTTTAATATATATAATATTTAAGTAAAGCAATGCTGCTGCATATAATAAAATTGTTAAAAGTAGTAAAATTTGCTGCATGTGCTCTGTACTCGTTAATCATTGTAAAGCTGCAACGCTATGCCCAGTGCACATTCACCCACTGATCATCTCCTTAATCTCACAAGTTAAATTAACCCCTTAAGGACACATGACATGTGTGACATGTCATGATTCCCTTTTATTCCAGAAGTTTGGTCCTTAAGGGGTTTAAAGAACATACACCAGAGGTAAGTGAATTTCAGTTAACTCACAGACCATCTAGAACAGAGATAACCAATCATCAATCTTTAAGCTATAAACAGGTTTGTTTTATACATTTTGTTTTTTTTAGTATCTTACAAGTGTGAATGTGCAAAATGGCTTCTATTTCAAGTATGTCCACTGCTGTGCCCACTAGTGATTCACTGCACCTTTACCTGAGCTGTACTATTTGGAAGTCCACCCTTGTGGTTATTTTAAAGCTTCAACTGTAAAAATCGCATCAGTTGATAGATTGACCTCAAGCGTTGTCATTTACCAGGAATTTAGATTTCATGGAAATTACTGAGCTTGTAATGGCTCATCACAATGGACGGGGATTGATTTAAAAAAAAAAAGGGGGGGGGGGGGGGGGAAGGGGGAACTCACAAATACAGCACTGGAGAGCGGATTATTGCCTCACCTTTCAGTACCTAAATCAGCTGCGACCCTTAGTACATCGTGGGAAAGCACTCCAAAAAGGCTTGGGGGCAAAGCACAGGACTCACCCTTGATATTGGCCAGCTACTTTCCCAGCCCTGCAGGCCCAAGATGGCGAACTTCTTACCTAATAAAGCACTGGACTCACTCTCCGCCTCGGAGGATGAAGATTTCAGCGATGTGCCCATGCCAACACAACAACGAAGCAATCGAGCTTTGCCACACAGGAAGACTGAACCCCAATTGGCCACCAAGGTGGACCTCTTGGGCATGATATCCGATCTCAAAGCCTTCTTCACATCAGAGCTTGCGGTGCTTAAGGAAGAACTGGGCACACTGGCAGGTCTTGACACATTATAACCCCCCCCCCCCCTCCCTTTAAACCCCGGGGTTATGGAGTTCTTAAACCCTACAGTCTCTCTCACATACCTAGGACCTTGCTCATGTGATATGGTTTGTGCCAATCTACTCACTACTACCTACCACTGCCCCACAGGCCCCAGACATACTACTTTTACCCATTTGACCACCTATTCCCACCTTAGAGCCTTGGACAATGAACCCTGTACGCTCCCATGTCCACTTACTGTTTTATCAGTGTGATATATACCACTCAGATCTTAGGTGTGTTCTTTATGTTTCTCTTACATACTACAATATACAAATGCGCAGCCTAGTTTAATGCCACATCATTGATTTAAAAATCCTGTTCTGTTTATGCTTGTAAATGCTGTTGTGGCATATCAAGCTGTTTGTTACCACAGGCACACCATAAATAAAGAATAATAAAAAAAAAAAGACATGCAATTAATAAACTAACAAAACATTTTCCACGTAAACAGTGACCACAGAATATTCTGTGGAGACTAATGTGAATTTTTGCATCGCTTTCCTTAAAGATAACTAGGCAAAGAACCCTCCAAATCCGTTCCCTATCTAAAGATGTATTCGAAGTGTAAATTAACATCCCCCCAGTGACCAAGATTCACCACATATTTGGACACTTTCTCCATTATAAACAACCTATCTTCTACATGTCAAATAAAGAAAGGTAAATCTAAGTTCCGATATCCCATCTTAATTACCTCTAGTGGGTGCAACTGAAGGGGAGATTGCGGTTAATTCTATCGCGGTGTGGAGTTAAATCCTAGGGTAGGAATTTACAGAGCGCTTTTCTGTTAATATGTACCTATAAGAAGGACAGTGGAGATGTGATAGCAACTTGTAAATGTATTAAGAGTTTAATGAGAAGAAGCATTGCTTTAACAAAATGGAGGAAAGGAAGAAGAGATAATGCAAGGTCATAGGATGAAAGCTAGAAAAGTTCTAGATCCTAAAACATTAGAAGATTGAAATCGTCTTAGAGGGAAGTCTGGTTTAACATAATAAGAGCATTTAATAGTGTGTGGTGGCTATCATAAAGTTAAGATTCAGTCAAAAATTTTATAATGGGTATGGTAGGCCATTTGTTACTTAAATTATATAAAAATAAATACATATTTAATGCTGGAGTGTTCAGTTCTCCATTTAGATCTGAGCTCCCCTCTGTTCCTATAAGTTATCTGTTATGCCCCAAAGTGTGGGCTGACGATTAATCAGTGAATGTAATGTTGCGATTGTTTACTCAATAAATTATATGCACATGGGCATAAGGTCTCCTAACCAAAGGCAGTGTTTACTCACTGTATACTGGATGAGTCAATTTCATTTTAGTTCCAGAGAATATAATCTTTGCTCTTTCTAAATATGGGATCTAGAATTCCTGCATGCTGAGTACTGTAAAATATGCAAGATTTCAAGACCCCATATCCACTGAATGTAGATTTTAGGACTGTGATTCTTCTAATGGGTACAACCACAAATGCAGCATTTGTTCAAAAGACTCAACATATCATTGCAAATGTATGTAATCTGCTTTGTCATCGCAATTTATTAAAGTTGATTTGCCATTTTAGGTCTTGTAAAAATAGGATTAATTTAGGACCAACTCTGCAAGTAAATCCCACACCTACTTTTGTGACATGTCACAAAAAAAAAAATTGTGATCCTAAAGATTCAAATAATGGGTTTAGCAACGTTGGCTATTTAATTAAATTAGAATATTTATGTACAGCATTTATTGGCGGTACTAAAGAACATTACAAAGCTGACAGTAAAATGGTTTAAATTCTCTCATTTTAATTAACTAAGAAAAAAATATGGCAAAGAAGCGTCTCTGTGGAACAATCCTTCATGGTTGATATCTAAGCCTGAATTGCGCTCGGAATGATAATGCAATCCAATCAATAAAATTGTTGGACAAAAAAAAGGAAGATGTGTGAGTTTGGGTAGTGATTATTTCAATGGAGCTGTGCAATGCATGTGAAGAACATATTAATGAGTTTCAACTCCTCGCAACTCATCTCCGTCCTCCATCATCATTCCCACCAGTAAGGTCTGGATTTCAAATAGGAAAGAGAGAAAAAGGAATGTATGAGTTGGAGAATTCTTTGATTCTGAAATAAATGTTCAGGTGTGTTTGGGTGACCGCTATCCCCTGTTAATGCAGACTGCCTGGTGTATACAAGGCTTCTGTCCTGGAAATGTGCAACTGATTAAAGAGAATATAGAGGTCTCTCACATGGTTACTCATGAGACTTGTCAGGAAAGTGAAAATCATGCTTGATTAGAGATGTCCCGAATTGTTCGCTGGCGAATAGTTCCTGGCGAACATCACTTGTTGGCGTTCGAAACGGATGGCGAACACATGCGCTGTTCAGTCCGCCCCCTATTCGTCATCATTGAGTAAACTTTGACCCTGGCCTGTACCTCACAGTTAGCAGACACATTCCAGCCATTCAGCCGCAGACCCTCCCTCCCAGACCCTCCCACCTCCTGGACAGCATCCATTTTACATTCATTGTGAAGCTGCATTCTTAGTGAGAGTAGGGACAGTGTAGCTGTTGCTGATTTGATAGGGAAATTGATAGCTAGGCTAGTGTATTCAGTGTCCACTACAGTCCTGAAGGACTCATCTGATCTCTGCTGTAAGGACAGCACCCCAAAAAGCCCTTTTTAGGGCTCGAACATCAGTCTGCTTCTTTTTTCTTTTTCTTTTTCTGTGTAATGTAATTGCAGTTGCCTGCCTGCCAGCCAGCCTGTGTGTCAGGCTCACAGCATATACTGTGCCCACTTGCCCAGTGCCACCACTCACTCACTGGTGTCACAATAGCTTGCATTTAACAAAAAAAATGTTTGGGACTGTAATATAATAGCAGTCAGTTTCCTTCACTAGTGTGTGTTTCAGGGTCTGCCAGGGCACAGTGTCACACCAGTGCAACTCATATCTGGTGTAACAGTAGAGTACATTTTTTTAAAAAAAAATCCAATTTTGACTGTAATAGATTGAATAGCAGTTAGTTGTCTGCCAGCGTGTGTGTCAGGCTCGCAGCGTATACTGTGCCCACTTGCCCAGTGCCACCACTCACTCACTGGTGTCCCAATAGCTTGCATTTAAAAAAAACTAAACTTTTTTGACTGTAATATAATAGAAGTCAGTTTCCTTCACTAGTGTGCATTTCAGGGCCTGCCCAGTGCCACCACTCACTCACTGGTGTCACAATAGCTTGCATTTAACAAAAAAAAAACTTTTTGGACTGTAATATAATAGCAGTCAGTTTCCTTCACGAGTGTGCGTTTCAGGGCCTGCCAGGGCACAGTGTCACACCAGTGCAACTCATATCTGTTGTAACAGTAGTGTACATTTAAAAACATTTTTTTTGACTGTAATATATTGAATAGCAGTTAGTTGTCTGCCAGTGTGTGTGTCAGGCTCGCAGCGTATACTGTGCCCACTTGCCCAGTGCCACCACTCATATCTGGTGTCACAATAGCTTGCATTTAACAAAAAAAACCTTTTTGGACTGTAATATAATAGCAGTCAGTTTCCTTCACTAGTGTGCGTTTCAGGGCCTGCCAAGGCACAGTGTCACACCAGTGCCACTCATATCTGTTGTCACAGTAGCTTGCACGCATAGTACCACTAATCGAAAAAAATATGACAGGCAGAGGCAGGCCACCCCGCAGGGGCCGTCGTGGTCATGGTTCTGTGATTCCCTTTGGCCCTAGAATAATGCCCAGTTTTCAGAGGCCACGTACCCTGAACGTGAAAAGTTCTGAGGACATAGTTGACTGGCTAACACAGGACACCCAATCTTCTACAGCTTCGGCTCGGAACCTCGACGCACCATCCTCCTCCAGCTTAGCTTCGGGCACCTCTCAAGTTACCACTCGCCCGCCTGCTGCCACCACCAACACTAGCACCACAGCCGCTTCACTTGGTATGTCAGAGGAGTTATTTACACATCAGTTGAAAGAAATGAGTGATGTGCAACCATTATTGCCAGAGGATGTAGATAACAGGGACATGTCTCAGTCAGGCAGCATTACACATGTACGGTGTGATGATGATGATGTTGTACCCACTGCTGCTTCCTTTGCTGAGTTGTCAGATACAAGTGAAGCGGTTGATGATGACGATGCTTCCGTGGATGTCACGTGGGTGCCCGCTAGAAGAGAAGAAGAACAGGGAGAAAGTTCAGATTGGGAGACAGAGAGGAGGAGAAGGAGACGAGTTGGAAGCAGGGGGAGGTCGTCGCAAGGAGCTAGTGGCACAGTCAGACAGCATGCATCGGCACCCGGGGTCAGCCAAACAGCACGCCAATCAACGCATGCTGTTGCCACCACCAGAATGCCGTCATTGCAGAGCTCAGCAGTGTGGCATTTTTTTTTGTGTGTCTGCCTCTGACAACAGCGATGCCATTTGCAACCTGTGCCAAAAGAAACTGAGTCGTGGGAAGTCCAACACCCGCCTAGGTACAACTGCTTTGCGAAGGCACATGATCGCACATCACAAACGCCTATGGGATCAACACATGAGTACAAGCAGCACACAAACTCAAAGCCGCCATCCTCCTACTGGTCCAGCATCTTCAGCCAGTTCCTGCTCATCTGCCCAGAGTCAGGTGTCTGTCAAGGACATGTTTGACCGTAAGAAGCCAATGTCACAAAGTCACCCCCTTGCCGGCGTCTGACAGCTGACTTGACTGAACTCTTAGCCCGCCAGCTTTTACCATACAAGCTGGTGGAGTCTGAGGTGTTCAAAAAATTTGTAGCTATTGGGATTCCGCAGTGGAAGGTACCCAGCCGAAATTTCTTTGCACAAAAGGCAATCCCCAACCTGTACTCGATTGTGCAAAAAGAAGTAATGGCATGTCTGACACACAGTGTTGGGGCAAGGGTCCATCTGACCACTGATACCTGGTCTGCAAAGCATGGTCAGGGCAGGTATATCACCTACACTGCGCATTGGGTAAACTTGCTGACGGCTGCCAAGCATGGAATGCGTGGCTCTGCAGAGGAGTTGGTGACACCGCCACGACTTGCAGGCAGGCCTGCTGCCACCTCCTCTACTGCTCCTACTCCATCCTCTTCCATAACCTCCTTGGCTGAGTCCTCTTCTGCTGCTGTGTCTTGCTCCACATCATTGGCACCCCCCCAGCTCCCCAGGTACTGTTCCACATCCCGGATACGGCAGTGTCACGCCGTCTTGGGATTGACTTGCCTGAAAGCAGAGAGTCACACCGGACCAGCATTCCTGTCCGCCCTGAATGCACAGGTGGATCAGTGGCTTACTCCGCACCAACTGGAGATCGGCAAAGTGGTTTGTGACAACGGAAGAAATTTGATGGCGGCATTGCATTTGGGCAAGTTGACACATGTGCCGTGCATGGCACATGTGTGTAATCTGATCGTACAACGCTTTGTGCATAAGTACCCAGGCTTACAGGACGTCCTTATGCAGGCCAGGAAGGTGTGTGGCCATTTCAGGCGTTCCTACACGGCCATGGCGCACTTTTCCGATATCCAGCGGCGAAACAACATGCCAGTGAGGCGCTTGATTTGCGACAGCCCGACACGTTGGAATTCAACACTCCTAATGTTCGACCGCCTGCTCCAACAAGAAAAAGCCGTTAACGAGTATTTGTATGACCGGGGTGCCAGGACAGCCTCTGCGGAGCTATGAATTTTTTTTGCTACGTTACTGGACGCTCATGCGCAATGCCTGTAGGCTCATGCGTCCTTTTGAGGAGGTGACAAACCTAGTCAGTCGCACCGAAGGCACCATCAGCGACATCATACCATTTGTTTTCTTCCTGGAGCGTGCCCTGCGAAGAGTGCTGGATCAGGCCGTAGATGAGCGTGAAGAGGAAGAGTTGTGGTCACCATCACCACCAGAAACAGCCTTATCAGCATCGCTTGCTGGACCTGCGGCAACGCTGGAAGAGGATTGTGAGGAAGAGGAGTCAGAGGAGGAATGTGGCTTTGAGGAGGAGGAGGAAGACCAACCACAACAGGCATCCCAGGGTGCTCGTTGTCACCTATCTGGTACCCGTGGTGTTGTCACTGAGAAGAGAAGTCGCCTAGGTAAAAAAAGTCTAGATTACCTCACCTTTATTAAGATGAATGAGGGATGGATCCCGAAGGGACTTACAGTGGGCGATACATTCGACTGAAAAAGGCCTGATGAGGGGGACTACTTAACACACCACTCCTATCTGGTGGCACATTAGATTGCTCGCGCAGTGCCTCAAATTTGAAGTAGGAGGGCCGACCAAGCATCTTTTTCCATCTCCCGCTTCCTAAATTCGATGCCTTATATACATGTCCCCTGATAGGGGACGTAACAGGGATTAAACTGATAAGAATAGTACTACTTAACACACCACTCCTATCTGGTGGCACATTAGATTGCACGTGCAGTGCCCCAAATTTGAAGTAGGAGGACCGACCAAGCATGTTTTTCCATCTCCCGCTTCCTAAAATCGATGCCTTATATACATGTCCCCTCATAGGCAACACACAGAGAGGAGTCAGAGGAGGAAGGTGGCTTTGAGGAGGTGGAAGACCAAACACAGCAGGCGTCCCAGGGGGCTTGTTGTCACCTTTCGGGGACCCTTGGTGTTGTACGTGGCTGGCTGGAGGAAGAGACCTTCAATGACATCAGTGAGGAACGGGACATGGCTAGCTTGGTATCCAACCTTGTGCAAATGGGGAGTTTGCGGTTGTGCAAATGGACTGTTTGCGGTTGTTTGCGGTGCCTTAAACGGGGAGTTTGGTCTGTCACTGTGAAGCGGGTGTAACCCTTACACTACCTGATCGATACAACATCATACCTGATGTTTTTAAAGCAGCTTATTCCAAACAATTTAGGAATGTTAGGTGATGTATGCCCTTTATGGATTAAAACCAGACTCTGCATCAACTATGTAATTTTCCATGGGAGTTTTGCCATGGATCCCCCTCCGGCATGCCACAGTCCAGGTGTTAGTCCCCTGGAAACAACTTTTCCATCACTATTGTGGCCAGAAAGAGTCCCTGTGGGTTTTAAAATGTGCCTGCCCATTGAAGTCTATGGCGGTTCGCCCGGTTCGCCAGTTTGCGAACATTTGCGGAAGTTCGCGTTCGCTGTTCGCGAACCGAAAATGTTATGTTCGTGACATCACTATGCTTGATACCAAAGTAGCTGAACTGGAAGTATGGCTGACTGACAATTTGTCCAATTTGACTACATCTCCCACAATACTCTTACAGCCATAATGTTGGCAAAGTATCAGTGGAGATGAAGTCTGCAACATCTGCAGTGACATAGGTTGCCTACCCCAGACTCTGTAGTGCCTGAATGGTGTTTGTCCTGGCTTTTGTGGATTCATTAGCCGGTCTCTGCTTTATATAGTATAATGAAGCACCTATTTATTCTTTGATATAATTTTGTGGGACACGTTTGGAAATGCACATACAAGTTGCAGCAGCAATATATTTATTTAATGTAGTTAACGTTTGTATCGCTTTAATATATTTCACACTTTCATTATGATAGCTTTACTGTGTAACTCAGAAGGTTAAAAATCTATTTTAATTCCACAGAACACTACGAAATTAGAAAACATTTTAGAAATGAACATCTATGCAGGGCACTGAAAATCTAGTTTCTTGAAAATTGCACACTTACCTCCTGTTTATCTGTCCTATCATCAATATCAAGTTTTAGGACCACATGAGCAATATTGCAATAGATTCAGTTTAATGCTAGTAGAAAACTATTGTACATTAACACCGTATAACCACTAAGTGATCTGCCTATCTGATAACTACAGACAAAAATGGGTTTATTCCCTGAACAGCAAATGGTGGTAAATTGAAAAATAAATCTTACAATTCAGGCTTAAATATCCAAATTACTGACTATTGTGTCTTGCTTTTTGCAAGTCAGCTTTCAATTTACCATCATTCTCCATTTAGTGAACAAACCCGAAAGTGTATTTTGATTTATAAGTCAACTTTCTCATTAAAAAATATCAATTTATAACTGGACATTTCGAACACATCTGCAGAAACAAAAACTTTTTGAATTACCCAAACTAGGAAATTGTTGGCATTATAGCCAGCTCTGTAATTGTCCATTGTTGGTCATGGTTAGGGTCAGTAGGTCAGAGGGGGCAGGTCTAGATTATTATGGATTGAAAGCAGGTATCGAGAGCTGGTCTCTTGGTTACCTTGAGAGAGGGGGTAAAGTTAATCCCTGGTGGGCTAGAAATAGCCCCAAGTGCTTTACACCCAGCATGGTGAGTGCTCCCTGGGCAGACATTGGAAATTAATCAGAGCATTGTCACGATAACCAGTGGCCACACTATGAGCCACTCCGTGGAGCTATAAACGCACCCACGATACAAGTTACCAGCTTCCAGGGGCAGACTGACCGGTTGGGCACTTCGGACATGGCACTTCGGACATTCGTCACTAAGTACCGCTGAGGTGACCAGGGACCCACGAAGTTCTCATGCCGATATTCGTTCCATAGCAGTCACGGCTAAGTACCACTGAGGACCATTCGTGGGTTTGGTTTATGCGAACGGCCGCCAGGGAGCTTGTGTTCGGTTCCATTTGAATGAAGGGAAAGTGCCGAACCAGGGGCCCCCAGGGAAAGCTACTAATGGCGGCTAGGCAGGGTAATTCCCGAACAATGTCTCAGTCCTGGACCATAGTCGGTGGGCAGGAGGCCAGCTTCCACACTCCTCCAGGAGTTTGTGGCAAATGTTCGTGGGAAGGAGCATGTGTCACAGGGGTAATGTGCTGCTCTGATTCCTGATCTGAGCGCCCAAGTTGTCCAAATAGCACTTAGATCCATGCTGTGTGAAGGGGAAACTCCACCGTGTTAAAGTTCTGACTGGGAGCCGCACAATCACCACATGCTGAAAACAGTTCCATAACATTTGTCGCTAAGTACCGCTGAGGTGACCGGGGACCCACGAAGTTCTCATGCCGATATTCGTTCCATAGCAGTCACGGCTAAGTACCGCTGAGGACCATTCGTGGGTTTGGTTCATGCGAACGGCCACCAGGGAGCTTGTGTTCGGTTCCATTTGAATGAAGGGAAAGTGCCGAACCAGGGGCACCCAGGGAAAGCTGCTAATGGTGGCTAGGCAGGGTAACTTCCGAACAATGTCTCAGTCCTGGACCATAGTCGGTGGGCAGGAGACCAGCTTTCACACTCCTCCAGGAATTTGTGGCAAATGTTCGTGGGAAGGAGCATGTGTCACAGGGGTAATGCGCTGCCATTGGCTGTCTGGCACTTGCATGCTGGCATCAGACAACAAATTTGCATAAAATTCACAATAGCCAACCGGATTTCTTGTTCTGGACTAGCAAATAAAACCTCCTAACCTTGATCTTTGTGTAGCAGATAACTCCCATATGTGTTATTCTTATGTGGGACTGACATATATGAGAACACCAAAATAAGGGAGCTATCCGCTAAACCGTGCCCTAATTTGGTATCCTTGCATATGGAAATCCCAAATAAAGGCACTCACACATTTATACACATATACACACACAAACATACATGAACACACATAACCACAGACATACACATAGTCACACACACACTCTTAACCACAGACATACACACACATAGCCACATACATAAATGTAGCAGAATGGATGCTCTAGCTACACTTTTTTTCCCTTTTGTTTGGCTCTCCGTACGGCCCCTTTCGTTTACCGAATCAACTTTGTGTGGTCCCCTTGTTTGCACCTTTTAATTACCGACCGCCGCTGGTTGTTAACTACAAATTGGCTGTTAGTTCAAGTGTTCCCCCGGTGTGGCCGCCGTTCGTATAACCAAACGCACATGTTCAAACAATTGGTGGCCATTTTGTCTCCCGAACACGGGCAGCGGTACATGGTCGTCGACAGCATGGAACTATGTTCGGATACATGACCCCGCGAACAACCGGTAAACTGGTACTGCTGCTCATCCAACTTCCGAACAGTTAGGAAAATGGCGTTCGGGAGGCATAAACTACAGAACAGGGGGAGCATTCCCATGCTAACAGGCAGGGCATAGATTCATCATGCCCTTTTTTGGGGCATCACCTCCTGGCCGACTGGTCAAAATGTCCTTCGAATGGCGTTCCCTAACCACTGAAGGGATCTGAGTGATATTTTGGCAAAGTGTGCACTCAGATCCCGGCTATTCGGTGAAATGACTTTCGTGGGTTTCTGAAGTTCGTAAAATGTATTTTTGGGATCTTTTAAAATATTGAAGATTTTTCTGTACCTGAGAGATAATTAAGTTATAGCTTTTTCTCACGCAATTATCTTTCAGGCACAGATTATCCTGTGAAGAAAAGCCCTGTATTATTGTATGGGAGACTTCCTGTAGGGGTATGTGCATAAAAGCAGTGTGTGGCCAAAAGAAAATCAGTTGACTCCCAGAACTATGTGTCATCTTGTTACTGGGGGAAACATGTCATGGATTATTATACTGCTTCTTTCAGCTACGAGGAAGGAGTAGCGGAGATACCTATGCTGGGTATTGGAGCTCCGCTACAATACACACACATAATCACAAGGCATACACACACATTTAACCACAGACATACACACACATAACCCCAAACATACACCCTTAATCACAGACATACACATTATAATTACAAACTGGCTGTCAGAGAGGAGTGTGTTTTGATTAATTAAATTGTTTTCAAGTTTGGTTGAAAGGTTTAGTTATTTATCTTGCTTATGGTTTATATAATGATTGGTTTTGTGCCTCCTAAATGCTTTAACTAAAATGCTACAGCCTTTTATATCCAACAGCCTCTTGCGTATTTTCCTGTACATCTTCATTTGTTTGAGTTATAACACTTCTCTTACAGAGTTTTCCTTGATGTCCCTAAAACTTTAAAGCCGTCCCATTGTATTGTATTCTGGTGTAGGTTTTATGCATTCCTTTTATTAGTACGGTAATACTGCACAAGGATTGGAGACAGTTTTAGTCAGAAGATTATTCTGAATAATCCTTGGACACTCGGCTATTTTAGTTACAAGATCCCAAAGTATAATCAAGGTTTATCAGTATTATCCAACAGGAAAAGGTCAGGTTGCTTAAATCTTTTTTTGTGTCTGTATAGTGTTCCACCTGTGGAACTTGTTCAGTTAAACTATATCATGAACGTGCAGAACAGAAGGGGTTATTGTGCTTTTGTAAAAAGGATAATCCGGGAACATTGTGCATTTGACAGGCAGGTTAATCACTATTTGCCTCGTAACTACAACAACTTTTTATAGACTCTGCTGACTTCAATGTGGACTTGTCAAATGAGTTTATATTTGATGTTCTGAGTTTACTAACCTGGCGTAGTGTCCAAGGCATTAACATTGGCTTTAGCACTGCCCATCGGCCAAGGGACCATGGTGACTATAGCTTCCAGTTAGTTCCTGGGGTTAGATACATCTTGAACTCTGATCTAAGGGTTGCTCTAACCACTCCCATTTAGTGGTTATGATCTGAGGAATACCTTGGCCACCTTCTCCAATAATGGTCCTTGTTGGGCACCGAGGGTCCTTGGAGGTTTGGTGACGTGCATTAGAAGCTGCGGAGCTGCAAAAGCCAGATACCAATGTCATCACCATTCATTGTCTGAAAGTGTCAGCTTACCACTCAAAGTCAATGAATGCTGTTTTTTTATATAGAAATATGCACAGAATTGACATTAGCCATCCTGGAATTCTTGATGCCCCATGATGCTGCCTGAGGTGGCAGCAAAGGGGTTAAACTCGGTATGTGCTGCTTTTCATAGTGAAACACGGCCCATATAGACGCCAGGTACAATGACCACTACAAACCACTGAAGTTGTTATGATGCTTGGAGTAACCCCTTAAAATCTATAATTACGCAAACAGTGGAGTAAACCCCATTCCAGCCAATAATGCTTGGCTACATTTGTTATTGTTGACTTTCCACATATAGAATTTGCACATTTAGACTTTCGAAGCAATGAGAAGACTCACTGTCAAGTACATTATTTAAAAAAAAAAAAACATTAACATAAACAAAACAAGTTTCCCGTGTTTAATTTCCCAGAGAATATTCCTCTGGTTCCACTGTCTCTTTCTCACTTTACTTCTCCCCCTCTTTCTTCCCTTTCCTAAACACAGTTTTACTAACAAAATAATTAGCCATATGGTCACTTAATCCTCCAGCAATTGACAGTAAGGATTTTTTTTTTTTCTTAAAAGCAAATTGGGCAAAACTCTAAACTCATCAGGCAGGCCTGCATAACTGAATACATCTGCCATGCATTGAGTTATACAACTCCTTGGTTTTGCACCCCTACCTGCACATGTTGCACCCCTCTCTGCACATATTTAGCCTTGACCTGCAGAGAGTCCCAGGAGGAAGTAAGTGGATTAATCTCATAAGAGCAGGCATTAGGTTGCTAGAGTAGGACATGCCAAGAATGGGGTACATTGACGTTGTGGCAGGCTTATGCAATGTATGATCATATAATGTAACTAAACCCCCATTATTTTTGTCTATGTAAGGTATTTTTAAATAAATCTTTTACATTCTGTGAGTCTTGAAATTACTGTTTAGTGAATGAGTGAGTGCGCTGCATTGTGTATTTTCTATGTGTAAATTGGCCCCAGCAGCACCCTATAATGTAAGCATGTTCAGGTGAGTGCGGCCCTCTAGGTTTCATGTATTGAGTTATAACCAGGACCTGTATCCTCAAACGTTTGCTTCTTCTGGTTGGATAAACCATATACTCACAGGTATTGAGATCAATGTATCCATACACACCTCACTATGGGAAACAGGGGCCATGGGAAAACAAGGAACGGGGAGTTTGTAGTTCAGAATTTTACATTTTAAAGACGTTTATATAAACATGACAGATGTTATAGGATGCAGATTTCTCAGCACACAAACAGGTAATATTCTAGGGCAAAGTGCAAAATAAGGAACAATCACCGAGGAAATCTATAGAATGTGTCACAACATTTAGAACCTTGGACTTGGAATAGCACTGGGTTTGCCTTCATAATTCAGCCTTGTTATATAACAGATATAGACGATTATACTATTTTTATTAAAATTGGGAAAAAACATATGCTGCAAAAGATTCCCTACAATAAATCGTATATAGAAATGTACAAGCCCTTTAACACATATTAACAATTCCAGCAGTGTCAGACGATTTAGTAATTCTGCAATAAATAGAAGTCTGTGAGCCCTGTATTAAGCTCCATATAAACATTCCCACTCCACCAATTAGCTTGTGTTGCAAATTCTGTAGCACTGAGTACAGAGGAATTAATGCTTTGCTTGCTAGTAGATTGTATGTTGCTGAGATCTTTTCCTGAAAACATTTGCACTGTAAGGATTTATTGACTATTGCTACTGTTATAAAGTCCTCGTGCACAATGTGCTGATCCAATTATTTATATATGATATAATATATTAAAAACACAATACTCCTAATGTTCGTTGTATCATTGTAAAAACCCAGGAGCAAATCCAGAATAGTCAAAGGATTTTAGACGTACTTCTTCCTTTATTGTAGAAGTCAACTTCGAAAGGTCTCCTCTAAGACAAGTCAGCATGGTGGCACTGAACGCTGCCTATGTTTTACTATGAAAAGCATTGGTTTGGAGGTTTGTGGTGATTGTTGTGCATGCACTGTAGGTTTGTGATACTTCTCTATGAGAAGAACTGGACTGTACAAAGATCATCATGACTGATGATCTGACCATGGACGGAGTGTAAGTGAAGTCCTCTATGTATGGTTCTAGTGCCCTATCCCTTCCAACAACTTGAAATTGTTCTGGCATATTTGAACTTTTTGGCAGATTTCAAAATGCAGGAACTTAGAAAGTAAATCATCTAAAATCTTAGGGATATTTGTAGTTTTGTGATGACATTTCATCATACTGCTCATCTTCTGTACTTGTTATCTACATAGCTGAATTCACGTGGACCTGGCTGTAGTATTATCTGTGGAGGTATGGAGAAGAGATGTTATGGCCAAATGGGAGGCCCTTGTGGGGTTCTATACAGTGTTCAGGTCCAGATAATCTGCTCTTTATTGACAATAGCCTTTCTTAAAGGATAACTATAGGGTCAGGAACACAAACATGTATTCCTGACCCTATAGTGTTAAAACCACAATCTAGCCCCCTGGGCCCCTTCTGCCTCCATAAAAATAGCAAAATCTTACTGTATTCAAGCCTGAATTGAATCAATGAATCTCTATGAGGAAAGTTCAGTGTCTGCATGCAGAGGGTGAAGACACTGAATGGTTGGATGCACTTTAGGCAACCATGACCCAGGAAGGATCTCTAACAGCCATCTGAGGAGTGGCCAGTGAAGTTATCACTAGGCTATAATGTAAACACTGCATTTTCTATGAAAAGACTGTGTTTACAGCAAAAAGCCTGAATGTAATGATTCTATTCACCAGAAAAAATGCAATAAGCTGTAGTTGTTCTGGTGACTGTAGTGTCCCCTTAAGAGTAGGTCTACCAAAACCAGAGGGCCTTTCCTCCACACTACATGCATCCTTTCCAGGGCTGGACTTCTCAGTAGGTAGAGTAGGCAGCTGCCCACATCACTTGTGCAATTTTGGGCACCTGTTCTAAAGAAGGATATTATGGCACTAGAAAAAGTGCAGAGGCGGGCTACAAAATTAATAAAAGGAATGGAACATATCAGCTATGAAGAAAGGTTAACAAATTTAAACCTATTTAGTTTAGAAAAACGTCGCCTGAGAGGGGATATGATAACATTATACAAATATATTCGGGGCCAATACAAACCATTGTGTGGAAATCTGTTCACAAACCGGACTTTACATAGGACACGACGAGGTCATGCGTTTAGACTGGAAGAAAGAAGATTTAGTCTAAGGCAAAGGAAAGGTTTTTTTTACTGTAAGAACAATAAGGATGTGGAATTCTCTACATGCACCATAAACATAGCATATTACAGTGGTTATGGTGCAATAACTCTGTTAAATTTGACACTTTGTTTATCAAGCCCACGCTCTCAAACTACAAATATATTTCTATGGGTAAGGTTGATTCGGCTATGTAAAATTGTTGTTAACCCTTTAGCATCACATTATTGACATAGACGTGTTTTGGGGAACTTGTCAAATCAGAGGCACTGAAATGGTTAATAGAGATTTTGTGTGGCAAAATCCCCCTAATGTGTCCAGATATTCTGCACACATTGTGAGGAGATCCCAATTTACAACGGTAGTGGTTGGGTTTTACGAAAGCATAGAGTCTTTGCTCCTATAGGAGTCCTTGCATTATAAACATTACAATAAGCTGTGGCGGTTATGCGGCTCGGAGTGTCCTTTCAATGCAGAATAAAATGCTGCCGAGTTACTCAATATTTCAAGTAATAATAGTACCGCCCGTATCTGAAATATAAACAAACATTTTATCAGAAATACCCAAACAATGGAAGAAAAGCTCCATTCAATTCAGTTACGAATCCACTTGTAAGATAATATTTAGTGTATGATATGACCACTCATCGTGTAGTGTACCAGAGCGTCTAAACATTTTCGTGACTTTCAAATCCAATCTTGCTATGTACATTTCTTCCCAACAGAGAGGAAGAGCTGTACTCTCTATAACTGAATGTGTAATAAGCAGAAGTCACTGATATTTGATGAAGAACTAATTCAAATAGCCATGCTCAGCCAGTAATGCAGTTTATATGAAGTATCTGCGTGGAATAGAAAATCCCACACATAAGAAATCACAATAAATTAAATTGACCTGAAGAGCATGTTCTTGAGTGGCAGGCAGATGTGACTCTAAAATACTCAGAGCTATATTTCAGTGCCTGTAGGTACAGACAGAAGGATATGGATATTTGGTAAACTCCTTCACTATAAACCATAGGTGTTGCTAGCTGGGAGGCTTTCGTAATGGGCAGCTTAACGCAAAGTTGCCGCCCAGTCCGAAAAGAGAGATCACTAGTATAGTGCTCTGCTATGCTACTAATAAGCAGGGCGTAGTGCCCCCTAGGTAACCTTTGAGTGAGGGTGCTATGGAACAGAATTTTGCTGCACATCCCTCTATTATTTAGGGAGCATGGCAGGAACATATATGGACCCCTTGCTTGAACTTTGCCCAACGCTTACTCCGATTGGTGGACTCAAAGATGGGAATTCCCAGCGCAGATGCACATACTCCAAATGAAAGAGCCAGATCATGGTGAAACGCGTCTCAGACCAAGTAGATCGTTCCTTGCAGATATTGTTTTTATCAATTTTATTGCTATTTTGTTTTTATATACACCGTTTATTTTACTATTAAATAAATTGAATAATCTAGTCTGCAAGCTATATTCTCTCTGCTGCCTGGTCCAACCGTCATCTAGGGGAGTACCACCCCATATTTGGTACTTTGTACTATATACTAGAGCCGGTGCATAGGCTCTACATCAGATGTGCTCTGCTATATATCCTTACCTATCACTACCATCTGTCATTTACACTGCACCATTAGTGTATTTCTTTTGCTTTTTTCTGACTCTATTAGCCAAGTATCCAGAGAAGGGAGTATACTATCTTTAAGTCACACAGGCGCTACAGATTTGAGCCAATCTTTTCAAACTCTATACGATGTGAGTGTGCTTTTTGTGACGTTTACACACAGTTTGAACATTAATTACACAGTGTTGCACATATATATTTTTTTCTCTTTTATATTCCATATACATTCTGCATTAGCATATATTGTGTTCAAGTGCTCCTATCCATATATAGGGTGAGTGTGTTTATCGCATGTTTACACACACACCCATTGCTTTGCATACACTTGCATACTGGTGTTCTGATTGTGTCACCTTGACACTCAGTATATTGGTTACATATATCATATATTTAAATGAGGCTGTAAAAAGAATATTTAAGAAAAACATACAATCAAGCAATTGTGCAAGATCCACCTAATGGGGGCACATTGGTATGGATAATCTGACTAAACATTCCAAAATGGTTTGACAACTTACAAAATGGGGGAAGGGGGAGTGGCAAGAACATTCCTGGCACCATAACCACTACAGTGCGCTACAGTGATCATGTTGCAGGTAGTGTTCATTTGATGTCTGACCCTGGAATCTTTGAATATAGCATTGTACATACATATTTATACATCATCACTGGTAGAATTTTATTTACATTTTTTTTATATTTTTCTGAACAGTTTTTGAGCTTTGAGACTGTTCCAGGCACTGTGTGATAATATCATATGCGTAGATAACATCAGGGAATAGATACAAAATATCTGCCAGATTATAAAACTAGATTGGAGAAATAACAGCGCCAGTGGACATTGTGCCCTGTGAAAAGCCAGGAGTAAATGACATTTAGAAAAGGAAGAATTTGCATATGAAGCTGCTTGTTCTCTGGAAGCATTTTACAAAAAATTTCTAAATACCAGGGTTTCCTGCCATGCTTCATGTTAAATTATATGCCTGTGACCTTCACAATTGAAGCTACATTTTTTTGAATGCATGTGCAAACCACACAGAAATTAGGAATTTTATATTTTTTATTTACATGCAAGAGATATACATCTAGAGGCAAAAGTGAGAATATGTATACCTGATATACACAAAGAAATCCAACAAAGTTAAAAGCATAGGTAGAAAAACATGACCAGCACTGCACATTGTGAAAAATGATCTCTCTTTATTGGCAACACCGAAACGTTTCAACTGTGTGTCTTTACCAAGAATTCTTTGTGATCGCTTGTTAAAGACAAACAGTCAAAATGTTGCTGCTCTGCCAATAAAAGGATATATTTTTTTTACAACAAGGAGAGCTGGACAATTGTTATAGTTATAAATTATAGTTAAAAAATGTGGGTGCTCTCTCTTAGCATTTTGTTTACAGGTTGAAGGCATCATAAAAGACCATAATGCTGATCCCAATATAGAACATGTAGCGTAAATGTGCAAAGTGAGGGGCTATGGCAGGCTGCAAACCCAGATGCCACAGTAAGAACATTAGAACATTAGGAGCAATAAAATAAGAAACACCATTATATGTGGCTACGAGCATAAGACCTTAACCATGGGGTAGTAGGGATAAGGGGAAGTGGGGATGGAAGCAATAGAATGTAGTGGCTGAATAGTCAGGACCAAGTAAAATAATCTAAGAATCTCCCACCGCCTCCCCAGCAACTGGACGACACACAGCTCTGGAGGCACAACTGAACTTTATTTTCACATACATGGCTTTTATGCCCAGTCCCATGCAAGGTGTTTCACATAAAAGAAAGCAGGGTTTTCAATCCCAGGATCCTCTGTGCCTGAGGGATAATTGCCTGAGAAAACTGATCTAATTTAATTATCTCTCAGGACAGAATATCCAACAAAATAGCCTGTACCCCAAAAGTACCTCAACCATACCCTAGAACCCCCATGAAAAGTACATTACCCGACAGCCCTGATCTGAGTGTCCAACATATTCACAAATCACTCAGATTGGTTAGGCAGAATGGCAATGGCATTGTGTCAAAGTTTTGACCGGCCAGGCACGAGGCGCTACCCCAAAATAGTTCCAGGGAAATTGGTGCCGGTCTTTGTTCGTGAGGTTCTTTTGCGAACACCATACAAGGGAATTTCTTTATTTCAGGATACGAATGCTCCCCCTGTTCGGTAGTTCATATCTCCCAAACATTGTTCGTGTAGGTGGTCGGGAACTGGAACGGGCAGCGGTTTAAGTTTTACCGGTGTTCGTGCGAATGCCTGGACGAAAAGAGTTCCAGGCACTCAACGACCAAGTACCGCTGCCCACATTTGGGAGAAAAGATGTCCACCATACACTCTGTCATGTGTTTGGTTATACGAAATGGCCACCCAGGGGAAGCACTTATTAATTGTTTCCCTTGCGGTTTTCGCACTTGAGAGGTAGGTGTCAACATTCTAATGGGGCACAGGGGTGTCCCTCGTTCAGGAGACAAAGGGATTCCATTTCTTATGAAATCTCCTGAACGGCCAAAGAGGAACCACACGAAGTCACAGGGGGAAAACACACGAAAGGTGGAAGTTTTATAACAAGGGGGTACGAACAGCCAATAAAGGGGAATAAAAGTGTCTGGCAAGCATCTATTCCACTACAATTAGGAAAAGCTGTCCACACCAAATTTTGTTTGTGTCCTATGTCATTGCTTCTAAGTAATATAAAATGGGCTCTATCACTCTTAATACTGCACTAGCCAACTATCTATGATGTATTTTATTATATATGCTAGATTATATGCTTGTTTGTAAACTTTTGTATTAATTTTAGAAGAGTTTTCTAACTATACCTACCTGTTTAAGTGTTTTATTTTAACACTGTTTTAGTCTTTTATGATTAAGCATTTTCGTGAAATAAAACAAATATGTTTTATCATTTGTATTGGTGTTGGCTATTTTACTCAAATCATCTTACTTTTTTTTTTAAGAAAACCTCTTATGGTACACACAACTTAACACAATACAATAGTACAATGAAAATCATCTATGCATTGTGCTAGCAGCATAATAGCTAGGAAATATATGGATTTTTATTTAAATCTGGTGGTGCCTCTTCTATTATTTAGATGTCAGCATAATCTCCTATATAAAGCACAACTCATCATTACATGAGTTGGTGTTGCCACAGGAACTTTATTAGACACTGTTGTAGCTCGTGATAACTGTAAAGTGTTGGTTACAAGGAAAGGTTAAAGGATCTTAACATGTATTGCTTGGAGGAAAGACGAGACGGGGGGATATGTTAGAAACATTTAAATACATAAAGGGAATCAACACCGTAAAATTAGTTTAACAAATAATCTGAGTCCTGGGTGTAGCTGTTTCAATATTGTATGGGGCCCAGGCTCTGCTTAGGGCAAGTCCTGCAGAGTTGGGTGCTTGCAGATCTAATTAGCTAGATACACTGCAGGTGTCATTTGTTTTAAAATGTAACTATCTATATAGTATTCTATCATTTAATCTTTAATTCCAGAATGATCTACTTTTTAAGGGAAGTTATGTTCCAGTCTCTAAAGTCAGAAACATGAGGAACATGGAGAGTTCACATGGAGGAACATGGAGAGTTCAGTTCAATTGCCTGTTGTAGTTGATATCAGGCTTGAATTCCTGTTTCACCTGGTCTCTTCACTCCCTGCTGGTCTGTGTCACTGCTCTACTACCATTTTACATGTGCTACCTCTAGTGAACTTAACACACAGGTTGCATTTTCAAGGATTCTAATATGTCTTTGGTTTAGAGGAGTAATTCTCCTGTTGTTCTTGCCTGAATTTTTATATATTTATTTTTAGACCCAAAAAATACTTAACGTGTTAACCACAAACTATGTTATCATAATTTTCTTTCTTTCTTTTATTTTTTTTTCCATTCAAGGTCTGTTGTTTTTTTTTTTTTTTTTTTCTAATACTTCTCCCATTCCTTCTATTGGATACAATTTTGGGTACATTCTGCAGTTGTCTGGGTGGAGTTTTCCCCTTTTAATAAATCAACATTTTTCTTCAGTAAGTGATAGTCTAAGATTAGTTTCTTAACCTGGTTATCGGGATCTGTTTCTCCTGCACTTTTGTTTGGTTTATCTTTCAGGTCTGTATAATTGAGGGCTATGGCCTTGCCCAGGAGTGGGCGAGTGTTGGATTCCTGGGTGATGTAGAGTTGCTTCTTCGAAGATTCTTTGGCATTCTAAAAGCTGGTGACTTAACTGGCGGTTATGGTTATGCAGCATCTAGAGTCCTACTAATTACACAACCCTGGTCTAGCCATTTTTTGTGCGTGCTGGATAGTTGTAACAGAGATTTTGTTCTCTATTCATCTATCTCACGATCTGTATACTGTATGAGAAGTGCCTTATTATCTGTCTAGGGAAGTTTCCATAAATTCTCTACAGTGTTTGTCTTTTACTGATTTTGCAAATATTTTTTTTTTTATTTTTTTATTTGTTATATTTGTTTATATTTGTTTTATTTCCCTCCCGTCCGATGTTTAGTATTGGTATTACCCGAGTAGGATGCTGCCATCGATATATCCAGGAAAAGAAAATTACGATAAGTATGGCTAGCTAAATTTTCCTTATTGTCTGTTCTGGTCCACCAGTTACCTTTTCGACTGTTCTCAGTTCTCACTGGCACCTCCAACATAATTTAAAGGATATTGATGGCTGTAAAACTTATGTAGGTGTCATCCTTACCCGAATAGATTGTCCGCAAGTCTTCATACCTTTTAAGTAGGGATGTGCATGTGCAAAAAATTTGATTCGGTTCTGCACTTCCAAAATTCAGGAATTCTGCACTTCCGAAATTCGTAACTTCGGCTCTTCGGTTCGGTTTGGCACTTCGGCACTTTGGGACTTCAGCAATTCCCTAACTGTTCCCTTAACTCTAACCCTACCCCCAACCCTACCCCTAACCACCACAACCACTTACACATCTAGGGTTAGGGTTAGTGGTAGGGTTGGGGTTAGGAGTAGGTTACTGGCGGTAGGGTTAGATTCCTGTCATTATTGACGTTATTTTCCCTCCCTCTCTTGTTTTGCCACTTTTCAGAAATTCAGCAATTCGGTTTGGTTCGGCACCTCTGAAATTCGGCACTTCGGCTATTTGGGACTTCGGCAATTCGAATTTACATTAGGAACGAAATGAATTGTAAATGTCTACCTTTAAGAACTCCCTAAATACTAATCCTAGTTCTTTAGAAAAGTATATTGTCTTCCTGCATAATTCTTCTCCTTTCAACAGTGTTTTCCCTTTTCATCTCATGCAATTTATACTTACATCGATTTATTACTTCTTTTACACTTACAATTTTTTTAAATTACATTTGTTCATTTAGAGATAAACTTGACTTTTTACAATCCTTTTGCATTTTGCTGCTCTTTAATCCTTGTGTAATTATACCCCAATTCCTTTCGACTGTTGGCTCATACGGGCAAGGTCCTCATCACCTCTTGATTGTTCACTTCACTTTAACATGTTACCCTTATTTACATGTTATATTTGTTCCTGCGCCATACCGTTCAGTTAAATTTGTTGGTACCCTATAAATAATAAAATAAGCAAAAAAACTACATCACAACAAAGCAAAACATTCTTATTCTGTAAGGATAAATCAATCAAAATAACACCTGTTATTGTCGTTGAGGGAATACAGAATTCTCTCTGATTTATAAGACGAGTGGAAATAGTTTTCTTTTTAAGAACAACGCTTTAATAAAAAGACATTGCATCATTTCTATCAGCCTCTCTAAATCATATCAGTCCCCATTATGAAGGAAAACAAAACACTGTACACTTTGTACAGACTTTCTCTTTATGCTATACCAACAGAAGGAGATAATTCCCCAGAGTCACAGAAATTGAAAGGGTTTCTATGAAATATAAAAGGCAATTATCACAAAGGGAACTTGCTTAGACCTCAATTATAGAGGAAGAAAGGGAATGTCAGATTGCATACAAGCTGATAGACGGATTTTATATTTATATATATATATATATATATATATATATGTATATATATAATACAGAAAACCAAAGTATTTATTTATAGTTCAATAAAATGTTCTTCTAAAATGATCAATTGTAACATCTTCAATGGGAACAGTCAAGAAAACTTTGGGGTTCGTAAGGTTGACCCCTCAAGATAAGATGGCATCAAGGACCATTGAGATTGAGTCGTTATGTGCCCCGATGTGTGGGATATATTAGGTAGTTAGTGAACAGCCAGTAAGGGCTGATCCTAGGGTCACAGATGCCTGGATGAAGAAATGTGTGGTGTTTGTTTTTTTTTTTGGGTGCCCCTGGTGGTCATTTTATTAACTCCTTCCCCTTACAAATGTTATGTCCAGACATGATGTTTTTATGGTGTAATGGATCCCGTATACTCCGGCCGAGTATATCCGTTAGTAGTCTCCCGAATCCCAAGTGCTGCAGTGATTATAGCTCTCCTGTCTCCAGCAGAGTAGTGATTAGAGCTCTCCAATCCCCCAAACATGAGCCT
Source organism: Pelobates fuscus (assembly GCF_036172605.1). Classification (NCBI taxonomy): domain Eukaryota; kingdom Metazoa; phylum Chordata; class Amphibia; order Anura; family Pelobatidae; genus Pelobates; species Pelobates fuscus. The sequence continues at coordinate 58,351,968 of NC_086321.1, forward strand.
AGACTTCATGAAGGGGTAAACGAATGTCTCTGGACCTGAGAGGGAACTAGTTACAAGTAAACATTGCACAAACTCCTCCCCTGTACCTAAAAGATAATTAACTGACCACAAAAACATATAATTAAATTATCTCTCAGGTACAAAAACATACAATATAACAAAACCCCAAAACACATGAAAACCCCACAAAAGTACCATTTCCTGATAGCCCCGATCTGGATGACCAACATATCCAAAAATCACCCAGATCGGTTCATGGGTTCGGGATTTTCATGGAAGTCACATTTTTGACCGACTGTGCACATGGTCCTATGCCCAAAATAGTTCCAGGAAATCAGGGCTAACGGTGGGTCTCTTTCAGGAGCACAAAAGTACATAAAACACCAAACGGAATCTTTAAGTTACTTGTGTAGCCTGTTTCCCTTGTTCATGGGAACTTTTCCACCAAACAGTGCCTTTCTATGTGGGGTAGAACCAAACGCAGGCTATGATGGAAATCCAGCCGTGTTTGGGAGTTTCTGTGTCCGATTTTAGTTCCATGAGATTTATGCCTAAACACCGTTGCCTGCATTCACAGGAACAAGATGGCCACCACCAAGTGGTCGTTCATACGGTCACCCAGACGAACACTTAGAATACTGTGGTGGAAATTGCTACAAAGTATCAATTGGGTTTAACAAGCATCCGGGTGGTCTTTGGTTCGTACGACTGTTCGGTTCCCAAACAATATAAGCCATATTGCACAAACCAAGTCTTTTTTCAGTGTATTTTGCATGGCCCATAATCCTGGGGCAGGAGGCTAGTTAGCAGGCTCCTCCAGGAGCCCGCAACAAGGTTCAGTTCGTCACATATCTTCCCCTCCCTGGGGAGACTAACTAGACCCCAGATCTCTAATCGGTCTGGGTTTGTGTTAGTCTGATGTCTTTTCTCAAAAAGGGCCTTGATCCAGAGAGCCTCCTGCCACCTGCTCCAAAGTATAATTCTGGGGTCTTGCTAGCCAAGGCCAATAATCCCCTCTAGAGGCATCCTGATGTTGCTGGAGGGGAAGGGCACAACTCTCCACTCTCTGGGACACACAGCGCCATTGGGGAGGGAAATGGAGGGCACCATATCCCAGGCACTGGCTCTGCTGAAGGTGCAAAAATAGGGTGACTTGGGTGCTAGGGGGCTGGAAATCTGGGCTCCCCTGTACTCCAGGGGAGGAGACCACGGTCACATCCACCCCTCCCATGCCAAAAGCTTCACAGACTTGTGGGCAGAGACCAGCGGTGCTCTGCCCTGATGCCAGCTCTTCGCTGGGTCGGTCCTTCGGCTGCTGGGGAGAGAGACCGACTGTCTCTACCTCCTGAAACTCCTGCTACGGTTGGGGATCTGGGAAGGCTGCCCAGCATCCCTGTTGGGTTGGTGCAGAGACCTCGGCCCCATCTGTACCCACCGCTCTACTCATCCTGTCTCCTGATAACCAGGCACTGCTGCTGGGGAGAGTAACCAGTGGTCTCCTCTCCCTTTGAACCATACTGCCACTGGGGAGTCGACCGCCTGTCATGACTCCCAGTAATGCTGCCTGGTGCTGGGGAGGGAGACCATTTGACTCCTCTCCCTTTGAACCATACTGCCGCTGGGGAGTCGGACCGCCTGTCATGACTCCTGGTAATGCTGCCAGGTGCTGGGTAGTGGGATCGACCATCTCCACTCCCAGTGCTGCTCGCTGATGATGGGACGAGGGACCTACAATCTCCTCTCCCGGTAAGACTGGTGTAGGGACCTCGGTCCCACCTTCACCAGCCAACTGGAGACCTTCCCAGGACCAGTGAGGTCTCCTTTTTCTGGAGTGGGTAGTGGGGCAGGTTTCCAGTCTCCCAAAGTTACAATTTCCAACAGCTCCATCCCCTGTGTCATTATCCGTTGAAACAGATGTGCATAATCCTGCTCAAGCTCCCACTCCCATGTAACCAGAAAAGTCATGTCCTGTCTCACCTCGTTGATGGTAGACAGCTCATGTGTGGCCTCTCTGTAGTCATAAATGTCCCAAAATCGAGCTCCTCCAGAACTCCCGAAATCCCGTTCTGCAAAGGCCTCCCACAACAGGCCAGGGCCATCATAGTCCTCACCCTCAGGCCTATCATGCTTATCCATCCATGAGCAAGGATGGACTGTGGACCACCACAACGCCCGGTACAAGTCATCTAGCCACAGTTCCTTTGGACCAGCCTCTCAAGCTCTGCCACTCACTCCTCCAGGGGCCGCTCTCCAAGGAGAGGCATCCACAGCGCCACTTGTCTCTGCACTTTCTGCTCCGAGCTTGGAAGCCTCTTTCCCTGTCGAACATGAGCTCTCTCCAGGGCCTGGTGCCAGATGTCTTTCCGGGCTGCATCCCTCCAGTCCAGGTCACTCCCTCCTCGTCTGTGAACGCTGTCCGGGGACTAGCTGTTTCCATACTTCTGAGTTCCTTTCCGCCAAGGGCACTGCTGAACCCTTCACTGCACTTCCTTGTTTGTGATATCCATTCGGGAGAAGAATCCTGCCTCTTGCCACCAATGTAACTTATCCCCTATCCAGCTGAGTATATCCGTTAGTAGTCTCCCGTATCCCAAGTGCTGCAGTGATTATAGCTCTCCTGTTTCCAACAGAGTAGTGAGTAGAGCTCTCCAATCCCCTATACATGAGCCTAGACTTTATGAAGGAGTAAAACAAATGTGTTCAATGGGACCCACACACAACCTTTTATGTAACTCCCCATGCAAGGGGTTTCCTTAACATATTTCAGGGGCATTTCCCTCTGGACCTGAGAGGGAACTAGTTACAAGTTACAAACATTCCACACATTCCTCCCCTGTGCCTGAGAGATAATTACCTGAGCACACAAATATATAATTAAATTATCTCTCAGGTACAAAAACATACAATATAACAAAAAAAAAAGCACAAATACCCCCAAAACGCATGAAAACCCCACAAAACTTACATCTCCTGATAGTCCCGATCTGGGTGACCAACATATCCAAAAATCACCCAGATCGGTTCAAGGGTTCGGGATTTTTTTCAAGGAAGTCACATTTTTGACCGACCGTGCACATGGTCGTATGCCCAAAACAGTTCCAGGAAATCAGGGCTAAAACACCAAACAGAATCTTTAAGTTACTTGTGTAGCCTGTTTTCCTTGTTCGTGGGAACGTTTCCACTGAACAGTGCCTGCGTTCACGGGAACAAGATGGCCGCCACCTCGTGGTCGTTCATACGAAATGCAGCCACCCAGATGAACACTTAGAACACTCCGATGGCAATTGCTACAAAGTATCGATTGGGCTTAACAAGCCCCCGAGTGGTCTCTAGTTCGTGCAACTGTTCGGTTCCCAAACAATATAAGCCATATTACACAAACCAAGCCTTTTTGACAGTGTATTTTGCACTGCTCATAATCCTGGGGCAGGAAACTGGCTAGCAGGCTCTTCCAGGAGCCCGTGAAGAAGTTCCGTTCGTCACATATGGCAACAACTCTCCATTATCAGCTGTATGGGGGGTATGGTTTAGTAGTTGGAGATTGGGGCTGAAGTGGTGGGTAAGAGGTGATAGCAATAGTGGGCTTTTAAGGCAATAGTGGGGCATTAGAGACTGGGGTTAGGAGCTGAAGTGGGGTCAGAAAATGTAGTGGGCGATAGGGGCTGTAGTTGGGGTTTAGAAGCATTAGAGGTAAGTTTACGGGATGTAGTGGGGGGTTAAGGGCAGTAGTGGGGGGGGGGTTTAAAACTGTAGTGGTGTAGATTAGGGACTTTAATAAAATGAAATTAAAAAATGCAGTTTCTTCTCCCCTCCTTGAGGCTTACCTTTGGCCAGGGAGGGGCAATTCTAATCCCTGGTGTTCCGGTGGAAGATGCAGCCTGCCACAGCACTCTCAATGACCAGAGCTTACCTGGCAGAGGCTCAGCCCAACCTTGACACTGTTCATACCATAGGCGTGCGCACGGGGTGTGCCGGGTGTGCCTGGGCACACCCTAATCCCCATGGCACGCACTATGTATTGAGTCCTGCAGGAACAGCGTTCCTGCACTTTTATTTGAGCAGGAACACTGTTCCTGCAGGCACTCAGTGCCCCCCAAATGCCCCCTTCCGGCCCCATGTTCCCCCTGTCATGGGGGGGGGGCAAGAGCTGATCAACCCCCCCCCCCCCGGTCGGGGGCCTGTCTTCATCTCAGCCGCGGCTACGTCATATTCCGGCACCCAGCTACAGCAGACAGCCCGCGCGGTGAGAGGGAGCAGAGAGCACACAGCTCCCTCGCCGCGGCTGAGATGAAGACAGGCACCTGACCCACTGGACCCCAGGGACAAGTCCACGCCAGCACTCCAGGTAGGGAGGCTGGGTGGACATTTTTTTATTAAAAGAAAAATAATTTGTATGTGTGTGTCTGTAAGTGTGCCTGTGAATGATGTATGTGTGTGTGTCCGTAAGTGTGTCTGTCTGAGTGTGTGTGTCTGTAAGTGTGTCTGTCTGTCTGAGTGTGTATGTGTCTGTGAATGTATGTGTGTGTGTCTGTAAGTGTGTCTGTCTGTCTGAGTGTGTGTGTGTCTGTGAATGTGTGTGTCTGTGAGTGTATGTGTGTGTGTCTGTAAGTGTGTCTGTCTGTCTGAGTGTGTGTGTGTGTGTATGTGTCTGTGAATGTGTGTGTGTCTGTAAGTGTGTCTGTCTGAGTGTGTGTGTGTCTGTGAATGTATGTGTGTGTGTCTGTCTGTCTGAGTGTGTGTGTGTCTGTAAGTGTGTCTGTCTGTCTGAGCAGTGGCGTACATACCAGGGTCGCAGGGGTCGCGGCTGCGACCGGGCCCGGCCCACCAGGGGGCCCGGCCACCCTGCGACCCAGGTATGTACCCACAGGGCCAGCCTCTTCTGCTGGGGGGCCCAGGAGCCGGCCACCTCTGGGCCCCCCGAGGCTGGCCCTGCTGTCACCCGGCTGGCTGACGGGCGCGCGAGGGAGCACTGTCCCCTGGGTGCTCCCTCTTCAGCTCCCTCGCGCACCGCACTGAAACCGGAGCCGGAAGATGACGTCATCTTCCGGCTCCGGCATCAGTACGCGGCGCGCGAGGGAGCTGAATAGGGAGCACCCAGGGGACAGTGCTCCCTCGCGCGCCCGCCAGCCAGCCGGATGACAGCCTGGCCAGCAACACCACTGGACCCCAGGGAATCCCCCCAGCTCTCCCACAGGTAAGGAGGCTGGGGGGATTAAACAAAAAAAAACTTTGAGTGTGTTAGTGTTAGTGAGTGTGTTAGTGTTAGTAAATGTGTGTGTGTGTGTGTTAGTGTTAGTGAATGTGTGTGTTAGTGAGTGTGTGTGTTAGTGAGTGTGTTAGTGTTAGTGAGTGTGTGTGTGTTAGTGTTAGTGAGTGTGTGTGTTAGTGAGTGTGTTAGTGTTAGTGAGTGTGTGTGTTAGTGAGTGTGTGTGTTAGTGTTAGTGAGTGTGTGTGTTAGTGAGTGTGTTAGTGTTAGTGAGTGTGTTAGTGTTAGTGAGTGTGTTAGTGTTAGTGAGTGTGTGTTAGTGTTAGAGTGTGTGTGTTAGTGTTAGAGTGTGTGTGTTAGTGTTAGTGAGTGTGTGTTAGTGTTAGAGTGAGTGTGTTAGTGTTAGTGAGTGTGTGTGTTAGTGTTAGTGAGTGTGTGTGTTAATGAGTGTGTTAGTGTTAGTGAGTGTGTGTGTTAGTGTTAGTGAGGGCGTGTGTTAGTGAGTGTGTTAGTGTTAGTGAGTGTGTGTGTGTTAGTGTTAGAGTGTGTGTGTGAGTGTGTTAGTGAGTGTGTTAGTGTTAGTGAGTGTGTTAGTGTTAGTGAGTGTGTTAGTGAGTGTGTGTGTTAGTGTTAGTGTGTGTGTTAGTGTTAGTGAGTGTGTTAGTGTTAGAGTGTGTGTGTTAGTGAGTGTGTTAGTGTTAGTGAGTGTGTGTGTTAGTGTTAGAGTGTGTGTGTTAGAGTGTGTGTGTTAGTGTGTGTGTCTGTTACTGAGTATGTTTGTGTGCGTCTGTCACTGAGTGTGTGTCTGTCAGTAAATGTGCGCGTCTGTTCATGAGAGTGTGTGTGTGTGTGTGTCTTAAGCACTTACCTTTCTCCAGCGCCGGACTCCCTTAACGCTGGGGATCTCTCCGTCCCCATCCGCCTCTCAGCTCCGAATGCACATGCGTGGCAAGAGCCACGCGCGCATTCAAACCGCCCATAGGAAAGCATTACTCAATGCTTTCCTATGGACGTTCAGCGTCTTCTCACTGTGATTTTCACAGTGAGAATCGCAGAAAATCCTCTAGCGGCTGTCAATGAGACAGCCACTAGAGGCTGGATTAACCCTCAGTGAAACATAGCAGTTTCTCTGAAACTGCTATGTTTTCAGCTGCAGGGTTAAAACTAGAGAGAACTGGCACCCAGCCACTTCATTGAGCTGATGTGATCTGGGTGTCTGTAGTGGTCCTTTAAGTGTATGTGTTTATGCATGCACTGGCATACATACCGCGGTCGCACGGGTCGCAGCCCTGCGACCAGGTGCCCGCCGTCATGTGTTGCGGCCCCAGCCTGCGCAGAGTAAGCGCTCGCGTGGGGGGAGGGGGGGGGCCCGGATCAGTTTTCGCACCGGGGCCCCATGGGTTGTGTGTACGCCACTGTGTCTGAGTGTGTAAGTGTCTGTGAATGTATGTGTGTGTGTCTGTAAGTGTGTCTGTCTGAGTGTGTGTGTGTGTCTGTGAGTGTATGTGTGTGTGTGTAAGTGTGTCTGTCTGTCTGAGTGTGTGTGTGTCTGTATGTGTGTGTCTGTGAGTGTGTGGGAGTATGTGTGTGCACGCGTGTATATATATGTGTGTGTCTGTGTATGTGTGTCAGTATATATATATATATATACACACACACACACGTGTATATTATTTTTTTGGGGGTGGGAAAAGAGTTCCCACACATTATTCCCCAGGACTTCTCTGGAGATCTCCGGATCTCCCCTGTCGGCTCACGCAGAGACGGCACTATCTGAGTGCCGGCTCTGCTCTTAGCCTCCATGGGCTGGCGGGGAGATCAAAGATCTACCTCACCAACCCACAGCAACATGGAGGGAGGCAGGAGAGGACCCGGGGAGCTCTAGACAGCAGCTCTGCCAGGTTCCTCTTACAAGATCTGAGCATTGCCACGGCAACACTCAGATCTCGCGAGAGTTAACTCGCAGGCTAGAGTTCACTCTCCACTGGACCACAAGGGATGGCGCATGGCAGCAAGGATCCCCCCTCCCTACATAAGGTAGGGAGGGGGGATATTTACTAATCTGCCCCCACCTCCACAATCCCTCCAAAGATACAGCCCACACACACACAGCATCTAGACACATACAGCATGCTCACACACACAGTACACTAACCGCACCCTCACAAACACACACAGCACCTTTACAAACACACAACACACTCACACACAGCACACTAACAGCACCCTCACAAACACCCACAAACAGCACCCTCACAAATACACGACACCCACACACATCACACAAACAGCACCCTCACACAGCACAGTAACAGGAGCCTAACAAACACACAAACACCCTCACACACAGCACACTACTAGCACCCTCACACACAAACAGCACCCACATAGCACACTACCAGCACCCTCACACACACATCACACTAACAGCACCCTCAGACACACACTAACAGCCCCCTCACGCCACCCTCACACAGCAGTGTATATATATATATGTATGTGTGTATATATATATATATATATATATATGTATATGTGTATGTATATATATATATATATATATATATATATATATTACACATGCGGCGTGTGTTTGTGCTTTAGGGTGCACACCCTAATGCAATAGGCTGCGCACGCCTATGATAGCTCTGTGTCAATGTATAGCACTATGTATCCCTGTATCCCTGTATTCCTGTATAGCTCTATGTATCCCTGTATCCCTGTATTCCTGTATAGCTCTATGTATCCCTGTATCAATGTATAGCTCTATGTATCCCTGTATCTCTGTATCAATGTATAGCACTATGTATCCCTGTATCCCTGTATTCCTATATAGCTCTATGTATCCCTGTATCAATGTATAGCACTATGTATCAATGTTATCAATGTATAGCTCTGTGTATCCCTGTATCCCTGTATTCCTGTATAGCTCTGTGTATCCGTTATCCCTGTATTCCTGTATAGCTCTATGTATCCCTGTATCAATGTATAGCCCTATGTATCCCTGTATCCCTGTATTCCTGTATAGCTCTGTGTATCCCTGTATCAATGTATAGCACTATGTATCCCTGTATCCCTGTATTCCTGTATAGCTCTATGTATCCCTGTATCCCTGTATAGCACTATGTATCCCTGTATCAATGTATAGCTCTGTGTATCCCTGTATCAATGTATAGCACTATGTATCCCTGTATCCCTGTATTCCTGTATAGCTCTATGTATCCCTGTATCCCTGTATTCCTGTATAGCTCTATGTATCCCTGTATCAATGTATAGCTCTATGTATCCCTGTATCTCTGTATCAATGTATAGCACTATGTATCCCTGTATCCCTGTATTCCTGTATAGCTCTATGTATCCCTGTATCAATGTATAGCCCTATGTATCCCTGTATCCCTGTATTCCTGTATAGCTCTGTGTATCCCTGTATCGATGTATAGCTCTATGTATCCCTGTATCAATGTATAGCTCTATGTATCCCTGTATCAATGTATAGCCCTATGTATCCCTGTATCCCTGTATTCCTGTATAGCTCTATGTATCCCTGTATCAATGTAGAGCTCTATGTATCCCTGTATCCCTGTATCAATGTATAGCCCTATGTATCCCTGTATCCCTGTATTCCTGTATAGCTCTGTGTATCCCTGTATCAATGTATAGCACTGTGTATCCCTGTATCAATGTATAGCTCTATGCATCCCTGTATCAATGTATAGCTCTGTGTATCTCTATGTAACTAGCACTGTGTATCCCTGTATCAATGTATATATCTATGTATCTCTGTATCAATGTATAGATCTCTTTATCTCTGTATAAATGTATAGCTCTGTGTATCCCTATATCAATGTATCCCTGTATAGCTCTGTGTATCCCTGTATCAATGTATAGATCTCTTTATCTCTGTATCAATGTATAGTTCTGTGTATCCCTGTATCAATGTATAGCTCTATGTATCCCTGTATCAATGTATAGCTCTATGTATCCCTGTATCCCTGTATAGATCTGTCTATCCCTGTATCAATGTATTCCTGTATAGCACTTTGTATCCCTGTATCAATGTATAGCTCTATGTATCCCTGTATCAATGTATAGCTCTATGTCTCCCTGTATCAATGTATAGCTCTATGTATCCCTGTATCCCTGTATAGATCTGTCTATCCCTGTATCAATGTATTCCTGTATAGCACTATGTATCCCTGTATCAATGTATAGCTCTATGTATCCCTGTATCCCTGTATAGATCTGTGTATCCCTGTATCAATGTATCCCTGTATAGCTCTATGTATCCCTGTATAGCACTATGTATCCCTGTATCAATGTATAGCTCTATGTATCCCTGTATAGATCTGTCTATCCCTGTATCCCTGTATCCCTGTATAGATCTGTGTATCCCTGTATCAATGTATCCCTGTATAGCCCTATGTATCCCTGTATCCCTGTATTCCTGTATAGCTCTGTGTATCCCTGTATCAATGTATAGCACTATGTATCCCTGTATCCCTGTATTCCTGTATAGCTCTATGTATCCCTGTATCCCTGTATAGCTCTATGTATCCCTGTATCCCTGTATCAATGTATAGCTCTGTGTATCCCTGTATCAATGTATAGCACTATGTATCCCTGTATCCCTGTATTCCTGTATAGCTCTATGTATCCCTGTATCCCTGTATTCCTGTATAGCTCTATGTATCCCTGTATCAATGTATAGCTCTATGTATCCCTGTATCCCTGTATCAATGTATAGCACTATGTATCCCTGTATCCCTGTATTCCTGTATAGCTCTATGTATCCCTGTATCAATGTATAGCCCTATGTATCCCTGTATCCCTGTATTCCTGTATAGCTCTGTGTATCCCTGTATCAATGTATAGCTCTATGTATCCCTGTATCAATGTATAGCTCTATGTATCCCTTCATCAATGTATAGCACTGTGTATCCCTGTATCAATGTATAGCTCTATGCATCCCTGTATCAATGTATAGCTCTGTGTATCTCTATGTAACTAGCACTGTGTATCCCTGTATCAATGTATATATATATATGTATCTCTGTATCAATGTATAGATCTCTTTATCTCTGTATAAATGTATAGCTCTGTGTATCCCTATATCAATGTATCCCTGTATAGCTCTGTGTATCCCTGTATCAATGTATAGATCTCTTTATCTCTGTATCAATGTATAGTTCTGTGTATCCCTGTATCAATGTATAGCTCTATGTATCCCTGTATCAATGTATAGCTCTATGTATCCCTGTATCCCTGTATAGATCTGTCTATCCCTGTATCAATGTATTCCTGTATAGCACTATGTATCCCTGTATCAATGTATAGCTCTATGTATCCCTGTATCAATGTATAGCTCTATGTATCCCTGTATCAATGTATAGCTCTATGTCTCCCTGTATCAATGTATAGCTCTATGTATCCCTGTATCCCTGTATAGATCTGTCTATCCCTGTATCAATGTATTCCTGTATAGCACTATGTATCCCTGTATCAATGTATAGCTCTATGTATCCCTGTATCCCTGTATAGATCTGTGTATCCCTGTATCAATGTATCCCTGTATAGCTCTATGTATCCCTGTATAGCACTATGTATCCCTGTATCAATGTATAGCTCTATGTATCCCTGTATAGATCTGTCTATCCCTGTATCCCTGTATCCCTGTATAGATCTGTGTATCCCTGTATCAATGTATCCCTGTATAGCACTATGTATCCCTGTATCAATGTATCCCTGTATAGCTCTATGTATCCCTGTATCAATGTATAGCACTATGTATCCCTGTATCAATGTATCCCTGTATAGCACTATGTATCCCTGTATCAATGTATAGCACTATGTATCCCTGTATCAATGTATCCCTGTATAGCTCTGTGTATCCCTATTGCAGTCCATGCACTTTGCTCTTAGCACTAGAAGGCAGCAGGTGTCCGCCCAGTGACTGACAGCTGGCCGTGATGTCACTGTGTGGGCGTGTCCGGAGAGGAGTTCCCTGCTCAGGCTGTCTCCAGTGTGTGTGAGTGTGACCTGGGAGAGCAATCAGCTGGTGATGATGGGATGCAAACATCAGACCTGAGCTGGTCCATACAATAACCAGGGCTGGATGAGGGATCAGGATGCATCCTGCTGCACCAGCTTGAGGAACAAAGCATGGAGGAGGGAGCAGCCCTGTGCTGGGATGGTGTCTGTGACAATGGTAAGTACCTTTTCAGGATGCTTCTGTTTGCCATTTATTGCCCTCCAATACAATTATCTCATCACCAGACACAAAGAGGATTGCACATCCTTATCTGGCTGTAAAATTGCCAAATGGGATCATCTGATTGCATCTCTGCAGTCACAAGTTCATATCTATTATAATTATTATTATGGGAAAAGAATAGAATGTTGGAGCATTCTCACAATGTGTCAGGTAGATCTTATCACTGGGGCTCACTGTGTTTCTACCCTGCCCCCTGATGTGAAACATCACCAAATTATAATATTAACTCTTTGCTGTCCTCTTTGCTGTTTTACTTAACCCTGTAGGTGCCAAAAGTAGTAGGCAAAATATGCAGTAATACCTTCCAGTCTCAAAACAATAAAGGTGACTTATTTTACATAGCAAGAGTTATAGGGGAAGCTGTAAATTGTTGTTGTAGTTATCTTTAAAATTTTGTTTACAATTGTTTTTCAAAATAAGGAGCAATTTCTCTAATAGTTAATTAAAAGTATAGAATATGCCAGATAGTAATATGGCATTATATATCCCAATAATATCTCTAATGATTTGCTGTGAATACAATACAGTAATATCAATATATGCAGGTATAAAAATGCTGATACTTTATCAGCAACAGAAAAGATAAAGATTAGGATCAGATACTGGTTTAATAGAGAATGTATTTTAAACCCTTCTGCATGGCATTAAGCTTTGGATGTGTTTAGTTGGTTTAAACAACAAAGAATGACACTGATTTATTCAGTGAATACCGGATTGGAAACCTAATTCATGCCAAAATAAGGAAGATGTGACTACATCTGAATTGAGGAGTTTTTCACAACCTCTATTGTAGTTAAATATTTCCCACAATATATGATTTTTATATAAAAATGTTGTAAGTCACTACAATTCTGCATTTAGTGAATTACCCCCCTTGTTCTTTAACCCCTTAAGGACACATGACATGTGTGACATGTCATGATTCCCTTTTATTCCAGAAGTTTGGTCCTTAAGGGGTTAATCACTAATTTGCACCCAGTATTGTTCATTTGTAAAATACAAAACCCCTTTATTTATTTAAAACAGTCGTTCCATGGATTATAAGTTTGTTCATATACATTCTCACAACCCGCTTTGTTGGTTGGTTTCTTTGTGAAAAAAGGGTGTTTAGTCAATACACAAAGAATTAAGCAAAATAAGGCTTTTTATAGCAAAAGTGTAACTATAGAATTATAGAAAATGTCTAAAATCAGCACTTATTGCCTTAAGTTTTCAGTTTAAAATAATTTGCTGTTTAGCAAATAACTCCAAAGTTTTCTCATATAGTATCCAGCACTGTGGATTTTGTTAAAGTTCAATAAATGCAATGTAATTATAATTTTATTTTATAACACTACACAATATGTTTAAGCTGTGTAAGTAAATGACTGTAATACTGTCAGTAGAACATATATAACAAAATATTGGAGTGATGCAAATACATTCTAATAAGAACAAGGATTTAAACTTTAACAATGAACAGTTCTGCATAATATGTTGGAGCTCTATAAAAAAAAGCCACTTGCTTTAATACTTTTTAGGAAACCGTGATAATAATTTAATTGGACCTGTAAAACATTGTTGAATGTAAATGCAATATACATATGTTCATACATTTAATAGACTATATGCTATAGTCAAGTCAAAGGAAACACTTATTACGAACTTATGTATGTCATTCAAAAATTAATTCTTCATTCACATAAAATCTCAGATCTTGTCATTTCCTAAAAATAACTGTTTCACACTTTTAATTAGTTTAATTAGTTTCTATGTAATATTGGTGTTTCTATGTAGTATTGTTCAGTGAATGGTTTGAAGAATTTTAATGAATTTGTTTTTTTTCTCAAGCAATTTCCTTTATTTATGGCCGTAACTAACATTTTATTTAAAAATGTCAATTGTATGCCAAATATATTGTGGGCGGTGTGTACAGGTCTGATGTTTCATTCGTTGAGAAGTGAATATGCTTGACAGTAATGGGGGTATTCAATAAAGTGGAAAATGTTGGGAATTCACTTGTTTTGCTTTCAAAACCATGAATACATTTTGTCAAGAAAACAAAATACCTGACATAAAAGAGCAGACATTTTCCACCTAAGATACTATGTCCTAAAACTTTGAAACTTTACTTTAAATTCACATCGAATTCCTCACACTTCAGACTTTATTTTATAGCCTTGCTGCTGTGTTGTCAGATGTTGGTGCAATTAGTCAAACGCGGAATAAGAGAGAATTGTTTGAAACAAACTCCCCCTGTAATATTTCTCTTTTTAGATATTCTGCAAAAGCAGCCTTCAGCAAATGCATAAAAATCACATGTTATGCTTACCTGAAGCTTTCATTTAGGCCTAGTTTACATCACAATCCAGGCACTGTGCATTGTCACGTGAAGCATTGTGGGAGCACAGAATAATGATACCCGTAGCCTTCATAGTTTTTATTATTATTTTAAAAGCGCCAACATTTTCCTCCGCGCTGTACAATGGCTTCACAAGTTATATAAATAGGATGAAGTCACACGTTTGACTTAAAGGTAGTGAGGGTCCTGCTCAAACAGGCTTTCAATCTAAAGAGTTTTTCTTGCCAAAGCAAATATATATATATATATACAGTTGCTACCAAATCCCAATGTGTTGAATGGAATTAAAGTTCTTAATGGCTTTGATAAACAATGGAAGGACCAAACTGTGCATCCCAGGGCAAGCACATACAGAATGTACAGCTGAGTGAGCTAAATCTATTGGCTTAGTCCTGCAACACAAATACTTTGCATCAATTCCCCCACCCCACTCTAGTAGGTTATAGGGTACATGTTAAAAAAACAATGGTATGGGAGTTCTGTACAGGTGGAGGAATTTCAGCTCTAAATTGTTTTAGTGAAATTATCAATAATGTGTAGATATACGTTTTCACTTATTACTGTATCCAATCAAATTCAAAAATACATTATTTTCATTTGGGAGGAGAGAAACATAACAATTTAAAATAAAGTCTAATACGTTAAATTTATAGTAAGTAGGTTGACAAAATATGTAAATGGTGAAATATAAATCTGAATCAGATCTTGTCTCGGTGGAATTAAAATGCACAAAAATGACAACTTTTCAGGTAAATTGAAGAATTGAATATTTACCTAATGCTACTGAAATCATCTGCAAAATGTGTAGTTCAAATGTCAGTGCTGTGGTCTGTATTGCACAAAGGGTAGATCGTAAAAAAGAGCGAAGCATTATGGGATGCTAACACTGCACTGTTGGTCTCATATATACACGCACCTTCTTCAAATACCATATTATTTTACCTTTCACTATTTATTTTGTTTGCTAACTGAATGAAGCTAGGAACTGAAATCTTAAAGCGGCACTGTCACTGTAACGGATCGCCTGGCACCCCGACTGGGTACCTCCGTTAAAGGATGCTCCTAGCGCTTCCTGAGGACTCCAAGCACTCTGGCAGACACCACAATCACCGAATCAGAGAAGCATAGGAATCCTCTCAAGCCTCTGAATGCTGTAGACAGTCGAATAGGAACCATACGAATAGGTTTGCACTCCTAGCAGTCAAACTGGAACAGCATGCAATAAATCCTCCCCCAATAATGAGACGACACTTCACTTTGAGGGTTAAACAGGAACTCTGGACTGGCTCATCCAGCCTGGCTTTTATTTCCAACTCACACATACAGGCCCCACCCAGGGGGAGGCATAAAATAACCAATCCGAGATATGGTACAACCCACACATCCCCTCCCCTTAGCCTGAGAGATAATCCACTTATTATACAGTTTAAAACATAACTTTTACACAATATCTGTAACTTCAAAACCATACATCACATTCACATACAAATCACATATTCAGACTCCGCATACTTTAAACATAAACACTTCCAAAATTCAGGCAAATCCCTCCAGTGGATCAAAAGTTACACGGAAGTCCTTTTATGACCTACCGCAAGCACATTTTCTTGCCCAAAACAGTTCCATAGATTTGGGCTGTGCGGTCGGTCAATTCCTGGCATAAAAACGGCTAAGTCCCATTCGAAGTGTGCCTGTACTTCGACTTTAGTCGAAGTGTCGAAGTGGAGTTGATGTTAAGGGTCGGCAGTGTTCGAAGTTAAAATGGCCGCCGCCACGTGGTCCTTTGTCCGATACCGGCCACTTCGACAACTTCGGTAACTTCGGTAACTTCGACAACTTCGACAACTTCGACAGCTTCGACAGCTTCGACAGCTTCGACAGCTTCGACTGTGTCCGAAGTGCCATATACAAAAGTACCAATCTGTCCCCAAAGTATTTAAAGGGCTAGGGACAGTATTATACAATCCACATGCCCACAAGTAGTTCTTAAAGGGTCAGTACATTATGGTAGCAGTCCATAAGCCCCAATTCAGTCCCTTAAAGGGCAATATCTCCCAGGGACCATAATCACTGGGCAGGAGGCTAGCAACCAGGCTTCTCCAGTTCTCAGTGGCGAGGTTGGTTTCGCCACACTTCTCCCCTTTACCAACTAGACTAACAGGGTACCTAACCTCTTGCCGGTCAGTGCCCTTGTTAGTCCAGCAGCCCACCCACAAGACAGAAACAGCAGTACAGCCCACCTGCAATAAATGGCTACTACACCTGGGTAAGGGAGAATCTTGCCCATGTCCAGGTGCCTTACCACGGCTGTGTGGGGGACTGGTAGGCTGCCTTGGTGGGTTGCTGAGGGGGCAGAGACCAGCGGTACTCTGTCCTGGTGCCAGCACTACCACGGGAGTAGTCTGGTTGGAGCCTGGTTGCTGGAGACGGGCTGTCTCCCCTTTAGGTACACCGCTCTGTGGCTGGGGGACAGGACCGACCGTCCCTACCCCTTGGGCTGTAAGTGCAGAGACTACGGTCCCATCTGCACAGTTGTGGGGCTTAACATCTCCCCTTGGTGGGTTAGGCTGCTGCTGGAGAGAGGGTGTAACAAGCTCCTCTCTCTGGACGGTAAACTGCCGCTGGGTAGAGGGGTTAGCCGGCTCCTCTCCCGGACACTCTCTCTGCTGGTGGAGAGGGGGACCAGCTGTCTCCCCTTTCATTATTTTGTCCTGCTGCGGGGGTGTGAGACTGACGGTCTCTGCTCCTTGCAGGACACACTGCCGCTGGGGAAAGGAGACTGAGCTCTCTATTCCCTGCACATTACTGATCCGCCGCTGGGGAGAGGTGGTAGCAAGCTCCTCTCCCATACATACTTCCATACTCTGTGGAGGGAGACCGACTGTCTCTACTCCCAATACAGTGTCCTGCTGCTGGGGAAAGGAGACTGGGCTCTCTCTTCCCTGCTGGACACTCTGCTTCTGGGGAATGGAGACTGGGCTCCCAATTCCCAACAAATCACACTGCCGCTGGGGAGGGAGGACGACCCCTTCAGCTCCCTGTAACTTGGGCGCAGAGACCACGGTCCCATCTGCGCTGGTGTGGGGCTTACTGTCTCCCCTTGGTGTGCTAAGCTGCCGCTGGGGAGAGGGGGTAACAAACTCCTCTCCCTTACACACTTTCAGCCACTGGGGAGCAGGGCTGACCCTCTGTACTCCCTGTAGGCAGGGCGCAGAGACCACGGTCCCATCTGCGCTGGTGAGGGGCTTACTGTCTCCCCTTGGTGAGCTGTGCTGCCGCTGGGGAGAGGGAATAACAAACTCCTCTCCCTTACACACCTTCAGCCGCTGGGGAGAGGGGATAACGGGCTCCTCTCCCTGCACCGTAGACTGCCGCTGGGGAGCAAGAACGGCACCTTCAGCTCCCTGTAACGCACACTGCCGCTGGGGATCTGGGCCGACTGCCCAGCATCCCTGTAGGGCCGGTAGAGAGACCGCAGTCCCATCTCCACCTGCCATCTGTGGGTCTTCCCAGGACCAATCTGTGAGGCCCCTCAACATTTGTGAGTAAGGGCCACCTGCTTCCCCACCTGGCAACTCTGGCTGCTGCTGGGGATCTGGGCCGGCTGCCCAGCATCCCGGTGGGCCCGGTGGAGAGACCTTGGTCCCATCTCTACCTGCCTGTTGTGGTTCCTCACAGGACCAGTCTATGAGGACCCCCACTTCGGGTTCCTCCCGCCGCCTCAGGGAAAGACGGCTAACCTCCTCGGATGCAGCCTCTACTCGGCTGCTGTAACGCTCCTGCTGCTGAGCATACTTCCTCTCTTTCGCCAACCGGAATTCTCGGTCCAGCCTTGTGTTTCGCTCGGCCATGGCCTGGTTCCAGATCACCCGGCGTGTCTCCATGGGTATATCATCCCCATACTCGGCCACTAGCTGCCTGAAATTTGATGATCTGTGTAAGTCTTAAAGAAACACTATAATGTTAGGAATTTGTATCTTTATTCCCGTTATAGTGTCCCTATCCCTAGGACTATTATCATTTGGCACTGAGAGGTTAAAAACCTTCCTTTACTTACCTTGTTTCCTCTCCTTAGGTGAGGTCACAAAGTAGAATGTCCTCTTCTGGCGGGGTCCAAACCTGTGCTCTTCAAAGACGAGCATTGGGGACCTAATGTACATGCGCAGCGAGCAGCAAGCACCACGGACGTATTCAAACTTTCCCATAGGTAGAATATAATCTATGCTTTCCTATGTGGCTTCCCCATCAAGTTTTACTCGGTCTGTGCAGTGGAAGCACTTCTAGAGAAGTGTTTTCATTGCAGGGTTAAGGGGAAAGGGACACTGCACCCAGACAACTGGGTCACTATAGTGTTCCTTTAAATTTATACCAGTTTGACTGTTTTGTGGAACTGAGAGCCTTTTTTTTTTTATGGCCGCAAACAGTTAAAAGGGGTACCGGAATGGTGCCGGAATGTTAAAACATTTTGCATCTTCGTTGATCCCTAAATATATTTTAACACCTTCCATTCCTTAAATGTTCTATTTAATGTTTAACCCGAAATTATGATCTTTCTCTTTGAGTTGGTTAGCAAATTACTTTTTGTAAACGTGCTAATCAGAAATTAGTTTTGTTCAGAATTATAGAAACAGTTTGGAAAGTCTAGATGTCTCCATTCTCCAGCAGATAACTGTATACTTTCCAGGAATTATGGAAATGGTGTTTCATTATAAATGAGAATCATAATAATAACCTAGATATTTTTAGTGTGCCTGTTCTCACTTCTGAGATTTATTCTTTGCTATTGCTGGATTTACTGGTGAGTGTTAATTGAAAAGTCATTTGTGAAAACTGCTAAGATCAAGATCAAGCTGTGACAGAGCTTTTCTTGAAAGGGAGGGGGAAAAAAAAGCAAAACAAAACAAAAACATGAATTTGCCAAGTTTGATAAGTCAAAACTGGAACAAGATGGTTAAAGTGGAAGAATCATCATAGCAACCACAGAAGTTTATGTGCTTCTTCACATTTAGCACCGTACCACAGGATTGCTCCAGTTTTACTTCAGTACATAATATCTAATAAGATTTACATTGAGCTGTGTGTTTCTGGTTTTGTGTAGTCCTAGATTTAGGTCCTGGACTCATTTTGATAATGCAGGTGTATCTTCTCTATCTTAACTGTTCACACAGTGTAGTCTTTAATAGGCATTAGAATTGTTAGCAGAGATTGCAGTGTATATTTAGTGATCTGTAAGGTTATAGAGAGACTAATGGGCATCAGGAAACCTAGTAAAACAGGAGATACTCTAGTGAAATGAATCGGTTGAGGCGACTGAAAAATAAAGATATAGCCTTCAGAAATTTCATTTTAAAGCAGCTCTGTCACGTATTTACAAAAATATATGTTCTACCAGTCCCCCTGTGCTGCTCCCTTTTTTTTTTTTAATGATTATGTGAAAAGTTATACATAAGGAAAAATAGGGCACACCTTAGGAAGGGCAGAGGTGGTGATTTCCAGTAGCCACCATTTTGAAAATACTAAGATGGCAGAGATTTAAATAAAGATCCAGCACGACTGACACAACTTGGAATAAGGTAAGTAGCATGGCCACTAAATGTTGTTGGGAGAGTTGAGGGGGGCTAGTATGAGGCATAACATTTTTCCCATAGAGGATTGGGGGAGACTTTGTGTGCCAGAGCCACTTTAAAGCGACACTTTAACCCCCCCCCCCTCTCTCCAAAATGAGTATTTCTCGTAAAGTTACAATCTTTATGAAATACTCACATTGACGGTGTTGGGATTTCACTGAAATTCCAATGCAGTCAAAAAATATACTAAGGCAAAGTATGGACTACTACTTTGTCAAGTTATGTTAATTTCCTCCAGCCTTTCCGTAGTGATGGTTGTAGGGAAAAGTCTCCTCCAGAGACCACAGTTTTGTACGCTCTCACTTGACATTGGCTCCTGCCAGGAGGAGAACAGGACCAGCAAGAAGACCATGGTGGCCACCGCGAGGGACAGGTTCAACTAAGTATAACTCACCGTCCCTTGTACCCTGCATCCGGACATCCCCTGTCGGGTGTCTTTGCAAGTAATGCAAAGACCAAAGGCAGTGCCTATTCGAAACTTAGGACCTACTTAATGGTCTTCTTACACTGCCCATTATATACAAGACACATTTATAGCACTTGCAACCCTGCAAACATTCTGGTATTGTACTGCAGGTATGGATAACCTGTCTTCACATGACTCTTTGTTGATAAGCCCTTCCTTATCATTGGCTTCCTTACAACCATTGGCTGACTGCTAAGGAGCAAAATGACAACTTTAGTGCAAATATTGAATTATGCAAAGCTAACATAATTCAAGCAGAGATAGGAGTAATTTTCCCAAATGTTAAAGGACATTTTGGGAGGCAGGTAGTAATTTGGCCATGGATGGACCATAATGTTTCGAGGACCTGAATAGGTAGCACATCCTCCATGAGCCTCATCATCATTGTATCTGCTGTATCAACCTCCTTAAACTTGCCCCTGGGGAGCTATAGAAGCATGTATGTTGACTTGTGCTATGCTATCATATGTCCCAACCCACCTCTTGTTCGGAACGGATTCTTTTTTTAGCATGGTGAAAATCTTGAGATTTACATAGCATCTGACACATTCAATGTCATTATTTAAAGAAGGTATGAAACAGGGGCCTGAAAGTATCAGCTTTGGTGCCATTTCAGCCCCCTACTACAAAGTGGTAGTCACCCCCAGGTAAATTAACTTTGAGACCCCTGGTATAAAGGTTTAGGTAAGATGTTTATTTTTTTCCATTTCTTTAGTTCTAATTCAGGGCACTTCTATGTCTTTTCCCAAATTAACAGCTACAATATTGTGAATGTTAAGTATTTTGAGATCCGTGTACACTAGTGTGGATCGTGCATCTACAGATTTTCTTTTACATCCCATGGGAAATCTGTAGGGAGGGCTTGAGGTTTAGAGAGGTTAACTTTGCGGACTGAGACCATCCTAAATTCATTTAGTAGGCTTTGTAGCATTGGTAATGAGGATGTTTAGTTGAACATGCTAAATTTTAGCAAAATGAATGTCTATGAAAATAGTACTTCTGGCAAAGTCAAATTGATGAAATTGGAATATACCAAAATGCTTTATTCTCATTATCTAATATGAGGAAAGCAGAAGAGAAAAAGTAAAAGTGAGAATTATTTTTATTTTTTTCCAAACACATTATCGAGGAAGTTGCATATTTTGAGCTGATAATCTACTCACACCCTACAATTAGCATGTCGTTACAGACACCTAGATCCTGCAAGTTGCCAAGTGTATTTGGGAATTTGAATATCAATCAAAAACATTTTCCCTTTTAATGTATGTTTCCCACCTACTGTGTGTTGTAAAACCGATCTTTATCTTTCTTTATTACATTTTTGACAATGACAGAAGTAAATTAAGTATTCAAGATGTTCATGTCTCCTAACATGATGAGGTATATTTTTGGGATGGGATAGGTTTTGGCCATAGTGAGGGCATACTGTGGGTGACAACCCTGAAAAAATGCTGATGTCAACCTATATACTAATGACATGGTTGGCTGGCTGCCATAACAGGTTAGGTTCCCATGGCTACCCTTGTGCAAAACCTTTCTGAACTTACAGTAGGGGATTCAGGGGCAATGAGATGAGATTGTCTCTGCAGGCTCAGCAGTGTAAACACTGCCTTTTCTTACATTGCTGCCTAATGTTAACTCTAGTGGGTGACACACGGACAGCACTAGAGGGACTTCCTGGTTGAGAATCTGCAAAGATTGCAGGACTGAAGTGCAGCTGATTGGCTGAGATCAGCCATGGGGGAATAAGGTGAGTATATTTGTATATCTACGCTATAGAATGTTTCCTTCAAATTAAAGGATGACAAAATAAATAAAAATAAAAATTATGTAAATGTGCACAATTTCCATCTTTTTGTAAATCCTGGAGCATATATATTTTAATTACAGAATTAGTTTTATATATATATATATATATATATATATATATATAGGCCTTGCAAGCCTTTGTTATGAGTGTTCATGGATATATGGGAAAATGTTAAATTATTTAGTATCCTGTTTACATACAAATAGAAGAATGTGGCCTGTGATTGTGACACTCCATGTACCTCAAATTTACTCTGCTAGGAAAGGAATATGGCTACTCCCGGGACCTGATTTTGTAGGCTATAGTCATGTATGTTCGAAGATAAAAAGCTCTCACATCAAAAAGCATGAAGGTATACAGCACAAAATATGAGACGTATTTCACACAAAGTAGTGTCAACAATAAGGCAAGTTATAGTTATACAATGGAGTCAATATACAATGATGAGATTAGAGTGAAGGGAAGGAAAAGGAGTGATGTGACATCTAATAAAGTCAAGGGAAATGAGGAGAGAGAGAGGAAGGGAGAAAAAATGGGTGGAATAATGAGCAGTATTAAAGGGGGCAGCCCGCCTGTCCCATCATGCATCCCCATCCAAGCCGCCCAGGACACCTGGATCTTCCACATCACTGGGAGCCGGTCACACTCCACCACTCGTCTGGCGGCCCCCAACGTCCAAAGAAAGTGGGAGCATCTTCATGAACCACACTATCACCGGTGCTGTCTGTTGCTCCCTTACCTCGTGTCTCCTTGGCCACCCAGATCCCCCAAATGCTACATAGCTCAGAATCTCAAATTAAGCATGGTATCGGTCTCCAGTATCCATGTAACTCACACTCCTCAAACATATTAATGTTATATTCCTACATATAAGTTTACATTTTATATGAAAATAAACATGTTTCAGTATGTAATATAATTATGATAATTAAATAATAACTCTTTCTTGGTGACATTAAAATGTTTGTTTTTTTCATTCATGTGTCATTCTTTCATCCGATAGGCAATGAACAAGCTGAATTGTGACGATGGTCAGGTAGATGTTGGACCCAAGTAAGGGGGAAAAAAATGAAAACAAAGCTTTGTTGTAATGAGTAGTGACAAATAATACCTTTAATCCTCCATCAGGACAGAGAACATCACTACAATTTGCTGTTCAGTTAGAGAGCTTAAAATATGCAACAAATGCTTTCGTAAATAATTTTAGGGCTATGACATTTTTTCCTTTTTTAGTTTTTCTGGGCAGTTGATAGCCGGACCTAATTTAGTAACTGAATACTATTGAACCTACATGACAGACAATACAAATCATTTTCCTTATCTCCCAAACAATCCCTGATTGTGATGTGCTTTAGTGATGTCTAATTTAAAGGGCCTTTATCATTTTAAAGTCAAAACCTCTTTTTTTTATAATGTAGCAGTCAGTGTTGATTTTCTTAGACCTAAATGAGTAATTTTAGTGTTATGTTTACTTATCCTCTATATAGTCTGAAAAATAAAATTTAGTATCCGCACCAATATACTTACCTCTGTCCTGTAACAGTGTGCCTCCGTCTTGACCTGGACATCTCTGCGTTGTCTCTCCGTTAATCATTGTCATAAGCTCTGTCCCTCACTTTTAGCATTACATTAGCAGTCCAGAGATTGATAAAGCTTGCTATAGAAGTTATAAATACCTTTTATTTTAGAAATATTTTATTTAACTGTAGTTACTGCATGTCGGCATTATAAATGCAGACATTCTAGTCACATTCTATTGCCGTTTTCAGTAAGCCTCACTGCTAGTAATGCCTTCAGGGTCCTTACTTATAAGCAAGCTATTTGACCATTTTTATTTATCTAAAACCTGTATGTGAGAAAATAGCAGACCCTGTGTGAAATATTACAAAATAAAGGTCACTGTATGCTGACAATTTATACAATATATTAACAAAACTACTTTGTGCTATGCCTGATGCATATCTGTGTACATTTTGAGGTGAATTTCGAGCTGAATAGTTCATTTCAATTAAACTTTGCTTATACAAAAGAATATTTTTATATCGTGTGTCTTGCTTTTTAAAATGGTTTTATTTGCTTTGATGCATGATTTAAGGTTTAAATTTAGTGCCATATAAGTGACATGTAGCATTTACATGGATTTAACTATTAGCTATTGTAAAAATGGCAGCTCCATGCAACGCATATGTTGTGCTTTGCTGCTAAAATGGGATTGTAGCACACACTGTATTGCGTGCTGAAGTAGTATTAGGGACTCTGTAGTGTATCTAGCCATGGAGATGCAGTCCACCCAAAGCTTACCTAGGCTCATTGTGTAGTGAACCGGGGCCATATCTGCTGCATCCCACGATGTATACTCTTTGTAGCTCTAATACGCGGTGTTTTTGAGCAGATTAGCTACATTTCACAGAGGGTTTTAGATGTGTATATTTTAATGTCAGTATTTAATAAAGATTGTCATTTTTAGCCTTTTCAATGTTCCGATCACTCCTGGGCTATTTTCCAATTTCTATTCAGGAACTTTCTTTCATGTGTGTTTTGATTCTGGATTTAGCGATTTAACTTCTTTGCACTAGGCAAAAGACTAGTGTTGAGTTTTGACGGATAGTGGAAGGCCGATAAAAAAGTAGGAACAAGATTGGAAGCAAACCTATGGGAAGCTTAAGATCGTGAAAAAGTGGGGGAGCCACATAGGGCACTACTTAATAAAAAAGGGCAAAGATATATGAGAAATCAGAGTTGTTTATGGCACTGCAAATCACCATAAGGTATTTTTAATATGTATTCTTGATTTAATAGAGATCTAATAAATTAAGCAGCAGGCAGCAGCATACGTCAAAATGCCAAAAAAGTTGCAGTAGTCAACATGTCAACATGGAAGATGATAATTGGGTTGATGGACCTTTAAACATGTCTCAATCCTGACTTTAGTATTTTGCATCATTTCATCAAACCTTGAAGTCACCTTATTACTTGTTCATCAGCAGTTTTAATACCATGCTTGGGCCAGCAGTTATATTGGTACAGTGTAAAATGGCAGAATCCTTGTATTTGTATATTACATTTAGCACACAAACAACCTAAATAATGTTTAAAGTGGAATTGCCATGTTTTTTCATTTCTTTTTTCTTTCTTTATAACCATTTATAACTTATATCCTCCCCCCCCCCCCCCCCCATCAGTGTGTTAATAGTGTGTGTTAATGGTTGCAATATGTTGTTAAATAAATAGTTGTATTATGTCATAATAAAATGTAATGTCCTTGTAATGGTACGTGTTTGTTAAAAAGGAGTAACATATAGGGACCATAGGGACCACTTTGTCCATTGTAAGTGCCAGTTTATAGCAGAACGTGACAATAGGTGGAGCGTTAAGTGTCTTCTGCCTTTAAATCATGCAATTTCACACAGGTGATTTTGCCACTAAACAAAATGTAAACTTTGCTCTAATGTGTAATAGGCATGTGTATGGGAAAAAATTTCGGTTCGCTTCGGAACTTCGGTAACTTCGGCACTTCGGTAACTTCGGCACTTCGGCAACTTCGGCACTTCGGAACTTCAGAATTTCGGAACTTCTCTTGCAGCCGCTTGGTAGATAACTCCCTAATTCCATTCCATTGACTTTGGATTTACGATTACAGTTTTTGTTTATTTTATAGGACAATTTTTTTTTTTAAATCAGCATAAATATATAAGCACTGTATAATGAATGCATACAAATTGTGGTAATAGAAAAAAATTCAAAGTTATAAAAGTGGAAAATCATCTTGGAAACCATTTTTTGTATACATTGTCTCACTCTACACATTCATAGATTGTACCCTATGTTTTTCTTTTTGCTATTTTCCACTTATATATGTTTAAATGTTTCTATAATAGATCTTGTGTTGCCATATAGACGACGCTGTTGTTAAACATCTCTATAGAACAATATCATTTGGACATAGCGGAATATAGTGAATGGTTGATATGTAATGGTTTTCCTAACTCGGGCTTCTAATATTGCAAATAATTATTCTTGGCCCGTAGTATTTATTTCTGTAGAACAGCAAATTGACAGCAGGTCTGACCTTTCATTGAGTTAGATTCAAAGACCTACAGCTGCGGCTATCAAAGGGCTTCCTCTCTGTTTTCCAAGGGCCGCAACAAAGGGTTGATTAATCAACTGTTGTGAAAATTAAGATGCTGGCTGGTTGCTATGAGTTTTAATAACTATATGCAAGGTTAAAAAGGATATATAATGTATTTACATTACATTGAAAAAGTGGCAGTAACACCATTTTAATGATCTGTCACTGGACGCTTTTAGTCTGCTTAGTGATCTTAGTACAAGCCCAGATTAATTTCCTTTTTTGGGGCCACACTTCCAACATGCTTTGTTCCTGTGTTCATGTATCATCTATGCAGATCTGGATCTGCAGATCTTTGCTCACTGGTCATTATGCACAGTATGTATCCATGTATGAATCTGTATTATCTATGTGAGTATATTAACCCCTTAAGGACCAAACTTCTGGAATAAAAGGGAATCATGACATGTCACACATGTCATGTGTCCTTAAGGGGTTAATACATATTAATGTTCTTAAAAAAACAATCTCACCCAACATCCTCAACCTAACCCTCCTTAACTCAGGAGAAATATTAGTTCTCTGACCTCTCATCCATCCCTACCTTTTCCTATCCCTCTCTGGCTATCTTCTTCTACAACACAACACTCACATCTTCCCTGGACACTGCAGCCCCAATCAGACACCACAAGGAGGATTCACCTCCAACAGTGACACACTAAGTCGACCCGCTACCTACAGATATGCTCTCCGTCAGCTAAACGCTGCTATAGGAAGTCTTGCACCTTGTCAGACTTTTATCATTTTGGGCTTATACAGAGTAGTTCTCACCCTTATATATAATCATATTTTTCTTCTCTCATTAGTTCATGCTCCCACAATCCTAGGCATCTCTTTCTTTGATACTTTCAACTCCTTTCTTGGCCTGCTGTGGCCAGCCCTCTAACCTTTCAGCTGATAGCTTTGTGTGCTATTTTACTGACAAGATTAATCTGTAAAGAAATTAATTCTCCCCGTTTTGCGCATCTCTCTTAAACTTGGACTGTGCCCTTCCAACCCTCCAGGTGGCTATGCTGCTCCTTTCCTCTCGCCCCACCAGTTGTCCACTTGATCCCATCCCATCTCACCCTATCAGACCTCTCTTTCCTTATCTTGTGCTGTCCTTAACGCATATCTTCAACCACTCTCTTCTGACATTGTCCCTGCTCTCCTTGAACATTCTACTGTCTAAGCTATCCTATAAAATCTATCTCTTGAACCGCCTTCCTAATGTTACTACCAGGGCTGGCCTTGGACCTTTAGGCGCCCTGTGCAAAATATTTTCACAGTGCCCCCTGGCCACATCCCTCTCTGGCCACTTCCTGTTCTCTGTGTCTAGTGCCAGTGTGTTTGTAGTGTCAGTGTTTGTGATTTTAGAGTACGTCTACGTTGTATTAGGTGAGAATCTGTGGGGAATGTCGGTTTCTGTGTGTAAAAATATAGATGAAACTGTGTATGTTTGTAACTGTTTGGGTGTGGTCGTGTGTGTAAATGCAGAGACTGAAAATGTGCATACATTTAATTTTTTTTTAACTAGTTTGCCTTTTTCTCGCAGGTTTATATCTCCTTATATTCTCACATATCTTTCTCCCTTATTTCTGCTTATTTGTCTCTCCTCCATTACTCCCCAATGTGTTTCTTCCCATATACCGTATTTATCGGCGTATAACACGCACTTTTTTCCCCTGAAAATAGGGGAAAAATCGTGGGTGCGTGTTATACGCCGATATCCCATAATTACTTACCTGTCCTGAAGCGTGGGCCGGCTTCACAGCGCGCACCGCGGTACAGGAACTTTAATTTCAGGTTCCGGTTTCCGGCGGGACTGAAAGGAAGTGTGCACAATAGTGTGCACACTTCCTTTCAGTCCCGCCGGAAACCGGAACCTTAAATTAAAGTTCCTGTACCGCGGTGCGTGCTGTGAAGCCGGCCCACGCTTCAGGACAGGTAAGTAATTATGGGAGGGGAGAAAAGTACACTATGGGAGGGGAGGGGGAGGAAAGTACACTATGGGAGGGGAGGGGGAGGAAAGTACACTATGGGAGGGGAGGGGGAGGAAAGTACACTATGGGAGGGGAGGGGGAGGAAAGTACACTATGGGAGGGGGAGGAAAGTACACTATGGGAGGGGAGGGGGAGGAAAGTACACTATGGGAGGGGAGGAAAGTACACTATGGGAGGGGAGGGGGGGGAAGTACACTATGGGAGGGGAGGGGGAGGAAAGTACACTATGGGAGGGGGAGGAAAGTACACTATGGGAGGGGAGGGGGGGAAGTACACTATGGGAGGGGAGGGGGGGAAAGTACACTATGGGAGGGGAGGGGGGGGAAATACTATGGGAGGGGATGGGGGAAATACTATGGGAGGGGAGGGGGGGAAATACTATGGGAGGGGAGGGGGGGAGAATACTATGGGAGGGGAGGGGGGGGAGAATACTATGGGAGGGGAGGGGGGGAGAATACTATGGGAGGGGAGGGGGGAGAATACTATAGGAGGGGGGGAATACTATGGGAGGGGGGGGAGAATACTATGGAAAGGGGGGGACACTATGGGATGAGGGGGGAATACTATGGGATGAGGGGGGGGGATACTATGGGAGGGGGGGAAATTTCCTGGAATTTCTTTCTAAAAATGAGGTGCGTGTTATACGCCGGTGCGTGTTATACGCCGATAAATACGGTAGTTCCTATGTTTATCATTCTACTCATATTGACACTTGTCTATTTTAATCCATCTCTCTCCTGCTTGTCTATTAACCATCCTTCCCTCACTGGTGTCTCTCACCTAGCCTTTGCTATAACTGTCACTCATGCTCTGCACACACATCTCCATACTTGTATCTATCACTCATTTCCCATCACCAGTTCTAGTTTATCCTGTATCCTATTTGTCTCTCCTTATACCAACACTTTCCAAACTGTGTCTCCCCCTACTTCTAGCCCAGCTGTTTCTCTTTTATATCCACACATCTCTCACTTATCCCATCTGCCCAATTTCTAACCACTGTTGTATCCCCATTATCCCCATGTGCTTCTCCCAGTTCTAATCTCTGTTGTCCCTATTCCACCCCATTCCTCAAGTATTACCTCTTTTGTATCCCTATTATCCCCCTGCCCCCCTCCATTTCTAACCTCTATTAGCCACATGACACCCACTTCATCATCAAAGTCCTTCTGTCACACTGTCTCCCAATCTCTATTTCCCTCATACTGTGCTTTCATCTCACCCAAAATGTGTCCATTTTATTAACTTACCATTTTGTGCTGGACAGTTGTTAATCTTCCTGTGCACTCCCTCGCAGAGCTGCTCAGTGGCAGGCAGCCATTCTCTATGTGGGAGTAGAGAGCATAACTCCGCCTCCCATGACTCACTGAATCTCCTGCAGACAGTGTGAAGTCAGAAATCCCCTGTGTGCACTCTCGGTCTCTGACACTAACAGCAAGGAAGACACTGCAAGGAGAGCTCAGCTAGTCTTCCATCTGCAAGGTGAGAGGAGAGTCCTGGCACCTTGCAATCTCTAAAACATCCTGCCTGTCAGTAGAACTTGCAAGCTGTGTCGGCCCCATGGCGCCCCTGGTGCCATGGGGCCCTGTGCGGCCGCACAGCTCGCACACCCCTAAGGCTGGCCCTGGTTACTACCGTCCCATATCTCCTAAATGTTCTGCAACAGCTCGTCTAAACATCTGGCATGCTTTCTCATCTCTTACTCTCTCCTTGACCCTCTTCAATCTGGCTACCACCTTTCCAGTCTACTGAGACTGCTCTGATTAAAGTAGCTAACAATCTATTTGTGGCTAAATCCAAAGGCCACTACTCCATACTGATAATTTCTCGCATTGATTACTTAAATTCTCTCCTAACAGGAGAAACTGTCAGAAACTGCCTCGCTACAGTTTGTATTTAATACTGCTACAGAGCTAATTTTTCTCTCTCGCCGCTTCTCTCACACCTCACCCCTCTTTCAATCCTTGCATTGGCTCCCTGTACACTGTAGAATTCAATTAAAAATACTAACCCTTACCTATAAAGCTCTAAACAACTCAACACCCACATTTCTTCAATATGTCCCTTCTCCTGTCCGCTGCTTGCACCCTTACTGCTAACTAGCGCTTGCAAAATGTCTCGCAGGAGGCTCGTCTTCTCTGGAACAGCCTGCCACCATCAGACTCTCCCCTAGTCTTCAATCTTTTAAGAATTCCCTCAAAACACACATCTTCAGAAAAGCTTACGGCGTCCCATAACAGCTTGTATTTCACAAATCTATCTCCTGCTCTCTTAAAAGGCAACACTCTACTTTCACCATTTAATTTTGCTAGTTCCCACACTATCATTTGGTTGCTACCCCACACGCTGCCTTTATGTGTTTTTACACCTCATCTCTTCTAGATTGTAAGCTCTTTCGAGCAAGGTCCTTATTAACCTATTGTTCCTGTAACATTTTGTAATTGTCTCATCTATTGTTAATTTTCGACATTAAAATATAAAGCGCCGCGGAATATGTAAATTATGATAATAATAATAATGAAGGTGATTTTATTGTGAAGGTCTGTGTCAGGAGTTGTTTAGAGCGCATGGACGTTGGATTTTAATAACATATATTCACCCTCCCCCTTTATGATGTGCATTTATCCTAATTATGTATCATAATTTAAAGTAATCATTCATTATAATTTTTTAATTATTATTATTGTTCATTTTTTTTTTTTTACAATTGATAGTAGTTTGCACTTATTTTCACCTTTTCCAGTTAATTTAAGCAGAAATTAAAGGGTCAGTCTAGGCACCATAACCACTACATGCTAAAGGAGTGTTTATGGCCCCATTAGGCTGGTTGTGCATTTCCCCCGTTCTTGGTAAGGTCAAGGTCAAGGTCAAGGTCAAGCACAGAGTGGAACTGAAACGTACAGACTATAACACAACAAAGTCGTATCCCGGTCCTTGGTCGGGCTAATGGTTAAGGAGTCAGAGAGAATGCCGAGGTCAAGGACAATGGTTATCAGAGTAGACGTGAAACACATACAGAGCCCTCTTGGGTGTTTCACCTATCTTTTTTATTTCTCCCTCCCCCACTTCCAGCAGGCACAGGGTTCTATTTTTGGACTGGTGATTATTGTTTTGTGGTATGTTTACTACTTTTTCTGTATTTTGGATACCCTGTTATTTATGAGGTTTGCCTGCTATTTTGATGTCATGTTATACTTTTATATGTAATAAAGATGCACTATTTATGATTTATCTTGTGGATACTACATGGATGAGATGACAGTGGGTGTGGACCTTTTGCGGCGATGTGGTGTTTTTAAAGTGGTTATGAATAAATGGTATTATGGTATTATGATATGATTGTTTTATATATTCTCCTGTTTCCACATGATAACTGAAAGAGTGGAGATGGCTGCAAGATTTTAAATTAAATCGTCACTCCAGACCCCTAAATAACTTTAGCTTGCTGAAAAGCTTTATGTATGAAGAGTGTATCCTCTTTTTTTTTTTTTTTTTTCATTTTGCAAAAAGTTTAGATTTCAATAGAAATTGATACTTTTCTAAATTAACCTGGTTACACACCCTGGCTTTCAAGCAGACAACAGGTAAGGTTACTTCCTGGTTTCATTAGCTCAATGCAGCTGACCGCAAGAGGCGGCAATTGCTCAGAGCACCTGACTTAAAATGACTTCTCATTGAGCTATATTGGGAAGTCTGTGATTGGACGGCCACAGAAAGTCTGGGCGGGGTTAGAAGGTGAGACCTTCCAAAGGCAGCAGACAAGAGAACTGCAGGTTTTGCTAGCTGGTTTTAGATATATCCCCAATAAAAATATAAATGCACGCACATTTTTATTTTGAGAATATCTACATAACAGTGATTTTTATTTATTTTTTATTTGGGCAGTGGAGTGTTCCTTCAAAATAACCAATTACATATATACCGGATACTTTTCATTTACTAATTTTAATACTAATTATATTTTAGCACTGAGTTGTTGTTGTTTTTTTTTTTTGCTGTGAAGTGACTCACTAAGGATTTCAATGCATAGCCCGCTGAGAATGCCTGAAAGGTCTACTGGACAACCCATCCTTGCTTGTCAAATCCTAATGGTGGCGACACAGCTACTGAACATGTAATAGCTTCGCCGAGTTCCGTGACATCTCTCATTCGCAGCTGCAAACCAAGCTATTGAAACCATTACAAACCACCTTTCCTAGTAGCTAAAAAGAACAATATCCAATATTAAAATCAAGATCACTATGGCATTAGGTTACTGTACAAAACATTTGAAAACTGCATTTCAAGAGTTGGAGACTTAAATAAAAACCTTTCAATCTGGTTTTCTATCATCCACTGTTTAGTAAACAAGCATTTCCTTTATGTTTTACTAGGTTCACAATTCATGCATTTAAACTAAATCAGAATTTATCTGAAAAGTAAGATATAAAACAATTCTGTAATCATTTTAGCATGTTATGCACCGTATAGCAAATGAAAGTTTAATTCAGCTTTTTTTTCCATTTGTAGTGTTTATTTTTTTATTCTTCTTGATATATCAAACATATTGCATCCATGGTGCTTATTACAGATAGAAGTGGATGCATGGATAAGTCTTCCAGCTGAAGTGGTAGAGGTTAACACAGTTAAGGATTTTAAGCATGTGTGGGATAGGCATAAGGCTATCCTAACTATAAGATAAGGCCAGGGACTAATGAAAGTATTTAGAAAATTGGGCAGACTAGATGGGCCGAATGGTTCTTATCTACCGTCACATTCTATGTTTCTATTTCCATGTCAATCAATAGCAAATTACAGTATTGCTGTACGAGCATCCCCCACCATAACCTCCGAGAGATTGTCTGTATTATTTAACATGATTCAGCCATGCTGGTTGCAGCAGTTTTGTCTCTCATCCTCCAAACATTAAATAAATATTACACATTCCCAGGGTAATTCATCTTAACCGACAGCAAGCTAGGGTTTGTTATAGGTGACACAAGAGGCATAATAGAGTCATGTGACCTGTGTACCTGCTTGAAGCCAGCATTTCATCTTCATCAGAAACCGCTTGCTATTAAGTATAATAAGATGCAAGAAATGTCACAGGAAGCGATATGCTAAATTCCCAGGCTGTCCGGCTATAACCTGCCCAGTCTGGAGATTCATAGATAGCTGATCATTGATAAACGGGCAGCTAGCAAAACACATTACCACCAGAGCTGAATTTGTTAATGGGTTGTTTTCATTTTCCTTGTGACATTTCTATGGGACTTTCTGTATTCACTAAGAAGGAATAAAAATCCCCAGGGAGAAATAATCTCAGATTCTTTATTATTCAATGGTTCCCATTCATGTAACAGTGCTAATTAATGAAATTCTGCAGATAGTAGCAAGTTTTTGATGATTCTGGAATTATTCTACACCAAGCATGTCAAACTCGGCACCTGGCCGGGGAGGAGAGGTCTCTGGGAGCTTAGTCTTCCTGGTCATTTCTGCTCCCTCACGCATGTCTTCTGCAGTGATGATGGGTGCCGGAATATGACGTCATTCCAGCACCCGGCATCACTAAACTGCGTGCGTGAGCAAGCAGTTAGGAGCAGGAAGACTGAGCTCCCAAGAGAAGATCCCCACTGGACCCCAGGGAGAGGCCCCACATCAGCTCCGAAAAATAAGGAGCAATAAAGAAAATTAGTGTGTTAGTGTGTGCAAGAATGTGGACATGTGTGTGTGTGTTACAGTCAGTGAGTGTGTATCTGTCAGTGTGTGTGTGTGTGTCGGTCAGTGTGTGTTGGTCAGTGTTGTGATGGCCGCGGCTGGACAGTGGAGGACCTGGAGGTGCACGGAGGCACGCAACGCCGCATCACAATCCGACGTGATGTCAACGTGCTCCACCTTCACAGGATTTCAAAGAGTAGTGGGAGGATCCGCTTTGGCACATGGTGTGGACGGCGCCATTGGGGGTATACCAGAGGCTGGACTCCAGAGTCGCATACTGGCATCGGCAATGTGAGTGTCTGCTTGTTTGCTAATGTTGTAAACAAGGGCCTGGGTTTAGTAGAGGGTGGTGCTGGCATTTAGTATAGAGGGGGGAACTGGGAATTAGTACATAGGGGGGGACTGAGGTTTAGTAGAGGGTGATGCTGTTTTGTTTTTATACTGTACTTTTCAAAACAAACGTTTTTATGAAGATTTAAGGTTTTGTGTTTTTTGTGACCCACTTAAACTTAAACTTTGTTTATGTGCCCGTGCTAGACTTTGACAGGCTTGGCCTAGAACATCCTATGCTGTCGCTAACCCACGCTCTCTTTGCATTACACAAATTGTTGTTATAGTGGCAAATACCATATCTGCTTTTTGGGTAATCAAGTTCTTGCGAGTACCATAAAGACTGAGAATGTAGTCACATGTCACTTTGATATCCTGCAGTGTTACCTGGTGGAGTTCCTTGATGCCAGTAGTGTTGAGAACTTGCCTCTCAACAGTCCCTGGTTTGATGGAACAGTCCTGATTTCAGCATTCTATCCCGCCACCCCAGGTTTCTCCCTGGTGCCTTGCATCTGGGGATATCAAGGAATATTCTCAGACATGTCCCTTTTTTACAGAACCCATTCCATTTCGGGCAGTACCTCCTAAATTGGTGTCACCAGGGATGAAAGCCATGTCAGAGGCATGCTCCCTATAGACTCAATCTAGCCCCGTCTTCATTTAATATCTCATTGTGTTGGAAGCTACGTTGAAAAACCAGCAGATAATGCATCAAAAATGCCTCTGCCACGTGTTCTTGGAGGGACCTGATTGTCAGCCTCCTATCTCCTGCCTCAGGACTATGGCCCCTACGATAGGCCCTGGCTAATATACTTTTAAAAAGGCTCTGTTCTTGCAATTGGGATTATGTGGTTCGGGAACCGAACAGACGCACGAACCAGAGACCACCTGGGAGCTTGTTAAACCCTATTAACACTTGCCAACGATTCTAACTGCAGTGTTCTAATTGTTCGCATGAACGACCACAAGGTGGCGGCCATCTTGTTCGCATAAACGCAGTCAGCGGTGTTTGGTCGTCGAGTTCCTGGAACTAAAATCGGACACGGAAACTCCCGAACACCCCTGGACTTCCATGATCGCCTGCGTTCGGTTCTACACAACTTAGAAGGGTAAAATTCGGTGGAATCGTTCTTTTGGATGAGGGGAACAAGCTCCAGGGTAACACTATTTACTATGTTCGGTTTTTAAACTACCGAACTAGACAGACCGGAAGCCCTGATTCTCTGGAACTATTTTGGGCAGGAGCCTTTTGTGCGGTCAGGCAAATTATGATTTCCATGGAAATCCCGAACCCCTCAACCGATCTGGGTGTTTTTTGTATATGTTGATCCCCCAGATCAGGGCTATCAGGGAATTTCCATATGTTTTGGGGGTACTTTTGGAGTATTGTAAAATGTGTTTTTTGTACCTGGAGATAATTGAGTTTAGTACAGTTCCTGACCTAATTATATCTCAGGCACAGGTTAGGGATTATCCTGTTTTGTGTAGGAGTGTCTTGGACCTAAGACCCAATATAATTAAAGTGTGTACTTTGTCACAGTCCCTTCTCAGTTCCAGTGGGGAATGCCCCTGGAATATGTTACATAAAACCTCTTGCATGGGGACTTGCATATTAGGCCTGTTGTGCCTGCCATTAAACAGTTCAACACAGAGCCTCGTCTCGTGATTGTAGGGAACAGCTATACCAGCTATATCACTAGCTCTTGTAAGAGCAATCCTGCTATACTCTCTGGAGGAGGAGAGGTCTACCCCCTGGAACCTGGATCCCTGACTTGGGTCGAGGGTGGGTAGACGACAGCGAGACCCCAGCCAAGCTAAGGGTCTCCGGTGGTTATGGTATCTGGTGTAGTGCTTGGAAGTACTAGGTGAGCACTAAGAAGCATCAATTGGTGGAGGCACCCAGTCGGGGTGCCAGGTGGTCCACCACAGATACTATTTTTTATGTATATTGCAGAAAGGAAGAGCCCCTGGTTAAATATTTGTGACTTGTGTGTTTCTCTTATACTGTCTACCTCAGTGTTTCTATATCATGCACTTAAAGATTGTGCCCCCCCCACCCCCCTTTTTGTGTGTGTGTGTTTGGGGAGGAAGAGGTTAAACTCAGGGGGCGCCTGAGTTTAACACCAGGATGCACAGATCTGATAGAAACATTTAAATACATAAAGGGAATCAACACAGTAAAGGAGGAGACTATATTTAAAAGAAGAAAAACTACCACAACAAGAGGACATAGTCTTAAATTAGAGGGACAAAGGTTTAAAAATAATACCAGGAAGTATTACTTTACTGAGAGGGTAGTGGATGCATGGAATAGCCTTCCAGCTGAAGTGGTAGAGGTTAACACAGTAAAGGAGTTTAAGCATGCGTGGGATAGGCATAAGGCTATCCTAACTATAAGATAAGGCCAGGGACTAATGAAAGTATTTAGAAAACTGGGCAGACTAGATGGGCCGAATGGTTCTTATCTGCCGTCACATTCTATGTTTCTATGTTTCTATGTTTCTAGGATACACCACTGCCGTGGCTTCTGATGTTACGAAGCCCCTATTTCTAAGCTGTAACTCCCATAGTGCTTTATTGTCATATATGCATGTTAAAAGTTGCAGTCCATAACAGCTTAATACCCAGAGCTTGCTGGTCCCTGCACTGCTTTGTTTTGATTGGCTACAATATCTCTTTGGAATATATTCATCACAGAGACACAGATCAGAGACAGCACTGACTGTTCCAAGGATGCAGAATACAAGTGACAATCATTCCGCCTTTCATTGTCTTGCCTTCTTCGTAAAGAAAAACAAACTCTTGCTGCCTGAGAGGCTGTCCGTGTTTCCCGGATAATTAGAGCTGCTGAAAGAGTCTAGAATGATGAGCGCAGTATGTGAGATCACTTTCCAGGAGAAGATTACTGAGAACGTAAAAGTGGAAACTGGATACAAATAAGCTTTAGAAAATGTTAATGTTTCAGTGTAAGCTGTGCAATATACAGTAACAGTTCCACCTTTCTGGCACTTGTACTTACAAGAAAAAAAAAAGGTAATTATCAATCCTCAAATGTTTCTTCTGTAATATTGCTTTATTAGCAGGCTCAGAACGTCTCTATTTAGGAAACAATATTCAATGTTTTTTTTACACGGAAAGATACGTTAAGAATTTCTTTCATTAGCGCTCATACTTTCTATTTCAGAAGGCTGAAAGGTGTAATTAACCCTGCTAGGAATTCGACCTGTTACCCAGAGGTTTGAACTCGTTCTATAGTTCAGAATGATTCATATTGTTCAAATGGTAAACATGTCTGGTTTCTTTGAATCAATTTATTGAACAACCACAATGCGCAGGCCACAGTTTCCAGTGTAATAAATAAACTGAAATGCTCCATTTTATTGCGGTGAATCATTTTGGGTTTACAACTTCTGAGAAGCACACTGGTGGTAATTTTCCGCAGGGAAAGATATTTTACAGAGCAAGGAGAGGCACTGGGGACTCAGCCAGCAGTCACATAAAGATTTTTCATGGTTAGTTATAGCTGATCTCTTTACCTGCTCCCTCATTGTGTGAATGGTGTGACTATTTATGAAACTAATGAGTAGATCTGTGCACAAATTCATTGAATAAGACTCCGCAGGACAGATCAATTAATTTAGGGGTAGGTTAAAAGGAATTTGATTTGTTCTAACCTTCTGATACACTAAGTCTACTAATCAGCCGTTTAAAGGACCACTAAAGGCATCAAAACCACTTCATCTCAATGAAGTGGCGTGGACGCATTTTTTGTTGTTGTTGTTTTAACCCTGCTATATGAAGCACTTAGAATGACGTTACATATATATAATATGTATATATATTATATATATAATAGATCTACATATATATATATATATATTATATATATATACGTATAATTAAAACAATAAATAAATAAAATAATAAAATAAATAAATAAAATATTGAAACAAAATTTAATATAAACTATATATGCATATGTAATTTCATTCTAACTGTATTTTGTTATTAATATATATATATTGGTAACAAAATACACTTAGAATGACATTCTATATATAATAGAGTATTTGAAAGCAACAAGTGCCAAACACACACACCACTCCCTGTGTATAAAATAAGAAATAATGATACTTATATATATACAGGTACATATGGGAGATGTTCCATGTAGTAAATTCCTATAAAGACAAAAGATACATAGTATAGACTGTATATACAAAAAGAAATATATGAAAGTGATAGAATACACTCACGAATTCCAGAGCCGTGCCAGGCTCTGTATATAGTGCCCAAGGGTGCCTTAAAAGGCTATATGGAGAATCTTGGATGATGTCCCCCAGAAGCAGGAAAAAGCAGCAAGTGATGATAAAAAAATATTACATTTATTAAATAAAAGTTTAAAAATAGCTGTGCAGGTCCCATATGGTGACACACAAAATCAGTCATACAGACGCGTTTCAACTCAGTCCGAGTTTTCATCAGTGCATAAAACATCCAGCTGCTGTTCCGTTTTAAATTCTCCGCTTTTCTGATTGCCGGTCACGTGGGCGGAAGTTCGGGTGACCGGCGTCTGACGTCACTTCCGGTATTTCGGCGCTCGTTTTCCAGCTTAATTCTGTTCAATGCATTTGCCCAATTGAAGCTGGAAACTCCACATTGTAAATGGGCACCTTGTATAGTCCTTGAAGTGCATACATATAAGCAGTAGCTTGTGATATGGAAAGTGACATAGTTATATATACAGATAACTGCAATAATATAGTAGAGGGACTTAATTGATTGACAACTTATAGGTACATAATGCATAATGTCAATATCAGTTTGTTAGTGCATTTGCCCAAATGATGCAAAGAGCTCCATATTAAGAATGGGCATCTTTCATATCTTGCAGAATACATACATATAAACAATGATTAATAGTACAAAAAATGACATAGTTGCTTGTGCAAATAGCAACAATAAAGCAGTAGTACATACTGAAAGAAAAAATATATATGTGTATTAATAAACAACATATAGGCACATAATATGTAATGCCTTAAAGGTGTATATCACCTCCAATTTATATGGATATAGCCCCTATAGAATAAGATTGGTGGGGTGGAAGGACCAAAAATATAAAAATAAATATAAATGTAAAAAGCATATATCAAAAAGTATATGTAAAACAAGTATATAAAAAACTATGTAAGAAATCAAAAAATGAGGGCTAGTGTATTATAAAAAATGAGCCAACTCAAAATCTAAATTTAAGCCATTGGGGGATAAATTCTCTTTTTCATTGACATTCTATATATATCTATCTATATATAAAATATAAATAACCGCAAATATATATAAATAGATAAATACATATAATTACATAAAAGATTACATTAGTATACACATAGAATTTAATTACATATATATGTATATATATTAAAATTCTACATGTATATTTAAGTAATCTTTTAACATAATTATGTGATTTGATTAATTAAAATTTGATTGACATGCCTGACAACACAGGGAGAAAGTGCAGAGAATTTAATTTGCAAGCACTATATTTGACCCTGTAACTCTCCAAGACACCATAAAACCTGTACATAGAGGGTACTGTTTTACTCGGGAGACTTCGCTGAACTCAAATATTAGTGCTTCAAACTGGTAAATTGTATTACAACGATGATATTTTAAGTAAAAGTAACGTTTTTTGCATTTTTTACAAACGAACGGCATGTTTATGGACTATATTATTGTTGTAATATGTTTTACTGTTTTAAAACACTAATATTTGTGTTTAGTGAAGTCTCCCGAGAATAACAGTACCCCCAATGTACAGGTTTTATGGTGTTTTGGAAAGTTAGAGAGTCACATATAAGGATTGCATTTCATTTTTTTCACATTGAAATTTGCCAGATTAGTTATGTTGCCTTTGAGAGCGTATGGTAGCCCAGGAATGAGAATTACCCCCATGATGGCATACCATTTGCAAAAGTAGACAACCCGAGGTATTGCAAGTGGGGTATGTCCAGTCTTTCTTAGTAGCCACTTAGTCACAAACACTGGCCAAATATCAGTTTTTTGCTTTTTTCACACAAAAACAAATATGAACGCTAACTTCGGCCAGTGTTTGTGACTAAGTCGCTACTAAAAAAGACTAAACATACCCCACTTTCAATACCTTGGCTTTTTTGCATTTTTTTTGCATACAGTGGAACCTCAGAACTAGAACGTTCCCGTTCTCGAACAATGTGGAAGTCGAACTAAAATTTTGCGTAAATAAAGTCTTGGCACGCGAACGATCCTCGGTACCTGAACACATCATGTGGCATTCACAGAGAGACACAAGTGTGGGGAAGCATGGGATACAAGTGGGAGGTGAGGAAATATAGGCAGATAGATTATGTAAAGGGATAGAGGGGGATATAGGGAGAGGAAAACCAGAGAGCAGAGGGACACAAGTAAAGCTTAAATGAGTGCTGAAAATATTTTGTTAATTACAAGTTTTAAAAGCCTACTAATGGGGGGGGGGGGGGGGGGGAGGAGGCTGAGCCAAGCTACTGACCAGAATGGCCACATGCAATCGGAGCTCCGTACTAATCACCCACATTGGATCCTCTAACGCGGCCCAAACTCCTGGCAAATGGTACCAAACTGAACCACTGGCTACAATTAAAGAGATGGGCTGAAAAACTAAAAAGGTCAAGCACGATAAACCTCGGCTGAGCGGCAATATCGAAGACCTATGGTGGCAGGCCCGCAACAACATGGGCACAAACATAGCTGACTACACCAACAACTGCTCGGATATATCGGATGACTTCACAAGTGAGGCTGAAATACACCACTCACCCATCTTGACTGCTCCTCTCCAGTCTCACCCACAAGCAGACACCGATCCGGTGACCACAGCAGTGATGAAAGAACTGATAGCGGGGCTTCAGCTCATCATACAAGCCGACATGGCCCAGATCCGTGGAGACCTGAAAGTCCTGACATGCCACCTGAGCACGCTGGAAGCCGACACCCGCCGAAACACACAAAACACGACGCAGCTGCAAAAAGCAGTACATGACATGCAACAGCACACTCACATAATTGACCAGCAGAGAATCAAAGGCAAAGCCTGAACCTCAAGATCAGGGGCATTGTGGAGGAGATACCGGAGGCAGAGGTACCGCACTTCATCCGTCGCCTGCTGTCCGCTCTCCTACCCCCTAGACAGGCCAAACAAACAGCCCTGGAGGGGATGTTCCACCTCCCACGACTGGCTAAAGCCCCGGCCACAGCACCGAGAGACCTCCAGGTGCGCTTCCTGAGCCACGGAGACAGATCAGTAGTCCTTCAAGCGACAAGACCCAAACGCCATATGTGTTTGAGAGTATGCAGCTCTCATTCTACGCTGATTTATCAGGGGTGACCCTGGCCTCGCGCCGCGCGATGAAGCCCTTCACGGCTCTCCTTCACCTGCACAAAATTTGTATTCAACATCGATCAAAATTCGATCTCGATCCAACCCTTGGGCTACAACAGGACTCTCTGTCAACTGCAGGACCAAACACCAACAAGTGACAATATGAAGGGGACACCGTTTGTCCCCCGACGAGCTGGAGCTGGAGCCCTCTTGTTACATGGGCAATCGATCAGGACTCCTCTCTCTCTCTCTCCAATGTTTGTGTTATCAAGTGTTCAGGTTAATTCCACTACCGAAGCATTCCCCTTCTCCCCCTCCTCCCCTTCCCTGGGATTATGGGGTAAAATTATAACTCAGGAGCGCAACGACTACATGCCCACACTGTTGAGAACATGCTCCACATATGACCGGGTTAGGCAAGCAAAACATTTGTTCTCTGTTAAAGTAAATGGCACCATAACATATACAGAGTTATTTACTAAAGTGAGAATTCTTAGTGAATTGCAAATATAAGGCCAAAATAGCAGAACTAGAGTTCAAAGTATGCTTCCACCTCAGCTACTTTGTCCTGAACTTTGAAATTCCCTTTGATTTACCTTAAATTCTTGCTTTAGTGAAGCCTTGCCAGACTTTTTGTTGAGAAATGTAAATTAAATAAATAAAACCAATTGGTTTTTCGGGACTATTCCCTTCTTGCAATGTGCACACTTTGCCCTGTAAAAATGAAGGAACACTATAGTGGCAGGAATCCAAACATGTAAAACCACTGTTTAGGTCAGTGGCCCCCATCTGCTTACTTTTAAAATGTGTTACTCCCCTTCCTTGCAGCGCTAGTCTCGTAGAGGCTGACCTTGCCCTACTCTAGCTCCTTGGCTGAGAACTTCAGATTTGACAATCTCAGTCAATTCAATGCTTTACCATAGGAAAGCATTGGGAGGCTCATGCTCATGCGCATCTGCAGCAAAATTGCAGAGGTGCAGAGACTGAATCAATGCATCTCTAGGCGGAACCTTTAATGTCTCCATGCTTTCA
The DNA here is from genome assembly GCF_036172605.1 of Pelobates fuscus. Taxonomy (NCBI): domain Eukaryota; kingdom Metazoa; phylum Chordata; class Amphibia; order Anura; family Pelobatidae; genus Pelobates; species Pelobates fuscus. The sequence goes on from NC_086321.1 coordinate 58,394,258, forward strand.
CTCTGAAAAGTCAGTGTTTACATTAAAAAGCCTGCAGAGACCGGCTGTAGACACCAGAAAAGTTACAATAAGCTGTAGTTGTGCTGGTTACTATAGTGTCCCTTTAAGTGAAGTAAATATTACTTACCTTGTTTCCAGAGACGGGGCTCCTCCACTACAGCCTCTAGCTGCACATCTGGTGATGTCAGCAAGCATGACGACATTAACCGCAATATTTTCCATGCCAATGTTTATCATAGAGAGCAGCATTTGATGGAAGTAGCGAGTTCTCTTGTGGCTGTAAAGAAGCCTGTAGAGACTTGCTTTACCCCTTAATGTATACATTGCTGTTGATAAAGTAAAGGGTTATAAGCAGAGGCGTAACTAGAAACCACAGGGCCCGGTGCAAGAATTGTCCTGGACCCTCACCACCCCCCTACGTCTATCCCCGGCACCACCACCCGCCTGTTCTCCCCATCCCATACATTGTCTCCCCCCGCCATCCCCCTTCCATACGTCTTTCCTCCGCCACCCATACACGCAGACAAGCACACATACAAACACACACAGAGTCACACATATACAGACAGACAGACATACACACACAAACAGACACAGACAGACGCACAAACAGACACACACATACATACAGACACACATTCATACAGACACACATACACAAACACACACACATACATACAAACACACACGTATACAGGCATATATACAAAATGTTTCAATCACCCTCCTGTTTCCTACCTTTTAGATGCAGGAGGGTGACGTCCCTGTGGTCCAGTGGTGGCTCAGACTGATGGGAGTCAGAGTTCCCACTCTGACTCAATCCTCACCTTCCTCCCGTGCAGCTCCCGCTGTAAGCTGGGAGGAGTGACCGGGGCAGTCACTTCCTCCCAGCGTCTGATGTCATCTCAGGGGGCCCTGACGCGCTGTTATACAATACAGTAAGCCTTCCCCTTTGCTCAGGAGATAATTGAGTCAAGCACTATACTAGACTCAATTACCTCCAAACACAAAAAACACACATTTTTACAAAATCCCCAAAATACTTTAAAACACATAAAATCCCCACAAAAGTTACATCCCTTGATAGCCCTGATCTGGGTGACCAACATATCCAAAAATCACCCAGATCAGTTCAGGGGTTTAGGAATTTCCTGTAAGTCATAGTTTTTACCGACCACACGCATGGTCCCATGCCCAAAACAGTTCCATAGAATCGCGGCTAAGTGCCGCCGGGGGACCGACCAGGAACCGTGAAGTCTTCATGCCGAAAATAGTTCCAGGGCATTAAGTTCCCCTGAAGTCTATTCTCGGTTTTGGTGCATGCGAACAGCAGCCAGGGAGCTAGCATTCGGTTCTATGGAAAGTGCCGAACCAGGGGAACCAGAGGGAATAAAATATGGGTCTTTACAGTTGTTGACTTGGCCCGTAGTATTTTGGCAAGAGGCTGACGAGCAGGCCCCTCCAAGCACCCGTGACGAGGTTCAGTTCGTCACACAGACATTATAACCATTTTAATGAGGTGAAGCAGTTATGGTGCCTATAGTTTCTTTTCATATCTTTGGCTCAGGCACATTTATTCATAATGTTGAACCTTCTCTATTTCACAGTAGTTTGTAAATAGTGGGGTTAGTAAACAGTGGATTGTGGAAGTTCTAAAACAACATAGCTAAGTTAAGAACACTTTAACCATTAAAAAAAAATAAAAAATTGGCTATTTTTGCTCAAGCTAGCCAAAGCCAGCTGTCAGTTCAATGTGTAGCGAAGAGACTTCCCCAGGTGTCACATTGACATTTATATTTCTCACTCATATTGCTGGCGTGGGATGAAATAGCTCTGCACGTTGTCTATAAATGTTTTAGTATATTGTATTGTTATGCTCACTATCAAAATTATGCTGTGTTCTCTGTTGGATGTTGGAAGTTAAAACCTTCATTAAAGGTTGATCAACACATACATAAACTTTGCCCTTAGATGTCTCTTCAAGGAATTAATTAAATTGGAATGACTGATGTAAAACCGAATGCAATATTACTTCAGCTCCATAGCTAGTGAAGATTAAATTGACCTCTAATCTACTCCAAGGTCAACTGCAAATGAAACCGCCAGTTTTACTTAGTGCTGGGCTCGGTAACCTTTCCCATTATGCTCTTATTATGTAACAACGTCCTTCAGACTCACAGAGGAGTATAGAGTTCCAAAATACTTTGCATTTGTACCTGATAACTTTCCAGATCTACCCCAGAGGTACCAGGTTTGACTTAAGTACTAGGTTTCCAAAGCAGTGTAGGTATTTACCTACCCCTTGCCCTTGTTTACCAAATTATAGATGTACAACCCACCTTTTCTTTATTTGAAGGGTTATTCCCTTTTTAAGACACCTCTTAGTTTTAAAATTGCGATGCCCTAATGGGCATTAATAACTAGGTGAAAAGCAATAGGTATAAAAGGTTAAAAAGAACTAAAATGCTACAATCACCTAGTGTAGGTCACCCAAACCACACAAAATACAGTGAATACAAATAGAAATAAACGTGCGGTTGGCTATTCGAGATCTTTATTTTATCCATATATTTTTTATAGTGTAATAAACGTTTTTTCTGGTTACTTTTTACCTGCCTTCTTTTTTTGCTTTCTGGCAATCCGAAGGGGAGATTTAGTATCCAGTGGAATTTCCATATATCTGGTCCCAGCACTTGATCTCCGCAACCAAATTTATTCCACAGCGCTGAAAGTCCGAGCCCACTATAATAGGCTCAGCAATATGTGAGTGAGACCTATTTGTTTTAATCTGTTTTAAATATTATATATACAGATTTCACTGTGGTCCATTATTCTGTTTTTTTAGCTTTCATCCTATTTCTGGTAAAATTACATGTGTGTGTAATTTTATAAACATATTCAGTGTGCTCTCACCAATTTTTTATTTCTATTAATAAGTAGGTCCCCCACTTTAAAACCTAAAAAAAAAAGACTTTAAACTAGCCTCAATCAAGCATTAGACAAAGCTCCCAGCTCTGCTCTCCAAGCCTCTGTCCGATGTCATCCCTGCCCTCTTTAGTTCCAAGCATTTGATTGGACCATCTCACTGGCTCAGAGCGCATTGAGGGAGTGGATTTAAATAAAACCCAAAAACTATTTCAGCAATGAAAGGAAGTAGGAGGGTGGGACAGAGGAAATTGATTCTAGGCAGACGGGAAGTCCACGTGTGCCGGGGGATGCAACTCAAGTAACTGAAGTGGTCATGGTGGTTGAAGTGATCTATTAAGTACAGGCAACAGTACAAAACAAAGATAAGAACATTGTGCCAGAGTACAAAGTTGACAAGTTCCAATGCTCTGTAGTTGTACGTTTATGAAAAGGCAGGTGGATTACTATTAAAATAAGGAAGAGAAAAAATTGGAGGAAAGATGAATAAGAGAAAAGATACTAAGAAAACAAGAAGGGTGAAAAGAAAGCTACAGTTAAAAGAACACTAGAATTCTCTGGTTATGTTATCTGGAGCACATCTTACATTCAAGCTCACCCGTCTAAATTGCTGTTATTTGTCCCAATGCAAAATTAGGGCTACCTGTGACGCTGGACAGGCAATGTTAACTAATTCTGAGATTACATTTCAAACTGTGCGTTCGGTTTCAAACGACTCACCTTTCATCCGAATTTCAGGCGATTGGCGATTCGTCTGAATTCCATGACTCAAATCATCATATGAAACAAGCGAAACATGGAATAAAGGAGCATTAAAAATAACCATATGTTTATATAGTATATATTTAATAAACACATAATTATTTAAATATAGATTTTTTTTTACTGTTCGTTCTTTTTTTCCCCATCTATTGGTTACTTCTTTTTTGATCTATGAACCAAAATAACATGAAAATGCCCCTTTCCGTGTACTACAAAACTTTGAACAGGGCAGTCCATAAACTGATCGCATTAGTGGTGTGTGATGAATGGAACTTCTAATATCTAATAAACCCATGGAATAGAATGAGAGTCTCCTGATTGGCTGAGCTCCTGTCCGCTCTGAATAGAAGTCACCCCTGCAGCGGTATGCCTGTGCATATGCAGTGAGTGCAGGAAGTTTACAGGTGGGCATCTTTTAAATTTATTTGATTTCCATGTGAAGAGACAGTGGATTATGCTAACAGTGGGAAAGAAGGCAAATTGGAGAGGATTTCAAGATTTAATAAGGAAGGGGGGTTGGTAGAAATGTTAAAAAACAAAACCCGTAAACACATTTGCTTGAAAATGTTTTTCTTTTAAAGTTTAAAGATTTAACATTCTGATGCCTGGAATCCTACACATATTTAATGCTGGGACTGCAGAGCTTAATAATCAAATTGTTCTGCAGTGGGAGGAATAAAAGCACTTTACTTGTCAAGTCTCATAAAAAGATGTATTTTTTAAGACATTGATTTCATTGTATAATAAGAAGCTGATTCACTTCTTTTAGCTTCCAGACATGATAATAACTCTTGTGGGTGATGATATCTACACGTACAGCATTATCCCACATTCACAATTAAGCACAAAATCTAAACGAAGACTCATGTAATGTCATTGTAATAAATTAAAGAGATCTTTAAAATTCATGTGTATGTATGAAAACTCAAAACTAACAGGTGGATAAAATAATCCCCTGTTTCGTGGCTGCTGCACATCAGTGGTTCTTCCACTCGATTCCTTAAAGGACCCTTAAAGTCAACCAGACCCTTAATCTCAGTGAAGTGGTCTGAGAGGAGTGGCCCCTATTGTTTAAACGGCAGTGTTTACATTGCAGGGTTAAAGGAACACTAGCTTTATGAACGCTTATTTGTATTCCTAACGTTACAGTCTGACGCTCCTTTTCAGTTAGGTTCCTCCCCACGTGTCAAATAAAAACAAAGTAAATGAATTAAAATCCAATGAATTACTTACCTTTTCTCCAGTGCCGAGTCTCCCTTGATGCTTCCGCTACCTCCTATTCTGGTTGCTTCATCCTGGAGGTGCTTGCGCGTTGCGTCTAAGCTTCTGCCATAGAGAATCATTGAATACAATGATTCTATATGGCCGACTGTAATGGCACTACACATGTGTGCGTTATGTCACACTATGTTACGATATGAGAGTCGGGAAGTAATATTCCATACCCAGAGGGGTTTGAAGCATGGATTGAAGCCCCACTTCCAAACCCTCTAATTAGAGAACTAAAGAGTTTTGGGTGGAAGGAGAGGGGGGTCAGGACTGTAGGCACTATAACAACTTCAATAAAATTGTGCTTTATCTACAATGACTAGTGAAACTAGGTCATGTGTGACCAGATGCGGCTCATAGGTCCTGCAGTGGGATGCCTGTTGCATTGTGGTGAATAGGGCAAGATATACATACCCAGAGTTCTGTTTTTGCCTTCTTCCTTTCTTTGGCTTCTTGCAGTTGAGTCTACTTGAGCAGTGGCATACCTACCAAGGGTGCAGGGATGGAAGGAGACACGTGGAGGGGCTGGGGGGATGGTAGGAGACACCTGGAGGGGCTGGGGGGAGGGAATGAGGAATATGGAGGGGTTGGTGGGAAATGAGAAATGGAGAGGAAATAAGACACATGGAGGGGAAATAAGACACATGGAGAGACTGGGTGGTGTAGGGAACAAGATACATGTAAAAGCCTGGGGGGGAGGGGGGGATGAGATACATGGAGGGGCTGGGGGAGGGAATGAGACACATGAAAGGGCTGGGGGGGAGGAAATGAGACACATTAAAGGGCTGGGGGGGAGGAAATGAGACACATGAAAGGGCTGAGGGGGAGGGAATTAGACACATGAAGGGGCCCAGGACTTTTTTCGCACCGTGATCCAGTGGTTTTCTAGTTACGCCACTGTATGGTAGGTCTATGGTAGATTGTGTGGAAACTCTTAAAAGGTTATTTAGTAAAGTGCATAATGTTGGGAATTCAAAGTCAATATTACATTTAAGGCAAAAATAGCTGAATCTGAAAAATTCTCCACTTTAACTATGCCTCCAATTAAGCTGTTTTGGTATGAAATTTAAAATCCATTTCTAATTCTCATCAATGCTGACTTTAGTGGAAATCCATGTAAGAGGCTCATTTCATATGTTGCCATCAAACTGTTCAATAAAAGCCTCTATATCATGAATTGCAAGCTCTGCATCTCCCTTAACCATATTAACTCTCATCACCCCCCCCCCCCCCCCAACTCCCTCCCCCTCAAATTACAAGAACACTACATAGTTGTGTCTCTAAGGGCAGACGTGCAGTTCTTATTGCAGTATTATATCATATTGTGTGTGATAGTGCCATTCCATGAGTAATAGCTGATGGGAAATAGCAAGTAGAGCCAATTAAAGAGCCAGTTTTTGCCATGTTTTGCACTTATCTGCCGCACACAAAATAGCGTAGTCCGTATTTCCATATTTCTTTAGACTGCATTGGATTTTTACTGAATATAATTGAATATTTTAATTTCTATTTTCTTTTTAATAAAAAAACTCAGCAGTGACATTGCCACTTTAAGAATCATGAAGTTTAAGCGCAGGATGTGCTATACCATCTTGTACCACGACAGAATGCTGGAGTAGCTCAAACAAAAATGGGGCTACAACCTTTTTAGGAAGTTTCCTTGGGAAGCCATGAGTGATACTGTTTATACATCTTCAGTAAATGTTCTGCTCACCGAGGTACTTGGCATATTCTAATTTTTATTGTGCTTCTCTGTTTTTTTCCATATCTGCTTGTTGCGTCTCATGGTGAGATTATACAGCACATGAGCCTCCCCGAACCACATACCAATGTTAAGCATAATATATCATGCACTTCCTCCAGCAGGTTTTTAGAAATCTATTTATACCAACTGCGCAAAAATATTCCATCTCTCCAGTCACTTAACGGAGCCTGGGGTTGTGGACACAGTAAACACACAGTGGTTTGATTTAGTTTGAATTTTCGTTATGACGATTACCAGTTTCTATGGTATAATTTCTTATTAATTCTATAAAAAATATCACTTGCAGATTTTCGTTTAAAATTATTTAGCAATCCTGCCCCCTTTGCCTTTCCTTCCTATAATTTTATATCGGAAGGTCTCAGTATCTGCTTATCCTGCTTAAAAATTCAATTCTTACTTGCTGGGGATGCAGATGCAGTTACATATGGATGTTCAATCATTCGAGGTTGTGATGACACCGCGCCTACTGTGATCTTCTTCCTAGTGTCTCACATAATTGAGCAGTAGGTCAGCACCTAAAGGGACACTATAGTAACCAAAACAACTTTAGCCAAAAGGGTTACTCCAACCACCATGACCACTTCAGTCATCTAAAGTGGTCATGGTTGTAGTATGTGTAGTGTTTTAACTTGAATCCTGAGATTTATTGGCAATTATGTGTGAGGGGCAGGTTGCACTCAGCACATGTGGCTTAGGCAGCCCATAATTCTGTTACGGGCTGCCTGATATCGGTTCAGTGCATTCATTATATATGTTGTCAGCAGGCACTGCACGCTGACAACAGATGTCAAATTCTTCCCCTTGCAGGCTGCATGGACAGCTTCAAAAGTCATCTAACTCCTAAGTGGCAGAAAATTGAACAGTGAGATCACCGGGCCTATACACCAAAACTGCTTCATTAAGTTAAAGTTGTTTCGGTGACTATAGTGTCCCTTTTAGTTAGTGCTGATATTTATTAGTATTTTAGAAATTAGTGTAAGCAGTAAAAGAGTTTCTCACGTTTCCACATTTCATACGGTAGATTTACTAGCGCTTTTCTCTGTGACAAATATGAACATGGCTTGACAGCTGCAGCACGAACGATTTAACAGCATAAAGGATTCAAACTTGCAGGGCAATTATATCTGCAAGCTTCAAATGTTTTGAGTCCAACTCTTCAAACCAAAACCGCCAATCCTGGAGTTCTTTTTCCTTCATTAGATTTCGACAGTGAGATTGTTTTACTGTACTTGCAAAAGCATTTATCATATCAACTTATCATTCTGAAATATTACTGAGCTAGTGTCCTAGTTACAGTGTAGCAGCTGGGATGCTTGCCGGATTCTAGGACGCGCAATCATATTTCAGGTATAAAAGGTGCTTTTGGAAGTCCAATTACAATTGTATATATATAGCTCCAACATATTCCGCACAGTAAAATAATATCGCCTGCGAAATCTAATGGATGTAAATGAACTTGCATGTGTAAATCTGGCCCTTTAACGTAGACAATTATTTTAAGCCACAGAACTCCTGCATCCATCACATTTTACCAAAAAATGATTAATATATAATATTTGTTAGATTATATGTATGGATAGCTATATAGGGTTTTAAATGGTGTGTTACATGTGATTCATTAGACTGCAATAACTCACTGGGACACCTATCAATTTAATTTTGGTTTACATTTGTGTTTCTGGGTAGAATTATTTGGCACACGGGTTAACATTTTGACATTCTGTCTTTCTTGACAGTTTAACAGCTGCTATCCCAAGTATTTAGCTAACCCGCTTGTCCTTTGTTAGCACTGTACCTGCCCAGGGCACACATAAGGATTCGCATAATTTTTTTCTATTTATGTTTGTAAACTGCTAGTCTATCTAATACTTAGAAATCGCCATTGCCAGTTCTATGCATCTCTGTTGGAGTCTTTCAACTTAGCCGGAGAGTTTTCTATACTGGCGTAGCTGATTAGATAAAAACACCAGTAATTGCCATTTTTATGTAACTTTTATATGACACTTACATTGACTTCCAATAAACTCAGACTGTAATGTATGCATTTTAGCTGCCTGAGTGGGGGATAGAGGGCCCAAAGAACGCTGCAGGGCTACTGTGCAGTGTGTGTCGTATAGATGCTTGGTATAAGCATAGTAACTGTACCTGCAGTATATGGTATAAATACCGTTTTTGTACATGATCCTGGTAACATTCTTAGTAAACTGTGTCCCCCCAAAATGCTGTCTGACTTACAAATACCTATAGGCAGAATAGTTTACTCTTTAAAGGAACACATGTATTCCTGACACTATAGTTCTAACAGCAATATTTATGCCCCGGCCCCCATGTCAGCAGGGCTTTGTCCTTTTCAACACTCCCACTATTATCAGCAGGAGCATGTATTCTGTTTGTATGTATTCTGATAACAAGGCTTTGCTGATAATATTCTTTCTGTTTACTTACCCTTCTTCCAGCGAGCATTGGATCTCCTCGCGACTGACCTTGCCCCCACTCCACCTTCTTGGTTGAGATCAATCAACGTGATGATCGCAGCCAATCCAATGTTTTCCCACAGGATTCCGCTCTGCACCAATCAGCATCTCCTCGTAGAGATGCATTGAAGCAATGCAAATTTTTGAGGAACTTTCATCACCTCAATGCAGAGTGTGGAGACGCTGAACGTCAGTGCTGCACCACCTTGTGCAGCACTAACCCAGGAAGCACCTCTAATGGCCATCTGAGTGACTACCACTAGAGGCATTCCTAGGCAGTAATGTAAACACTACCTTTTCTATTTACAAAATTGCTGCTTGATCCTACATTTCTATGCTGTCTACGTGTCCCAAATTCCAAAAATATTCTCCATTATTTTTTAAAACAAAGCTATTTAGGTAGTGAAATGAGTGAGAATAGCCAGTCCTGTCATTCTTGATGGAGTAAAGATCAGCTCAGCGCTCAAATGCACGCAATATATATTATTTAGTACTCTGGAGAATTGACTAGGATCTTGCAAATTGTAGGTCAAAATAGCTGAATTTAAGAATTATTCAAATCCCACAAATTTGACCTTTAATTTGTTACCTTTTCAATTCATCACAATTTTTAGTTTGTGAAAGGAGCACTCCAATATAGCTTGTAGTGGTTATGGTTGCCAGTCACTTCCTTCTCTGGAGCCCAGAAACTCCTGCTTTCCCGTGCAGGGCAGTGGGCTTCAGTGGTTATGGTATTTGAAGCGTTCCATTAATAACTTGTGAACACTGACGGACAATAATATTGTGTCTTATGTAGTTCTATTCCCTTTATTTAGTTTGTATAACTGGACCTTACAAAAAAAAATACAGCCACTAATCTTGGCCATCTAATACGCGTGCGGCGTGCTCAGACTTTCATAATTGATCTCGGTGAAGTCGCTGAACTTTTTACCTTCACCATTGATTTACTATTGATTAAAAAAATTTAGCTTTGTCCTTTTCAATCGTTTTCGCAACTCCCACTATTATCAACTGGAGCCGGTATGTTAGTGTTCTTTGCTGATAAGATACTCATTGCTACTCATTGTTCTAAGACTTCCAGGAAAAATACCATTCTTTAGCACTATTGATCCCAAAGCCTAATCTCTCAAGTGTAATTTAAATCCCATTAATCTCCAGAAAGCATTTATACCCTTTTTGTGGGTACCCCACAACTATCCTGTTAAGCCTTTGTACAATGGGCACTCGATGTCCTTTTTATCACTGTGCAACTCTGTCCCTCTTTACCTAACTGTCCAACCTCTGTAAGATTCAAAGGTATCTAATCTACTACGTTTTTCCCTTCGTTTCTCCTATGTGGACACCGAACAGGGATATTTACACAGTATAGCATTTTTTATGCTTTAATTCCTACCCTCTGGTGTTCAGACATATCCACTGGGAATTTCGCAGTTGTTTTCACCAACATTTATTAGACACTGCCTAATGTATCCTTTCTCTAGTCTGCTCAAATAAAGTTACAGTTTTTACTGTTTATGCCAGGATACATATCTTGCTAGTGTTTCTAATATTGTTGTGTGTAACCTTTAGATACCTAGTTACTTGGACTTAACTATAGGCATATCTCTATATTATATATTGCTTTATTTTTTCTCAAACATACCAGGTCGATTGATAGCTCTTTCTCTCCCTTTGCTTGGCTCTGCAAGTAAGAGTGGGGGGAGCTGTCTAATCTGTCCTATCCTTTGTAAATGGTTCAATACAGTGCTCCTCGTAGAGGAGCTTTGGTGACCTAATGTACATGGAGGGAAAGAGCTGCACAACATTCAAGTGTCCCCATAGGCAACGTTTTGTATTTAATGAATTCCAGCTTGGAAATAAACATTGATTAGGTCTATACGTTGCTCTTTTTTGCTGCAATAAATCTTCATATTTTGGTTCCACCTTGAGTGCCTGGACCACTGTTTATTCTTCCCAATAGATTCCACATCACGTGACCAAGTAACAGCCACTAAAGGTGAATTCAACCCTACAATAAAAAAGCTAGTTATAAAAATGTTTTACATTTCAGGGTTAAATGGACAGGGACATGGCACCCAGACCAGTCATTCAGACTGGGTGAAAATAAATATACATTTAATCACCATCATCATCATCATCATCATAATGGTCCTCATTGAAGAGGTCATCAAGATCAATTACTAATATAAAGCATAGCTTTGAGTCAGGGACAGTTAGGAGGAGAATATGGTAAAGGAAGAACACAAGGGTTTGGACTTAAGGGAAGACGGGGCTTCAGATGGGACACAGTACTGTGCATGGGGTGAAATCTTGGTGGAAGAATAAGGGATGGCTGGGTTTTTCAGATTGAGTGACCACTATGTTCCCTGTAGGCAAACTTGTGACTAAGGGTTCTAGACCATCCCTCGCATTGTATGTAATTAAAACACCTTTAAACTGTATTCTCAATCTCATTGTTGAGTTAGTATTAAGATCTTGTGAAGACCTGTGTACAGTGTGTGGCGAAACCAACCTCGCCACTGGGCCCTGGAGAAGCCTGTTTGCTAGCCTCCTACCTACTGACTATGGCCCCTGGGTTATTTGGGGCATATTGTACTGTATATTGCTGCTACTGGCCCTTTTAACAGCATCTATGGACATATTGGGACTTTTGGGACTACTGTCCCTTTAAGATTGTGAAGCATATTCAAGTGTACTGCCTGTAATATTATATATGTATTTATAGATGTGTTAAGTTTATCCTGGGTGATTTGTATGCAGCATTCTGATTGTTCGGTAGAATCACTCCATTCAGTATATTGAGTGAAACTACCGAACAACCAGACCACCCAGGAATGAGTGTGCCTCCAATTACCGTTTGCAACAATGTTGCAAACAGGTAATTGGCAATCAGTGCAGTGTGGTCTTTGTCCTCTGGGTGGCCGCCATTCGGGAAACAAACACGTGGCGGCGGCCATCTTAAACTACCGAACAGCGGTGTTTTGCCGTCGAGTGTCTGGAACTAAAATCGGACACTTGACTAGGCAAACACCGCTGAGACCTCCATACTTCCAGAAATTCGTATGGAAACTACCGAATGACCCGCCGTTCGGTAGAAAGAGCCCCATAATCAAGGGAATTCATTCAAACCCTCTCCAGGCTCTATAACACAGGCAATTCGCCTGTTTTCATTCCCTTGTTTGTGACCGACCGCAGGGCCAAAATGCATGGAACTGTTTTCGGATACTTTACCCATGCGGTCGGTCAAATCTTTGGAACCCCATATCTCACGAACCATTCATCCGAATTACTTGAATTTTGAATATGTTGTCCCCCTGAATAAGGGCTATCCAGCGATGCTGGATTTAAAGGTGTACCCCCGGGTTTTGGGGTACATCCAGAACTTGGCTGAAAAAGTGTACCGGATAATTGAGTTTAATGTTATCTGAGGGGAGGGGATGTGTGGGCTGAACCATGTAGGTGATTGGTTATTTTATGCCTCCCCCTGGGTGTGGCCTGTATGTGGATTAGTGTAATAAAAGCCAGGCTGGATGAGCCAGTCCAGAGTTCCTGTTTTACCCTCAAAGTGATGTGTCGTCTCATTATTGGGGGAAGGATTTATTGTATGCTGTTCCAGTTGACTGCTAGGAGTACAAGCCTATTCGTATGGTTCCTATTCAATGGTCTACAGCATTCATATGCTTGGGAGAATTTAAAGGTTTCTCGGATTCGGTGATTGTGGTGTCTGCCAGAGTGCTTGGAGTCCTCAGGAAGCACTAGGAGCATCCATTAACGGAGGTACCAAGTCGGGGTGCCAGGCGATCCGTTACACAGTGCATTTGCATAATAGGCTTGAGATGAATACAAGAATCAGTGATTTGAGGTCTGGTGTGAGTAATAATGGGTGTAGATAGTATTGCCCAGTACTGACAATGCTGATGCTTGCACAAGTTTAAACTGCCGCCAAGATGGACTCCACCCTTCATACTTATACTGAGGTCAGTTGAACCCCATTTATAAACCAAGTTGATCACACTGGTTGCAGACAGGTGGCTGAGCCAACAAGCATACACTCAGTCTTATCTGGGTTACATTTAAGCCAGTTATCAATGATCAAAGTGGCAAGATCTGTGAGGCAGCTGGTGCTTTCCTCTATCGCTGAGGGCATTGAGAAGGTGACATAGTCCTGAATGTCATCGGTGCACTGATGTCAATCCAAGCCGTAACCTCTAACGATATCTTTCAGAGGTGATAACTGTATACCTTTTGTACCCAGTGGTGTATCCTGGTTTTGTGCTGCCCTAGGCCCCCTCCCCCCGCGCCACCCCCACCCAACCTTTCCCCCCGCCCCGCATTCTAAATACACACACATTCACTGACAGATACGCATACACTAGCTAACAGAAACACACACACACTAACAGACTCACTCACACTCAGTAACAGACAAACACACTCACTAACAGACACACACTAACAGACACACACTCACTAGCAGACACACACACTCACTAACATACACACACACTCACAGGCAAACACACACTAACAGACACACACACACACTAACAGACACTAACAGACACAAACACTAACAGACACACACACTGGCACACACTAACAGACACAAACACTAACAGACACACACACTGACACACATTTTATTTTTAACACATTTTTTTAAATTTATTTTTAACACATTTTTTTTTATTTTTTTTTAACACATTTTTTTTTATTTATTTTTAACACATTTATTTTTTATTTAACACCCCCCCCCAGCCTCCTTACCTTTGGGAATGCTGGGGAGGGGGGGGGTCTCTTCCTCCCTGGTGGTCCAGTGGCTGCTGGGCGATCGGGCGGCACTGCCTGGCGGGCGGGCCGGCGGCCGGCTGGCGAGGGAGCACTTCCCCTGAGCTGTCTGCTCAGCTCCCTCGCGCGCCTCAGAGTGAGGCTGGGAGCCGGAATATGACGTCATATTCCGGCTCCGCCTCCCAGCCTCACTCTGCGGCTGGCGAGGGAGCTGAGCAGACAGCTCAGGGGAAGTGCTCCCTCGCCGCCCGCCCGCCAGCCAGCCAGCCAGGCAGGCAGTGCCGCCCGATCGCCCAGCAGCCCATCCGGCATGTCTGTTAGCCGCAAGGCTAACAAGACATTTGCCTTGGGCATTTGGGGGGCGGCTTTTTTTGCCGCCCCCTGGAAAATGCCGCCCAAGGCAAATGCCTTGTTTGCCTCGCGGCTAATACGCCCCTGTTTGTACCATGAATTAGTATACCATGAATTGTATGACTCCAGAAAAGGGAGGCCTACCCACAGCAAGGACGTGTCATCTGCGTATCTCTGCAACTGGAGGAATGGGATACATTTGAGAGAGCTGGGAACTGAGTTACAGGAGAGAGACATAACCGGGTGACAGAGGTATAGAGGAGAAACACAACGAAAGGCTAGGATAAATATAACAAAAAACTGGTGGATGGGATAAAAGGGAGATACACAACTAAGGAACAGAGGAGAGACATACCTGTGTTACAGAAGAGAAACACAATTGGGAGATTGGGATATAGGGGAGAAACAACTGAGGTATTGGAATACAGAGGAGAGACTCAGTTGTCTCCGGGGGAATACCTATGTCATAGTTTTTCATAGTTTTGTGGAAGAAGATTATGACAACCCTAGTACTAAAAGTATGAGATGTGGTGACCCCAACAATATTCCAACCACTGCTCACAAAAGTAGAAATTTTTTTATTATCTTCTTCAATTAAATCCTTTAGTTAGACATACAGTGGAGAAGACAAAACAAAATGGCAGAGCCATGGTGCTCTACGTGTTTTGTGTCACACTTTATCAAGTCTCTCATATATCTGCCCAGTGATGTAATGTAAGTGGACAGACTGCCCTTCCTGGTGATCGCAAAGTGTGGGCTGCAATTATGGAGAACACTGTAATGGCGCATAGTTCTGTTGCTGCACGGATTGTATGAAATACATTTAAAAGAAGGAGGTATCTTTATTTTGTTCATCTTGCTTTAATATATACATGACCCTAGTACCAAGTCATCTTTCTGCAGTGGAGAAGTTATGGGATCTGACCTGTGCCTACATCAGATACTGGTCAGTCCTGGTGGGTATGGATGGGTGACAAGATTTCAGCTGATTTCTTTCCTGGTGAATACCACGTCCTGGTATGTGTTTTATCCTAGTTCAATTGTGTAAAGTGCAAAGTGTTCGTATTATGTTGTGATGCTGTCTGTTTCATCATCCACAAGAACATTAAAGGGACAGTCTAAGCATCTTAACCACACACTTGCTTGGGTCTCCTTGGCATATCTGGTCTGTCCTTCTTTTTTATAGTACTAGCAGAGAAGTTCTTACTTCATGCTAATTATGTAATTTTTACCTATGTTTGGACATAATTAAATAGCTGACAGCGTCTCTTGCAAGGGGAATTTCTACTTTAGATAGAACACCAATGAATGGCGGCAACGAGAATCCGAGTAGTCCATGGAACCCAAGTAAGCATTAAAGCATTATATACAATTGAGCATTCAAATAAACATAAGCATAATTATTTAGGCCCAGGGCTTTGAAATGTGTAAACGTGGTCTTGGTGCATGGAGTGTCCCTTTAACCCCTTAACCCCTTAAGGACACATGACGTGTGTGACATGTCATGATTCCCTTTTATTCCAGAAGTTTGGTCCTTAAGGGGTTAAGGACACATGACATGTGTGACATGTCATGATTCCCTTTTATTCCAGTAGTTTGGTCCTTAAGGGGTTACGGTTGCGCTTTCTCTATTGTTTCCTGTAAATTCACATTCAGATCAGCATGGGGAATAAAAAGGAAGAGAATAATCTCCAGGAACAATATGTAATTTATGTATAGAAACTGCCAATGTAATTAAGTCTAAGTATTGCATAATTCATGTGCCAGGCAACGCTTGTTCATCGAGGGTGCCGTGTAAGTGCTACAACTTCCTCCTCCTAATTATGTGATGTGATTTCATTAGTGTTTCCTTGAGCAAAACTGCAAGAACATTGCTTCATTTGCAATGTACTAATGTGATTATGAGACTATTGCTATTGATTGCGAACAAAATGCTGCAGTGTTTCAGACCAACAGTCAAGAGAACCACCGTGGCCTGACTGAAATCATTACATTGTGAAAACCATTCAAACGATCTAATTTGGGGTAACCTCGATGTTTAATCACAGTGTAGCATTGAAAACATTTGACTGGAAATATGGCTAATTGTCAGATTCAATCTGCCCATATTCTTACCACAACCTTCAGAATACATTTAAATGTAGTTATCGAAAACTAAAAATTGCATTGTGGTACGAAACAAAAAGCCATATATAATGAGCGCAGGTTTCAGTGGTTGCAGGAGCAGAAAGCTGGTCTTCAGTCAGAGGCAACGTCATAAACAAGCACTTCTAGTCAAGGCTGATCCGACAGGGAGTGCATATGTGCTGTAAATAACCATTGCATTGCTTGGGGACGTAGGAGTTGGGCAGGATTTCATAATTTTGGCTGAGAAGCACAGATAATCATCTGATTAATGCTGGTGTTATAATGTCTGTCCACATGCCTTTATCAAGTCCTGGGTCCATGGCAGGGCCGTCTTTAGTACTGATTGGACCCTGGGCAACTGTTTGCTTGGGCCCCCTGCACCCTGTCCCCTTCCTGGCATGCAATCACGCCATCCACCCCAAAGCACTAAAGTAGAAAGGGCCTGGTGTGAGAATTGTTTTTCCCCCAACCATTGCAAAGTTGGCCAAAAGGTAGATCCTTATCTATTGTGCAACTCCAACTATGCTTTGACAGCTAGGGCTCTCCCATTTTCCCATGCTTGCAGAATTGTGTTTAGTACTGAGCAGTATTTGTTTGAATGTAAACTTATTTTTCTTTGGAGTATGCTTGTGTGAATGTAGGGGCTTGTTTGTATGTGGTGTTAGCGTTTGAATGTTGAGATTTATGCACATATACACATACACACACTATGATACACATACCCACACACACTGAAACACATGCATATTCACAGGTATACACACACATGGAGATATACAGACACATATACACACATGCAGATACAGACACACAGACTGATGCAGATACAGACACACAGACTGATGCAAATACAGACACAGCAATACACATACAGGCAAACAGATACACCACCTGAACACATGCAATTACACAGATACAAACACTGACACACATGCAGATACTCATACTGACAACATACAGATACACAAATACATGTACTGCCAGACATGCTGACATACAGACATCTTCTGACAGACACATACACTGACAGACATACTGACACACAGACACATACATTGACAGTCATACTGACACACAGACACTGACAGACATGCTGACAGACACACACTGAAAGACAGACACACACACTCTGACACACACTCTGACACACACACTGACAGACATACTGACACACACACAGAGACACATACACACAGAGACACTGACAAACATACTGACACACACATACAATGACAGACATAGTGACACACACACACTTACATAGATACTGACACACACATACATACTGACACATGCAACATTTACATCTGTAAACCTACCCTCCAGTTTCCTACCTTTTGCTGGAGGGTGGATTCCCTGAGGTCCAGTGTGGTGCCTGAGGCTTTTGGGAGTTGGGGGTCTGGCTTTCCAGCCCCCTCCTCACACCCTGGTCCTCTGTTCCGCATGGCTCTGTCTTCTCTGGGAGGAAGTAACTTGTGGCTGTCACTCACATTCTGCAGAAAAGCAAGGGCCCTGCTGACAAATGCCCACTGAGTGCATTGGCCACCCGATGGACCTCCTTAGCGTGCAAGCACATGGAGGGCCCATAGAAAAAACCAGAGCAGCTGATTTGGGCCCCCCAGGAGTAACTGGGCCTGGGTGCCCACCAATAAAGAAGGTCCTGGTCCATGGGACCTAGGAAGCCTGAAGTGTACCATCCAATGGGCATCTGTTTCGATATCTCCTCTGTTTTGTTTCTCTAACCCTACTGTTTTTGTATATTGTAGACTCCACCCTTTCAAAATTGTCCCCACTTTTGGTTCCATGCTTAAGATTTCCTAGATATGTGCATGGAACCTTGCCGACTTAGCTAAGCCACAGAATTAGTTTAACAGTCTTAGTTCAAGGATGCATTACCCCAATCCTCTACCTCACATACCTGTCTCTCTCCTCCAGGTCTGCTTCACTCCCACTCTGATTGTTATCTCCTGTCCTATTGTGTTTTATACCCCTCCTCCTCTAGTCTATAAGCTTGTTTGAGCAGGGTCCTCTTTGACCTGTAAATTTTGTTCCTGTAAATTTTGTATTCCTGTATTGTTCCTGTAAATTTTTGTAATTGTCCTATTTATAGTTAAATCTCCCCCTCCTGTAATATTCTAAAGTGCTACGGAATTTGTTGATGCTATATAAATGCCAATAATAATAATAATTTATATTAATTATCAATAGGTTAATACTAAAAAAAAAAAAAAGAAACTTATATAGGAAATATTTGAACAAGGTACTTATTTTTAAACGTGTCCAATAAAATAAAACATTTGATTGAATGCTGTCTGCTAACATTTAATTATTGCTTGTCACCCCAATGACACCCAGTAAGTATGGTGTGCTGTAGATAGAGGAGGGGCAGAGTTATGGTGAGATAACTCTGATAGGAGAAGATGGATAGAAGGAGAGTGAGTATGCAGGGGAGGGCTGGTTAAATTTAGCAAATAATAGCCCGATATTGAGACTAAAATATATATAAAGTCCATGATTCTGCTTTGATACAGACAGCAGCCATCAATCCTCTCCTGTACTAGTGGCCTGGACATCAAGTTGTCCCCTGCCCTCATATTAGCACTCCTCTGACTAAATGTAAAAATTCCATGAAGAAAAACATAAACAGTATGATATAATGGTTTATACTAATTTAACAAATAAAAAAAATCTATGTATATGTATACATCTACCTTTTTATTGATAAAGTGTTATCGGCATATGTGGTTTCTTTATTCTATTCCCGGCACAAAAATGTATATGTTAAATTATAGAGGAGGGGGCAACATTCTTCTAATTTCCTCTATGGAAGAAACAATTAATTAGTCAATATTGCTGAACAAATATTGCTACAGGTAATTTGCAGTTTGTTATATTTTATTTTCTCATACATTACAGGAGTTGGCTGACTGAATTTTTAAAAAGAAACATCTCAAACCCCTTCACCCCCACGTGCACCACTCCCACCCTGTTCTTTCAATAAAATATTTTATGTTTCAGATGTAATATGTTTTTTTCATTTTCACCTGTGGCAAAATATTCCCGAGGTGTCGTGTGTGTTTTGGAAAACAATTTGAAGAAGATCAATTTGAAGAACACAGAAGAAAAATGTTTTACTCTAGAGTCTGATAGTCATACTTCCCAAGTGCCATGCATTTTGTAGGACAATCGTGATTTAAAGAGACACTATAGGCACCCAGACCTCTTCATCTAATTGAAATAGTATGGGTGAAGTGCCCCTATCCCCTTAAACCAACTGCCTGGGGATTTAGCATAATTTGCTAAGACCCCCGATGGTTCCATCCCTACTGGGGATCCAGAGGCTGGGGGGGGGGGGGCAGGGGGGCAGGCAAAAGTGAATTTACCTTACCTGAACCTGTACCTCTTGGGTGTCCTTAACTTCTTCTGGCCAGTCCTCTTCTGCTCCTAGCACTTCAGTGAGAGTACATTATTTAGGTCTATGGAGGAGCCAGTGAAACCGCGGAATCCTACAAAGATAGAGTCAATTCCCTGCAGACGTCACTGGTGACTACACTTCTAAACAGCGGTAGCTTACTGGTCACCAGCTGGGAACATTGGCCGCTGGGTAATGATAACTGCAGCATGTAGTTGTTATGGTGTGGATGACTATGACCCCAATTGCTTTCTGTACCAGCCATTCCATTACCTCTGTTATGTTGTCTGTTGTATTGATTGTATCTGCTTACAATATGTCTAAACAAACCCCGTCATGCAGGCAGGCAGAGACACTCTCTGTAGGAAGCAAACACTGCCTGCCTCTGGCTCATGAGCGGCCAGTATTCTCATCGATTTTTTTCCTGGCTGGATGTCTCCTTCATAAAATCTGGACATTCACACTCCTTTATGTAATTTTTATCTGTCTTGTGCTGCCAAGGGTTATGAATCATTTGTCTGTGTGTTTTTCCTTGTTTCCTTGCATAAGATATTTCTTGTGTTGCAGATCAAAACTGTTCTGGCAAGCTTATATACCGAACAACTGCTTTGGATTTATGGGGGCAGTCCCGAGTTTTTGTTCATCCTGTATCTGATTTTAAACCTGCTCTTGTCCTAACAGGTTATAAACTGTATAGTTTTTCCAATACATGATTGACACAGTTTTTTGTTCATTGTACATATAAGGGTCAGCTCATGCACAGTATGGGCACCATCTACATTTTTACCAGGGCTAAGCTCTTCTGTGTGTACACTAGGTACACCCTTCCAGGGGTGTATTTACCACAAGGCAAACAAGGCATTTGCCTAGGGCGGCACTTTCAGGGGGGGTGCCAAAAAATGCCACCCAAGCTCCCAAACAAATGCCTCACTTGCCTTGTGTTCTGGGGCTGTCCACCTTACTGTGAGTGAGTGAGTGAGTGAGTGAGTGTAGCTGTCAGTGTGTGTCTGTGAGTGAGTGAAAGTGTGTGTGTCTTTCAGGGAGAATAGGTGTGCCTGTGAGTGTGTGTCAGTGTGTGTATGTCATTTTATGTGTATCTGAGAGTGTGTGCCTGTCAGTGAGTGGGTGTGTCAGTGTGTGTCTGTTAGTGAAAGTGTGTGTTGGTTAAACAGTGTGTGCTTATGACTGAATGTGTGTGCCAATGACTGTGTATCTGTCAGTGAGTGTATATCAGTGCATTTATCAATGAGGGCATGTGTCAGTCAGTCAAAAAAAGTGGCCTTGAAATGAATTTGGGGGGGTGAAATTTAGATTTTGGGGGTGCCCGAATTTAGTCGTGCCTAGGGCAGCACAAATCCAAAATACACCACTGCACCCTTCTATGTGTGTCTATACCTGGGGTACCTCTTTCTATACGCATCCCAAGACCATCCTGCTCTTTGTGGATTCCAAGAGCATCTTCCTCTATGAGCGTACCAGGGTCATTCTTCTCTGTGTGCACATGTGTACCCTTCTTATCTATGTCCATGCCAGTCATTGACATTTCCCTGTAAATCTAAATCTTCTCAGTAATAACCTCTAACCACCCCTGCAGACCCTTTCCTTTATACAAAGGTGTCCCCCATTGCCATTTGAAATATTAAGATAACCACGTAAAATCATGCCAAATGAGCTAGCCATTTCATTTGTGTGCACGTGTAAATGTAGTTTGTGAGTGAGTGATTTAATTCTGTTTCTTGGGGAAAGCGGGTCAGTGGGTACACAAGAGAAGTCTTTCTATTTAAAATACTGCTCCACATTCAAAATCCCGGAGGGAATTCAATGGCTATAAGAAATAGCTGTATTCAATCTCTAAGCCTTGTATTTTTTTTCTTGTTGTTAATTATAGTTATGAAAACTCTACATGTGCACGTGCAAAAAATGCATTTTGTTTCATTTCAATTTATTATTTTTCAAATTCCGGTCTGTCCAAAATTTGAAAATTATCGTTCAAAACAATTTTGTTTGTTTTTCAAAATTCAGACACCAGTATTCCCATTATTCCAAAGAATACCAAACTAGGGCTGTTTAGCAGACAGCTCCCTAATTTGGTATCCTTAACCCCTTAAGGACACATGACACGTGTGACATGTCATGATTCCCTTTTATTCCAGAAGTTTGGTCCTTAAGGGGTTAAATATGGTAATCCAATATGAGGGTACCAAATTAGGAAGCTATCTTCTAAACACAGCTGAAAGATCAAAATTAAGAAAAATTGCTTTGTTTAATTTTGCTATTTCAGTTTCTTAGTAGATAAGTCCCTAATTGGTACCCTTAATTATGGAAGTCCCACATAAGGATACCGTACTGCACCTGCATTATCAGACAGGTAACTGGAATTTTATCTATCAAAGCTGCTCATAATAATTCCACCCAATTTATGCAGCGTCAAGATTTCCTTTACCTAAAAATCTGAATTTAGTGTGCAGGCTCCCAATTATGGTGTTTTTTTCTTACCCATAACCTTTTTTTTTTAATATTATTCTCATGAATAAAAATAATCTACAAATGTTTTTGCACATTTTATTAAAAAAGTATTTTTTTTTTATCACCTTAAAAACTTGGTAGTTGGGCATAAATCTGTTATTAATTATCTTTTTTTTTATTTTTTTTATTAACACCCCAATTGTAGTAATTCAAAATTGAAATGCAAAATGTAGGCAAAAAGTTACAGGCTGTGACAGTAGTATTAACTTGGAGTTGGAGTTTTCAAATCAGTTATGTTAGCCTAAATTTTATCAGTTTTCAACTCCCTGCAACTCATTGATTAAAAATTTCTTCTAAAACAATCAACATTGACCATTATGTAGTTTATTCTTAAAGCGGCAAGTTTATGATAGTTCTCCAATTGCGAAACTGTATTGCGAACAAGTGTTTGCTGCCGCTTCAGGAATGCTTTAGAATAGGCGAGTATGGCTAATGAATTATCAAAGGTCAATCACCTTCACACGTAATTTTCATGTTAACCTTTAACAGCAAGAATTGACATAACTTGCAAACATTTATTATTCTTATCATCTCAATCAATCTTGTCCTTGCTTTCAGAACCAATGATAAAAGTGTAGCAGGAGAAACTGTCTGCACGACAATGCGAAACAGCTGAGAGTCACAGACACCTCGAACTGTAAAGATCAAGGATACATTATTTCGGCTAAAGAAGTGCCATCAGCAGAGTGCTTGATTGAACTACACCAACAAGGAATAGGCTCCGCTCAGAAAGATCTTTCATGAAGCTGACTGATCAAGTAAATCATGGATTGTAATAAGAGTTGGCGAGAGTTAAGGTTTGTTCTACTCCGATAAAGATCTGGTTAATCATGACTGCAATACAGGTGGCTCTCTAGGAATTAATGGACTGCTTTGCTAAGATTAATCACACAGGTCCTTGCAATCAATAAATGCAGAGGTATGTGCATGAAGATAATAAATGGGATACGAAGTGGGTTTGTTGTGTAACGACTCGTAAACTGACGTCAAGTCTTACCTGTCAGTAAAATGGTTACAAGAGCAGAAACTGGTTTAAATGGTTCACTGTACAAAGCAGACCAACAGAAACAGGAATACTGCAGTTAGAAGAAAGAGAGGATCACATTTCCTTTTGTTTTGTTTTTTTCATACGAGTAGATTAAAATACTAGTGGCATTTTTGGAAAAAAAATAGCTTCTTTCTATATGTAAAAATTCACTATTTTTTTAATGACTCTTTTCTACATCTTTGGAAGCCTGTTCATAATTGGAGCTTTGGGCTTTTCTTGCTTTGGGTAATAGCTCAAAAGGAAAATGTATCTCCTGTAGGTTGGCTGCAGTAGCCACACAAGCTGTGATTGTATTTTTTTATTTTTTTTTATTTTATGTTGTTTTTACATACGACTACACATTTTTATATTGAAATGGCAGAAAAGTGTGATTATATTGCCAACATGTATGGCTACGACTTAGGGAGCCATTTTGTGGATTTTAAGCCCTTGGGTTTTGGGGTCAATGGATTGGTCTTGTCTGCCACCGATAACAAAAACTCAAGGAAAGTTGCTGTCAAAAAAATCACTATTGGGGATGCGCGCAGCATGAAACATGCCTTGAGAGAGATCAAGATCATCCGCCGACTTAACCATGATAACATTGTGAAGGTCCATGCAGTTTTGGGTCCAAGAGGAGCTGATCTAGAAGGAGATATTCTAAAATACAATGTGGTGTATATTGTGCAGGAGCACATGGAGACCGACCTGGCAAGGCTGTTGGAACAAGGTCCCCTGAGTGAGGATCACGCTAAACTATTTATGTACCAGTTGCTTCGGGGCCTGAAGTATATTCATTCAGCCAATGTTCTCCACAGGGATCTGAAACCAGCCAACATATTCATCAGTACAGAAGACCTTGTCTTGAAGATTGGGGACTTTGGGTTGGCGAGGATTGTGGACCAGCATTATTCACACAAGGTATTTAGTTGTTAAAATTTCATTATGGATAAAAACTGAACATTTGATAAGGAAAAAATAGAAGATGGTCCAGGCAATCCAAGATACAAAATAGGTAAATTTATTGAACCCACTGCCACTCACAGTTGGTCCAAGCGTTGTGAATGGCAGTGGGTTCAATAAATGTACCTATTTTGTATCTTGCAGTGCCTGGACCATCTATTTTTTCCTTATCAAATGTTTAGTTCCTGGTACTGGGACTGGCCTGGTTGCACCCGGATACATATTACCTGGGAATGAGTGCAGTTCCACACCTGTATTTTGCTTAAAAACTGTACATTGACTTTGGATTAACTGCAGACATTGTGGAATGTGTACACGTTTTATGTTTATATGAATACTTCCAAATCAGGAAATATTGCAAATCTTGATTTCTGATAAATCATGGGGGGAGTTACATTTTTTTTTTAATTTAGGCCAGAATAACCTAATTGGAAGAATTCTGAGCGTGGCTGTATTAATCATCATATTATCTCACATTATTATTATGTTATTATTTATATAGCGACATTAGGTTCCGTAGTGCTGCACAATGGGACACATGAGACATGTGACATGACATGAGCATTCCATTTCAGACAAACTGTAATTTGTCAGAATTTTGGGCGAAATATGTGTCTTCCAAAGTTTGTAACTCTGAGTCGCTTTAGGAAAGTATCACGAAAAAAAAAGTTTTGTTTGACTCATGATTCTGAGTTTTACCTATGGCGCCAAAAGCCTAGTTGATTGATGGGGAAAAATGATCGATAGTTAAGGAACAGCCACTAAATGTTTACTGCATTCACAGATAAAGTGAAAAGTGGTGAATACGAATATTGAGGGGAAAAAAGAGGAGCAGTGGAAAAATATGTTATTTAATGATATGTAATAAATACATAATATATAAATAGATAAAAATACTTTTTTTTACTGCATTGATTATTTCTTCTGTGATTTAAAAAGCAGGTGAATTTGTCTTTTGACCCATTTTCACACCTTTTTAGATCACCCAAATAATTTTTCCCGAAACAATTGCATGTATGAAATTCTTCTGAACCGAAATATCACGTGGACATATTTCTGTCCACTTGAGTAAATTTTGTTTTCTAAGACAAATTAATTTTTTGTTTGCAGTGAACAAGATTACCATTTAGTGTCAAAACACTGTAGATTTTAGTGCCTCCTTTTCTGTTTTTGTCTTGTTGCAAGTAAGTGTATACTCTGATGATATAGACGTCTCACCTACATAGTACATTCATGTAACCAATTGCTGAGCATTGTACGAATTGCCTAATTTTCTTATGTAACTATTAAGGATGTGTGTAGCTTTCACAAGGAGTATAGATGTTATTATTGCCCAACTAAGGTACCGTGTTGTAATACTCATTTTGTTAAACTGTGAAAGGTGAAAACAGTTGAGACTGCTTGCAATTAAGCCTGCAATCCCAAACTTGGAACATATACCATATATGTCATCAAACCCTGGCTTAGACCGTAAGAATGTTGCCTCTATATATCACTAGTAAAATCTTTATTATGGACCGAATAGTTATGGAGCAAATGGATACATTCCATCGGCTTCAGTTATTGCACTTGTGCAGTCAGTAGCATAATAGTAAAGGCTACACATTAAATACAGGAATAACATTGTACCTGACTTCCACAATGTATAAATCTAATTGCACTATCTATTGTGTAATAAAATGTAAACTGTGTGACAGGTGCACTTTGAGTTGAAGATGAACTCTATAAAATGCAGTTGGAATTTGAACTATCACAAGGTTGTTTTTCTTCTCCTGATTTCAATGTCAATATACCTATATTATTTATAGGTTAAAAAAACATAGAATGTGACGGCAGATAAGAACCATTCGGCCCATCTAGTCTGCCCAATTTTCTATATACTTTCATTAGTCCCTGGCCTTATCTTATAGTTAGGATAGCCTTATGCCTATCCCATGCATGCTTAAACTCCTTTACTGTGTTAACCTCTACCACTTCAGCTGGAAGGCTATTCCATGCATCCACTACCCTCTCAGTAAAGCAATACTTCCTGATATTATTTTTAAACCTTTGTCCCTCTAATTTAAGACTATGTCCTCTTGTTGTGGTAGTTTTTCTTTTAAATATATAGGTGCACTCTAAGAACCCCTGCTGTGGTGGTTATGCTGCCCTAGGTCCACTGGCGCCATCCCCCAGTTAGGGTACAAACAGTGAATCATTTGACACTTACCTGATGTTTCATAATAGATTTGAGAAAGAAAGAGAGAGAGAGGGAGAGTGTGTGTGTGTGTGTGTGCCTTGTTAAACTCACATAATAACAACAACAAGAAATTGCATATTTGCAGAATTTTTGACAGAAACCCAGATTGAATGTTACAGACATTGCATGATGCTTATAAGTGATAGGTGGACATAGCAGTGTGTGTTTCTTTATTGCCCTCTAATTAGTGTAATTTGGGAAAGGTGCTAATGATGTTTGTTCTAGTCGTACGTTAGCCCTTGGAAATATTTGGGGTGTTGCTTAATTGCTAGAAAAGTGCTTTAAGCCTTTCAAGGTTTTTAGGTGATGAACTGGCTATATATCCATTGGTTCTGTTAATAAGTCACTAATTGTTTTTTTACAGAATAACCGTGATTGACAAATATTTTTTTCCCCCCTATCTGATAATTATTCAAATATTGTCGAAACATATTGGAACGCACTTCTTCACGAAAGCGTATCAATTAAACTGTTAACAACTCCCAATTGATTCATTTCCTGCAATTGTCATTAAAAAACACTAAGCCCTAAGTGAATACTATCCTAGCAACCTACTTTTCTACCCTACCCTTACCTTTTGTGTCACTTTATCCCACTCCATCTAGCATGTAAGCTCATTGAGCAGGGCCCTCAACCCCCTCTTTTCATGTGCGTCCAACTCATCAGGTTACAATTACATGTTTGTTAGTCCACCCATTGTACAGTGCTGTGGAATTTGTTGCTATATAAATAATAATGATAATAATAATAATATATAGTTCATTGTATCCTTATTTGTCTTAAAATGTTATTTTTATATAATCCACTACAGACTTAGGAAACCTTCTGTTACACTTGCTTAGACATTTTCCTGTTCTCCACACCGCTGTTTGAGAAAATCATGCTTTTCCTTAGAGAGTACAACTCCTCCATATCTCTGTCATGCTTCATTGTCAACTAATTGGCATCTGTGCAGAGTGACATCATGTTTGCTATCACTCATTTATATCCGGCTTCTTGCCAGCAGAGCACATGCGAGAGTGACAGATTCTTTTATACGGTTTATATCATGGGCTGCATAGTCTTTATTTTTTTTTTAAAGACCCCACAAGCTAGAATATTCAATATTAGCCTGCATGAGAGGTGTTTCTTAGCGAGAACATTGAAGGAGAGTTTCTTAGAGAGAGTGTGGGGAGAAATAGAGGACTTAGTTGCGGGTGCAGTTTTGTAAACATTAAATACAAGGAGGAAAACCACTGAGAGGAGTTTTATCCTGCTAAGAGGCATGTTGAACATAGTCTGTGTTTTTCTAGACTAACAGCATACTGCAGAGAATGATTAACAGAAAATGGGGACACGTTGTTTTTACTGTTTAAACAAGCCGTGCGCTATTAATATTCATAAGAAATGCGTTTCTTTTTTTATTTAAAAGAAAATATTTTTCCTTAAAACACTTACATACATAAATAGACTATTAAAAAGGTAAAATATATAGATATATGTTTTGCCGTTTGCTAAATATCAATCTACCTGCGGTACATAACACAAGACAATGCTGGAATTCTATTCCCACTCATTCCTCTTGCTATTATACATAAAGTAAATGACAACTGGGGAATACAGGATAAGGTCTAAAAAGTAAAAGGCTTTCTAGAATGATATCCACATTATCATCTCTTACTTTTTAATATCTTAGCATGATACTTTCGGGACTGTCAAAACGTATTCAACATTCTATGGCTTCTTCATCAACTTTGATAAATCGATGCCATGTTTATCCATTTTACCAGAGGTTTTTCTCAACTCCATAGATTCTGAATAGTAAATAACATTCCAGGGCTCATCCATTGAATACGTAAGGCTTAGTTTTGATCCAAATATAACCAACCTTATCAGATCTAAACTAGTCAGAGTCAATCAATCAAAATCTCTCTGTCTCACGGGTCAAATTATAGAATTACATAGTTTGGCTACCTAATCTGCTAATTTTCCTAATATTCTGTGGGTTCCCCACCCACCTGGGAGACTCACGCATTTTACATTGTTAATGGCGTCATGTATTATCACAAATTATGTCCACCAAAATCCCTGGGTTGAGCTGTAATATCCAGTACAAACATCTGTTTCTCTCTATGACTTATTGACCACCAATTTTGGGTTCTGTGTCCTTGTTCTCATTAAAGCATTTTAAGATTAAGTAGGATGATTATTCTACATATCACATGACGTCTTTAATATCTTCTAATAAATATGGTATTGCTTGCGTTGCTTGTTCGGTTTACTGTACGAGGGTATATACCTGTCGTGACCAATTTAATGTATGCTCTTTTTTTAAAGACCACCAAATGTCATCTATACCTTGTGCTACCAGTTTTTCTAGCAAATGTATAATTTGGGAGAAAAACCAATTTAAACATTGGTCTTTCTCCCACCTCTCAGCCAAATCGTCAGCATAGACTGTATGCCGATGATTTGACTAACAAAGGAGAGCAGAGAAGAATTCCACAAGCGGTCCTTCTGCTCTCCCAAGCATAGCACTCCCAGCGCATGCACTGTGGTTGCTATGGAAACTCCCTAGTTGACGCTGCTGGCATTGGCTGTGGAGTGCAGGAACAGATTGAAGTCAGACTCCAGCATGCTGCCAATATAGCCAGCGTTTCAGCATCACACAGGAGGTTTGCCCATTTGGAGAAGCTTCCCCAAGTAGGACAGATAAAAAAAAAACAAAAAACAGAAGCAAGAGATGGACCGGAGGTGAAGAGTAACACCCACAAAGATTTGAAAATGGTGGCGTTGATAAGGTGGGTATTTCTAAAAAATGTGCATTGAATACAATATCTTTGTGATATATGATGCATCCAGTATATTTGGGGACGATTTTGCTTACGTTAATAAACTAGTGACAGGTTCACTTTAATATTGAAAATGAAGAATTATAAAAACAATAGACCTGTCAGTTTGTCTAGTTTACTGTCGGTCTGACTGTCTACCGGGAAGGTGAAAGATGAATTTGTGGTCCAGAAATAGAACACCAATTGCCTCTTATGTTCCCAAGAGTCCTGCAGCCGTTATAGTCTTTATGGCTTTCATGGAACCATTGAAATAAAACTCTTCTGAGCTTAGTGTCCAATATCCAGCCTCCAAATATTTGTATTGGAAATCAGTATTATTTTAATGTTTCTGCTTTGTGACAGATTTAGTAAGTAATCGCCTCCTACTGACATATGTATTTATCTATGTATCATCTGTTCCTTGCTGCAAGCTGTGAGCTCCCTGCTCCTTCCTCTCGTAATTCAATTATAAAAATAATGTTCTAATGCAACATGGATATCCCTTCCAGCTCATTAACCCAAACAATACAGGTTTAGACAATGTTCGTTTTTACAGATTTTGTTTTCTTTCAGTTAAACAATCATGCAAATACAATTGTTCAGTTGTAGGTAAATGCCAATGGAGTAGCCAGAGTATGGTGTTAACTATCACTTGCAGAGTTGTCGTACATTTGTGAAAATTATGGCATGATTAATTCCTATACTGGGTAAAATAAATAATGCAGGTAGTGATATTTAGCACAAATACATTTGTGGTGATTATGTAACATTTTAAGCTGATCTCTGGAGTTGGTACCCAGACCACTCCAATGGGCAGAAGTGGTCTGGGTGCGTGGAGTGTCCCTTTAAATTTGAAATGCACTTAGAGTTCTCATTTTAGTGAATAACTCCATATGTTTACTTACTCCCTATATTTAGCAAATCTGTGTTTATGTTGTATGAGAAATAAAACTCAGTGTAGAAATACACCCTGCTTAACATACCTCAATCTTGTAACTCCGTTGGATACATCTGAATCTTTGTTATAAATGTAGATTTTTTTCTGCCAGTTACAGTTAGTGGGAGTGGAGAAACAAACAATGTTGCTGTTCTCCTCATTTGCATTATGTACCCTATCTGTGCCTGGACATCCCTTGCGAAATCTCTAATAAATATTTAAAAGGAAAAAAAAAAAGAACTCCACATGATGTTAATAAAAGTGCACAAGTCATGGGAGATTTTCACTGTTTTATTCAATGGTATAATTGTTAGGAAAGTTACAGTTTTATTTTAACAACCCACCCATGTTATGATCGCTAACCAAAAAAACAAATGTCCATTTGCGCCCAGTGAGCTTCTTTTCAAGAGTCAACAAATTCTAGCTACAGGAAGAAAACACGCTCTTTTGGCAGACATATTGCTTTTGAAATGGGGCTAATAACGATTGTAGAACAGATTTTTTTTTTTGTTCAGACTGATGGCTTATATCAAACAATTATCTTCATTTAAAGTAAAGAATAAAAAAGTGGTTGTAGATTGTCTGGTATATTGCATGAAACCCATTATCTTTTAAGGTTTTAGTCCTAATGGTATGGTAGGAAATGTTTGAAGTAGTTGATCAGTGATTCTTTAGTCAAATCTTTATTTTTGATGTGCAAAAAGTTTACAACAGGCCTCTAATGCCACGATAGCTTATGCAGGCAACGCAAAGCACACAACATCATGACATGGAAATAAAGCAACATGGTCATGCCGAACTTACCTTTCCCTAATTGCTTACCCTTCTCTCCCTCTCTTCATTTCTTCCTATATAATCTAGTTTTCTTTAAAACATAAGACAAAAGTAGGGACAAAGTAGACCCTACTTTGTCTTATGTATATTTCCTATGCTCGACCCGCTCTGACCCACTTCCCGTGGGTCAAAACATTTTCCCACAATACTCACCATTTCCTCCGTGATCTTGCGATGCTTCCTGTCAGTTTTCCCAAACGTCCTGTCATATAGACAGGACGCTGGCAAACCACAGAATTTCGTCCTAGCGGTTGCGTACGTAAGGCTTCAACAACGAAGTGTGAAAGACATTGGGAATACGCAGATTCTTAGGAAGACCAAAGGCATACGAAACAGGATTAACCTTATGCAAAACACGATAAGGACCAATAAAGCGGGGAGCCAATTTCATAGAAGGCACCCGGAGGCGAATATTTCGCGTGGAAAGCAAAACCCTGTCCCCCACGACATAAGAAGGAGCCGCCCTGCAATGCTTGTCAGCCTGCACCTTCTGGCGAGCAGCGGAATCCACCAAAGAACGCTGAACCTGCTCCCAAATATTACGCAAACCAGCCAAATGCTCATCCAGAACTAGCATGCCCTGTGAGGAGAAAGCAGCCGGAAGAACAATGGGATGCTGGCCATAGACAACGTGAAAAGGACTTTTGCCGGAAGAATCATGAGTAGCGTTATTCCGAGCAAACTCAGCCCAAGGAAGAAGGTCAGACCAATTGTTCTGATGGAGGAATACGAAACAACGAAGGTACTGCTCCAGAGATTGATTGGCACGTTCAGCAGCTCCATTAGACTGGGGGTGGTATGCGGAAGAAAATGAGAGAGTAATACCCATTTCTGAACAAAAGGCTTTGCAGAACCTGGAAATAAATTGGCTACCCCTATCGGACACAATAGATATGGGAATGCCATGCAACCGAAACACCTCTCTAGCAAAGATAAGTGCCAGTTCCCTAGACGTGGGCAGCTTGCGAAGAGACACAAAGTGGGCCATCTTGGAAAACCAATCTACTATCATTAGGATAACAATAAAACAATAACAATAATTCAACAATAAAATCCATGGACAGGTTAGACCAAGGTCTCTCGGGAACGGGTAACGGATGCAACAGCCCACAGGGAACTCTATGAGAAGATTTCATACAGGCACAAGTAGTTCAAGCACCTATATAGTCGGTGACATCCTTGCGTAAGGAATCCCACCAGAAATACCGAGAAACAGCTGACACCGTTTTGGAAATACCAGGATGTCCAGCAGTCTTAGTGTCATGATACAACGACAGAATCTCCCATCTCTCGGATACATCAACGAATAGTTTATCAGTAGGCCTCTCGCTAGGGGCCATGCTTTGTTTCGCTTGTATGGCCTGCAAGAGGGATGAGGAAATAGACAATATAGTAGTAGCTATTATCCTGTCGGGGGGAATGACGGGAGTAACCTCAATCTCCTGTTTGTCAGCAGTTTCGAACTGTCTGGATAGAGCGTCTGCTTTAGTGTTGCGATCACCTGGCCTATAGGTGATAATATAATTGAAATGAGACAAAAACAGTGACCACCTAGCCTGCCTAGAAGACAATCTTTTAGCCTCACTAAGGTAGGA
Organism: Pelobates fuscus; assembly: GCF_036172605.1. Taxonomy (NCBI): domain Eukaryota; kingdom Metazoa; phylum Chordata; class Amphibia; order Anura; family Pelobatidae; genus Pelobates; species Pelobates fuscus. The sequence goes on from NC_086321.1 coordinate 58,427,062, forward strand.
TAGGTTCTTGTGATCCGTAAATATGAGGATAGGATCCTTAGTTCCTTCTAACAAATGTCTCCATTCTTTAAGTGCTAAAATAATAGCAAGGAGTTCGCGATTACCCACATCATAATTTTTTTTGGCTTTGGACATTTGTTTGGAAAAGAAGCCACGAGGATGCAATGGCTTATAAGGCGACTCTCTTTGGGATAAGACAGCACCTACCCCGATATCGGAAGCATCCACTTCAAGAATATAGGGCAGTGAGGGGACAGGATGCTGTAAAATAGGTGCAGAGGTGAACGTAGTCTTAAGAAATTCAAAAGCCTGAAGTGCCTCGGGAGACCAGACATGAGTATTGCCATTCTTTTTTGTCATAGAGGTTATAGGCGCTACAATAGAGGAAAAACCTTTAATAAAACGTCTATAATAGTTAGAGAAACCAAGAAAACGCTGAATGGCTTTCAAACCTTGTGGTAGAGGCCATTCTATGACAGCAGAAAGCTTCTGGGGATCCATACGAAAACCTTTAGCGGAAATCAAATACCCCAAAAACTGGACTTCGGATTGGTCAAATATACATTTTTCCAGTTTACAATAAAGACCATTATCAAGAAGGGTCTTCAGAACTGTTGTAACATGTCTGTGATGAGTGTGTAAATCTGTAGAATATAATAATATGTCATCCAAGTACACAATTACAAATGTGTGAATAAAGTCTCTTAAGACGTCATTAATAAATTCTTGAAATACTGCTGGGGCATTACATAGACCGAATGGCATAACAGTATACTCGTAATGGCCAGATCTAGTGTTGAATGCCGTTTTCCATTTGTGGTCTTTCTTAATACGTATTAAATTGTATGCACGTCTAAGATCCAATTTAGTGAATACAGTAGCATGTTTGAGCCTGTCGAATAATTCCGTGATTAAAGGAATAGGGTATGCATTTTTGATAGTGATTTTTTTTAGACCTCTATAATCGATACACGGTTTTAAATCACCTTCTTTCTTCGATACAAAGAAGAACCCCGCTCCAGCCGGAGAAGAGGATCTCCTAATAAACCTACTTTTCTAGTGATTCCTTAATATAATCCTCCATGACACGGTTTTCTTGAACAGATAAAGGGTACACCCTGCCCTTTGGAGGTATAGTGCCAGGCAATAAATCGATCGCACAATCGTAGGGTCTGTGAGGCGGTAATTTGTCAGCCTCCCTTTTATCGAAGACAGTCTTGAGAAATAAGTACTGAGGGGGTATAACCGTAGACAAAGGAGGAGTAGTAGGAACATTAATAGAATTCAAAGGGGTGACTTCAATAGTACAAGACTCATGGCAGGCTTCGCTACCATGGGTACCCTAACATGAGGTGTGAAGAGAGAGAGGTGATGACCTGGAACCGAATGGTTTCAAAGTGTAAAACCCCTGTATACATGTGTAACGGTACAGTTTCATGAGTAACAACTGGAGAACTTAATGGTCTACCATCTATGGCCTCAACGGCCAAGGGTATCTCCTTATCGTTGATGGGAATGTTGTTTTTCTTAACAAAACCAGATTGGTCTTTCTGCCAACTTTACTAATACTAAGTAAAAATTAATTAGTGTAACGAAAATATACCCCAACACGCAGGATTCAGATAAACAGAAGACAACACAGAGGGGAGATACGTCTACAGGACCTTAGAGTGGCCGGACTCGACGTATATAGGAGAAGTACAGAGTCAGGAACGATCCGAGGTCAAGGGCACAAAGAGACAGCGTAAACTAGGACTAGCCGGGGTCTGGTACACAGAAAACAGCAAGCCGGGAAAAAACAGAACAGATAAGGATAAAGAGATAACGTAGTCAGAAAACAAAGCCAAGGTCAAGTGGAACACAACTGAACACAACAAGCGCTAAAGGGAACTGAAACAGAAACCACGATAGGGCAAGGAACTAAGGGAAAAAGGTGAGTATAAATAACTAAACACTTATTTTGATTGGCCCCTGTCATATCCACGCCCCCAAAAGGTAAGTGTATGGGGAGTGTGGTATGACAGGGACCAATGGGAGGCCTTTTCCAATTTAGGCTCCCACTGTCCCTTTAAGAGCGCGCCCGAGACCCGCAGCACGCTCTTAGAGTCAGGCGGGACACGTGGCCGCTTCTCGTGGTCACTGCCCGCCCTCCTGTTCCAGCCGTCGGATGAGCCGCGCGCGGCTCGTGCAGCAGCAGGACTGCGCGCGGCTCGAACAGAGGACCCCGGCCGGCCCCTGGAAAGGGTAAGTACCGCTACACTTCGTATTAGTAAATAAGGGAGACTGCCCCTACTCGCTATGCCTGTGACTGCTTACTGTTGTTAAAAAAAAATAAAAAATAAGCCCCCCACTTTCAATTAATGGCTCCATGGTGGGGCCTCTATTAACTAGCAGAGGGGACATAGGCATAGCGAGTAGGGGCATTAGGGAAATTTCAATCTCCCTTATGCTAATATGGGGGTCATATTGACCCCCTTAGAGTGATGGAGGGCATGGGGGGCTTAGGAACTGGCGAGGAGCACAGCTCCCTGCTGCTTCTATTTTTACATATTACAAGGAGGGAGCTGTGAGCCGGTAGCTCCCTCCTTGTAATAAACTGAACGAACGAACAAACGAACTCCGACATTCCGTGTTTGTTTGTCTGAAATTTTTATTCATTCATCTTTCTGACCAATGAATGAATAGACGAAATTAACATCCAAAATAGCGATTGCACCAGTGTTTAACTGAGCATGCACAGGAATTTCATGCTGCTATCTAGTGTGGGCAGATAACGTGTCCCACAGGGCTTTCAATTAGCCAATTAGACCAGCTAGCCTGTCCATCCCAAATCTAAAATGAAGAGGATTATTCTGCCACTCAAATAAAACTCTGTTAGGGACCTGGACGTGACTCTAGTGTAATCATTGCAGTTTTCTCAAAAAACGCAGTGTTATACATTGCAGGGTTAAACAGACAGGGGTACTGCACTCAGACAACTTCAATGAGTTGAAGTAGTCTGGGTGCCTATAGGGTCCCTTTAAGAAGATACTCTGTACCAACTCTGCTGATTATTATGGTGCTATAAATATTAATAATAGTAATAATTCTCCATTCTCCATAATTGTGAAACTTCCATGGTTTCAGAAACGAGCAATAAACTGGCTGTTGCTCAGTACTTTTCCATGTCTCAGAAAATCATGATAATCTCTGCTGTGGCCGTCCAAGCGTGCACCGTTCATGGTTTCCTGTCCTTTGTACTTATCATTATCTTAGAAAGGTTGGGTGACAATGGCAATTTCCCACAACAGTGCAATCCATACACTGAAATAAATGTCTATTTAACATTTTGTATTCCAAAGAGTTTATGAACACTGAAAGTCTAACAGAGGGTCCCTGGAATAAGAGGTTTTGGTGAAGTGTGATGTGCGTAATCCTTGTGTCTGGTGTCTAAGGGAGGAATATATCAACACATTAGATTCATTTCTTTCAAGATCAATCAGTACTTTTATAAACCTTCCTTTATCAAAAGGAACATAAGGACAAAGTTTGAAATGTGGAACCAATGAAGTGTTCCTGCTGTATAATTAACACTTTGCCCTGAATAGCTTCAGGTTTGCCTTTCTTACAGCGACACTTGTAAAACTCGGCTCCTGTCTCTGTAAGACATAATAAAATTGTGAAGTAGCATGCATGACAGTTATGATGTTTCAATTAGATTTTTGGGGAGTTGGGAATGTTGCACCTAAATTGCAGGAGTGAAATGATCAATAATAAAAATGGCACTCTACTACAGGGTGGTGCAGGTATTAGAGGTAACCCCCTATAAGGACCTCAATAATATATACAAATAAATCACTATTAATACTGCACTCAATCACATATAGTATGCATATAAAATAAAATAATCAATGTGTTGAAATGCAAAAATTAATTTAATGTACACTAATAGAAAACCGAAAAAAATCAAAAAAGAGGACTACTATTGCCAAATATGCAGAATGGTGCACACTCTTTTAATTCATTCACAATGCAATAGTTAATAGAAAAAAAATCATAATATAAACACAAAATATGTACAACGTATCCTATATACACCCTATAAATATAACTTATTGAGTAGTGATAAATGGTAGTTCATATATAGTCCGGTGGATCCACAAATAGTTGATCAATAATTTATGCTTGGATGCTCTTGATATGAAGAGGTAGCTTGCTGTTGATTATATCAATGTATGTGTATGAAATTGGAGTAAAAGTATCTTGCTCCAAAGTCCATTCTTTAGCTTATTTTAAAAATCTTTTTAAAAGGTTATTGTATAGTTTATAGTACAGTAAAACCAGCCAAGGTGTAAGAGATGAGAGGAATAGTGTCCTGTTTCAAAGTCCATTCTGTTTTTCCTATATTTATATGTTTTCAATGGTTGTTGTGCTGTTAAGTGGCCTGAATTGATTAATATAATTCAGATAGAATTCATGTTTCATGCCAGAGCACATTCTTGCATGTCACCTGCTCCTGACAAATAAGGGCTGGAACAGGGTCACACTACCAATGCATGCATGGTATGGCAAAGCTGTATAACGGGTCCAAAATCCAAAATGTCTTGGGGCTTATGAACGAGGACCACTTCTGAATGTAGCCAGGTGCCAAAATGTTTGTGGTGAGACCAAACACAATAAAACATCCCCAAAATGCAAATAAAAAAAATACTTTTTTGCATCACCTGTGTACCTCAAGTTGGACTTTGAGAAGTCCCCCCTGGGCACAGAAATCCCCCCAAAAAATTATGTTTCCCAGCTTGACATGCAAATGAGCACAGACAGGCATTGTATTTCAGACTTCATAGAAACATAGAAACATAGAATGTGACGGCAGATAAGAACCATTCGGCCCATCTAGTCTGCCCAGTTTTCTAAATACTTTCATTAGTCCCTGGCCTTATCTTATAGTTAGGATAGCCTTATGCCTATCCCACGCATGCTTAAACTCCTTTACTGTGTTAACCTCTACCACTTCAGCTGGAAGGCTATTCCATGCATCCACTACCCTCTCAGTAAAGTAATACTTCCTGATATTATTTATAGAAACATAGAATGTGACGGCATCCTGTATTTATGCTAGTACCCTCTTTGTAATGGATGCTGTTTAACCCCTTAAGGACCAAACTTCTGGAATAAAAGGGAATCATGTCATGTCACACATGTCACGTGTCCTTAACCCTTTAAGGACCAAACTTCTGGAATAAAAGGGAATCATGACATGTGTGGGGTTAAAATAGAGGTTTTTAAAACCATAGCATGGGTTGCAATACAAAAGGAACAGTGACCAGGAACCAGTCATGGACTTTACGGTGCCAACCGTTATATAATAAGACAATACAATGTATCTATGCGTGCTATAGATTAACACTGTACGTTTAATTTCTTGGTTGAAATTCCAGTCATGAGATTAAATGCTCCTGGGCACACAAAGCAATTCTTTAAATCTCTGTGCTGGTGCATTAGAACAGATGTGCGCTTTACGAATGCAGGGAAACGTTACGAAACCATTACTTTTCTTTGAAAATCTGTCCAAACATAAAATCTGATTTATACTTCAATTAAGATGCTAATTCAAAAAGAATCACACACATGACCAAGAAAAGAGATGCCTAATTATATTCAAGTATCCTAAAATATGTGCATTCAATGATAATGTAACCGAAAGTAAAGAAGAAAAAGCCATTGCAATATATTTAACAAGCACCTTGGCTGCATAAATCAATACTTCAATAAATGGGTGAGATTAAATGAATAGAGAATACAACAGCCCAGTAAGAGGGAGCATGTGATATGTTTCACATATAATTAATAGCAAAGCTTAATGTATTCCTTAAATAAACGGATAATATGAAAATGAGCATCCGATTATATTCCTAATAGCTTTCAAATAGCTTAAAATATACAAAACTGATATATTTGTGTATGTATATATATATATATGTAGAAAAAAATATTTTGTATGTATATACAAAAATGATACTACCGGGGTGCAAACCGCGTTGGTAGTATAAATAAAAACATCATAAGTTGCACTCTCAGGATTTAAAAAGCATGGTTTATAAACAGTGTAGCAAAAACCAAAAGGGGGTCAAAATGTCAATAATTTTTTTGCTGCCTTGTTTTGTCATGAAATGCGTTTTCTAATTCCTAATTGTACAACCTTTTTTGTTTTTTATACATATATTAATCAGGTGTATTAATTACAGATGGGTAAAGATCAGTTTATTTCCAGTCGAGATATTTTATTCCCTAAAGTGGACACTGAAATGAATTGCATACCTTCCAACTCTGGCGTACTAATAATCGAGATGCCGGTGAGAGGTAAAGGGGTGGACCAGTGAAGTGTTCACATCACTAACCTCCAGAAAGGGGCGGATACACCTGAGTTAATGGCAGGTCAAGAATACAGGCCTGGCTGCTTTCCCATTTTTTAGAAAGGCCCACCTAGGGCAGGAAATGCGGGAAGCACTATTTCAGTGTTCTCTACAGGTTCCTAGTGCCCTGAATATTGCACAAACACATCTAATGAGGTGCTCGTGCTATGATTGTTAAGGACAGTTCCCTGGTGTCCCCAAAAGTAAGACATCATAGGATTAAGGTGGGATAGCAGGTCAGGAAGTGAAAATCGGGACTGCGTCGCCAGAATCGGGACAGTTGGGAGGCATGGAATTGACAAGGGAATTGTAATTCGTAGACCAAAATAAGAAGGTGATAAAATAGCTAATTGGAGGGTTTTTTTTCCCCCAGTTTTGCGGGTTTGGACAATAATTTTCGATCCTCATAATCGATGAATATACTCGGTGTGTGTTTGTAATTCAGCTCAGGACCATATGGTGTCCAGGACCTCACAATTCATTTAATATTGTCTCCATTGTGGATTCAGAGAAAGGAGTCACAGCTATATACTGTATTGCACTTCACCGTGACACTGAAATGATTAATTTCAATGACACCACTTTCAAAGTAAGACCTTACACAAGAGCTCAATACATTTATTCCAAAACAAAAATAGCTCTAACACCTCTGAAACCACCTTATTATCTAATATATTGCTAATCTGGATGCAGTTTCTATGGAGTGATTTTCATGCCTTTGCAGATGAATTACGCCAGTTAGTAAATAGCAATTAGACATAATTTTGATGTGACAGCCAAGAAATCCAGAAGCAGCGGACTGTAGGAAATGTAAATACGAGTCCTGGAAAGCTATGTCCATACAAAAACATATATATCACAGAGCACTGAAAATTGCCCAAAGCAAGCAATGGAATATTTGTGCAGAATAACATGGTTACATAATTGTAAACATAGAGCTAATTGTCCTGGACTCAACACAAGCATTTTTAATTTAACTCTTTATTGGTATTATTTACTTCCAGGACAATTAAATATTGGCAAGCCGGCATCATATTATATGACCTACACCGTGCAGGCAATGTAAAATCAGCTCCAGGTCACATTCCTGAAATGACTGAGTTCGTATTCAGCAGTTCTCAATATGCAGATTCTACTGCAAGGTAGACACGGATGATGGAGAAACGGGTGGAAGAATTTATAACAACCTTAATGAAGCAGCACTGTTATATAAACTTTGAGACAAACATCCTGTAGCACAGTGAGAAAAAAACTCTGATGGCAGGTGTGTCTAAAAGCTACCTCCTCTGCGGTGTTTCTTTAAAATTTACACAGCACAGTAATTGGAATTTTACCCATTTTTGTTACATTTACCTTAAACACATGAGAGCCCTTTATCTTTATTTAAGGAACCTATAGAGTCAGGAACACAAAAACTTAATCTTGACCCTATAGTGTTAAAGCCACCATCTAGCCCTCCTAACTATAGTAAAATCTTACTTTTAGTTGAATCTGCTGCTGGCTCTGCCCCTGATCTGCCTCCTTGGCTGACATCATCAGAAGTGATTCTCTGAGCCAAACACAATGCTTTCCTACAGGATTGGCTGAGACAGTCAAGAAGGCAGATCAGGGGCAGACTCAGTACAAGCCAAACATTGCCCTGGCTAATCAGCATCTCATCATAGAGATTCATTGAATCAATGCATCTCTATTAGGAAAGTTCAGTGTTGCCATGCAGAGGGTGGAGACACTGAATGTCAGTGCTGCACATTGTCCCAGGAAGCACCTCTAGCAGCCATCTAAGGAGTGGCCAGATGAGTTATCCCTAGGCTGTACTGTAAACACTGCCTTTTCTCTAAAAAAAAAACAAAAAACCAGTGTTTACTGCAAAAAGCCTGAAGGGAATGATTCTACTCACCAGAACAAATTCAACAAGCTGTAGTTGTTCTGGTGACTATAGTGTCCCTTTAAGTCTAACCTAAAAACGCATAACATCATTAAAATGTACACCCTGTACACCAAATGTATGCTCTCCCAAATTTCCTTGTCACATAAATTAGATATAATATGCAATGATACCACTGTGCTCCAAGAAAGTCCAAGAAGGTCCAGAAGGACATTTCACTTTAACATCCATGGATCCTACTCGATTATAAGCCATTCCAAGCATAGCCATGACATCTTCATTATTTATATTGTCTTAAGTATGCTTTCAGTGTCCCCTCCTGTGGAATAACATTGTCGAATAAGTTGACACTGTATAAATTAAAAATAATAGTATTTAAAATGTTTGCATTTTATTGAACTGTGAAGGAAGACTCATATAAGTCCCCGGAACTCTTTATGTCTATATCAATGAACATGATTTTTTTTTTGTTCCAGGAATAGATATTCTGCATTGAACATATGTGATATATGCTGCTTACAAGACATAAAGATATGCTTTATCATTTAGGCTCAAGGGAAAAAGCTGCAATGGGAGGACAGAGATGTGTAGGGATGAATCAAATTAAAGAACATCCCCAATGTTCTTCAATGTACAACTGGCTTTCTTAAGATGGCACTCACATATTTTCCTCTTTGGGAAAAAAAACAATAAATCATTCATGTGCTCCGGAGAAGGTTTTCCATTGTGCTGTTTATTAATGTATTGAGAGGACCCATCTCGGTAATATTCTGAATGTTATTCTGTCTGAAGTGTAGCTCTGTTTGCTATACACAGTATGCTCCGATAGAAAAATATCCCTTGCATGTTCTAAGTTTGTAGCACTTTAACTTGGACATCTTATGAACAATGCTGATTTTAATTCAACGTGGTAAATGAACCAGATGTACTTTGACCATTCCTGTTAAGACATCCTTGTTGATTATTTCATATGCAAAATTATTATAATTATTATCCATAATGCATGCAAAACTCTGGGAACAGGCATCTTCTCGTACACTTTGGAGGATATCACTGTCTTCTCTGGGAAGTACTATAGGTCCCCTATTAATCAGGAGGCACCCTGGTCAATTATTGAGCTGTTAAAGGCACTTTTTGTAGACCAAACTGGCTTATTGGACTCATCCAGATACACTTTAAGTTAGTTTGATAAACTATAGATGATAGTACACTTACTGATTTACATCCACAATGCTCCGAATTACCCCATCTCTGATCTAATTTGCCTTTAGATAATATGTTAGGAAGTTTTACATAAGTGCTGCGAAATAAGGCACCCACTAGTTGAACCTACCTATGACATGTCATTTTTATAAGTCTCCCCCTCATCATGTGAGTTAAAAGTCAAATTATCTGTGCTATAGAACACTATAGTGTATGCCTAACACTATACTGCCCGTCTAACTAGTTAGGTTACCCCCCCCCCCCCCCCCCATGCGAAGGGGAAAGATGATTTTACTTTCCATTTCTCACTGCTGTTCTCCGTGCTTCCATCCTGCCTCCTTGGCTGAAATCATCAAGACTTATGATCGCACACAATCCAAGGGGGGCTTGTGGGCAAGTGCTTTGAAATACCGCCCTGCCCTTATCAGATATGATTACTATCTGAAGCAATGTTTGTCTTGCAGGGTTAAAACTAGTTACATGACGTTAGATTGAGATGACGTGGTCTGTGTGCCTGTAGTGTCCCTTTAATGCAGAATTCACAAGGGCATGAAAGCACAGTGCTACATTCTATCCGAGATCAGCCCTTTCAACACCAGAGCTGTAATGTTACAATAAACTATTTGTATTTCTTTTCAATGCTACAAACATTGCATATAGTTACAACACAGACATTGTATTTCACAGTATGTGCTATGTCATACCAGAGATACATCATAAAGCAGGTAATATCCAGTTATGATTAACTTATTTTATAATGCTGCTGATCTCAAACTGCCCCAGATTCCTTTTACAATGTTGCTCACGTGCTAGATCCTGCTAGAATCAAGTGTTTTTAAATTTACCTTTCACCTCGCAAACAATTACAGCAATCAACAGAGCATTCAAAATCTCTTTTAACCCCTTAAGGACCAAACTTCTGGAATAAAAGGGAATCATGACATGTCACACATGTCATGTGTCCTTAAGGGGTTAAACAATGCTTAGGTTTTAATATATTTCTAGTAAACTAGGTCAAGTAAATTTACAGGATTCCCATTGTAAAGCGCTACGGAATTTGCTGGCGTTATATAAATAATAAAATAATAATAATAATCATCATTTTGCTCATGACAACAAAAAGACAAATATTTAAACATTTACCCAATCGGCAGCCAGTCTGGAAGAGAAAGGCTGGTTCATCTTGGGAAGTATTGGGGTTTAATTTATATTCGCAGTGAACCAGAAATCTGATATTTCTGTATATTATTAATTGGAATCTTCATATCCTTTTTAGTGTTATCACAAATGTCTATTTGTGAGAGGCTGAGATGAGTTCATAAAGGGACTCTCCAGTGCCAGACTGCAGGATCCTGCAGTGCCCTCCTCCCTCCCGCCCCCCATCAATGGCTGCGCGCACATTAGACCTCCCCATTGAAAAATCATTATTCAATGCTTTCCTATGGGGAAAATCTGATGCTGGAGGTCCGTGAGGAAGTCCAGCGTTAGATAACCGACCAAAGGTCGGTTTGGATTCCGGAAGCCCTCTAGTGGCTGTCTGATAGGCAGCCACAGATGGCAGACTTAGAGCTGCAATGTAAACATTGCGGTTCTCTGGTACTGCTATATTCTCTGAAAAGAAGTAGTAGTTCGCGAAGTTGACTGGTGTTCGCGTGGTCGAGTTTCCAAATTGTTCCAGACACTCGATGACCAAGTCCTGCTGCCTCATGTCGTGCGACAAGATGACTGCCGTTTTCTCCAGCACGTGTTGTTCGGTAATACGAACGGCGGCCACACAGGGAGAGCACTAATTCCTCCGGTTTTCTTTGAACTGTGTTCGGTTATACGAACAGTGGCCACACAGGGAGAGCACTAATTCCTGCAGTTTTCTTTGATCTTTATGAGCCAGGGGGTGGTCAGCGTTCGGTAGATTTAGCTACCGAATGTAGAAAAATGAATTTTGGGAACCAAAGTATCTAGTTTTGTCACACCATATACAAACATATGCTTAAATGTAAATTTTTTTTGTAAATCTACTAAAAAAATAAATAAAAAATTACATCTGCATGTCATAAATTTGCTGCAAATCTCTAGGCTTTTCATCTTCTACAGTGGGCTCCCACCAAATCAGGAAGAGGCTCAGTGAATCAGGATGCTCGCTTTACATTCTATAGCACTTGTAAACTTCTCTCATAAGTAGTTTTTTTTTTTTTAATGGGGAGACTGATGTAATGTAAAATATTTTGGGCTAAGCAAGTGCAGTGGATTTGTCAGAATTAAGTGACCCCTAACACGCAGTGTAAAGAACAAATAAACACAATCTCAAATGGAGAATCATGGGGTGAACATGAGTCACATGAGGGTGAGAACACACCGTCAAGCAAGTGATAAGACAAGCCAATGTCAAAGGGTTCAGAGGTCAGAAAAGCAAGAATTGCACCATGGCATGTGCTACAATGAATAATGCAATATATATTGGAAAAAAAGAAGCTGCTATTGCTAGCATAATTCTTGCAGCATCCAATATGTGCCTGTATATGAGATGGTTCCGAAATTATGTAAGTGAAAGTGTCCCACTGGAATTCACAGTGAAGCAAGTCATCACCAGGTAACCTGACAGGCTCAAACGAACATAATAAGAAAATTCTGTATTTTTTTTTTTATAGATAAACTGTCCAGCTCAAAAATGGGATGTCTGCCACAGGAAACTGAAAAGATTGAATGATAAGAGGTTTTCCTCATTTATCACAAAAGACTCACTCCTTACATATTATGTTAAGATGAAAATAAGCTACCAGCCCTGTTTGTAGAAAGAAAAACTATATATGATGAAGAAAGGAACATGTCCTAGAAGACAGGGCATGCAATTATGCTTTTTAATGAGGCATAATGTTAGACTATTCATAGTGGATATTTTATTCTAGTTGAGATGTTTAGTGTATTTTATTGTTTATACACGTGCCTTAGTGATTGCCTGTTTGTAAAAAAGTAAGAGAACCAGGGAGAGCCATGCTAGACATGCACATGACTCAGCAGTGACTTTACGACTAGTAACATCTGACCCTTACTAGGCAATATGGTCCATATCACAGTGCAATATTGATAATGGAACTGTCTCTGCAGTTTAGCTCATACCCGGGTGTTGACTCCCAGACTTGGTTTTACTGGGCAAATTCTAGATGCCCAGTGATCATGTTAAAGGTTCCCTAGTAGGTCAGAAAGCTGGTCTGTTGGACTGGTTGATAAAAGAGAAAGTAATTCTAAAAAGAGACATATTTTAACAGGATTCCCATGGCACAGAGGATGTGCCTTCTAAGTAAAATGCTTGTCCCACAGAAGGCAGGCCTATAGGGTCTTGAAAACATTTTTTTAAACGAAACACATAGACGTGCGATAATTTGCTGTTTCCCCCATTTTCGGCTCCACACTGTAGTGGTGCTATTTGGTGTGGTGATCTCATCATTATGATTGGTTGTGCCAGTAACAACACTTGCATAACTGGTGATTTTGGGCAGCCTGCCTGTAAACGCGTGGAGAGCTTGGGCTGTTCCAGCTCGGACTGAATTCACACTAGGCTGACTGGCAGCCTCCCTGATTCAGCCCGCTCAGAGCAGATCATGCATAGAGTGTCACAGACACCACTACTAGTTTAATGTGGACATGTGACTTGCTTCACTGAAAGGATCACAATTCGTCTGCACTAGACCCAAAATAAGACACATAAAAACCAACAACACCTATCTTTAGCATTAAAAACTGCCATCACCAAGTCAATCTAAAAATGGGGTGTCAATCTTGGGTTACCCCAGCAAATCAGATTAAACACCCATAAAACCACAGTTTAAAACAACATCTATTAAATAAACAAATATTATTTAAAATGCTCTGCAGGTAATGTGATTATATAGCAGTCAAATGCAGAACTAAATAGAGAAACATTTATCATGACACAAAACATGTCATAGTCCATAGATGTATAATAAAAAGATGGCCAAGAAAACAATATCACCAATAAACAGATAAAGATAGAAGGAAAGAATAATGGAAAATCCTAGTTTTATTCTTGTCTATCTTCCTTTTATCTTCTGCCCCAGGGGGCTGTGGCAAGAAAATGGCAACTTACTACAAAACTAGATTTTGTCCCCAGGTCAATACAAGAGTCATTTGCATTCATTAGATTTGATATCCATTGTGTTCATCTCAAAGTTGCAAGTCAGCCAGCCACCAAAGGACAGACAGGGAGGAGAAGTAGGAGTGATGTAGATATTCCAGCTTGACACATTCTATCTCAAATTTGGTCAATTTAGATACAAATTTATTTAAATTAATTCAGAAAAAGAATTGGACAAAGGTAATTTTGTTAACCATAATTCCATCATTTCAGAGAAACCTTACGAGACCCATCTGTGACATAGAATAACTGATTGTCCCAATTCCCCCAATGACTTAACCCCTTGAGGACCAATGCTATCTTGAACTGTGACATGTTTGTGATCAAGGTTTATTTAGCACTTTTGGTAAGCTTTAAAATTCTACTGCAATTTCACTGTTTCTGTTTTGCACCCATACATATTGTTATAATTTTTAAAGGAAAAATTGGGCTTTCTTTAGACACCCTATACGTATACATAACACCAGAATAAATAGTTATTTTATTACTAAAACATGGGAGGAAAACCAAAACACATTTTGTTTCTCAATTTTTTAGTTTAATATTTTCTACACACCAAATGCAACTTAAGAAAACTAACTCGAAAAAGATTCATCAATCTCTCTAAGTATCTCTTTTCTGTGTTGGTATCATTTATATCTTAGAATGATTTGGAGAACCTCCGGGTTACATACTGATGCAATTGTTATTTTAGATTAATCTCTGTAGCGGTACAGTCTTCTTTCAGAAAAAATCAAGGACATATTTAATCATATAAAACCAATTACATGCTATAATGTCATGATATAAAAAGATTTGCCTAACCCATTGTGCGTAACTAATTAAAAAAGCTTGCATCTTATGCATCAAACCAATATTATCAATAAATGTCATTGTCTCTTTAAGAAGTGTTTAGCATTTGTGTTAGAGTTAAAAAGTGCACAACTATTCAGTGTTGTGTTTTTCCAGGTTTCCAGTTTTAATCTGTGTGAATTTGGCAGAGGTTAGATAGCTGAGTGCCAGCTAGCTTGGACGAACAATCAGTGTGGAACAAATATCAGCCAATCGACAATCATTAGGGATTCTGGCCCTCGGCTGGTCACTTCTTACACTGTTTGTCCTACATTTAGCTTTTATAACTGTTGTCGCTTTTGATTGATGAGATCAGCATTGGCCAAATTGGTCATCTTATAAACTCGTGACTAGAAAATTCTGGTGGTGTCTGTTTTATTTGTCCCCCTATTTTGTTCTACAGTTTACATTTTATTCACATTTCACTTATGTGGATTGTGGAATATTCAGTATAAATTGCGGTTATACCTGGCAAGTTGCTGGATCTGCACTGAAACCTCTGTATCTGCCATCATATCCCTAGGTGAGTGGGAAAATTCAAGTATAATCTGTTACCATCCTCCCCAAATATATAGAACTTTGACTTTTTTATGAGAAGTCTCTTGTAGGCTATTCCTCATATTTCCTGTCCATGTTTGGGACAATTACAATTTCTTCCACCGTAACAAGAGTATACCAATTTTTAAGCAAGACATCCAGTATTCCTGTTCAGTTTCTCCAGTATGTTTATTTTGTAGTAATTATAGGTTATTCTGAAATGGCCAAGTAGACCGGACCCATATCTAAATATACAAATTGCAGTATTTGTAGTTTGGGAATCAGGGCCACGAAGAATATGCAGGGTGTCAAAGAGGAAAAGGAAAGTAGACAGGTCCACTCGTGAACCTATAACCAAATCGTTTCATTAAAACGTAGCATTTATTATACAACAGAGTAAAAAGACCATAAGTAAATAATTTCAATAAGGCAGCCAAGGTATTGTGAGGCTATTCACTGACAGCAGTTTATAACATTATGGCTGACGCATTTCGCAGAACACCAATGCTTACTCATAAGCAATGAATAATGGAGATAATTAACATTTTGTCTTTTTACTCTGTTGGATAAATAAATGCTACACTGTAATTTGAGCTGTTTGGTTATAGTGTTCTCCTTTGGACTTGTCTAATTTACTTCTTTTTTTTTTTTTTGAACACTGCATTTTTTCCTCACTTGGAGCTCTGAATTTTGAAGGCATGCCATGAACTGTGGGGTAAGATACTATCCAATTGCATCTATGTGTTTCTATTTTTGTTTTGCGGGTTTTAGAACTGTGCAACATGTGGAGATTAAAATAATTGAGTGCTCAACTTGGAATTGGTCAGGGAAGCTTACAGATGTTTGATGAATAGAGGATCGAGAAGGATAAAACTCATAATTAGATACGTATCACTTTTATATGTTCAGTTCACCCATATCGCCCACAGTTTAATTCTACTTTATTACAATATTTTTGGATTGATTCATTTTTTATATTTCTTTGAAGACATCTATCTGTTTGTTTGTCTGTCTGTCTGTCTATCGCATAAACAGACCAAGACCTTTTTCTCATGCTAGTCATTTAGTTGAACAATTTAAAAAACAATAATTTTATATTTCTTGGGTCCAAGATTGTTTTCATTTTTCGCCATCAAACAAAAGCTGCAGTACAGATACACATACAAGCAAAGTCTAGAAAACATTAGTTCAATCTCTGCCTTCTCGTATGAGTTCTGAATCAGATGACGAGAACAGATCTTTGGATAATTTCCCAGATGCTCTGTTAGACTAGCTCAGCATGTTTGGGACACGCAGAGAAGGACTAGAACATCAACAGTTATATTAAAACATTACAGATATGTATCTTCTGAGGGGAGACATTTATTATAGCTAGAATCACTGCCAAATTGTCTATTTCTTGTGACTGCTAATACTGATAACTGAACCCCCATGCTGTTTTATATTAATTTGCGTTGAAATGTGCATTTTTGTTTAAAATAATAGAAAAGGTGAAAGCACAGTTAGATGCCTTCTCCATGACTAAACACTGATGTTTAATTTGTCTAATTATTTCATATATGATTACTAGAGATATCGCGAACATAAAATTTTTCGTTCGCGAACAGCGAACGCGAATTTCCGCAAATGTTCGCGAACGGGCGAACCGCCATAGACTTCAATAGGCAGGCGAATTTTAAAACCCACAGGGACTCTTTCTGGCCACAATAGTGATGCAAAAGTTGTTTCAAGGGGACTAACACCTGGACTGTGGCATGCCGGAGGGGGATCCATGGCAAAACTCCCATGGAAAATTACATAGTTGATGCAGAGTCTGGTTTTAATCCATAAAGGGCATAAATCACCTAACATTCCTAAATTGTTTGGAATAACGTGCTTTAAAACATCAGGTATGATGTTGTATCGATCAGGTAGTGTAAGGGTTACGCCCGCTTCACAGTGACAGACCAAACTCCCCGTTTAACGCACCGCAAACAACCGCAAACAGTCCATTTGCACAACCGCAAACTCCCCATTTGCACAAGGTTGGATACCAAGCTAGCCATGTCCCGTTCCTTGTCCTCACTGATGTCATTGAAGGTCTCTTCCTCCACCCAGCCACGTACAACACCAAGGGTCCCCGAAAGGTGACAACAAGCCCCATGGGACGCCTGCTGTGTTTGGTCTTCCACCTCCTCAAAGCCACCTTCCTCCTCTGACTCCTCTTCTTCAGACTCCTCTCTCTGAGTTGCCTCTCTCTGCATTATTATAAGGTGTGTTAAGTAGTACTATTCTTATCAGTTAAATCCCTGTTACGTCCCCTATCAGGGGACGTGTATATGGCATCGATTTTAGGAACCGGGAGATGGAAAAAGATGCTTGGTTAGTCCTCCTACTTCAAATTTGGGGAACTGCGCGTGTAATCTAATGTGCCACCAGATAGGAGTGGTGTGTTAAGTAGTACTATTCTTATCAGTTTAATCCCTGTTATGTCCCCCTCATCAGGCCTTTTTTTTGTTGAATGTATCGCCCACTGTCAGTCCCTTTGGGATCCATCCCTCATTCATCTTAATAAAGGTGAGGTAATCTAGACTTTTTTGACCTAGGCGACTTCTGTTCTCAGTGACAATACCTCCTGCTGCACTGAAGGTCCTTTCTGACAGGACACTTGAAGCGGGACAGGCCAGAAGTTCTATCGCAAATTGGGATAGCTCAGGCCACAGGTCAAGCCTGCACACCCAGTAGTCAAGGGGTTCATCGCTCCTCAGTGTGTCGATATCTGCAGTTAAGGTGAGGTAGTCTGCTACCTGTCGGTCGAGTCATTCTCTGAGGGTGGACCCCGAAGGGCTGTGGCGATGCGTAGGACTTAAAAAGCTCCGCATGTCCTCCATCAACAACACGTCTGTAAAGCGTCCTGTCCTTGCCGGCGTGGTCCTGGGAGGAGGAGGATTACTTTCACCTCTTCCCCTGTTAGATTCCCGTTGGGCTGTGACATCACCCTTATATGCTGTGTAAAGCATACTTTTTAATTTATTTGGAACGGCTGCATCCTTTCCGACTTGCGGTAATTCGGTAACATTTCAGGCACTTTCTGCTTATACCGGGGGTCTAGTAGCGTGGACACCCAGTACAGGTCGTTCTCCTTCAGCCTTTTTATACGAGGGTCCCTCAACAGGCACGACAGCATGAAAGACCCCATTTGCACAAGGTTGGATGCCGAGCTACTCATGTCCCGTTCCTCGTCCTCAGTGATCTCACTGAAGGTATGTTCTTCCCCCCAGCCACGTACAACACCACGGGTACCAGATAGGTGACAACGAGCACCCTGGGATGCCTGTTGTGGTTGGTCTTCCTCCTCCTCCTCAAAGCCACATTCCTCCTCTGACTCCTCTTCCTCACAATCCTCTTCCAGCGTTGCCGCAGGTCCAGCAAGCGATGCTGATAAGGCTGTTTCTGGTGGTGATGGTGACCACAACTCTTCCTCTTCCTCTTCACACTCATCTACGGCCTGATCCAGCACTCTTCGCCGGGCACGCTCCAGGAAGAAAACAAATGGCATGATGTTGCTGATGGTGCCTTCGGTGCGACTGACTAGGTTTGTCACCTCCTCAAAAGGACGCATGAGCCTACAGGCATTGCGCATGAGCGTCCAGTAACGTGGCAAAAAAATTCCCAGCTCCGCAGAGGCTGTCCTAGCACCCCGTTATACAAATAGTCGTTAACGGCTTTTTCATTAGGAGTTTTGAATTACAACGTGTTGGGCTGTCGCAAATCAAGCGCCTCACTGGCATGTTGTTTTGCCGCTGGATATCTGAAAAGTGCGCCATGGCTGTGTAGGAACGCCTGAAATAGAACCACATCTTCCTGGCCTGCTTCAGGACGTCCTGTAAGCCTGGGTACTCATGCACAAAGCGTTGTACGATCAGATTACACACATGTGCCATGCACGGCACATGTGTCAACTTGCCCAAATTCAATGCCGCCAACAAATTTCTTCCGTTGTCACAAACCACTTTGCCGATCTCCAGTTGGTGCGGAGTCAGCCACTGATCCACCTTCACGTTCAGGGCTGACAGGAGTGCTGGTCCGGTGTGACTCTCTGCTTTCAGGCAAGTCAACCCCAACACTGCCGTATACGGGATGTGGAATAGTACCTGGGGAGCTGGGGGGTGCCGTTGATGTGGAGCAAGACGCAGCAGAAGAGGACTCAGCCGAGGAGATTATGGAAGAGGATGGAGTAGGAGGAGTAGAGAAGGTGTCAGCAGGCCTGCCTGCAAGTCATGGCAGTGTCACCAACTCCTCTGCAGAGCCACGCATTCCATGCTTGGCAGCCGTCAGCAGGTTTACCCAATGCGCAGTGTAGGTGATATACCTGCCCTGACCATGCTTTGCAGACCAGGTATCAGTGGTCAGATGGACCCTTGCCCCAACACTGTGTGCCAGACATGCCATTACTTCCTTTTGCACAATCGAGTACAGGTTGGGGATTGCCTTTTGTGCAAAGAAATTTCGGCCGGGTACCTTCCACTGCGGTGTCCCAATAGCTACAAATTTTTGGAACGCCTCAGACTCCACCAGCTTGTATGGTAAAAGCTGGCGGGCTAAGAGTTCAGACAAGCCAGCTGTCAGATGCCGGGCAAGTGGGTGACTTTGTGACATTGGCTTCTTACGCTCAAACATGTCCTTGACAGACACCTGACTGTGGGCAGATGAGCAGGAACTGCTCAAGGCGAGAGACGGAGTGGCGGATGGTTGAGAGGGGGCATGGAGGACAGCAGTGGTTGACGTGGCCGGAGATGCTGGACCAGGAGGAGGATGGCGGCTTTGTGTTTGTGTGCTGCTTGTACTCATGTGTTGATCCCATAGGTGTTTGTGATGTGCGATCATGTGCCTTCGCAAAGCAGTTGTACCTAGGTGGGTGTTGGACTTCCCACAACTCAGTTTCTTTTGGCACAGGTTGCAAATGGCATCGCTGTTGTCAGAGGCAGACACACAAAAAAAATGCCACACTGCTGAGCTCTGCAATGACGGCATTCTGGTGGTGGCAACAGCATGCATTGATTGGTGTGCTGTCTGACTGACCCTGGGTGCCGATGCATGCTGTCTGACTGTGCCACTAGCTCCTTGCGACGACCTCCCCCTGCTTCCAACTCGTCTCCTCCTCCTCTCCGTCTCCCCATCTGAACTTTCCCCCTGTTCTTCTTCTCTTCTAGCGGGCACCCACGTGACATCCACGGACGCATCGTCATCATCAACCGCTTCACTTGTATCTGACACAGGGCCGGACTGGGAGAAAAATTCGGCCCGGGCATTTTTTTATCCCAGCGGCCCACTAAGAAGGTGGCGGGTCAAAGGAGGTGTGTTTTGTCATCACTAATGACAAGCACGCCCCCTCTCAAAGTGAGCATGTTGGTTCAATGCTCTTCCAGGGCAGACCATGCGCAGAGCTCTGCTGAAGAGCTCTAGCATGAGAAAAAAAAACTGTATTTGTTCTGCACAGTGCAAGCAAATTTAATAACATGCTTGCACTGTGTTTCCTTGCAACTTGTCTCTGGTGTCTCTATAACTGGATACCAGGAGACAAAAATGCCAGGAAAGAGTATTGTGCATGTGTTTGGAGTCTGCTTGTGGTATTGCGTGTGTTTAGAGTGAGCTGGTTGTGGTGTGGTATTGTGTAATAAGGTTAGTTTTAGACATGTTGTGTTTGTGGTGTAATGTGATGCATATGTGGCTAGGGGCTGTAGAGAATGTATGTAAAGGGGATGTAGCATGTGTGCAAACAGGCTATAGAGTGTGTGTATAGGTGATGTAGTGTTTGTAGAAAGTGTGTGTTTAGGGGTGTAGTATGTGTTTACTTACAAGGAATCTAGTGTGTGTGTGTGATTCAGAGTGTGTATGTTAAGAGTGTAGTGTGTGTGTGTGTATGTGTATAGGAGTCTAGTGTGTGTTTGAAGGACCCAGAATGTGTAGGAGATCTAGTGAGTGTGTGTTTATAACGGATTCAGATTGTATATAGGGATCTAGTGTGTATATGTGTGTAGATGATCCAGAGTTGGTGTAAGGGATCTAGTGTGTGTCTGGAATGTAATGTGTTTAGGGGTGCAGTATGTGTGTGAGGGGTGCTGTGTGTATGTATGTATATATATATATATATATTTGTGTGTTTGGAACTATTGTGTATGTGTGTGGTGCAGTGTGTTGGGGGGGTTCTGTGTGTATGTGAGGGGTGCAGTATGTGTGCGTGATGGATGCTGTGTGTGATGGATGATTTGTGTGAGGGGTGCTGTGTGTGAGGGTGCGGTATGTGAGGGTGCGGTGTGTGATGTGTGTGAAAGTGCTGTGTGTGGTGTGTGTGTGAGAATGCTGTGTGTGAGAATGTGGTGTGTGAGAGTGCTGTGTGTGATGTGTGTGACAGTGCTGTTTGTAATGTGTGTGATAGTGCCAGGGCCGTCTTTAATTTTGTTTGGACCCTGGGCAAGCATTTACTTGGGCCCCCCTGACTACATATAGATACGCACAAATACAATACCTGACACACACACACGCAGATACACACTGACCGCATATAGATACACACAAGAACATACAGATACACATAGACTACATATAGATACACTGACACACACAGATACAAACACTGGCATACATGCAGATACAAAGGTACACACACTGACTTCATATAGATACACCGACACACACACTGACACACATACAGACACACAGATACACAACCTGACACACATGCAGATATACAGATACAAACACTGACACATACAGATACACACACAAACACAAATGGACAACATACAGATACAGAGACATATTCTGACAGACGTACTGACACAGACAGCCATACTGAAACACACATACACAAAGACATACTGAACCACACAGACACTGACGGACTCACACACAGACATACAGATACACTGAAAGACATACTGGCACATATACACAGACAGATGGAGATACTGAAACACACATACACTGACAGACATATTGACAAACACAGACATACAGAACCACACAGACACTGACAGACTCACACATAGACATACAGATATTCTGGCACACATACACACAGACAGAACAACATACTGAAACACACACACTGACAGACTCACACACACACACAGACACACTGACAGACTCACACACACAGACATACTGACACACTGACAGACTCTCACACACACACACACACAGACA
Source organism: Pelobates fuscus (assembly GCF_036172605.1). Taxonomy (NCBI): domain Eukaryota; kingdom Metazoa; phylum Chordata; class Amphibia; order Anura; family Pelobatidae; genus Pelobates; species Pelobates fuscus. Next base: position 58,449,251 of record NC_086321.1, read on the forward strand.
GACATACTGACACACATACACACATACACTGACAGACATGCACACTAACACATACACACATACTGAACCACACAGACATTGACAGACACACACACACAGACATACAGATACACTGGCAGACATACTGGTGTTATGGTACTTTTTAGCAGTAAACCAAAATGTTTAAATGTCTATCTGTTCCTGTCCAAATTAATAAAATTGAATTGCGTATATACGCTGAAGTAATTAAGTCTGACACACGGAGTTCAGGTTAAAATAACTTCGAGAAAATTTATTGGCAAGTGAAGCAAAGCGGGCGCGCAGGCCCTTTTAAGAGGCATTTTACGTCATCATTGATTATCAATATATTAGTGAATAAACATCATTAATTGGGTTACCGTATATACTCGAGTATAAGCCGACCCGAATATAAGCCGAGGCCCCTAATTTTTCCCCAAAAAACTGGGAAAACTTATTGACTCGAGTATAAGACTAGGGTGAGAAATGCAGCATCGACTGGTAAATTTCTAAATAAAATTAGATCCTAAAAAAAATATATTAATTGAATATTTATTTACAGTGTGTGTATAATGAATGCAGTGTGTGCGTATGAGTGCAGTGTGTGTGTATGAGTGCAGTGTGTGTGTGTATGAGTGCAGTGTGTGTATGAATGCAGTGTATGAATGCAGTGTGTGCAGGGCCGGTGCAAGGATATTTGCCCCCCCCATATGTCCTGACCTCCCCTCCTCCTCCCTCAGTGGTCCTTACCTCCCCACCCCCGTGTTCCTTCACCCCCCTCCCCCAGTGGTCCTTACCCTCCCCTCCCCTAGTGGTCCTTACTTCCCCCTCCCCTCCCCTAGTGGTCCTTACTTCCCCCTCCCCTCCCCTAGTGGTCCTTATCCCCCCCTCCCTCCCATAGTGGCCCTTATCCCCCTCCCTCCCATAGTGGTCCTTATCCCCCCCCCCTCCCTCCCTCCCATAGTGGTCCTTATCCCCCCCTCCCTCCCATAGTGTTCCTTTTCTCCCCCCCTCCCTCCCATAGTGGTCCTTATCCCACTCCCTCCCTCCGATAGTGGTCCTTATCCCCCCCTCCCTTCCATAGTGGTATAGTGGTCCTTATCCCCCCCCCTCCCTCCCATAGTGGTCCTTATCCCCCCCCTCCCTCCCATAGCGGTCCTTATACCCCCCCTCCCTCCCATAGTGGTCCTTATCCCACCCCCTCCCTCCAATAGTGGTCCTTATCCCCCCCCTCCCTCCCATAGCAGTCCTTATACCCCCCTCCCTCCCATAGTGGTCCTTATCCCACCCCCTCCCTCCCATAGTGGTCCTTATCCCCCCCTCCCTCCCATAGCGGTCCTTATACCCCCCCTCCCTCCCATAGTGGTCCTTATCCCACCCCCTCCCTCCAATAGTGGTCCTTATCCCCCCCCTCCCTCCCATAGCGGTCCTTATACCCCCCCCCCCTCCCACAGTGGTCCTTATACCCCCTTTTTTTATTTTTATTTTTTATTATTATTAGTATTATTTTTTATTATTATTTTATTTATATTTGTATTTATTTTTCGTCCCCCCTCCCTGCTTGATACATGGCAGGGAGGGGGGCTCTCCTTCCCTGGTGGTCCAGTGGCAGTTCAGTGGGGGGAGAGGGGTGCTGGCAGAGCTGTAACTTACCTGTTCTGCAGCTCCTGTCAGCTCTCTCCTCCTCTGCGCCGTCCGTGCAGCTCCTTCTATCAGCTCACACTGTAAGTCTCGCGAGAGCCGCGGCTCTCGCGAGATTTACACTGGGAGCTGACCGAGGTGCTGAACGGACGGCGCGGAGGAGGAGAGAGCTGACAGGAGCTGCAGGAAAGGTAAGTACAGCTCTGCCAGCACCCCTCTCCCCCCAGTCTGTATTATGGCAATGTAAATTGCCATAATACAGACTCTGACTCGAGTATAAGCCGAGTTGGGGTTTTTCAGCCCAAAAAATGGGCTGAAAAACTCGGCTTATACTCGAGTATATACGGTAATTGTTAAGTGTCTGAATTAGTGTCCACCTATCAGTATAATTAATTGGCTCAAAAACTAAGTGGTTAGTCCCGTGCCCACCCACCAAGAGGTGGTATTCTTTTGGACACGGGTGGGGACAAGGGGGTCTGGAGCGTCATTTTACACGGTCAGTGATCTCAGATCTCGTGGCCAGGTGCAAGGTCTCTTATGAATAGAACATTTCATTACTACTGTGTTCTCATGGCCTTCAAATTATACTATGTTGCGAGTTAGGGGAAAGTCAGCAGTTCCTGAGTTAGTCATGTCTTTATAGAAAATACAGTCTTTGTCCATTGTTAGATGTGCTGGGAAATTCTGTCATGTAATGTAGTTTTAAAATGAAGAAGTTAGGTTATGAGGACAAAATGGAGGATTTGTCACGGTATGAAGTTAAAATGGAGTTAGTACAATAATTCAATACAAGTACAATAAAGATTTTTAATAATTCTACATCACTGGCACACTAACACATACACACATACATATATACTGACACACACACACTCAGACACTCATGCAAAATTTGATAACCACCCTCCAGTTTCTTACCTTTTCCTCGAGGGTGGCTTCCCTGGGGTCCAGTGGGCTGGCTGGGGTGGCTGGGAGTTAAGCTCTCCCGGCCTGGCCCCCTCCGGAACAGCTCCTTCCTCCCGCGCGGCTCCTGTTTCTGTGGGAGGAAGTGACGCGCGTCTGCCACTTCCTCCAAGTCGGCTGCCGAAAAGCAAGGGCCCGGTCGCACTGTTAAAGCGCCACAGTGCCCGACCGGGCCCCTGCTGACACAGGCCCACCGCGTGGCCCTAAGTGCATGGGCCACCCGATGGGCCCCCATAATTTGCAGACAGAGGGCAAACGGAGCAGCTGTCTTGGGCCCCCAGCAGGGACAAGGCCCGGGGCAGCTGCCCCGTTTGCCCCTCGTTAAAGACGGCCCTGGATAGTGCTGTGTATGATGGGTGTGAGAGTGCTGTGTGTGATGGGTTAGAGAGTGCTGTGTGTGAGAGTGCTGTGTGTGTGTGCTGTGTGTGAGAATGCTGTGTGTGATAGTTGTGAGAGTGCTGTGTGTTATGTGGGTGAGAGTGCTGAGTGTGAGAGTGCTGAGTGTGAGTGCTGTGTGTGATGGGTGTGAGTGCTGTGTGTGATGGGTGTGAGTGCTGTGTGTGATGGGTGTGAGTGCTGTGTGTGATGGGTGTGAGTGCTGTGTGTGATGTGTGAGAGTGCTGAGTGTGATGGGTGTGAGAGTGCTGTGTATGATGTGGGTGAGAGTGCTGAGTGTGATGGGTGTGAGAGTGCTGAGTGTGATGGGTGTGAGAGTGCTGAGTGTGATGGGTGTGTGAGTGCTGAGTGTGATGGGTGTGAGTGCTGAGTGTGATGGGTGTGAGAGTGCTGAGTGTGATGGGTGTGAGAGTGCTGAGTGTGATGGGTGTGAGAGTGATGGGTGTGAGAGTGCTGAGTGTGATGGGTGTGAGAGTGCTGAGTGTGATGGGTGTGACTGCTGTATAAATGTTAGAATGGATTTTGTTTGTAGGGGGGGGTAAACAAATAATATAACAGGCATTATGTCCCCCCCCTCCCTTCTTACCTTTAGCCTGGGAGGGGGGGGGACTGGTACCTGGGGCTGGGAGGCAGAATGGCAGTGTTCCCTGCGGGCTAGAGCTCACTCTCGCGAGATCCGGTCATTGCCATGGCAACGCTACGGATCTCGCGAGAGGAACCTGGTGGAGCTGCAAGTTAGAGCTCCGCCGGGTCCTCTCTCCGGGAGGGCTGGCTCCCTGCCTCTCTCCCCGCCGGCGGTCGCATATCTATTCAAGTGGGCCGGTGAGGGAGATCTTTGATCTCCCCACCGGCCCGTCATGGAATACAGCAGGGCCGGCGCTCGGATAGTGCCGGCCCTGCATAAACCGGCAGGGGAAGTCCTGGGACCTTCCCCTGCCGGCCTCGGCCCCATGGCCATCGCGGCCCACCGGGCATTTGCCCGGTGTGCCCGATGGCCAGTCCGGGCCTGATCTGACAACTCAGCAAAGGAAGCAGCAGCGGGTACAACATCATCATCATCACACCGTACGTCCATGTGTGTAATGCTGCCTGCTGAGACATATCCCTGCTATCTACATCCTCTGGCAATAATGGTTGCACATCACTCATTTCTTCCAACTGATGTGTAAATAACTCCTCTGACAGATCAAATGAAGCGACTGTGGTGCTAGTGTTGGTGGTGGCGGCAGGCGAGCGAGTGGTAACTTGAGATGTGCCCGAAGCTAAGCTGGAGGAGGATGGTGCGTCAAGGTTCCGAGCGGAAGCTGTAGAAGATTGGGTGTCCTGTGTTAGCCTATGCTCTCAGAACTTTTCGAGTTCAGGGTACGTGGCCTCTGAACACTGGGCATTATTCTAGGGCCAAAGGGAATCACAGCACCACGACCACGACGGCCCCTGCAGGTGGCCTGCCTCTGCCTGTCATTTTTTTTTCGATTAGTGGTACTATGCGTGCAAGCTACTGTGACAACAGATATGAGTGGCACTGTGCACTGGCAGAAGTTGGCAGAGTAGACGCTGTAGGCCTGACACCCACGCTTGCAGACAACTAACTGCTATTCAATCTATGACAGTCAAAATTTTATTTATTTTTTTAAATGTACACTACTGTTACACCAGATATGAGTTGCACTGGTGTGACACTGTGCCCTGGCAGGCCCTGAAATGCACACGTGTGAAGGAAACTGACAGCTATTATTTCACAGCCAATTTCTAGTTTTTGTTTTAATGTACACTACTGTTACACCAGATATTAGTTGCACTGGTGTGACACTGTGTCCTGGCAGGCCCTGAAACGCACACGCGTGAAGGAAACTGGCTGCTATTATTTCATTGTCAAAAAAGTTTTTTTTTTTTTTTTTAAATGTACACTACTGTTACACCAGATATTAAATCAGCAGCAGCTACACTGTCCCTCCTCTCACTAAAAATGCAGCTTCTGGGGAGGGGGGGGCGGGGCCTGGCCAGCATGGCGGACGGACGTGCATGAAGTGAGCTCCCTGCATACAGCCTGCAAAGTGAGACCCACAGAGGGAATAATACCTTTGGAGGTTGCTCACTGAACACTTACCTGTTCCTGAACACCAGGGAGCTTACCCGATCAAGTTTGTAGCAGCCTATGACTACGCACTGTCCTGCGGCCTATCTGCTCTGGGGGTTCTGTGGCAGGGAGAAGCGGACGATCTCCCGGCCTGGAACTCTCATCGTGTCTGCACCTCATATCTACAGCCTCGTTTCCCCCCCCCCTCTGGACCGGTGGGGGTTATCCCGGTCCCCACCAGGGAAAGACTAAAGTAACCCACAAGGCTAAATGGCCACAACTCACCCTGACAAAATGAGCCATCGTGTCACAGCTAAGATGGCCGCCACTCCGCCAGAGCAATCAAGCCCACACTGGGAAGCTAAGTTCCATGCAGCCTTTGATGCTCTCTGTGCAGCCTTCTGGAATCGGATTGAATCACGACAGAGGGCTTTGCTACTCACCTCACCTAGGATGGAAGAGATCTCCAGAGGTGCCCCAGCATTGTGCTCTCCTTCAGAACAGAGAGCCAGGGGGGATGGCATGCCAACCAGCCGCCCACGACTGAACAGGACTGATCCCAGAACCTCACAGGTTACTTATACTGAAGCTGGAGGGCTGGGGGCGACCAGGCATCTTCTTCCACAGTGGACTGGGCTCGGGGAGCAAGGGTGCTGATGCGCCAACCTGCTGACCCTCATGGTTTGAGCGATCCCCTGGTGCACCCGGCAGAGGAATTGGCTAAAACATCTCTGCTGCTGAGAATCTAAAATGCCCTTGTTATGAGGTGTAGTCAGTTGTCTAGCATTTAACAGCACTCACTAAGAGGTTATTTAGTCTACTTATTTCTAGTTTTGATATTCTGATTCACACATGTTGATCTATAACTGGTGGTGTCAATCCCCTTACCCCTCTTCAGTTCAAGCATGTGTATTCAAACTTACGAACACTCTTAACATGTCTGACGATTTCCCTATGCCATGCTTTTCACTTATATGAAGACAAGTTTACCTAGCGTGATTGTTTTATATTTTAAAAATGTGCAGTTCCTCTTGACATTTTGTTTCATAACTCTAAGTCTGTATTCCAACGTTTTGCATCGCACCATATGTCATTGTCACTACGTGTATGTTCACTGCACTTCAAAAATAAAGAATTAAAAAAAAAAAAGAATGCAGCTTCCGAATGAATCTAAAATGGATGCTGTCCAGGAGGTGGGAGGGTCTGGGAGGGAGGGTCTGCTGCTGATTGGCTGGAATGTGTCTGCTGACTGTGAGGTACAGGGTCAAAGTTTACTCAATGAAGACGAATAGGGGGCAGACCGAACATCACATATGTTCGCCCACCGTGGCGAACGCGAACAAGCTATGTTCGCCAGGAACTATTCGCCAGCGAACTATTCGGGACATCTCTAATGATTACTAATACATGTAGCAACAAAATACAGAAGTCACTGAGGGTATAACTGTCCCTGCGTACTTATCGTCAAGCGCTCTGGCTCTCTCTCTAACCGTATATTCTAGGGCAGGAGTAGACAACCTTTGGCACTGCAGATGTTCTGGACTGCATCTCCTTTGATGATTTGCCAGCATGCTGGCTGTAAGAGTATTATGGGAAATGTAGTCCACAGCATCTGGAGTGCAGAGTGTTGACTACCCCTGTTGGTAGTGGGTCAATGCAAGGGAGCAGGAGTTTTTTTTTACAGTTCCAATACAATCTTGCATTTTAGCTCTCTTGCCAGTTGGTGGTAACAGATTGAGCAGAACATGATAGAATCTCTGTCCCCAAACACCATTAGAGTGGAATCATACCAAAGAGCAATATTGGATTCTACTGCCAAAACTCTCCATTATTCATGACTCTGTTTTCAAGTAGTAAACACTTAGGTTCACAAACAACTCTATTCCATGGCAAAAACAAGCCTGTTGCATGGCCAAGTGGCATATTAAAATTACCAATGCATATTTTAGAAGGTTTTTTAGTATGTAAACTAAGGAGAATAAGAGGCCATAACAGTCCTCAGCATCTGGAGAGGCCAGATGTCCCATGGCCTGAAGTGAATTTGCATCTGTTTTGTTGACGCCACCCTTCTGTTACCTCTATGCGTGATATGCCATTTGACCTACGTAGAGCTTGATTCATATCTCATGTACAGTATTTTCTGTCACGGCCATGCTTACCTGGGGGTCCCCCGCCACATTTCCATTTACTCCTGCTGCGGTCCCTTCTCGCTGCATGCCCAGGACTCTGACGGCTCTAACTGCAAGGACAGACGGCCGGCATCCCTCTGACTCATGGACGCGGTGTCGCGGCTCTCTCCTCACCACGTCGCGGGTCCAGCCGAACCCATGTGTAAACTGCATAAACAGTGGAATAAAAAGAGGGGGAGGTCGCCCAACAACGGACCTAAAAGCAGTCCATACCAGAGCTAGGTCTTTTCCAATTTTTTTCCTATACCCTCATAAAAATAACAATATTACACTATATGCAATCTTTTGGTTTTAAAGGTACAGAATATACTAATATAATAACCAAATACATAAGCACTCTTGGCGTGTGCACGCCCGACAGCCAGCTTCTTAAATGGACAGAACATCTGAAACATCTTAAAGGGCTAATCCCTGTTTAACCATTGATATGTGAGAGTTGGATACCTGTCCCCTATATAAACCCAGCTAACCTCTACCTCAGTGCTCAGTTATACTGTGCTCTTCGGTATATACACTTCTGTGAATGCTTTTTTATCCTGCCCTTAACCTATCTGCCTTATATACCGTTCCTGAATCTGCGTTGCCTGCCCTCGACCTTGGCTTACCCTGACTACGAGACTATCTTATCATCTATTGGTACCTCGCTTTTGGCTCACTACTACTTCATGGGCCCCACCTGTCAAAGACCCCACATTTTCTTACAGACATTTGCCAAAATTTTGTTTGAGTTGACTCTCTCTACTTACGTACCATTGCCTCTAGACCAGGGCCGGATTAAGAGCCCAGTGGGCCTGGTGCTGACAATTATGATGGGCCTAATTACGGAATCTTATCGACCAAAAACACTAAAACAGTCATACCTCCCAAGCATCATGTATCTGATGGAGATGGTGCTGGAGGGAAACTCATAGAATGCAGTTATAAGAAAACACATACTCTATGCCAGTGATGGCGAACCTTTTTGAGCCCGAGTGCCCAAACCGCAATACATGCCAACATTTTTTTCCTTAAAGTGCCGACACGGTAATTAAACCTCAATACAGAGGTTTAAGTTTAGAAAAAACAACTCGTACTGTTGTCCGAACTAATGAACAACTTTTGTTTTGAAAGAACACAACAGCAGAGAGTTCAATAATACAAATTTTAAATAATGATATAAATAGATAAAATTAAGCTTATATTTATTAGTATCTCCAACAAATGCAATACATAGTCACAGAGACTACTGAATACATACACACAGTCTGCTGAATATACATACACACCAGACTGCTGAGTACACACACACAAGACTGCTGAGTACACACACACAAGACTGCTGAATACACACACACAAGACTGCTGAATACACACACACACACACAGACGGCCGAGTACACACACACAGACTGCTGAATACACACACAGTCCGCTGAATACACACACACACAGTCCGCTGAGTACATACACATACACACACACACACACTGCTGAATACACACACACACAGTCCGCTGAATACACACACACACACACAGTCCGCTGAGCACACACACACACACACACACACACACACACACACACAGACTGCTGAATACACACAAACACTGCTGAATACACGCGCACACACACAGACTGTGGAATACATGCACACACACATACTGCATTGAGGGGTGTAGTGTGTGGGGTGTTGTGTGTGTCTGAGGGTTTGTGTGTGTGTGTGTGTGTGTGTGTGAGGGGTGCTGTGTGTATGAGTGGTGGTGTGTGTGTGTGACAGGGGTGCTGTGCAGGGGTAGGGGTGCTGTGGGGAGTAGGGGTGCTGTGTGTGTTGTGGGGGGTGCTATGTGTGGGGGGGTAGGGGTGCTGTGTGTGAAGGTAGGGGTGGGGAGCGAAGCTGCGTGTGGGGCAGGGGTGGGATGCTGGGGGATAGGGGTGCTGTGTGTGGGGGGGTAGGGGTACTGTGTGTGTGGGGGGTAGGGCTAAAGTAATTAAATAAAAAAAAAAATGATGGTAAGATCCAACTCTCACTTATTCAATCTCAGCCTTATTTCGGACTCTGTTCTCAATACTCTGTTCCCCATGTCTGGAATGCATATCTGTGTGTATCTCTGTAACTATGAGCATGTGTGATAGTGTCTGAGAGTGTTTCTTGGGAGAGCAACCAGTGGGTTGTCTATAAGTGCATGTACCTGTGTGTATATCTTTGTATCTGGTAACATATGCATGAGTGTGTCTGGATGGGATTGTGTGTCAGGGAAGCCTCGCAAGCAGGTTTGTAAGGGATCCAAAGGCAGTCTTAGCAGCCATGTCTGCACTAACCCCCAAAGCACTCATTCATAACCACTGTGAGTTGTAGACATAATTGGGACCTGACAGGGTTATTCTTATTTAACCCCTTAAGGACCAAACTTCTGGAATAAAAGGGAATCATGACATGTCAAACATGTCATGTGTCCTTAAGGGGTTAAGGGGGGATTATTAATTAAACTCATGGCTTCCCTCATTCTGTGAGCGACTCTTGAAAGCCTTAAATAGAGCAACACGGTAGTGGGATTTATACGATCATGGAAAAAGGGTCACTTAGTGAAAGGCAGGGTAATAAGGTGGAGTAGAGCAGACCATAACCTACATTTTAAGCCTCCCTGCTCACTCACAATCACTGTTAGTGGGCAGTACAGATGGAGCAGACACACACAGTAGTAATAGTGCAGTGTGTGCCTGTCAGCATAAAAAAAAGTATATTAAATCAGTCCCCCCCTTCCTCCTTCTTACCTCTAATGAAGGAAGGGGGGGACACATCCATCCCTGGTGGTCCGGTGGGGGCAAGCAGTCTTCCGGGTCGGGAGGCAGGAGAGGGATCTTTGCAGCAGCTCCCCTGTCCTCCCGCGCGATGCTGTGTGGAGCGTTGCCATGGTAACACGCGGCAACGCTCCACACAGCTTGCTCGCGGGAGGACAGGGGAGCTGCATCACAGATCCCTCCCCTGCCTCCCGACCCGGAAGCAGAGTAGGCGCCTGCCGTTTCGGGAAGGCAGGTGCCTACTCTGCATTATTGGCGAACCTACGGCCGCGTGCCCACAGAAAGGGCCCGGCGTGCCACCTGTGGCACGCGTGCCATAGGTTCGCCATCACTGCTCTATGCTAATCTCTCTCTAATTCATACTTTCATCTTTCAAGTAAATCCATACCTCCTAACAGCAGTGTCCAGTGAAGCAGGAAGTCAATGGGCGGGGTAAAAGGGTGTGCCACTGGTGCGAATCACGTGACAAGACCTGCCAAAAGGGGTGAACATGCCCAAAAAGGGGGCATGTCTGTCCAAAGAATTGGAAGGTCAGTCTGGCATGAATGCATGTCAGGCTGCCTGCCAATCATCCAGGCTGTCCAACTAAGATCATACTATGCAGGCAGCACCTTGAGCTTGACATAAATGCGTCTAATGATGCGCTCACTCCATGCTTTCTAAGGACTGTCCCCTAGCACTCGCTGGTCCACTTGTCTCCTTGCCTTCTTACTAGCAGGCAGAAGTTCCTGGTATATAGTCTGAGACAGAGAAAAGGTGTATGTAGTGAGTGTAGAAGAAAGGGGACATGCCACAGTGTTAGAGAGACCAAACTCTGCATTACCTAAACTAATTTTAATGTCAGCCAGTCCACACAAGTTTTGTTCCCATACATCCCTCTTAAGCTTCCAAACTTAAAGGGACACTATAGTCACCAGAACAACTACAGCTTATTGGATTTGTTCTGGTGAGTAGAATCATTCCATTCAGGCTTTTTGCAGTAAACACTGTCTTTTCAGAGAAAATAACTCAACTGGCCTCTCCTTAGATGGCTGCTAGAGGTGCTTCCTGGGGCAGTACTGCCTAGTGTGCAGCACTGCCATTCAGTGTCTCCACCTTCTGCATGCAGACACTGAACTTTCCTCATAGAGATGCATTGATTCAATCTATCTTTATGAGGAGATGCTGATTGGCCAGGGCAATGTTGGACTTGTGCTGGCTCTGCACCTGATCTGCCTAGTTGACAATCTCAGCCAATCCTATGGGGAAGTATTGTAATTTGCTCAGACCACCACTTCTGAGCCAGCAGCTGCAGACTTGAATACAAGTAATATTTTACTATATTTAGGGAGGCAAGAAGGGGCCAGGGTGGTGGTTTTAACATAATAGGGTCAGAAATACATGATTGTGTTCCTGACCCTAAAGTGCTCCTTTAAGCAAGAGTATGTGAAGAGTAGTTAAGGTTGCCACCTTTCTTGGAAAAAAATACCAGCCTTAATCATTTGTATAATTAATTAGTTATGCGTGACATCACATGATGTAAATCACAAGGAGTGACATCAGAGAAAATTCTGTAAAACCACCAACAAACTACTCACAGTTTGATTCTGCTGTATAGATGGATTGCTCCCAGTGTCTCAGTCTCGCAAGTCACCCAGTGTCTGTCCCTATGTATCACATTGTCAGTGTCCCCATGTCGCCCAGTCCCCTAGTCTCCCAGTGTCTGTGTCCCTATTTCTCCCAGTGTCCCAATGTCTCAGTGTGTCCCCATGTCACTAGGATACTGGGGACACTGAGAGACCCGGGGACACTGAGAGACCCGGGGACACTGAGAGACCCGGGGACACAGAGAGATCCGGGGACACAGAGAGACCCAGGGACAATGGGAGACCCGGGACAATGGGGACACAGATATTTAGGGAAACTGGGAGAAATGGGGACACTGAGACACTAGGGACACAGACACTGGGAGACATGGGGACACTAAGACATGGGAACACAGACACTGGGAGACTAGGGGACACTGGCTGGGAGACAGACATAGAAACATAGAATGTGACGGCAGAGAAGAACCATACGGCCCATCTAGTCTGCCCAATTTTCTAAATACTTTCATTAGTCCCTGGCCTTATCTTATAGTTAGGATAGCATTATGCCTATCCCACGCATGCTTAAACTCCTTTACTGTGTTAACCTCTACCACTTCAGCTGGAAGGCCATTCCATGCATCCACTACCCTCTCAGTAAAGTAATATTTCCTGATAAAGTGTCCCCATGTCACTTTATGGGGACACTGGGAGACATGGGGACAGTTGTGGACATAGACATAGGGACACTGGGACATATAGGGACACTGGGAGACATGGGGACACCAGGCACACTGAGACACTAGGAACACAGACACTGGGAGACATGGGGACACTGAAACATTTAGGGACACTAAGACACTAGGGACACAGACACTGGGAGACTAGGGGACTCTGGGAGACTAGGGGACACTGGCTGGGAGACAGACACTTGGGGAGACATGGGGACAGTTGTGGACATACACATGGGGACACTGTGACATATAGGGACACTAGGCACACTGAGAGACATGGGACACAGACACTGGGAGACTTGGGGACACTGAGACACTAGGGACACTGGCTGGGGGACATGGGAACATCTCCATGTTGCAATGTCTCAGTGTCTCCCAATGTCTTTATGTCTCACAACGTCCCCATGTGTCTCAGCATCCCCATGTGTCTCAGCATCCCTATGTGTCTCAGCATCCCCATGTGTCCCAGTGTCCCCTAGTGTCTCAGTGTCCCCATCTTTTCCAGTGTCCTCAAGTGTCTCAGTGTCCCCAGGTCTCCCAGTGTCTGTGTCCCCATGTGTCCTAGTGTCTCAGTGTCCCCTAGTGTCTGTGTCCCCTAGTGTCTCAGTGTCCCCATGTTTTCCAGTGTCCCCATGTTTTCCAGTGTCCCCAAGTGTCTCAGTGTTCCCAGGTCTCCCAGTGTCTGTGTCCTAGTGTCTCAGTGTCCCCTAGAGTCGGTGTCCCCATGTGTCCCCTAGTGTCTGTGTCCCCTAGTGTCTCAGTGTCCCCATATGTCCCCTAATGTCTGTGTCCCCTAGTGTCTCAGTGTCCCCATGTGTCCCTGCTGCCTTTCCCCCCATCCCTCACTTACCTGAGCTGTATAGCTGCTGTCTGGACTGCCTGGACCACGGATCAGTGAGTAGTAGAGAGAGGCAGGGATATGCTGTAACTTCTTATCCCTGCCTCTCTCCACACACAGTGACCCCTACTGGCCGGTGCTGGTATTGCAGAGTAATCTCCATTTATTCTGAGAAAATTACCTGCATTTGTATTGCCGGTATTACTGCAATACCGGGACGGCCAGGCAACCTCAAATACCGGCTGTGCCAGTAAAAAAAAAAAAACTGTCAGGTGGCAAACCTAAGAGTAGTGTGTAAAAAAAAAAAAAAAAAAAAAAAATTTTTTTTTTTTTTTTTTTAAATGGGCCTATTCCATGGGCCTGGGCCTGGAGCTGCAGCTCCATCAGCCCCTATGTTAATCCGGCCCTGCTCTAGACAATGAATATATTATGAATATCTCTTCTGGTTTCTGTAAAACAATGCTCTTAGTTCTGTAGGCAATACTAAATACTTCAAAGAAACATAGTAGATTGACGTGAAGTTATATTAAGAGAATGAATCAATGTATCAGGGTGGGTTTTCACTGTGACAAATAGGATGATTAACTGTTCTGATTAAAGGGACATTATAGGTACCCAGACCCCTTCATCTCAGTAAAATGATCTGGGTGCAGTGTCCCTGCCCCCCTTAGTCCCCCTCAGTCACAAACTCTTTAGTCACTTTCCCATTTCCAGCGCTAATGTACCTTGGTGCATGGGAGCATGCGCTGAGAGCACCGCGAGTGCAGTAGGCCCTCGCACGGGAAAGCACTGCTGCAATGCTTTCTTATAGGGATTTTACAGACACTGGGTGTCCTCATGCAGAGCGTGAGGACGTCCAGCATCAGGAAGGCGGCCAAAAGTCATATTGCAGTCTTTACCTTGCAATCTAATTATTGCAGCTTCTCAAAAAACTGAAATGATATACATTGCAGGACTTAGTGGGACAGGGACAATACACCCAGACCACTACAATGAGATGAAGCAGTCTGGGTGCCTATACTGTCCCTTTAATATACATTAAAAAAAAACAAAAAAGAAAAACATAGCTTGTTATGAAAAGAAGAGTTAATAGATATTATATAAGTTTTATTCAATGATGTAATATCCAGAGAAAAAACTGTTTCCCTTTAACAAGTAAATGAAAAAATTTTCATAGCAAAGCCGCTGATTTTCAATTATTTGTACTAATTATATTTCATGACACTAGGATGGGATAATAATATATAATTCTTTATCAATCATTGTTTAACAGCACTTCATAATAACCTTTACTGTTAGATGAATATTACCCTCAGCAAAATAAAATTGATTGTTTATTCATTGAAGCTCCTGTATGTTGAAATAGGGATTGTGCTGAGGAGCGAGGATAGCTCTTTTCTAGAGACGTATAGTAGTAAATTACAGCTCTAATTGCAGCTAATTTACACGTGTATTCTGTTCCAGGGTTATCTCTCTGAAGGATTGGTAACTAAATGGTATCGATCGCCTCGACTTCTCCTGTCCCCAAACAACTATACCAAAGCAATTGACATGTGGGCCGCAGGATGCATATTAGCAGAAATGCTAACAGGAAGGATGCTATTTGCTGGTAAGTGTATATTTCATATATTTTCACTGACAGCTCCAGACCGCTGTCATTGTGGGCAATGTACTATGAGCCCCTGTTGGCAGATGTACTTAAATCTAGTGTTGGATCTCAATAGGTAATAAAGCATAGATGTATGCGTACTACCCAACAGTCCTGGATCTGCAGGACAGTCTCGAATTTGGGTTGGACTCTGGAGTGCCACAGCTTAGAGTCAAACTTGCATGCATCCATTGCATCCCCCTTTCACGCGAGAGCCTGTAACTTAGGGTGTCGCTGGCACACCCTCTGTTGACTTGCTACACCCACGACCCATCATTAATTTTACCCAGGTCATGGTGTGGGAACTCTGCACAGTAGGATACATGTACAAGCAATAACAAAATTAGCAAACAATTGCTTCTTCTATTGTATTGCAACTTTGTCATTCAGTATTTTTGAACAAGCTCATTTATAGCTGCTAATTTAAAGGGACACTCCAGGCACCCAGACCACTTCTGCTCATTGGAGTGGTCTGGGTGCCAACTCCCACTACTCTGAACCCTGCAAGTGTAATTATTGCAGTTTTTTATAAACTGCAATAATTACATTGCAGGGTTAACTCCACCTCTAGTGGCTGTCTACTAGACAGCCACTAGAGGTCACTTCCTCCTTCATAGCACAGATTATCTGTGCTAGAGCGTCGCTGGACGTCCTCACGCGTTGTAAGGACCTCCAGCGTCGCTCATTTCCTCATAGGAGAGCATTGAAAATCTTTTTCAATGCTTTCCTATGGGGAGCGCTAATGCGCATTAGGTCTCCCCGGCCAGTGGGCGGGATCAGTCTCGCCCACCGGCCGACGGAATCAGTAGGAGGAGCGGCGCAGAGGAGGAGACAGCGACGAGGGACATCGTTGCTGCCTCAGGTAAGTGACTGAAGGGGTTTTCACCCCTTTAGTAACCGGGGTTGGGGGTGGGAGGGAGAGGGTACCTCCAGTGCCAGGAAAACGGATTGTTTTCCTGGCACTGGAGATTCCCTTTAATTATTGGTGATTAAAAGGCAAGTACAACAGTAACTCGCTTTGCGGTGCTTGGCTAATATAGAGTTTTTTAGTCATATTCAAATTCTAATTCTCTTATCTACTTTCAAAAAGTTTCAAGGTTTGCAATATGTACAGTGTACGCATTGTTTCTATTTATTATTTTTACTTTTACATACCGGTAATTATTTTTGGTCTGCACTTAACATACATATAATAGTGTAAACTTATTTTAGGGTTTTTATTTGCATTAGCAATGAAAAAAAATAGAATTTTTTTTTACAGTGATATTTTACTGGGTGAACTGGAACCTAATCTGCTGTATTGGAGAGGCATGCTAGTAAAGATGATAAGATTGAATTTTTTTTTTATTTTTACAAACAGATATTTTTTTACAATCTTTTTATTTCTATTGCGGCAGGTTCATGGTTGCTCCCAAAAGTGTATATTCAATAAACCTAGATTAACTCTGGGTTAAATTCAACACAAGAACACAATGGCCTCAATATGATATGTTTGGATAAGCTATTTAATAGTTTTGGATAAACTTTTCAATATTTTTAGAAATAATTGTAATATTATTTATTAAAAAAATATTTTACCAGGAAAGATACATTGAGATTTCTCTCGTTTTCAAGTATGTCCTGGGTCCAAAAATCATTGCATTGTTACAATTAGGGTACAATAAAATACAAAAACAATATTAATACACAATAAATACAAAATTTAACATAGAACAGGTAGGAAATATATAATCAACCATTCTGGTTCTGTTTTGAGGTATGTAGAGAGGGATCTCTTAAAGGACTTTAGGCTTAGGGAAGATTTTAAATTGTGCGGGAGGTCGTTCCACAATTGCGGAGCTCTGTAGGAGAAGGAGAATCAGGTCGCTTTCTTTTTGTATTGAGGTAGACTAAGTAAAGTGTTGGTACTGGATCGGAGGTTATAGGAAGTGGGAACAGCCGGGGAAAGCATTGTGTTCAGGTAGGGTGGGAGCTTCCCAGAAAAGCTCTTAAACACAAGGCTGGAAAGATGAAGGGTGCGTCTGGATTCCAGCGACAGCCAGTTTAGTTCTTTTAGCATGTCACAATGGTGGGTCCTGTAATTACATTGTAGCACAAATCGGCAGAACAAGTTATACAATGTATTGAGTTTATTAATGTGGGATTGCGATGCAGATGCATATACTACATCCCCATAATCAATGATTGGCATCAGCATTTGCTGTACAATCTTTTCCTTTACTGTAGGGCTTAGGCAGGATTTGTTTCTGTACAGGGCACCTAGTTTTGGATAAAGTTTAGATGCAAGCTTTTCTATGTGCAGGCCAAAAGATAGATTGGGGTCTAACATCATACCCAAGTATTTGAAAGAGTGGACTGCGGTCAGTGTGCCATTTGAATTGGTTTTGATGGATAGGTGGGAATTGTGTAATTTGTGTAATTTAGGTACTGTTCCAAAGATCATTGTGACAGTTTTGTCAGTGTTCAGGAAGAGTTTGTTTTTTGCGATCCACTTTTTTACCTCTGTAAACTGGTCTTGAAGCAAAGCCTCAAGCTGCGGTAGATCGGAATTGCTCGCATAGATTACCGTGTCATCTGCGTACATGTGTACATTTGAGGATTTGCAGACATTAGGCAGATCATTTATAAATAATGTGAATAGTACGGGGCAGAGAATGGAACCTTGGGGAACACCACACGTGACTGGGAGAGGGTGGGAGTCGCTGTCAGAAATGGATACATATTGCGAGCGATCTGATACATAAAATCGAAACCAGTTTAGCGAATGATCACCAATAACTGAGTTTTTAAATTTGTGCAGTAGAATGTCGTGGTCTACTGTGTCAAAGGCCTTAGCAAAATCAAGGAAAATAGCTCCAGTTAGGTCTCCTTGTTCCATGCCAGTTTGGATGTCATTGCAAACTTTTAAGAGGGCAGTTGTAGTGGAGTGATTCTGGCGAAAGCCCGATTGATCAGGGGTCAGATAGTTTGATTGTTGGTAATACTCACATAGTTGCGTATGGAAACATTTTACAAGATTTTTGACAATACTGGGAGCAATGATATAGGGTGATAGTTAGAAACCAAAGTAGTGTCACCACTTTTATGGATAGGCACTACTCTTGCAGTCTTCCAAAGTTTGGGTATGTATCCAGACACCAAGGATTCGTTAATTAGAGTTGCGACGGGTTTAGCAATTGCCGGCTCACTGAGCTTCAACAGCATTGCTGGGATTTGATCAGGTCGGGACTGTTTTTTCATTTTTAGATTATTACGATGTTTTTCAATGACACTAACAGGTACAGGTCTACAAATTAACTTGTCTATATTGGGCGTTTGCAAATTTAGTGAGACCTGATCCACATTTGTAGTTTCAGGATGCGTGTCATTTATTAGCTTGGCAATCAGGGCAGTAGAGCATCTGACAAAATAATTGTTAAAGGCATTTACTACATCTAAGGGAAGTTTCAGGGTTTGGTTATCCACTTTGACAGTGGAGGGTTGGGAGTGGATTGGGGGAGTTTGTAGTTTATTTATGACTTTCCAAAAAAAATTTTCGGGTTTGAGATGATATTGTTCAGATTTTCATAGAAATATTGGGCAAAGTCCCTGGAGGACTGAAACGTTGACACCATTTACTGGAAATTTGATGCTTTGAATAAACAGCACGATTTGAAATAATTCTGAGTCCTGTGAGTGCACTTCAAACAATTATTGATATTTATATATATATATACATATTTTATAATTTTTATATTTAAAAAAAAATGTTTTAAATGTATACAAAAATATTAAATAATTTGAACATGTTATTAAAACATATTAAATCGAGTCGTATGTTTAGCATTAGTAATCTCTTTAATTGTTACCAGAGCAGCCTAGGGTCTCTAATACTTACCTTCCCAACCAACAAAGAAAAATTATCCCACTTTCATGCTTTCAGCTGTCCTAAATTTAGGTGCACAAGAGTGCTTCAGCAACAATCTGTACATAAACTGCCCTGGTTCACTGCCCTGCAGGGCTGATTGTCATCCTGGCACATGGACGCCACAATGGTATGTCTCCTATAGGCTTAAAACTTCCATAGGACAGAATTTATTTATTTAGAAACAGATCCATTTTTTGTACTTTGCACTTCCTTTTAAAATGAGCAATGCAAAATAAATGAATAACCATATTTAAATTCCTAATACAATTATCCTGCTGGTTTGGCTAATACAATAACAATCTTTAAAAACCAAGCACGGAAAAGCATTATATATTACATTTCTGATTACATCTTAGTTAAAGGCCACACATGGCTAATGTAGTAACAACCTATAAAAGGCAATTATAAAACATTAAATAAAAAGCTTTTGAGATCGCATGTCAAATAAGATTCATGTGTGGCTATAGAAATAAATGTTTTTTTTTTAAAACCAGTCTGAAAACTATTGTGTGTGGCATTTATCAACATTAATTGTGAACAAGGAGCAGACCCATTTAGAATAAATTAAACACTCACACTTTACAAATAAATGTAGTATTTTTAAAATCAAATATATATTTAGCTTGAAGGACCACTAAAGTCACCCAGACCACTTAATTTCAATCAAGTGGTCTGGGTGAAGTTGCCCAGTTTTGTAGAGGCCACTAAAGGCACGTCTGCTGCACTGATTGAGTAAACGCAGTTACATGCACATGGCTGCTCATAGGAAGGCCTTAAAGTCAATGCTCTCAGCCGAGGAAAAGGGTAAATAAAACCTTAATTGTATTATTATTCTATAGAAAAGTAGAATGTGATGCCAGATAAGAACCATTCGGCCCATCTAGTCTGTCCAGTTTTCTAAATACTTTCATTAGTCCCTGGCCTTCTCTTATAGTTAGGATAGCCTTATGCCTATCCCATGCATGCTTAAACTCCTTTACTGTGTTAACCTCTACCACTTCAGCTGGAAGGCTATTCCACGCATCCACTACCCTCTCAGTAAAGCAATACTTCCTGATATTATTTTTAAACTTTTGCTCCTTTCATGTAAGACTATGTCCTCTTGTTGTGGTAGTTTTTCTTCTTTTAAATATAGTCTTCCCCGTTACTGTGTTAATTCCCTTTATCTATTTAAAAACTATCGTGCCCCTTTAAACCCTCCCAATGTTTGAAAGCCACTCCAGCAAACTTTAAATTCTATATTGTTTTTAAGTGAATAAAGCAACCCCCGATTACCCAAGGCTAATCTAGATCTGACGTATAATTACCCCTATAACTATCAACTAACATCATTCATAAAATCATATCCAGTAGGAGAAAACACGCTTGCATTCCATCACTCATAGAGACAGGGGTCCATACGCAGACAAATAGGCAGTTTTAGGTATGTATAGTCTAGTTTCATTGAGGAAGCTAGGAAAATTAATCCTGGATTAACTGGGTTCCACCATTTTTATTTATCTTAAATGCATTGTAAAGAGTAAGCAGCTTACACGGTGCTTCAGACAATGATGTAAACATATAAGAAGATTATAAATGCATTTCTCTTCCACTGGTATATAAGCACAGCATTTATAGGCAGTTTTATAAAGTTGTCCAAGCACTGGGTTTAAATTACTCTACTCAGGTTCCACAAGGTCAACGGACTCTAAAATGTCGATCAAACTTGGCCTAATCTAGTGGGGGGGGGGGGGGTTTCATTTAATTACAAAATTAAGGAGTTCAAATGTTGAGGTGAAACAGGAAATATAAAAAGTGAGTAATTAATGTACAATATATGAAGGAGTGTGCACGTATGTATATGTGAATCCATGCATACATATTGGCTAAACATATGAACTAAATATCTAGGTACTCCCAAATAGATATAAGAATACTCAGTAGATAAAATTTCTATTTTATTTATACTTAGGATTTTTTTTTTTTTAAATGTATTTGCTGTAGATGCTACATAGATTAGTTGGTTAAGTTAAGTACTTGGGATTTTAACGGCTCACCCTACGCACCATAAGCACTACACCATGCTATAGTGATTATGCCAGGATGGTGCCAGGAGTCCATGGCCACAATCTGCTGGTAATCTGTCAAACCTTATGACTCTCTCTTGTTTTGTTGTGTTGGGTGCCTGTGGTTCTTCAACCCTGAGTTGGTTTTTTAAAGTGGAAGTTCGAACTTCAGCATTATGATACCAACTCATACCCGGTTTAAACATCGTTCATTGGTTGAGAGCGTCAACTGAAAATCTTGATGCATTTCCAAGATGGCCACCTCCGTACCAAAACACTGACAAATTTCCAAGTGGCAGTTACAGATGAAATACTATCAATTTATTTTCATTATTGTTTTAAACTGGTTTATGAAAGGAAAATTAAGGTGACTGTGCCACTTTAAGCAAAAATAACTAAACTCATACAGTATATCATATTTATTCTCCATCTTTATATTTAATAATCTGTCTATTTTAAACAGAAATCTGGCTGCTTAAAATCGTATATAAAAATATGAATCTTTATCACTTTTTTCACATGATCAATTTTTTATAAATGTAATTACCGTTTGAAACTTTTGTTATAATTTCTTTTTGTTTTATATCTATATCTTTGATGACATTTGTGTCTCAGCAGGGTACTGTTCAAGTGAAATCTACTTTGTTCAAGATGTAGTCATTAAATAAGCTTTGCGGAGCCCGTCTATGTCTTTTTAATTGCTATGCAATACACTATTTGCCACAGCAGGATAATTAGGTCCCATATGCCTCGCTACAGGAAAAAACTATACGGTCAGAATAACTGTATGTTGTTTTCTTAATATAGCCTCACAACATCTGACATGAACACTCAGTCTTGCTCATAATTTTAGCTTGTATGGATGTCTTCTGTGACAAGGTTCACTATTGACTCTCCATGAACCTAGAAATGACCGTTGACAGTCACTCATTGACGTCATTTCTCAGTACCCTGCTTAGTTATCTCCAATAGAATCCCAGACTCATAATTGTATTATTTTAAAATCGGTAACTGCAGGAGTTATGTTGAGGCTTTGGATAATGCCAATAAGCAGACCATAACTAAAATGTATCTCAATTATAACACTCACTTATCAACGTGATTTTCTTTTATTTATTTTTTTCTCAGCATATTCTATAATTTCAAGATGCTCTGATTGCTAACGTTATCCTCGCTTGTAGAGCTCCAGTTTTTTATAGTCCATGTTGCACATCTCATTGTTGGTAATTGGTATTTTAGGGCAATATTGAAGAATTGGAAATTTTCCCATTTTCATTGTTTTCCAACTCGCCTGTGATGTCCTAAAACATGACATTACCTTGGCAATGTCTAGTTTACTGAATAATCACACTTGAGTTGACATAAAAGTCAGTAGTGTAAGTATAGGAAAGACACATCTGTATATTACAGATGTGGCAACCAACTGATCAGCAACTGACACCACTAGAGATACCATAGAGTTACCTAGGTTTTACAATACGATCTATTTATAATGGCTAACCCTTCTCAACAATCTATAGTGTTTGCTAGAAGAAATTGGTTAAAAATACAGTTGAGGTGGGGTGGAGCCAGGTCTCGGCATGATCAGTTGCATACTTACTGCTCTCCGACGTTTGAAGCCCCAAACAGCCCCAAATCAGCCCCACAAGGCAACTTACCACATTGCTGACAGCCTGGAAACATCCCTACACCGATGGGTAGGAAAACGAAAATGACGCGCACAGGCCAGCCTCAGTACTCCGCGGATATAGGCGACTTGTTGCGGAGGCCGCATGGCCCGATAGGGCCTAACATGGTGGATGACATTGAGGAATACCCGACAGCTCGGACGACATTCCCCTTCACAGCCCTGAGAATCTGGGGTATTAAGGGCTTCCAAGCCCACGCAGTTGGCGGCGGGCTTCCCGGTCACCACGGAGATACTTACTACTCTCCTCTCCAACCTACGCCAGACACTTTCTGCGGAGATCTCCTAGGTAAGGGAGGATGTTAAGTGGATTACTGTTTGCCTCACGGCTGTGGAGCGAATCACTCAAATTCAAACAGCACAGGTGACAGAGCTCCAGAAGCAGGTTAAGGACCTTACCTAAGCTCACACTACACTCTCCACCATCTAGCAGCTATGGAGGACAAACAGAGGTGGAAGCACATTAAAATTCGGTCCTTTTAGACACGGTGTCCCCAGCTGAGCTGCCCCATTTCCTGCAAACGCTCTTTGCGGCCCACCTACCCCCTAAGCAAACTAAAGGGTTGCAGCTGGACGGCATGTTCACCTCCCCAAGTCACCACAACTCACAGGCTCTGCAACAGGTGACCTCCTGGTCAAATTTCAAAATGGGCAAGATAAAATTGCTTTCATAAGTGCTATCAAGGGGAAGAACCCCTACCGCTTTGAAGACATAGACCTAACATTATTCTTTGACCTATCACGCATAACCCTACAATGGCGAAACAGCGACATTAGCAGCCAAAGTGGTGACGTACCATTGGGGACCATCACACGCACTCCTCATACAGCATCAGGGCACTGAATATAAGAGTGGCGGACATCGCGGAGATGGACACTTTCCTGGCAGATATGGGCCTCATATCCCCCTCGACCACTACAGCCTGGGACCCAGCCAACATCGTCCCATTTGTTCCAGCTTCCAGGGGCGCATCAGAGATGAAGAACATCTGAACCACTGACTTTTGTGTTTCATGTTTTCCTTTCTTTTCATTCTTATTTATGTTGGGTTTTACCCCCAGTCTTACTTACACTGACCTATGATAATGCACAACCCCAGGTCTCCTGCATGCTCACTGCAGGACTGTTACCCTGCGGTCACCCTCCACTGAAACCGAGCATAACCCGGATATGCTGGCTCCACTTCACCACCTACCCCCCCTAGCTCCTATCCGACAATTTCACAGTTTGTTTACTAACAGGGGGCTGTCAGGGAGCATTAGGTACCACATCAGTACCCTTTGTTCATTCTTGTTGCCTACGGTAGCCTAGGCCATGTGTTAGTCCCTTCCTCCTATATTGCCTTACCGGCCCCCACATGGCCTATAAATGATGTTTCCTTGTACCTTCACATCAAAGGCATATCGGCCTTATCCCTTAGGGGGCATGGTTCTCCATAGATATAACTAAACGTGACATGCAAACGACCATCATACCTCCATCTGAACACTCATTCTAGTTCTAATGTACTTATGCCAATGCAAATCTTACTGTCAGTGTGGAAACTACTCTCTCCATACTTTAACACTCTGTTGTTTTAATCTGCAATCTACTCTTAACATTTAAAAATTGTGCTGTCACCACGTATGCCATGCTGATGTTATACTCTGTTGAGCTTGTTATAGCTGTCATGGCTATCCAAGCATGTTGTCAATGCTCGCACAACAAAATTAAAGAAAAAAAAACAGTTGAGGTGAAATGTTTTCCTGAGTAACTAGTATTGCCTAGAGAGTCCAGAGAAACCAGGAATGAGGTCGGGATTCTCAGAAAACGATACATAATTCTGAAATCATTTATGTACTAATACCTGGTGGTCTTGAACCACTGATTTTGCTGAAGGCTGCTTTCATTAGATAATGTGGCGAAACCGACCTCACCATGTGTCCTTGGAGGGGGCTGCTTGCCCTCCTCTTGCCTTCTGACTATGGCCCGGGAAGATGTGGCCCTTTAATTACAAGTTTTGGGCATAATGGAATTTTGGTGTGCTGCTGCTGGCCCTTTAACTCCCAAAGAAAGGGTTTGTACTTTTAAATTGGCACTTCGAATGCCGTCAAAGTGCTGGAGTAGTCGAAGTGGCCGCCATTCGAAAAACGAACACGTGGCGGCGGCCATCTTGGTTCATTCCATGCGGTCAGCGGTATGTGTAGCCAAATTCATGTAACTGAAATCGGCTACACAGTTCCGCGAACACTGCTGAGCCTTACCTTCTCTCACGGTGATTTTGCAGCCGCAGAGACTAAGTCCCGTTCGAAGATTCGAACGCTCATTCGAATTGGACTTAGTCATTTTTTTAGCCTGAAATAGACCGACCGCACAGCCCAAATCTATGGAACTGTTGGGCATGATAATGTGCTTGCGGTCGGTCCTGAAGGACTTCCATATAACTTTTTAACCCCTGAACCGATTGCCCTAATTTTTGAGTATTTGTTTATTTCTCGCATGTTGATTATGAAAATGTATGTTTTATGTTTGTGACATGTATATTTTAGAAGTTGTAAATATTGTGTAAAAACTGTATTCCTCTGCCTGTGATAATGAGATTACCCATTGTGTTCAGTAATCATATCACAGGCAGAGGGGAGGATTTTGTGTGGGAGTGTCTGTGTGTATTGGATTGATTGGTTGTTCTGTAATACCCTGTGGGCTGTACTGTGGTTGTGGATTCGGAATAAAAGAGACTGTATGTGCCAGGACAGTCAGTTCCTGCTTAACCCTCAAAGTGAAGTGTCGTCTCATTCTTGGGGGGAATTTGATTGTATGCCGATTGCCAGGAGTGTAAGCTGTTCAGAGGGCTTTTCCTGTTCGGCTGCTTCCAGTGTTCGTGTGTCTCTTGTTCGGGAGTTGGTGAATCCGTGTGTTTGCCGTTCGGGAGATTGGTGATTGCAGTAGCTGCCTGTGCATCTGGAAAGGGGATTATCGCCTAAACGGTTTTTATCCTCTTGTGAGCGAAACGGTCCATTACAGATACATAAAGGAATATATTGTGTAGTTAGATTCAGTGCTGGGGATGTCGTAATTTACTACTCACAATGATAACAGCTCCAACTGAGGAACCATTTCAAACTAGAACTGGCTATAGTTAATGTGCTTTCTTTCTATGTCTCTCTTCAGAGTTGATTGACATGCTTACTTAATCTATATTTTATTACAGTGGGACCTCGGTTTACGAATTTAATGCGTTCTCCGGGACGTTTCGTATTGCGAAAAATTCGTAAACCGAAACACGGTTTCCCTTAGGAATGCATTGAAAACCAATTAATGCATTCCGGAGGTGAGAAAAAAGTCACAGGCATGCACAGCACATGAGCTGGCATGGAAACCACAGTAAAAGCCATGCACAGCAGATGAGCTGTAACAGGCATGCACCGCACATGAGCTGGCATGGAAAACAACCCCACATTGCAAAACACACAGTACAGTACTGTAACAGGCATGCACAGCACATGAGCTGGCATGGAAATCACCCCCAGAATGCAGAGCACACAGTAAAAGGCATGCAAACAACCAAGCTCAGCTCCCTACCTTTCCACTTCTTGAGATGCACCAAAAAGGCTCCAAAACCTGCTGCAAAAGGCTCCAAAAGGCTCCAAAACCTGCTGCAAATGGCTCCAAAAGGCTCCACAACTTGCTGCAAATGGCTCCAAAAGGCTCAACAACTTGCTGCAAATGGCTCCAAAAGGCTCAACAACTTGCTGCAAATGGCTCCAAAACCTCTCCAACACCTCCACACTACACACTCACGTGCTACCCACACTTCAGTATGCAGGGGGTGGAGCTATAAACCGGGACACTTGTTTCGTATTGCGAAAAAAAATCGTAAACAGAGGCATTTTTTTTTTACGAATTTTCATTCGTAAACCGAATTTTTCGTTTACCGAGGCGTTCGTTAACCGAGGTTCCACTGTATTTTCTAGCAATTGATATTTCTAGCAATTGATTTTTTCAATAATTTTTTTTTTAAATGATGTGATGAGAGAATGGTCTACATCAGGGGTAGGCAACCTTTGGCACTCCAGATGTTGTGGAATAATTCTCCTTCATTCATAATGCTGGCAAAGCATCAAGAGAGAAGTAGTTCAAGAACATCTGAAGTGCCAAAGCTGTCTACTGCTGGTACATAGAACAGATCTGGAGCATATTATGTATTAACAACAAAGATGGTTTTCAGTTCCAAGTTGGGGTATGTTGAGGAGGGCAATGGGAAGAGAAAAGAGTACACCAAGATTTTTTATGTGCACCCATGTAACATTCTTGGAGGAGAAAGGGGGTTATAAAGAGAGTAAACATGTCTATTATTTGTATGCCTAGCATAACAGTGAGAACGTGAAACTATATCACGTGTTTCAATAACATAAAACTGAGAAGGAATTTGACTAAGGGGAACATGAACATCTTAACAATGAAAAACCGCAGAAGGGAAAATCAATGTTATTTTATGACTGAGCTTGGATAAAAACTCTGCTGGGTTTCCTTCAACAACCAGAAGAAAAACGGTCAGGTAAAATAAACAGAAAGAAAATGCAAATATACAACTAATTCAACTATATATGACCAACATTGATTAAAACTAAATTTTATGAGAACATACACATTAAAGAGGACACCTAAGCAAATGGTTTGCATGTGATTTCCAATAATTATGGAACATTCTTTTTCCAGAATTCTATGTTCCAGATATCTTATTATATATGTCTTTGGAGAGTACATGCTTGAGATTTCATGCTTTAATTGTACAGGACACCACGAACTGGAGCAGATGCAACTCATCCTGGACACTATACCAGTCATTCATAAGGAAGATAAGGATGAACTCTTGAAAGTAATGCCATCGTTCGTCAATGCCACATGGGAAGTGAAAAGACCTCTGAGAAAGCTGCTTCCCGAAATAAATATGGAAGGTGAGCCAACAAGGAATCCAACTAGAGAATCTTCTATATTGTGACAGGGAAATGGGGGCGGGACCTTGCAGTACTTATTTGGGGGGATGTAGGTGTGGAAACATTAAAAGTGTATCCACACACAACGCAACACAACCAGCCCTCTATATTCACATAATTCACTGCAAAACAGCTCCATCCACACACGCAAACCCACAACGAGCCTCACTGTATGCACACAATCCCAAAAGCAGAATCCCCACACATCCAATACTACATGTAACCTACCTACGAACACATCACAGCCATCATCCCCACACATCCAATACTACATGTAACCTACCTACGAACACATCACAGCTATCATTCCCACACATGCAATACTACATGTAACCTACCTACGGACACATCACAACCATCATTCCCACACATACAATACTATATGTAACCTACCTACGCACACATTACAACCATCATCCCCACACATTTAATAGTATATGTAACCTACCTACTCATACATCACAACCATCATTCCCACACTTGCAATACTACATATAACCTACCTACTCATACATCACAACCATCATTCCCACACATACAATACTACATGTAACCTACCTACACACACATCACAGCCATCATTCCCACACATGAAATACTACATGCAACCTACCTTCACACACATCACAGCCATCATTCCCACACATGCAATACTACATGTAACCTACCTACGCACACATTACAACCATCATTCCCACATATGCAATACTACATGTAACCTACCTACCCACACATCACAGCCATCATTCCCACACATGCAATACTACATGCAACCTACCTTCACACACATCACAGCCATCATTCCCACACATGCAATACTACATGTAACCTACCTTCGCACACATCACAGCCATCATTCCCACACATCCAATACTACATGTAACCTACCTTCACACACATCACAGCCATCATTCCCACACATGCAATACTACATGTAACCTACCTTCACACACATCACAGCCATCATTCCCACACATGCAATACTACATGCAACCTACCTTCACACACATCACAGCCATCATTCCCACACATGCAATACTACATGTAACCTACCTTCGCACACATCACAGCCATCATTCCCACACATCCAATACTACATGTAACCTACCTACCCACACATCACAGCCATCATTCCCACACATGCAATACTACATGCAACCTACCTTCACACACATCACAGCCATCATTCCCACACATGCAATACTACATGTAACCTACCTTCGCACACATCACAGCCATCATTCCCACACATCCAATACTACATGTAACCTACCTTCACACACATCACAACCATCATTCCCACACATGCACTACTACATGCAACCTACCTTCAGACACATCACAGCCATCATTCCCTCAC
Source organism: Pelobates fuscus (assembly GCF_036172605.1). Classification (NCBI taxonomy): domain Eukaryota; kingdom Metazoa; phylum Chordata; class Amphibia; order Anura; family Pelobatidae; genus Pelobates; species Pelobates fuscus. Next base: position 58,478,052 of record NC_086321.1, read on the forward strand.
ATGCAATACTACATGCAATCTACCTACGCATACATCACAGCCATCATTCCCACACATGCAATACTACATGTAACCTACCTACGGACACATCACAACCATCATTCCCACACATGTTCTACTACATGCAACCTACCTTCAGACACATCACAGCCATCATTCCCTCACATGCAACACTACATGCAACCTACCTACGCATACATCACAACCATCATTCCCACACATGTAATACTACATGTAACCTACCTACGGACACATCACAACCATCATTCCCACACATTCAATACTACATGTAACCTACCTACAGACACATCACAACCATCATTCCCACACATACAATACTACATGTAACCTACCTACGCACACATCACAACCATCATCCCCACACATTCAATACTACATGTAACCTACATACGGACACATCACAACCATCATTCCCACACATGCAATACTACATGTAACCTACCTACGCACACATCACAACCATCATTCCCACACATGCAATACTATATGCAACCTACCTTCACACACATCACAGCCATCATTCCCACACATGCAATACTACATGCAACCTACCTACGCATACATCACAACCATCATTCCCACACATGCAATACTACATGTAACCTACCTACCCACACATCACAGCCATCATTCCCACAGATGCAATACTACATGCAACCTACCTTCACACACATCACAGCCATCATTCCCACACATGCAATACTACATGTAACCTACCTTCGCACACATCACAGCCATCATTCCCACACATCCAATACTACATGTAACCTACCTTCACACACATCACAGCCATCATTCCCACACATGCAATACTACATGTAACCTACCTCGCACACATCACAGCCATCATTCCCACACATGCAATACTACATGCAACCTACCTACGCATACATCACAACCATCATTCCCACACATGCAATACTACATGTAACCTACCTACGGACACATCACAACCATCATTCCCACACATTCAATACTACATGTAACCTACCTACAGACACATCACAACCATCATTCCCACACATACAATACTACATGTAACCTACCTACGCACACATCACAGCCATCATTCCCACACATCCAATACTACATGTAACCTACCTACGCATACATCACAACCATCATTCCCACACATGCAATACTACATGTAACCTACCTACGCACACATCACAACCATCATCCCCACACATGAAATACTACATGTAAGCTACCTACGCACACATCACAACCATTATCTCCACACATGCAATACTACATTCAACCTAAAGAAAAAAGTGGGATGGAACAGCGCTATACAAACTGATCAAACGGGGAGGGGGAGGCTGCACACCTGAAAGGAAGGGTAACCCTCAAAACCCCTCAAGTACAGGGTGCGCCAAGAACAAAGTGAATAAATAAAATAAATAGAAAAAAATAACAGGGAAACAGGCAAATTAAAGTCTCTAATTCACAGGTATTATCTTCAGAAATTCTCAAGACGTCTTGGGTCAAATCCTCATCAGCATATATGAAAGAAAAAAAACACACAGGGGGGACCAATGGTGCAGTAACTTAAAGGAGTGTGGCCACAGACAACACTGAGGTTAAGAAATGCCAACTCACATTTATGGGAGCTATAAGCAGCTCGAGTTAAAACAGCATACAGTGGTATTTAAACTCCCCACATGTAGGATACTCCTCTGACGATATTTTCAGTGCAGGTCATAGGAAACACAAGAGAAGGCCCATAGTGCTCTCTATATTAAAACAGTGCTGAATAAAATAGGAGATGTACTTCCAATTTACAGAGCAGACAAACCGCTCTGAGTAAAGCGCCTGAGTGGAACAATCCCCACCATGGATTCTTTAGATGGTATAAAAGCTTCAGATGTTAGGATATGCCAGGTAAAAAAATTAGGATAAATATAAAAGTATTTAAAATTAAAGAGACTATCCAAAATATTAGGTAGTCAGAAAAAAATATACTTTTATTTAGATTAAAACACAATGTGTTTCACCACAAGGGGCTTTTTCAAGTGTACATAAACTTTATATGGTCTGGGTGCCTATAGTGGTCCTTTAAGTCACATCACTGACCCTCTCACTCCGACCACTGGCATCCGGCTTCAACTTAAGGGATATAGAATTGTTATATAAAAGTGAGAGATTCGCATAGGGTATATGATTTCTTATAGCTACACCTCGTGAGTTCTCCTTCAACATCACCTCCACCAGATACAACAATATAATTCTTGGGAGGCATTACCGGTTTAGGGTTTTCTGTTGATAGCATTCTGTAATCAGGCCTATCATAATTGTCAGCACAGGCCCAATGAGCCTAATGCCTGTAAGACTGATTGTATATCCTAGCCTTGGTCTTGTATCCAATGGCTCATTAGTGACTCTGTATTACAATCCCATAACTCTGGGCTCAAGCCAAAATGTAACTTCATAGCCCAGCCAATTCTCCAACCAGTTAGATTTGTAGAACCAATAAGTTGCCAACTTCTCCAATGCTGATTTTTTTTGTTACTAGTAGAAGTATATTTTTATTAACTGCTTAATTTGGACCCCTAGGAAAATCAGGATTTAACATTTAATTTTAATTGAAATTTTTTACATTAAAATACTCTTAACCAAAAAAATGTGTGTCTTAAGTGCATGATGGTAGGTGGGAACATCTTGGCTGAAATGTCCTCCTAAATCACTGACATTATAGAAATATGTATTTCTAAGTCTGTAACTGTACAGCTTTTCCTTTTAATGTGACTAGCCTTTATGGCTATCTGTAAATTCTGATTTGTTTTCTCTTTGGCTTTAGGTGCACTAAATCAATAACATACACAGCTTGAGTTGTGTTTGTTTGGTTCTTATTTTGTATTCATACACAAATATAAGGTTTGTTTTTTTATTTTTAAAAAGTGTATTTTAAAACATGTAAATGCACCCACAAAAGTTGTCAATTAGACTCACTACGATAGCTTTATTGCATATTAACTGCATTTGTGCATCTTACTATATTAAGTAAAGTCAAGTCTCTGGAGCCAGATGTAAAATTGGTAATTTAGCAGAAGCACCAGCACTACATGTATAAATAGTAATAAGCCCCTTTATGAGGTCAATATCCAAAAGTCCTTTAACCTCTTAAGGACACAACTTCTGTAATAAAAAGGAATCATGATGGAATATTTCCGTCATGTGTCCTTAAGGGGTTAAACTGACCAAAGTTAGAGAGCCACAACATTAGATATGCAGAAATTATCAGCATGTTACTTGCTGGAACTTAGAGTCATCGGTTATTCTGGATTGAGAACTGGCACCTCTTCATACGCCTGTTGGAAGTATCGTCTTCTTGAAGTCCTGTGAAAGGTACGTTTATTCCACACAATCAATCACATGCAGCATTATTCACTCAAATGTGACTTATCAGAAATTTAATTCTAGAACCCATTGAGATTCGGGCACACAACCGCTTAATGCATTTTTTTATTAGGTCAAGGAATGCACAAACTTGACGGACCTTGACCTAATAAAAAGCTGCATTAAGGAAGTGGTTGTGTGCCCGAACGTCTTTGGCTTTTACTGTGCTTATTGGAATCATGACAATTCACACTTTATTGAATAAACCTGCCTGTGTAACAAATCCACAAACTGTAAAGGAAATAAATGGAAGCATAGCAGATTATAATAGGAATACTTAGTACAAATTGCACAAAACTAGCACAATATGAAAATGCGGTTAACCGTTTTAATTGTGTCTTTTTGTGGAAATGTTTTATTGCTTTTGGTTATTAATTATTTCAAGTAATAATACATTTACAGTGGTACGGTTGCTGTTTTTTATTCATAGGTGTGGATTTTTTGGAGAAGATACTGACCTTTAATCCAATGGACAGATTAACAGCAGAGGCAGCCTTGCAGCACACTTACATGGCTCCATATTCATGTCCTGAAGATGAACCTATTTCCAGTCACCCGTTCCGCATCGAGGATGAGATTGATGATATATTGCTGATGGAAGCCAGCCAAAGCGAACTCTCTAATTGGGACAGGTATGGCTTTTCACGTAGAAATCTAACAGTCTGCATGTAAATATTAGTTCTGTGCCCATTAGATGTTATGTGTGTTTTAGGCTTGCAGCATTTCAACCGCAATTTAGGGGTGTATTTACTAATGACTGAATGTTAGAGAATTAGATAAATATACAAGATTACAATACTCAGTGTAAAATAATAAGGCGTATTATTATTAAAGAGTTATTTTGCTAGTCTTATATCCACGTTAGACCCTCATAGATTTTCCAGTCTTAAACTCCACCTTAATAGTAATATTAAATTGTTAACCCAGGAAAACCATATATAGTTTCAATAGTTTTCTAGTATACCAAGGGTTAGAGATATACCCAACTCAATGGCATTGTATCTATTAACCTGGGAAGAAGCAAATGCAGAGTTGATCTTATTGGGAATAAAACTGATGTAAACGGATCCTTAGTTGGTATAGCTTGAACTTAAACTATTATAATGATATTACAGACATTGCAGGCCCAATGAGAGTATGAGCTAAGTCAATTAAAACAATGTAAATTCATAGCATAAGAAGACTTTGTCTCTACTGGTTTTCTTAAGTAGAAATCTGGTAGATGAAGATTATTAACCACTTTGGTATATCTTGATACCTAGTAACTTGGGTAATAATTGACTGAGCTTGGACCAGCATAATGTTATAAATCAGAAACGTAAAAAATATACCTGGTACCTGTCGTGACAGGTTTACTTTAGCATATGATGTCTTCTAATTTTATTTACGAGCTATTATATTATTACTCACCTGCTGTCAATCATTCTAATAATACCAGACGTCAATGGGTTTTATAGTGTTGTAACACCCACCAGTCCCGATCCCTCTCTGTTGTGTTCTTGGTAAGACTTCCGTACCAGAGCTTTAAAGCGTATTAAATTAAAATATATGCATTATATACTCTAGTAGAATGTATAAATGAAATGTAATGATCTTTAATTTAGCTCACGTTGTGTGTACCATGACATGTATACTTTAAGTCATAAACATTGATACTAGGACATTAGAGTTTTATAAAGCATCTGATTAACTACAAAACTGGTAAGAAGCACATTCCGTACACAATGTGGACACACCTGTCCATTGAAATACAGTAAAAGAGACACCTGTCTGATGGTTGTAATTAATATAAACTGGAACTAGTAAGAGTAGGGAAATACAAACTAGTAGGAGGTAAGAACGGGATCTGGTATCTCTGCATACATATTAGTAGGAGGTAAGAACGGGATCTGGTATCTCTGCATACATATTAGTAGGAGGTAAGAACGGGATCTGGTATCTCTGCATACATATTAGTAGGAGGTAAGAACGGGATCTGGTATCTCTGCATACATATTAGTAGGAGGTAAGAACGGGATCTGGTATCTCTGCATACATATTAGTAGGAGGTAAGAACGGGATCTGGTATCTCTGCATACATATTAGTAGGAGGTAAGAACGGGATCTGGTATCTCTGCATACATATTAGTAGGAGGTAAGAACGGGATCTGGTATCTCTGCATACATATTAGTAGGAGGTAAGAACGGGATCTGGTATCTCTGCATACATATTAGTAGGAGGTAAGAACGGGATCTGGTATCTCTGCATACATATTAGTAGGAGGTAAGAACGGGATCTGGTATCTCTGCATACATATTAGTAGGAGGTAAGAACGGGATCTGGTATCTCTGCATGCCTATTAGTAGGAGGTAAGAACGGGATCTGGTATCTCTGCATACATATTAGTAGGAGGTAAGAACGGGATCTGGTATCTCTGCATACATATTAGTAGGAGGTAAGAACGGGATCTGGTATCTCTGCATACATATTAATACACAGCTACAGGGAGGATAATTAGATTTTACATAAATTTAATTTTCAACTAAAAGAAAAAAGCCATTTCTAAAGTTTACACGGGCTAGAGATAGCACTTACTATGTTTTATATTTAATACAGCAAGACACGTTACATTGCTAACATGAAGGACTATCAAGGGACATGCAGAAAATGTGGTACATAAACTTTCTATAAATAGTCTGTGCGAAGAGGAGGCAATGACTGGTTTTAAATTCACATTGCCTTCAAGGGCAAACACAGGATTCCCAAATGCTTTTAACTAAATTCATCTATTTTAACCACTCAGTGTATGTATAGGCAGCATTACACACACACAAATAGAAGCAAGAGTGTACCATCAATGCAATCCAAGAGATTGCTTTTATTATGAACTGCTCACCCCCCACAAAGCAGATTAGGCTTCTATGTGCTTAAAGGAACCATGTCATGAACATATCAAGGACAATAGAATGTTTTAGATGCTAAATTAGAACCTATGGTAATTGTTCTACAATATAAACCAAGGCTGTCAAACGTAGATCCTCTAATTAACAAACATAACATGTGCATAGTCATCCCATAGGCATATTCCAAAAATGTACCCCATAACCCTATAAAAACACGGGCACAGATATTTGGTTGATAATTATCACAGCTTTAATTAATCTTTTAAAAATAAATTAAATAAAGGTCATTGTCAAAGAAACACTTAATATGACATATTAAAAGCCAACAACCCTTTAAATACAATTACACCCACAGACAATGACCCAACTATAAATAATAGCAATACAACTATATAAGACGATTAATATAAATAACATAAATAGTTAACACAGCCACCAAGGGCATCCTTTTCCAACTGAAGGGGTATACCGAGATACTTCTACACCCCCAGGCTCTGAGCTCGAACCTACCAATACCAAATACAAAAACATAACTATTCATCCTGAACTTAAAATATCCCAAATACCAAGCTGACCTACCCCCCAATTTCCCTATCCATACAGGGCGAGAAAGGTAATATCGCTAAATATATGATACTGTGTTAATCACTCCATTTTAAACTAGGGTTGAGGTACACCCAAAGTCCATCTTCTTAAGTAGATTTGAAACCTCTCCATGCATCTTGCCATGTTTGAATTAAAAATATTAATATACACCTCTCCACCCGTTCCATTTCTAAATCTGCTATGTCCTGGCAGCTTCCTTTGAGGTGAATTAATAATTGTTGGAACTCTGCCACCAAGATCAACAAGGCATAAAGCTACCCAAACTAATTACGTTATCTAAATCGATTCCATGCAATGAAACGACAAGAACTAGTAATACTTCTAGTTTCTAAATGTAATTTGAGTAAGACAAAATGTATAGAAGTGACAGATTTATATATTTTTTATGAAATAGTAATTTTAGGCAGGTTTTAGCACTATATATTTGCATTAACGGTTTCCTCTTCACAGGTATCAGGTGAGTTTGTCCTCTGACTTGGACTGGAAGCAAGAACAAAGCCATGGTATGAGTGAAGTCCAAAGAGACCCTAGAGCTGGATCTGAATCACAAGTGGAGGAGGCTCAGGTCGATCCTCGCAAATACTCTCAGAGCAGTTCGGAACGGTTCTTGGAACAATCCCACTCTTCTATGGATCGTGTTTTTGAGGGAGATTGTGGTAGATCATGTGAATATAAAGTTGGATCTCCATCCTACTTGGATAAATTGCTATGGAGAGACAACAAGCCACATCATTACTCTGAACCTAAATTGATTTTGGACCTATCTAACTGGAAAAGAACAATTCCACCTACTGGAGAAACACCACCTGAAGATGACCCCTCCAACCTTTTTCTGGAAATAGCTCAATGGGTTAAGAGCACACAAGCAGGTCTTGAATGCCCACCAAGTACCCTACCTGAAATGCAAGAACATCATCAATCATCCTCTCCTCTACAGGAGGCACCAAATGATACCAGCAAGGATACAGAGTCTCCATTTGACTTGGACGTTTTTATCACTAGAGCATTAAAATTATGTACAAGCCAGGAGGACTTGCAAGACAATAAACTCAGTGATATTAATGGGGCCTGCATTGCAGAGCACCCTAATGAAATTGTACAAAAGGAAGTATTTCACAAGGACAGGTGGTAGTAGAAATGTCTTTGAGTATCAATGTGTGATTATTTTAATACTATATCAATTCAAATACACTAACCATGTAACAGATGGAATATTTTGCTGAGCACATTTTTTAATCAGTGGACAATTTACATTAACGGTTTGTATCTAATATATGGTGCATTGCCAAAAGGCGCCTTCTGATCTCTTGCTGCCCCTCTTGAGAGGTATATAGAATGTAATTATCTGCATAGCATGATTCTGAATAATTTCATTTAAAGAGACGGGAGGTGTGCATATGTAGCTGTAGTTTGTATGAAAGGCTTTTGAAATGGAACTATTGATCCTGAAGTGTTTTCATGTCTGAACAAAATTTACAAGATAACCATCGCTCAGTATTCTGTTTTGAATTTGAAAACCTTAAACATGTGTTTCATTCTTAATGATTGCTATTACTTAAAAAAGTAATTTAATTTTGAGCTTGACAAATCGCTATTAACATTTTTATTAACTACACCTTAAACTGCATTTTTTTTTATACCTCAAAGGGCACCAAAATCAGCACTACTGGATAGAAGGGTGTAGGTCAGGGGGTTGTTGATGGGTCATGATTGGTGAGACTGAATTGTAAAGGCCAGTGATTGGCAAGACTGAGTTGTAAAATATGTGATTTGGTAAAGATCTTTCTTATACCTAGGTGCAGTTGACATGCAAATTCAGGGCTAACACATAGCACCGATACTTGCACCCATGCTGATGTATTCTGGGAGAGATTGACTGAGTCGTAATATTATATCTTGTGTCACTACCTCAATTCTAACAAGGAGAAGAGATCTGCTCATCTGATGCCTCTTTATTTAAGAGCATGAGGGCTGTAAATGACTTGCTGTCCCCCACAAGAAAATATACAACGTCATAAGGGTTTGGTATATTTCCACCTGCAGTGTAGGTCCTACAAAGTATACAAGTATGGGATTCCATTGCTTGAAGTTGCTGTTTCATACATTGTGACTGCCTTTTTATTCTCCCTAGGAGCTAGTGTCCCATATACAGTTTGTAGGTTTGTCAGGGGTGATGGCTTTAGCAGGCTTTAAAAAGCAATGAATCCAGCATCTCACGAAGCCTACAGATTAGTGTTATCATTGGTAAAGGGTCCAAGGGGTTCTGCTGTTAATAAACGCATTAAAGAAAATCTGCTCTTATAAAAGTTCCTCTTACTGTGTTACCGTCCTTTGTGGTGGGTTGGACAACAAAACTCTATGTGGGAGAGAGGTGAGGATCATTCTTACCATTAGAGTTTAATAAATAAAGGGAACACCCCAAGCACCTTAATAACTGCTGTATTGGTTATGGTCAGTTGAGCCCCCCTATTTTTAATTTCCAGTGCATGTGGCTGGTGTTCGTGAGATCCCAGCATGCACCCGCCCGCCTGCCACCTCAACTTCTAAATAGATTGTGCTGTGTGTTGGGAAGGCTACCTGTGCTTTGTGTGTTGTGCGTTGTGTTAATGGTGAGGTTTTGTTTCGTATGTGAGAGGTGACTGTATATAACGACCACTATCTTCAGGGGGTGACTGTGATAAAGTATTTAGGGGTACACTGTGGCAGGGTGAGGTGGGTGAGTGTGACTAGGTTAGGGGTGTGTGTTTGACTGGGTGAGGGGAATGTGAAAAGGTGTGTAGCAGGGAGAGGGGTGTGAGTGATTGTGGCAGGGTTAGTGGGGTTATTGTGACAGAGTTAGGAGGTGAGTGTGACAGGGTGAGGGGTACAGAGTGATAGTATATTGGGATTGATATTTCTAAAGACCACTGTCTGCATATGTCCTTTGACCCTATCCCTTCATACACTGATTGCAGGTAATTCTGCTAAAATATTGGTTAGAAAGGAAAACGGCACATGGGGCTCTCAGGTAAGAATTGCTACTGTTCTAAAATGGTACTACTCCTTAAATAAGGGAACACCAGGACACTCCTGGCACCATGACCACTACAGTTTACTGTAGTAGTGCTTGGGGTGTTATTGTTAAAAAAGTTACATTTTATGTTTTGAGGCTTTAGTTCCAAGAGCACTCCCTAAATGATGTCCAAGAGATATCCATCATTGTGTGTAACCCTTAACGTTCTTGTACTGTACACTAGCCAGCTGTCCAACATTGCTCATAAAAGAGATGCAGGAGTGTGGCACCTGTACGGCCACCTAATAATACTCACATCACACACTTTTTGTTGCGTGACTGGTCCAGGCATAACATGTCATTGTATATATGCAACAGCTTCTCTTTACTGCTGTTCACTATCAAAATTTCCATCTCTTAGAGTTTGTACGTATGAAAAGAGAATGTAGAATGAAAGTTAAACTCAGGACTTTCAAACTAAGTTCTTGACAGTAATGCAGCACAGATTTCTCTAACACGCAATTACACAATTAACATTTTTTATTATTAAGTACTAAGTATTTTCTTGAAAACCTGGTTTGTTTACGACCCTCTGACATCCCTGGTTTAACTTCGGTTCATAAAAAACTTTAAAGCAAAGCAGGAAAATATTACTAATCTTAAAGGGACACTCTAAGCAACAAAACTAGTGCAGTTTATTGTAATGGTTATCAGGACTAGATGGGGAATTAAAAAAATGTTTATACCAGCCCTATAAATTGTCATGCCAGATTATTGCACAGGTGTACAGTTGGAAAAAATATTAATATTGAAAAATATGTCTTCTTGTGTATGAAAGCATTTATAGGACTCCAACATAAAATAACTGCTTCTTTTTTTTTTAAGACAAACAAAACGGGTATATTCCTTGACTGTTTTCTTGATTCCTTGAATTCTTAATTGTAGTGGATTGACATCTGAAAGGTAAAACTTAGGATAAAGTAGCTGATCATGAACTATTCTCCGTCTTAGCTTTTGTCACAGCATGGCTATTCCAGCCTGCATTTTGGATTTCAGAATTGAGACTAGGAAGATGTACCTAAATAATAACCTGTTTTTATGGTTTTCATGTTAATCTCAGACATTCAGACTCCATTCTCCTTCCCTGGATGTCATATAAGGAGTACAAGTACTTGTTCAGTGTGAGCGTGCACTGTCTGCGTATTCCATGGTAGTCACTCTCTTTCCCTTATAGGAATATGTGCTCTGAGCCTGCACACTCACAGCATAATTCCCTGGCCTGCTCAGAGTGACATGCACTGATCCAAGCACAGATCTACATTATACGCATGCATATTCACAGTAGCAATTGCACAAGCAAGAAAGACGAACTTGCAGAGTAAGATGTCACTGGTAGGAGATCCAAGCCCGGGTGCTGCTAATGAAGATGAAAACCACCTAGATTTAATGTTTTCGCATTCAGGGACCACATTGTTGCATCATGATTATTATAATAAGCTGTAGTGGTTATGGTACTTGAAGTGTTCCTTTAAACACAACATATATATTACAGGAGATTGATTGTTAAAGATAATGGTTATGCTAACAGTTACAGTTTATAATACATGATGAATGTTTTGTTTGTGGTAATATTATTTTATCCACAATTTATACAAATGTATTTAAGATCTTTCACATTGGATTCTATTGTGATCAGGGTACATTTGAAAAAAAACTATATAGATTATTGTTTAATTTAATTTGTTTGTGTAAAAATTAAATGTTTTAATGTCTAGATATCGATAATCAATTAAAAACAACTTTTTAAGGCCAAGTGTTGTTTCAGAGTCTGACTTTTAAGTTTAATAAAGAGCTGTTGAATTAAATCGACAATCTATGTACGTTAACCACAGGAGCAAGAAGCAATGGGTGCAATCCTTCCATTTTTTGGACAAATAAAGGATCCCTAGGTACCCCTAAGCCTACCCACTCAGCTAGAGATATCATATTGAATGTGTTACACTTCCTAATAATGCATGCAAATAAATTAATTCAACCAATATCAACAAGTTATCATACTTAAAAAACCTTGAATAGTTTTGCTAAAAAAAAAGCTCCCTTAGCCAAGCTTCCCCTTATCACAAAACTGCTTCCCGATTGGAAGGCATGCCATATATTTCAGTCAATGAGAGATCAATGAGAAATGAGTTACCGACTTAAAGAGGCACTATAGTGTCAGGAACACAAACGTGTATTCCTGCCACTGTGTTTCTAAAACCACCGTTTAGGTGGTCGCCCCCGAACCCCCCCCCCCAACCTCGAGTTAAAAAGGTGATTTACTCACCTTTTTCCAGCGCCGCTCGAGGCTCCTCGTGTATGCCTAGCCCCAATCCACCTCCTTAGCTGACAATCACATTTTATTATTTCAGAAATGCAATGCTTTCCCATAGGAAAACAATGGAAGGCTATTGCGCATGCGTGGCAAACCGCGGTGCTGTGCCAATCAGCATCTCCTCCTAGAGGTGTGTTTATTCAATGCATCTCTATGGGGAAAGTTCAGCGTCACCATGCAGACTGTGGAGACTCTGAATGGCAGTGACCGAGGAAGCACCTCTAGTGGTCGTCTGAGAAGTGATTTTCCTAGGCCAGGGGTGGGGAACCTTCGGCTCTCCAGATGTTTTGGACTACACCTCCCATGATGCTTTGCCAGCATTATGTGTGTAAGAGCATTATGGGGGATGTAGTCCACAACATCTGGAGAGCCGAAGGTTGCCTATCCCTGTCCTAGGCTGTAATTTAAACACAGCCTTTTCTCTGCAAATGCAATGTTTACGTTAAAAAGGCTGCAGGAACATACTATACTCACCAGAACAACTACATTAAGCTGTAGTTATTCTGGTGACTGTAGTGTCCCTTTAACTCCACCCACAGCAATCACTGTCCTCTTGTTATCTGTATAGTATTTTAAATCTGTATCAATGTGAAAGGGGCTAGATGGCAGTGATTGGCTGTCAACAGTTTAGCTCACCATGGGTTCTCATTGGCTGAGCTGAGTATGTGCCCTGAGTACTTGCAATCAGAAAAAATGTCTAGTTAAAAGGAGAGGTATGGCTTAGGGGTGGTGTTAAGCAAAACTAAAGAGACTTGATTGCAGGGAAGAATAAAGCATGACTATGAAGCCAAACCAATAATCAAGAACAATCAAGTACATCTGAATTGTGTTGGTGGCCAGAGTGTGCCTGGAGAGTGAAATGTCCCTCCAAGTGTAATTTTTTGTTATTTTAGAATAGGCACATAGTTGGTTATTACAATTAGTAATGCTAATGATATCTATTGACTGCTACTGTGTATAATCGACTAAACCACGAAGTGGAGTTCAGTCAAAATAGTAGGTTTGGTGAGGAATTGCCAGGCTAGGCACGAAATGCGTCAGATTAATTCATTCCTCTCTCCTGTAAAGTCTTAACTGTGATGTTGCTTCAGTAAAAGATTTATTTTCCTTTTCTCTTTTGTGGATTGGGATTTTCTTTTCTCCTGAGGAAGAAAACTGTATTTTGACTGAACTCATGCAGTTACAGAGTCTGCACGCACCTCTCTTGAATTAAAGGTATATCCAAATTTATACCCTATGCCCTACACTCAATATGTAAAAAAAAAAAAAACACAAATATAATACACACAAATATCACATACACACACAGAGATAACACAGGCACACAGATAACGTAAAAAAATGTGTAAGGAACAAGTTGGCGCAATAAGGAATCAGCTAAATAATGATAAAATAATATTATGAGGATGCAGCAACCTACAAGGAGTTCTGATTTAAATAACCTCCAATAAATCTAAATCCAAAAGGTGCAAGTGCACAAAGTTTTTTGGAAAATAGCAACCAGAGACGTATACTTGAACAGATAATATGTGAGGTATACCAATATATACACACAGGTATATGCAGAAATAAAAACAAGATCAGTGGGCAGTTATGCATGCTTCAGCGGCATATAGCACAGTATTGTGTAGTTCAGCGTGATATGACCAACTTCATAAAAACAAAACCCAATACTTACCGGAGAATTTACTCACTATAAGGGTAATCATCAAAGTGTGAATCGATGGGAATTTCCTATAACTACAAATTATAGGCAAAAACAGCTAAACTGCAATAAAAATGAACTGACATAGAACATGTTAAACATTTTGCTTTTCTGGCCTACAATTTGAAATTCAGTTTGAATCCACATAGAATTACCAACAATCACACGTTAGTGAATAACACTTTAAATATTACATTGTGGGAGAAGGGCTCAGGAAATTACATATGTTTTTTACAAAATAGCTCAACAGGACAAAGTCTGCAAATAAGGTATTTGTTTTTGGCCTACTATTTGCGATTCCCTTGTCAAGCTCACAGTTTTGTGAATAATTCTATTTGTCTTACGTTCTACGACATTGCCGACCTTTGTATTAGAATGTGAATTATGGGGCAGAAAATCTAATCTTGTTGCCAGTTTTCACACCATGAGTCACACTTAATTGATTTATTACAATCAATGCAAGTCTGTCAATGGCAAATAATGATACAACTGTCCCTACAAGAAATATTAATGTATGTAGACTCTGTAATGATTCAATAATGTACCTCGTAAGATTTTAGATTATCGTTTATTTTTCCTCAGTGTCATGCAAATGCGTATAACATTTTGGGACCACACTACCAGGAATACAGTATGCGTCAGTAGAACCTGTTGAGGTCATAATCAATGTATTTAAATAAATTGGATTATTACTAGACCCATTTTTCTTGTAAAATATTGCTTTGGACTGCAAAGAGTTAAAGGAATACTACAGCGTTAGGAATACAAAATGGTATTCCTAATGCTATGTGGTCCCTCTGCCCTAAAGCTATTGTCATGGTCCCCCTGCCCCCCCAGCTTAGAGGTCCATTGGGGTTGGCTCCTTCCTCCTTCTCCAACATTGACAATGGGAGAATCTAATACACATGTCGGTAAGCACTTTACACGCATTAGGCCTTTCCCATAAGAAAGCACTGAATCAAAGCTTTCCTATGGGGGTTTGAAAGGACTGGACATCCTCGTGCAAAGCGACAGCCACTAGAGGCAATCTTAACCCTGCAGTGTAAACATTACAGTTTCTCTGTTTTACATTGCAGGGCTAAGGAGAAAGGGGCATTATACCCAGACCACTTTAATGAGATGAAGTGCCCCCTGTGTCTATAGTGCCCCTTTAATTGTGAAAAGACAATAAAAGGGACATGCCATGACAAAATCTGAAGAATTTCCATTCTGTCTTTTGCTTATAACTATAACTATAGCTAAAACTCAACCCAAAACTTCCCCCCTTCAAATAACTCTTTGTTTATAGCATATAAATTGCACAATTTAAATAGTTAGAAGGCCAGGATTGCTGGAATGGTTCAGACACTCCTTGGACGGGTGAGTGTTCACTACAGAAGTTGCACATTTTGGGATCTGCAGCAAACACCATAATATCAAATGTCCGAAAATTTCTTTTTTTATTTACCTTTTAATTTTATTTTAGAATAATGTGTAATATCAAAATTAATATTTGAAAAATTATATTTTGATGCATTAACAATAGTCAAAATGTCCTGGCAAATAAGGGGATTATTTATGAAGAATAAACTATGATGACTTGAAAAAGTAATTTTCAAAATAAATGATAAATCAAATAAATTCAAGCTAGACCCACCCACATCGATATAATCTTCTGTTTATACTAGCGAACATCTGCTTAGTTGTGTACTTTGCAATCTCTGCTTTTTAATAGTATAAAAATCACAATGAACTTCTGGACAGATTTAAGAAGAGTAGTGGGTGTGGAACTGCACTCACTCCCATAAATTTGAGCCTGGGTGCTTGCTGAACCAGAATCAAACACCAGATTTCCAAAAAATAATAACGTAATAGAGGTCCAGTGTCACAACACTCCTTAGTCGACATGCCCTCGTGCAGTACTCGCACTCACCACTCTTTCTGTTTGGCACTGTTCTCATTTCCTTTCGTTAGGCACTACACCTGGCCCTTGTTTAGCACCTATATATTCTGGTTTCTCCCCTCACTCCCTGTCAGATCATTATCCTCTATCCTTGACCCTGTACCTGCTGTTTCCTGGCTCCCGTGATTCTGGCTCATGTCTCCTGTCTCCTGTGTCTTGTTTCCTGAGTATCCTGAGTATCCTGAGTATCTTGTGTTTCCTGATCTGGTGTTCCGATGTCCTTATGGTCCTGTGTCCTGTGCCTCCTGTTCCAGTGTTCGCCTGCAGTGTTCCTGTCTAGACTCCTTCTCCAGTGATTCTGACCTTGCTGCATTATTTCTGTGTGACCTGCTTAGGACTTTGCCCCTTGATGTTCATTTTGTACTTGGTGGCTGCACTAACCTGACTAAGCCTTTACCTTTGCCTAGGACTATCGTGGACTCTGCCTGCTCTATTGTATATATTGGGTTATTGTATATATTTATATATTTGTGGCATTGTCATATTTTGTTTTGTATATATTATATATATCTATATCCTTTTGGCTTGCCTTAATACATTTTCTTTATTACTCCATTTATCGTGTCCTAGAATTATTTCTCTGCTAAGTTGGTTCCCACACTTAAAGGGACTGTGCTGTTGCAGGGCAGCACCCCTTCATGTCATGACATCCAGGCACTTCTTGGTTCAAGACAGGTACTTTATTAGGAACCACAACAGCAACATTTCGACCCCAAAAGGTCTTTGTCAGTTTGACAAAGACCTTTTGGGGTCGAAATGTTGCTGTTGTGGTTCCTAATAAAGTACCTGTCTTGAACCAAGGAGTGCCTGGACCTCTATTACTTTATAGATTTAAAAAGAGGACAGAACCAACGACCAAGTTGTATTTGGACAGGAGTCTGAAACTCGAGACTGTCCCAGCAAGTAAGGGACATTTACCATCTCAGAATTCAAAGGTTTTATTTTTTTAATTTTGTTTCCTATACATGAGAGCCTAGGAATATACCACCCACCAGTTTTCTTGCTCCAACGCATGTCACTGAGATTAGAATATTTGCCCAAAGGCATTGACCATGGCTTTTCTTTTATAGTTTAGCCAGGTTCATTTAAAACTTGAACCTGAACAAGCTTCCAGGCACTAGTCCATAAGGGAACTAGGAATTCCAGATATCCAGCACAATTTCACATATGAAAGCTGACACTCAATATTTTACCTGGAGTGTAGTTGCGGATGCGCTCCTTATGGACCCTCTAGTGCAGTTCAGAGAACTCTCAGCTAAATATTAAATGTGAACATCTCTGGTAATTACACCATTGAACAAAAACATTGAAAATCACGTATAACTTTTGTTCACATTTGTTTTTCATAAGATGCTATATATATTACAGATATTAATAATAAACCAGTTCCCACAAGGCAAAGCTAAGAAAAACAAATTAGGTGGAGAAATAGAAACTTTGTTTAATTTATCATTTTCTCTGTATACTTTCTCTATGTTGACTGCCAGTAGCAAATGACAGAACGTATAACAATGATTGACACGGACCAAGACGGAGGTGCCCAGTTTTATTTTTCACAACCTAAAAATTCATATTTATTAAGTATGTGGATAAGTAAACATAATATTAAAAATCCGGTGAAGTCACAGCTCTCCTTTAAACAATATTAAATTATGATGGACTCTTTGGGGAGATTTTTAAACTCACCAGCCAGCACAGGGCTGTCGGGGAAGGCAGTGGGTACTTGTCTTCCCTGGTCTATGACTGATATAGCATTACTTCGGTATGCCACGGTTACTATATTCAGGGCTTCTCTTTCCTTATTATTATTTATTGTCAATTACGTGTCAAACTATAACTATTTCACAAATGCTCTTACTGGTTTAAATGTATTTCTTTACGCAAAGAATTCTGTGTGTGGAATATATGATCTCTTATCCCTAAACATGATAATTTCACCTCATCTGATTGACGAGTAACTGAAAAGCATTAATAATTCAATAAACCTTGTACACGTTCAGTTACTGGAGTAATCAATCTGGTTTTCTGCCGAGATGGGAAAAAAAGACATCTGTGTAGATATGCATCTTATAATGGACACATACATCAATGGGCCATGCACTGCATGAATTTAGGTCCACACGAGTATCTTTTCTTTACAGTGATGGATCGAATGTTGACTCAACTATATTTAGCTTCATATAGTTTGTGTCACTGCAGATGGCTGTCCGCGGTTAACCTACCTAGAGCTGAGGACACTGAAGTAAAAGGTCAGGTTGGTCTTCAGTGGTTACGGCCTTACAGGCAGCACATCTATCTGGGAATAAATAAAAAATAACAAAAGAAAATCTTCTTTGAAAAGTCAATATTCTCATGTGTCTGCATGAAATTCCTTTTCTGGTTTTGAGCTGAAACATGCAATCATTTCCTGAACCCAGCCTGAATCTCATATTATTGTTTTTATTTTTCTGTGGGAGCAATGTTATTTCCGTTTCTATGCCTTAAAGACATTTCTGTGCTGTAATAACAAGACCATCAATAATTAATTGGGCCAATATGTAACAAACCATGGGGCTGTAATCTGAGGATTACTGGGGAGATGAACTAGTTGCAATATTCTGCCCATATAAAGGAAGTAAAATAAATATCTTCTCTGCAGGCGTGATAAAGTATTCTGCAATTTATTTTTTGCAATTTGAGGATTCTTAAAAAATAAAAAAATAAAAACCACAAACAAAAAAACTTTATTCCTAAATGAATGTAGTTTTGAATATTGTAGTAAACATAAAACAAATTATAAATGATAAAGAACAAGGAATTAAAGGGACAGGCAATATTTTGCCTTTGTAGGTGTCAACAATTCCTACAAAGCATCTTAGTTACGGAGAATCATAGGAGCCATTATTCAAAGCATAGGAAGACCCACAGTAAGCTGTCAAACCATTTACAAATGGAACGTAGCTCAATTGTAAGAAACATGTCTGACATTATAGATCATAATAATGATTAATTTTGTTTTGCATAAAATCTATATATAGACTATTAGATAGAGACTCAAGTAACCAGCTTATACTCTATCTTGTTAAAAGACCATTTTAGACGTGTGCAATTCGTTTTGGTCCGAATTTAAATTCAGACGATTATCGTCAATTCAGACATTCGCCGAATTTCCGAAGTGCCGAATTGCCAAATTGCCGAATTGCGGAAGTCCCGAAACGAACCAAATTTTTTGCCCTTGCACATCCCTAGACCATTTCATGCGCCATAAGCACTATGGCATACTGTATTGATTATGGTTCTAGGAGTGCCCTGACACACTCCTCTTCCATTGTAATCAAGAAAAATATTTAAGAATTGTTTGACACATAGTCGGTGGCAGGAGGCTGGCCTGCAGTCTTCTCCAAGTGGCAAGGTATCGGAAGGTTTCTGTTACAGACCACTTACCTGGCATCTACTAGGCGTCAATCACTGCCTCCACTCCTTACTATGGTACGTTAGAAGCAGTTCTGGGTGTAGCTTAGGAGAGCCAATGAAAGCTCCTGTTTATGAGCTTCTAGCTCTCTATATGAAGGAATGAAGGTGGGGAGAGGCAAAACGCAGCCCTCAGATGGGAAGTCAAACCATTCCAAAACAATTTACTTAAAATTGGGAAGGTGCCAGGGCTTCCTTGCACCATAACCATTCTAGATAGTTGTAGTTTTTATGGTGCTTGGAGCATTCCCTTGGTCATCTAAGGAGGAGTATTAGGATGATCTGATTATTTATTGCTATATAGGTAAAAGGAAGTAATGATTTTGTGATTTATGGGGATTCTGTGCATCCATGACTGGATTCATCAAAGGGACATTCCAAGAACCAGAGGTAGAATAAGAGTCTAATAGGTCTGGAGTTGATGATTATGATGGCCTAGTTACAGAGCTTTATAAAAAGAAAACCCTAAAATAGATATACGTCACAGGTGTCTTGGATCAATTTGGGAGCTGTCATGGGTTATTTAATTGATAACCTGCTTCTTAGTGACGCAAAGCTGACACATGCAAGTTGGCAGCCAGTTGGTCATGTGATTTTGCTCATCAATCATTCATATTATTTATATTTTTCTGTGATTAAAGAAATTATGTTAAACATTTGTAACAGTAATTGCCTCCTGTGACAAGAACAAATAACATAACCTTTACATACTCTTATCAGCCACAACATTAACACCAGCTTAATAATATGTAGATCCCCCTCATGCTGCCAAAACATCTCTGATGCATCATAAATGGACTCCACAAGACCTCTGAATATTTCCTGTGGTATCTAGCACCAAGAAGTTAGCAGCAGGTCCTTTAAGTCCTGCAAGCTGCGGCCATGGATCAGATTAGTTGTTCCAGCACATCCCACAGATGTTGATTGGTTCCTCAAACCATTCCTGAACTATTTGTGTGGCAGGATGCTTTGATACTGATGATCATCAACAGATTCTTCTCATTCTCCGTAATCTCTCTCCTGGTGCTCCTCATACCTCAACCAGCACTCTTTTAGTGTTTCTTTCTCTGCCTCTTCCTCCCAACCTCTCTCTGTTGGTGTCCCCCAAGGTTCAGTCCTTGGTCCCCTACTGTTCTCGATCTATACTGCCTCCCTTGGTAAACTCATCAGCTCCTTTGACTTCCAATATCATTTATATGCGGATGACACGCAAATCTATCTGTTCTCCCCTGATCTTTCCCCGCCCCTCTTGACTAGTGTCTCTGACTGCCTCTCTGCTATTTCTAACTGGATTGCTGCCCACTTCCTTAAACTTAACTTGTCCAAAACAGAACTTCTGGTCTTTCCTCCCTCAAGTTTTGCTACTCCTGTTTCTGTCTCCCTCTATGTTAATGGTGCTACCAGCATCTCCACCATGCAGGCTCACTGCCTAGGTGTTCTCTTTGACTCCGACCTCTCCTTCACCCCTCATGTCCAGTTGATCACCAAATCCTGCCGCTTCCATCTCAAAAACATTGCACGCATACGCCCATACTTAACATCAGATGCTTTTAAATTTCTACATAATGCTGCTCCCGCCTACCTATCTTCCCTAATACACAAGTATGTCCCGTCTAGGCCCCTACTCTCTGCTGAAGACCTGCATCTATCCTCTGTTCGTACTCCCATCTCTGATGCTCAAATTCAAGACTTCTCTAGGGCTGCCCCATTCCTGTGGAACTCCCTTTTTTCCATTAGACTTTCACCCAGTCTCCAATCATTAAAAACTCACTTCTTCACAAAAGCGTATCAATTAAACTGTTAATGGCTCCAAAATGACCCACACTAAGTCTTCATTGAATATGTTATTCTTCCAGTCTACTCCCCTAGTACTTCCCTTACCTTTTGTGTCACTATACCCCACTCCCTCTAGCATGTAAGCTCATTGAGCAGGGCCCTCAACCCCTCTGTTTCTGTGCGTCAAACTTGGCTGGTTAAAATTGCATATATGTTAGTCTACCCATCAATAATAATAATCAGGGA
Source organism: Pelobates fuscus (assembly GCF_036172605.1). Lineage (NCBI taxonomy): Eukaryota > Metazoa > Chordata > Amphibia > Anura > Pelobatidae > Pelobates > Pelobates fuscus. The sequence continues at coordinate 58,499,443 of NC_086321.1, forward strand.
ATACCATTTTCATTAAAGAGTGTACATGGGAGGGTACGTGCCAAAGTAACATCCACATTAATGCCAAGACCCAAGGTTTCCCAGCAGAACATTGCCCAGAGGATAACACAGTCTCTGCCAGTGAGACTTCTTCCCGTAGTGTATCCTGTTGCCATCTCTTCCCAGGTAAATGACACACACACCGGCCATCCAGCTGATCTAAAATAAAACGTGATTCATCAGACCAGACAACCATGTCCATTGTTATGTACTTACGCTCATGTCCCCCGCTGTTCCTTTGTTGCCTAACATATCCCAACCCTTGACAGGTGTCATTATAATGTTATAATCAATGCTATTAACTTCATATGCCAGTCGTTTAATAATATTGTGGCTGATCAGTGTTTCAGATTATAGGCAGAATTAGATATAGACCTATTTTTGCTTTCTGAACTCAACATTTAATAAGTAAAAATTTCTCATAAAAAGTTAAATTAAATAAAGGAATTTCCACTGATGTTTTTAACGGATAAGATAACCAACTCCTTTAAAATACATTCTGGTTTTATTTCAAGTTTCTTAAACAGTGAAACATGATTTTGAAAGCTATACCGTCATTACTAGGGGCATCCTCAGAGGCTTGGCAACGTCATAAGGCACCCTTGGGCTAATACTTTGTTTGCATTCCCCCACCCCATGCCAGTTCCATACCCCTGACAGATTGTAGTTACATTGCCTAGGATATTTTAAAATAATGATAGATGTGTCTAGGGATCTATTAATTTTAAATGCTACTTGTGGTATTGCATATATATTAGGACATGTATGTGGGGGATGCTGCTTGTTGCATTGTGTGTTTGCACTGGCCAGCTGCTACATTAAAACCCCTTGAGGGTTTTTAACTAGAGAGTTAAAACTAAATGATTTAATATTTTTGGATGAACCTTTAGAATTATTTAATATTATGAAAAATATTTTCATATTTTGGCTTTTTTATATATTGTCATACTCACATATCTCTCTCTCTCTCTCTATCTATCTCTCTCATCGTGGATATAACAAGGTAACATTGTATGAGGTCTTAGAGAAAGCCAGAAATATTTTTGAGAAGGGTAATGCCAAAGTAAAGGGAAGGAACATGGACATTCCAAAAATAACAATATCATTACTTTACCATTCGGAAAGTAATACAATTTCCCAAGCCATCAAGAAAAGATGGACCTATTGGCCTCTGACAACACTCTTAATCCAATATTTAGATCATATTCACATACGGCATTCCAACGAAATAGAAATTTCAGAGAGATATTAGTTAAAACAGATGTCCCCTGTATCTATGATCCTAAAACAACCCCCGGTGAGAGAGGTTGTTTTAAATGTTCCGTCTGTGTCTAGGAATATCTAGGAATACACATGTATTCACATGTGTCACATGTGGACATATGCTTACGGGATGTTTATTCGCACATCCACATTCAGGACAACGAATCCATATTAAACAGTACATCACTTGTCTGTGTGATCGTGATTTACCTTATCTCATGCCCTTGTGGATTGTATTAAGTGGGTTAGACTGATCTAACATGACGGGATCGGATCAGAGGACATAGATCAGGAATTACGATGGCCTTCAGGGATGGAAAGACTGAAAAGCTGGTGGCAAAGCACTTTCTGGAGTTTCAACAAAGACTACCTACACTTAAAGGGATACTATAGTCACCAAAACACCTTTAGTTTAATGAAGCAGTTTTGGTGTATAGATCACTCCTCTGAAGTTTCACTGCTCAATTCTCTGTCATTTTGAAGTTAAATCACTTTTGTTCCTGTTTATGCAGCCCTAACCACACATTCCCTGGCTGTGATTGACACAGCTTGCATAAAAACAAAAGATGTAACTAATTTTAAAAGTTTTTATTTCCTTCTCTGTAAATTAAACTTTAATCACACACAGGAGGCTCCTGCAGAGTCTAGAAAGCTATTAACAGATCAGGAGATACATTCTGAATTATACAGCATTTGCAATAAAGGAAGTATAACTATTAGATGACTGTTTACAGTAAACAGTTCCTGTTTAGGAAGGCTGTGCAAGTCACATTCAGGGAGGAGTGACCAGGGCTGCATAAACAAAGTGATTTAATTCCTAAATGGCAGAGAATTGAGCAGTGAGACTCCAGGGGCATGATCTATACACCAAAACTACTTCATTAAGCTACAGTTGTTTTGGTGACTGTAGTGTCCCTTTAAGTTTATAGCAATAGACCATGTCCCTATTCTGAATAGAGGAGGGGACAGATCAAAATTATTGCTTCAAAGAGAAACACTTTAAAACGTTGGATACAGTACAACCTAAGGTTCTGAATGAATATGTTTCTTTTAATTGTTTTCTTAACATCTGATAAAAGACATGAACTTATGCTGAATACAATATAGTTTTGATTGAAGTCATTGGTTTTGACCATTGTAGGTCTATTTATTAGCCTAGTTATATTCTCAGCATACCCAATAAGAATATTACACGGGTAACAAGCAGTGACTTTAGGTCATTGTAGAGGGCCCCGGGTAACCCAACTGGTAACCTCCGCTAATTCCTTCTATCAGCCAGACTGAACCATTAAAGCATACAGACATCCATTCCCACAGTAACCAGGCGAAACATAGTTCTGGGAGCCAACTGATTTATGGCTTTTATGCACAGACCCCTACCTGGGGTTTCCCACACAACAATACAGGGTTTTCATTCACAGGGTCCTTTGTGCCTGAGTGATAGTTGCGTGAGGAAAAACCTCTAAATCAATTATCTCTCAGGTACAAAGAAAACTCTATACAAAATATTCAGGACCCCAAAAGTACCCATCATAACTAGGAACCCCACATAAGTTATATTCCGGATAGCCCTGATCTGAGTGTAAAACATATCGAAATATCACTCAGATCGGTTTGGTGAAATTGGATTGCCACGGGGTAAAGTTTTGACCGGCCGGACACAAGGGGTAGCCCAAAACAGTTCCAGAAAAATAGGTGCCCCGGACAGTCTCTGTTTGGGGGTTCCTGTGCGAAAACCATGCAAGGGATTCTATTGGTTTCTGTGTACGAATGCTTCCCCTAGTCGATAGTTCCCATCTCCCGAACGTCATTCGCATAGTTGGTCGGGAAATAGGCGGGTAGTGGTATAACCTTTACTGGCGTTCGTGCGAGTGACTAGTCGAAAAGAGTTCCAGGCACTTGATGACAAAGTACCGCTGCCCACGTTCGGGAGACAAAATGGGCACCACTACATTGTCGATCACGTGTGTTCGGTTATGCGAACTGGCGGCCACCCAGTTGAGCATTCATTAATTACTTCCATTGCGGTTTCGCACTTAAGTTACGAGGTGAGAAACATTCTAATGGGGCACCAGGGTGGTCCTCGTTCGGGAGTCGAATGCAGAGTATTCGGATAATATAACTCCTGAAATTGACAAAAAGAGAAACACACAAACTATGCAGTATATTCCGCCACGGTAATATTATCTGTTTATATTGTAATTAGTTTAGTTGTGGCTTGTGGATCAGCTTTAGATATATATTTTTGGGATTATGTTATTAATCAGCAGCACAGAATAGTCAGCATGTTCTTGATCAATTATTACATATTTGTTTAACACATTTTTTGTGTCCTTTACTCTCTCACTCTCTTTTGCTATCACCTCTTCTCCATTTTTCCATTCTGCTTCTTTCTCACTCACACCTACTCTTATTAGTATGTTTTATTTCTTTTAGATTCAGATTACTGCTCTCTCCCACTGTATACACCTTCTCTTTATTATTATCCTCTTTATTATCTTTTTATGAGTTTTATTCCCATTGGCCTTTTTCCTCACATGTTTTGTCTTATCACTTTCCCATATCTTTTCCCCATAGATAGATTCATATGCCTTGATTTAAGTTTTTAAGTTTGATTACTTAGGTTTGTATGTGCTGAACTATTTATATATCGCTCTTTATGGTTCTGGGTTTCCCCCGTGATTTTTCAAATTATATCACCTTTCCATGCATGATCACGGCACAGTTATCACCATGACAACAGGACGCTCTGCATCTCTGAACGTTCAGGGCACTTTGACGTCATTACGCAGACACGTGAACATGTCACTATGCACATTGCAGGTGCCCTAATCGGTTCATCAGTGAGCGGGTCTGGGTGGTCACATTCACAAGCACTTCGTAAGTTATTTTTCTTAATTATATGGGTTATATGTATACTGTAATTTACTATATACAGCATCTTGATAAAGACCCGTTAGAGGTCGAAACGTTGACTTTCTCTGTAATGCAAATTTAATGCAGTGATTTATTTCAAATCCAATGAGTGCTCTCATTTTTCTATATTGGAGCACTGTGCAGCACCCTGGTTGAATCATTTATTTGTGGATATTTAGGCAGAGTGCCAGATCATTGGTTATTGATTATATATATGTGATGATTATTATGATTATTATATATTTTTTTTTTTTATTTATAATATTTTATTAAGTTTTTAACATAGATATATATAAACATTTATACAAAGACATTGTCATTTTACAAAGAGATATGGTACAAAAATTGCATATTAAAGTTCTTTCAATTGCAGTACAAATTCTATTATTCAGAACCAGTCTTTTTGTGTTTTCCCCTTCTTTTCTAACAATAATTCCATATCATGCAACAGACAAATACAAAAAATCAAAACATTTATTCTCCGATGTTGACATTACATATGGATTTTTGGGTATTCGGTTCCATTTTCTACCATCATTCCCCATCCCCAAATGACCAGTTTATAAGAATAAAAATTCTTTTCTGTAAACTTGCACAGCCTATCTTAATGAGGTGGTCAGACTCCATCTGCCTGTACTAAGAAGCACCAAGCTCTCTATGTCAATTTTTTCCCAATAAAACAACAATACACACACACACACCTTTCGCTATACCAAGATTCGAGGGGGAGAGGGTTAGGGGGAACAAACTTTTTCCAGCGCTATGAAGCACAATAACCAGGGTTCAAGAGATGCTTGTCTCCAACCGTCCTTTTATACTACAGAGCCTTATATTTGTATACCTATCGGTCTATCGTTCTTATTTTCCCATAACCTTAAGACCCACATCATGTGTTGTTGCAAGAGTCATGGAGAGAAAGACTGGGGAAGACTCTATGAAACGTATTACGTTTCAGTCATAATTTGGCAATTTTCATTCTGAAGAAGATGGTATTAAGTATGTGTAATAATTTGTTAAGGCCCTTTCCTTTTCTAATTCCCCTTTCCTCCTTCCTCTTGGTTATAAGTCCCTTTCTTAGATGTTTCTACCTTGCCCTAGATTTCCCTATTGCCCTGGCCCTCTATTAACAAAACCTAGGGGGAAAAAAAAGAAAAAGAAAAAAAAAAGAAAATCACACTCCCGCCGAGGGTCAGTCCCGAGTCAGTCTTAAGAACCCGAAGGGCAACACACATCCTTCTAACTACTAATCAGGTTTCTCATAACCACAAGTATCTTAAAGGTGAATGCACAGGGTTCACCCCCAGCCACAGATCCATAGCATATACATCTTAGTGTAAATTAAAAATCATTTCTTCTACCTAATTTTATAATCCATTTCTGCCATTGTTCAATTCTCGGATTAAAGTAGTGTTCTTGTCTTAATATCCCTATTTCCATTTTACAGTTATTCAAGACCTGCTGTTTTATCAGCTCCCAAGTTGGGGAGTCTGGGTTTTTCCAGAATCTTGCAAGAGTAGCTTTAGTTTCAATGAGAATGTGGATTATTAACTCTTTTTTATCCTTTGGAATTATAGGCCAGCCCAAGTGCAATATCATAGAACTACAGGTGTAATCAAGATCTACCTCTATTACTTCCCTGCAGAATTTCGCTACCTTTTGCCACAATGAAGATATAATCGGGCATGACCACCATATATGGACGTAGTCTGCTCTCAATGAAGCGCAACGCCAGCAGAGATATTGAGATCCTGGATATATTTTTGTTAATTTAGTTGGAACATAATGCCATCTATTGATGACTTTATAATGACTTTCCGTTAGGTTTAGGCAATGTGAAGCTTTCAGTACCGCTTTATTGGCCTTAAGCCATTCCTTTCTCGTAATTATAATTTGTAAGTCTCTTTCCCATGCTTTTAGGGCTGGAAATTCAGGGATTGCCTTATACTTACTAAAAAGTTTTAAGCTTTTAGACACTAAATTTTTATTATGTCTGATGTTTATCAAGTCTACAAAAAGTTGTAATCCCTCGGAAATCTCAGTTATTCTGTGTCTCATTAGAAAATGTTTTATCCTTAAATACGCAAAACTTTCTCTATAAGAAAGCAAAAAAATTTGTTTAATCTCCTCAAAAGGTCTAATTTGTTGCTGTTGGAATAGCTGATCTATTCTATTAATACCTTTGCTTAACCATGGCTCTAGATTTAAATCCTCCATATTACTGGCCAATACGTGCAGTGGTAGATCAATGATAATTTTATCTTCAATCTTGAGTCTTTTTTTCCAGATTCTCCATTGACCCAATAGGTTAGCTAGGATTATACCCATATCATCTTTCTCAAACTTATCTATACTCCAGAATAAAGTCGTTAAGTCCGGAACTGCCGCTTTCCTAGCCTCAATTTTTTCCCATGTTTCACCACAAGAACTCTCTTTCATAGAGGAAATAACATGCGCAAATGAACAAGCTTCATATATGTCCATAATATCAGGGATTCCCATCCCTCCCAATTTAGGCTTTAAATTCAGAATTTTTTTATTAACTCTGGGTTTTTTCCCCAGCCATATATATTTGTCTAAAGCAGCTTGAATCATCATGAGCCATGGTTTAGGCATTTTCAATGGTAACATACGGAATATATAACTCCATCTAGGAACCAAATAAGACTTTACAATGTTAATTCTACCTGTCCATGATATCTCTGCTGTTCTCAAGTCCTTTAGTTGTTTATTAATTTGCATCATTAGAGGTAGAACATTATATTCCATAATCCTAAAAGGATTACTGGAAATCTTAATGCCTAGATAGGTAATACATTTTTTTGCCCATTCGAAACTATATTTCGCTTTAATATATATTTTCTCTTCCTTCTTTATATTTTTGGCAAGAATAGTTGTCTTATCTACATTTAACTTAAAGTTGGAATAGTACCCAAATTCATAAATCGCCTTTAACAATTCGTCTATTGATAATATAGGGTCTGATATAGTGATTAGGACATCATCTGCATAAAGTAAAGTTTTAAGTTCCTCTTGACCTATTGTTATTCCCTTTATTTTCTCATTAGACCTGATGTCACAAATCAAGGGTTCTATATATATCAAATATAGCAGCGGGGACAGAGGACACCCCTGTCTTGTCCCATTTCTTATGTTAAACCACTCAGAGGTTATTCCCCTACCGATTGTTCTTGCCATTGGGGAGCTATACAGGGCCATGATAGCGCTCAGAATCCAGCCTTCGAAACCAAAGGCCTTTAATGCCTCCCAAAGGAAGTCCCATCTGACCCTGTCAAAGGCCTTCTCCGCGTCCAATGACAGGGCCAGCAATGGAGTGCCCGATTCTTGAACGTGTTCCAAAATGTCAATCACTGTCCTTATACTATTATTTGATTGTCTGTCCTTCATAAATCCAACCTGGTCTCCATGGATTATGGACGGGAGTACTCTTTGTAATCTCTTTGCCAAAATACTTGCATATATTTTTATATCGGAATTTAGTAAGGATATAGGACGATAATTCCCCACTGATTCCGTCGATTTATCTGGCTTTTGTATGGGAATTATATTAGCATATAGTAATTCGTTGGGCAAATCTTTTTCTCTAGCTATGCTATTGAAAAGATCTTCAAGGTGTGTTACCAACACGTCCTGGAACTGTTGGTAAAATATATTTGGAAAGCCGTCCGGCCCCGGGGTTTTGTTTTTTTTTAAAGACTCTATTGCATTTATTATTTCTAGTTTTGAAAAGGGTTCATTAATAGAATTCAGTTGTTCCCTTGATAATTTTTTTAGGGTTTTATTTTGAAAGTATGTTTCTGGTTTATAAGGGGGTTCAGGTAGATTATACAATTTTTGGTAAAATGAGTTAAATGCTTTACCTATATTTTCAGGCGTTAATTGGATGCCATCATCTGTAATAATTTTTTGTATTAATTTGTTTAATTTCGCACCTTTAACTCGATTTGTGAGCATTTTATTTGCTCGATTTCCTTTATAGTACCATTTTATTTTTAGATATTCGAGTTTTTTTGAGGTTTGTAAAAGTAGAATTTTATTGATTTTATCTTTTATTAATCCTATTTTCTCACTTATCTCTATATTTGGATTATTTTTGTTAAGTTTTGTTAGTTTATAGAGAGACACATATAATTCTGTCAGGGAAGCTTCTTTTTGTTTTTTCTTGATTGTACCTAATTTAATAAACTGTCCCCTCAGCACGGCCTTATATGTACACCAAACTATGGCATCTGAAGTTCCTTTATTCTTATTCTCCTCAAAACAATTGTTTGTTAATTCTTTTATGGTATTTATATCTTGAGCCTCCCTAAGAAGGAATTCATTTAGTCTCCAACTATTTCTAATTTTAATATCTGGTGAGATAGTGAGATCAAGTATTACTGGGTTATGATCTGACCAGGTTACGTCATGAATCAAAACCTTTTTAGTCTTGTATGAGACCTCTAACGAACCCAAAAACAGATCTAGTCTAGAATAGGTACAGTGTGCTTTCGAAAAGCAGGTATAGTCTTTTTCTGATGGATGGTTTATCCTCCAAAGATCTAATAATTCATAGTTATTTATCAACATTGAAAATTGCATTGAGGATTTCTTTCCCCTTTTATCTTGCGTTACCCCTGCCAATGAGTTCCTATCCAACGTGCCATCCAGAATACAATTAAAATCTCCTCCTATAATGATTTTACCCTTTTTAATTTTTTCTAATTTACTCAGCACCATTTGTATAAACTGAACTGAATTAGTATTAGGAGCATAGATGTTTACAATAGTGAATTCTTCATCCTGTACTTTACATATGGCTAAGATGAACCTGCCATTTTTATCTATATCCTGGTATGTGACTTGAATATCTAAATCATCTGTCGCTAGTAAAGCTACTCCACATTTCTTTTTATCCTCTAATGATGAGCAGATTTGGATTTTAAAATTTTTGGGGATGAAACGTTTTATATCTTTCCTTAGCCAATGAGTTTCTTGTAGTAATACAACTTTTGCACCTTCCTTTTTAATATATTGATACACCATGGCTCTTTTAGTTGGGTTATTCAGGCCCTGTACATTCAGCGTCATAAACTTAACCATAGTCTAAGCCTTTGAAACTCGAGACCGTACCCCCCGGTGGGAGGGAGAGAAAAAGAAAAGAAAAAGAGGGGGGGGAGGAAAGCACATAACAATTACATTCATATGACCTCATGTAAGTCGAACATAAGGCCACACATACCCACATTTTTTGTAAAAAATTCCGTCTCCACTCCCACTTAGTGGAAGACAGAAAATGCATCCCAGAACTCTGGGAATACATCCACAACTCCACAACGAAATATGGAGTTACTTGGGGGAGCATGAGAAAACCCTCCCCGAGAGTGCCGCTGGTGTCCATATATACCCAGCGGGAAGGAGAAGGGAAGAGAGAAAAAAAAAAAAAACCTTTTATGTACATATCAATCATAAACCACGTTGTGAAAACTACTTTCAATATAATTTCAATTTCCTATAATACATCGTACTTTCCTTATGGTCTAAAAATTACTCTGGACCAATAACATCTCGTGTATTCATCTTACTATTCAATTTACTCCAATAAATGTACTTATATATATATTATCCCATTTCCCTTTGGCCAAAAGTGCCTTTAAGTGTGATTATTTCAATTTCTTTATAACAGTTTTATATTACTAAAATCTGTCTTTACAGTCTAAAGTGTTATCCATACAATATCTTGTGGACCAGATAGCCAATTTAACCCTTAAATTTACCCCCAAAAATACAGTAAACACACAAAAAAAAAAAAAAAAAAAACCAGAAAAAAAAAACCTTTTATGTACATATCAATCATAAACCACGTTGTGAAAACTACTTTCAATATAATTTCAATTTCCTATAATACATCGTACTTTCCTTATGGTCTAAAAATTACTCTAGACCAATAACATCTCGTGTATTCATCTTACTATTCAATTTACTCCAATAAATGTACTTATATATATATTATCCCATTTCCCTTTGGCCAAAAGTGCCTTTAAGTGTGATTATTTCAATTTCTTTATAACAGTTTTATATTACTAAAATCTGTCTTTACAGTCTAAAGTGTTATCCATACAATATCTTGTGGACCAGATAGCCAATTTAACCCTTAAATTTACCCCCAAAAATACAGTAAACACAAAAAAAAAAAAAAAGATATGTGTACATTCTCCTACTCTTCACTACTACCTAGTAAGTTTATTTTAGTGATTTCAATATTTGTGCTTTAGAGATTATTTTGAAGCAGTGTTCTATCATACAGAGGATTCCTATCAATTTAACTAATCAAATTACACCCAAAAGTGTCCATATCTATCATTATCTGTGGGTAATCTCGTTCTCCTCTGAGAGGATATACTTTCACGTGAGTGTCATTTATATATACCATAACCTATTCCCCTGTTATGTAAAAATTATATAAATTATGTAAACAATTTTCAGTATAGATATTGCAATTTCCCATGTACCAACTGCTAGATTATACGCCTTTATAAGCTGTAAGTAACCCGATCAGATCAATACCTTGTCAGCCATTTACAGTATAGTATATCTGGTTATTATATTTACATCAGAGGAGAGAGAGAAAAAAAAAAAAAAAAAAAAAAAAAAAAAAAAAAATTCATCCCTTAGTCGATCCGCTGGCATGTCCAAACTTATTGATTAATTTTGCATGTGGACCTCCTGTAGCCATTTCCTGGCTAAATCTGAGTTGGCAAATACCAGAGTTTTTGCTTCATGAGTGATAATTAATTTTGCTGGGAAAGCCCAGAAGTGTCTAACATCATTTTTCCTTAGTGTCTCCAGAACCGAAGCGAATGATCGCCTTTTCTTCCTCGTTTCATATGATAAGTCTGGGAGAACTTTTATGTTCGCATATTCTTCTTTTTTACTGCCTTGCCTTGAGGTTTTTCTTATTTCTTCTCTAAATAAGTATGAGTTGCAGCAAACCATAATATCTCTGGGAGCTTCCATTGGGAGATTTTTAGGTTTTGGAATTCTATGATATCTCTCTAGAAATTTATAATTATCATCCTTCTGAATGCCCAGTTCCAGGAAGTATGAATCCAAGAATGCTTTTATTTTTTCTTGTGTGATACTCTCCGGGATGTTCCTTAATCTTAAGTTGTTTTGTCTTGATCTGTCTTCAAGATCATTTATCTTTGATTGTAGCTGTTGTTTATTTCTCCCTGTTGCTGCTGTTGGTCTTTAATTAGTGAGTCAATAAGATCCATTTTTCTTTCGACTTGGTTAATTCTGAGGCCTATCTCTTTAATTTCCTTTTTTAAATCCTCATTATTGCTGAGAATTTCTTGTTTTATTGCTAATAGTTGCTGGTCTAGGCAGATTTTTAAAAATTCTGGCGTAACCATCGAGTTTTCCATTTGAGATGTTTCTAATTGGGATATTTTTTTCTCTCCCGCTGTCAAATTAATTTCTTTCACAGAACTCTCTGGGAATGATCTATCTGTTTGGGGGGAAAAGAAATTAGAGAGTCTTTTCTCCGTCTTGTTCTCTTTTCTTTCAACCTTCTCTTTATGTTCTTTATCTTTATCTTTGCCAAGGGACACTTTATTTTCTTGATTTCTTCTGGTTGACATAATCCCAGAGATATCATGCAGCACAGAGAAAAAAAAAAAAAAAATCACCAAAAGTATATCAGCTTAATTCCTTGTGTGAGATAGTTAGTCAACGAAAACGTGTTTCTGCAGCTTTAATAACGTTTTGGTTTATGTATCACGTTACGCCCTTAGATAATTGTTTGATTGATTAGAATTAGTTTTTCTTCTCTCTACTTCATCTTCATGGCATTTTTATTCTTGAATTCTTCTAGTTGACGTAGTTTTAGTGATATCGTGCAGCACAAAAAGGAACAAAACAAAACAACAAAAAAGAAAAATCGCCAAAAATATATCAGCGTGAGTCCGTTTAGTCAATGTAAACGTATTTCTTCAACTTTAGTGACGTTTTGACGTTTTAATTTATGTATCACGTTACACCCTTAGATAATTGGTTGATTAAAATTAGTTTTCCTTCTCTCTACTTCATCTTCATAACTCCTTTTTTTATTTTTTCCCTTTTTCCTTTAAGAGTATGCATTCATAGGTGGAGGTTCTTTATATGCACTCTTTACTTTTTCCAAGCTATGGTGTTTAACACTGTTCAGTTTTAGGATAAATTATGGGAAATCATGGGTTTTCCCCCTCCTTCGCTTCCAATACACCGTTTCCCAATTCCTTCTATATTTATGAAGGCATGTAAATGTAAAAAAAAGAAAAGTAAACTAAAATATCACTTTCTCTGTCTTACTTTTCTTCCGCTTTCACTTTCCGTTGAATTATTTTTACCACCCCACGTTTAACTAGACCTGGGGGGAATTACTGCAGCGGGGAAAACAAGAAAAAAATTCCAAGATATTGTATTGCTTTGTCGGGTGCTGAGTGCTGAGTACCAATATGTATAATTGTTGTAATTGGTATAATTCTCACCCGTCTTCCTTAAACTGCATCCGCCAATCAGCCTTAAGTTACAGCCAGCAGCTTAAGCGTGTAGTTATGAGTAAGAAGTCCAATGCTCACAGGTCTCTGCCCCGACCTCAGCAATAATAGGGCGCCTCTATTTCTCCCGCAGTACATGTATCCACTCGGGTCGAAGGCACGACCGGGCTAATCATGAATCCTGGATCATAGATCTCGCGTTTCATTCAAATCTCCTCCGTCCGCCATCCGACTCCCACGGCACTCTCGGCGGGCTTCACTCCCTCCACCCCCCTTACGTAGCGCTCGCGCACACGCGTCCTACGTCATCCCCCCGGGCCACAGTCTATTATTATTATATATTTAAATGTAAATATTTTAAATTATATATTTAACCCCTTAACCCCTTAAGGACCAAACGTCTGGAATAAAAGGGAATCATGACATGTCACACATGTCATGTGTCCTTAAGGGGTTAAGGACACATGACATGTGTGACATGTCATGATTCCCTTTTATTCCAGAAGTTTGGTCCTTAAGGGGTTAAATAGCCCCCCCCCACGCCCCCAAATCTATATTCCTAGACCTATACTTCTCACTGCTCCTGCCCCCCTCCTCCCCTCCCCCCCCCCCCATAGTGTAAGACTTGGGGAAGGGGGCGCTAATGTGCATGTGCGGAAAGCACATTAGGCCCTCCCAATAGGAAAGCATTGCTGCATTGCTGCATTGCTTTCCTATGGAGATCTTACTGACACAGGATGTTGACAGCCACTAAAGGCAGTTTTAACCCTGCAAAGTAATTATTGCATTTTTTCAGAAATTTCAATAATTAACATTGCAGGGTTAAGGTGACAGTGTCCCTGCACCCAGACCACTTCAATGAGATGAAGTTGTCTGGGTGCCTATAGTGTCCCTTTAAGTCATTCGGAAAGCTTAATCAAACGATATTAAATAGAAGTCTAGGTGGGTTAATCTCATAAGAGAAGTCATTTGGTTGTTAAAGTAGAATCTGCCAAAAAGGGGGTATATTGGTGTTGTGGCAGTCTAATGCAATGTATGATCGAACACGGTAACTAAATTCCTATTATTTTTGCCTAAATCAGGTGTCTAAAAAAAAAGTTTTAGAAGCTGGTGGTTAGTGAGTGAGTGTGCTGTATTCTGTATTTCCCGGATCCATAGACATATTGCACAAAGGACAGGAACTTATAATTGTGTATGAAGCACCACCAAGTGGTGAATTGGAACAACTGCACTTTTGGTGTATGTTAAATGAAACACAGGCTCAAGGGAGATCATGTTTTTAGCCTGTATCTCCAAGTATCCGAATTCTACCTTGCATGGCCTCTGTTAATTATGATTTTGATTAGAGTATTCTAGCCATGAATCTTCTATATTGATTTAAATAATAAATGTACCAGCCATCCGTGATATGTTTGCATCTGAATCAAGATGCTCATTCTGGGGAGAATAAATTTGATTAAAGAAAATATCTTTTTTTTTTTTTTTAGATAAAGACTTCCGAGAGCTTGTGTACACAGCGTACAATGAATATGTATACATTTGATTATTAAATGTATAGATATAGATGTGTTGTATCCTCATTGCCTATTTTTGACGTGAACAACCTTGAACACAATATGATTGCTAATGCCATATGTAGTGGCTGCTATAGCTCAGAAACGTCTTTCACCTGGAATTTTCTTGTATTACAGTCTCAAAACAGTATTTACTTGGGGAAGCAAAATAATAATAAAAAAAAAAAAACGTGAATGAATATTTGCTAGCGATAACATCTTGTCAGTGTAAAAATTTCTGTTTCTTTAAAGTCTGTAAAATTCTTTCAGATGCTGCAACAAGTAATGTGAAAAAAATCACAAATAAACACAGACTCCCAATTGAGGTGAATGTGTGATGTCTACCAGATATCCAAAATAGGGGGTAACCCTGGTTAAACTTGAAAAGAAAGAAAAGAGTGATCGAGGGTTCTAACAAGTAGACCCAAGATCATAACTTGGATATCTGGAAATAATGGTCTAAATGAAAAATAAACATAAATAAATAAACGATTACTTTATTAGATGTTAATATACAGAAAACCTAACCAAGACCACCCAGTATAGGACAAATCATTTTATACCTCTAAAAGAATGGCTGTAGTTGCAGAATATCTACATAAAATGTAACAAAGTATATCCAGCGCCGAAACGCGTTAGGCAATATGTTATTTTTTCCCTTTGCACGTTTTGTTTAGCACGTTTTTTTTGATTATGGGGGGTTTTGTCAGCCGTTATTAGGAGCCGTATTGTTGCAGTTTTCTACTTACTAGGGAGCATTTCAACTAAGTGGCTACATATAGTCTATTCAGCTACATGGTCTGTCTCCATGATTTTGAGTACTAGAAGGATAGACTATTTATAAGATATTTGCAGTTTCAGCAACATAGTCAGCAGTCTTCTACCTATCAGGGAGCAATTTTTACTAAGTGGCTACATTTAGTTTATCAGCTTTATTGTCCTACTCCTTTATTTTAGTACTAGAAAGATAGACTACTTTTAAGACTATTGTAGTTTCAGTTACTAAGTCATTCGGGGGGAGTAAGACTCCACCAGGTGTAGTACTTTGAGCTACCTTATGCTGAGTATATCAGTATTCGGTCCAGTTTTCTCATATAGTCTAGCGTTTCTATTTTCTATTTGTTGCAATCTTCATACAAAAGCTACTATAGTTTAATACTGGATACACTTTGTTACATTTTATGTAGATATTCTGCAACTACAGCCATTCTTTTAGAGGTATAAAAGGATTTGTCCTATACTGGGTGGTCTTGGTATTTACCTTCTAGATAGGATCAGCCACTGGCATTATTTTATCCTACCTCAGGCACTTTTATGTTAGATGGCTCAGTATGGTATTTTGACATTTTGAGCTTTCTATAGCTCCCCTCTGGGATTCACATATTTTGTTTTATTAGTGAGCAAGTAGTTAGGTTTTCTGTATATTAACATCATTTAGACCATTATTTTCAGATATCCAAGTTATGATCTTGGGTCTACTTGTTAGAACCCTCGAACAAGTAATGTGAGTAACCTTGTGTCATGCCTTAACTATGGTATCCTCTTACTTCCTGGTTCCACGGAGCCTAGCCACACCCCTTTATGACACGGTCTCCTTATTTAATCCGACCGCACCAGCTGATCGACGCTGGATTATTGAACTACGTTCCGTACTCACAAACCGGCTACAACTTCGTTGTGAAAACCTCTGTTACCGGACCGGACTGGAAGACTTCAAGTTCCCTTCACCTCTCCTCATCCACGACTAAAGCTGACTCTCTCCATTCATGATAACCGCCTCTGAGGAGATCTTGGGAACCAGTGTTCTATGTGCCGGAAGCTAAGTAAAACCTCTGTGATAAGCGTTGCATCTCAAAGCCGTTATTTCCTGTCTCCAAAGTCCTTCGATAAAACAAACCAGTTACAGCTAACTTCAACTCATACTCTATATCAGTTAGCTGCATCTGTCTTGCTTCAGTTAAATACTATGGAACGGCTATTGTAACTTCTTATCACCTAATTCATTAATACTACTAAGAGACTCTTTCTGATTCAGTGTCTGCTAATTACTACCAATTACTACTTAAAGCTACAGTGCCTGTAATTGTGGACTTCAGTTATCGTTTACTACTTAAAGCTACAGTGCCTGTAATTGTGGACTTCAGTTATCGTTTACTACTTAAAGCTACAGTGTCTGTAATTATGGACTTCAGTTATCGTTTACTACTTAAAGCTACAGTGCCTGTAAATTGTGGACTTCAGTTATCGTTTACTACTTAAAGCTACAGTGCCTGTAATTGTGGACTTCAGTTATCGTTTACTACTTAAAGCTACAGTGCCTGTAAATTGGACTTAACGTCAATACCTTTTACTTTTTATAATAAATATTCAAACTATAAGAAATCTGCAGTTGTGTTCCTTCATAACAAATGTTTAGACGTGACAGAATAATCCAGCCCTTGTAATGGATCCAGCAGATTTCGATTCTACGATAACTACGCTGAATCAAAGAGTTGATACACTAGCCCAAGGTGTGCAAGACCTGCAAGTTACTAACGAAAGAATTCTCACTTATGTCAGAGATTTACAAACTCATACTCCTCATACTATTCTGCACTCGGCTAGTGATCCTGCTGTATGTAACCCTGAAAAGTTCTCTGGAGATCGTTCTAAATACAGGGAGTTCCTTAACTCTTGCAAACTATTAATTGCTTTGAAACCTAGATCTTATCCTACAGAAAGAACTAAGGTTTGTTCGGTTATTTCCTTTCTAAGAGGTGAACCTATGTCATGGGCCCATTCCTTTCTGGAAAACGATGACCCCATCTTAGACTCACTGGATGAATTTTTTGAAGCCATGTCTCTTCTCTATGAAGATCCTAACAAACAAGCCACAGCTGATTTAACAATCAGAACTCTACAGCAAAGACATAGACCCGTTGAAGATTACATTGCTGAATTTAAAAGATGGGCAGTAGAAACGCAATGGAATGACATCACATTGCGCAACCAATTTCGAATTGGTTTATCTGAAGCTGTAAAAGATGAACTATCTAGAACAGAACTCCCTACTACTTTGAACGCTCTAATTCACCTATCAATCAGCATTGACAGAAGATTACGAGAAAGAAAGGCCGAAAAAGCCCTCTTACATTCTAAAGACCGCAAACCTTTCACTCCCTCAAAAGCTCCTGAAAAGACTTCCTTACCAAGCGAACCTATGGAAATAGGGGTAATAAGAAGTCCTCTCACTCCTGAAGAGAAGAACCGAAGACGTCAATTAAACCTATGTATGTATTGTGCTTCTCAAGATCATTTGGTTCCAGATTGTCCCTTATTGAAACGGACAAAAGCCGGTAGGCAAGCCTATGCCTCTGCTATCTTAAGTGCACTCCCTTCTACACCAACCACTCAGTTCACTCCTATATCTCTCATACTACAGTGGGATAAGGTGAGAATTATGACTGAAGCTATCATCGATTCTGGTGCAAATGGAGTATTCATCGATTCAACCTTTGTAACAAAGAATAAAATTCCTTGTGTTCGTAAAAACACTTCTGTTCCTATTAGAGTGATTGACGGCTCCCTTATCTCCTGGGGACCGATTCTTCATGAAACCATCCCTCTAAAGGTAACCACCAATCATATTCATACTGAATTTCTAGTATTTGATGTTATTCCATCACCTCTCTATCCCGTTATAATAGGGATCAACTGGTTAAGGAACCACAACCCTCAAATTTCTTGGTCTCCTTTCTCTCTCACCTTTAACTCCCATTATTG
This sequence comes from Pelobates fuscus, assembly GCF_036172605.1. Taxonomy (NCBI): domain Eukaryota; kingdom Metazoa; phylum Chordata; class Amphibia; order Anura; family Pelobatidae; genus Pelobates; species Pelobates fuscus. The sequence goes on from NC_086321.1 coordinate 58,517,513, forward strand.
TAAAGAAACATGTTTACAACAAATTCCCATTCTTCAGATCTCCAAAGAATCAACTATACCTTCTTGTTATTCAGACTTTTCAGACGTATTCAGTAAAAAAGAAGCTGAAACGCTCCCACCTCATCGTTCCTACGATTGTCCTATAGACCTCATACCTGGTGCCCCAGTACCTTTTGGGCACATCTACCCTCTCTCTGAGGCTGAATTGCAAATTCTCAAAGAATATCTGGATGAAAACCTACGGAAAGGGTTCATTAGACCCTCTACTTCACCTGCTGCCTCAAGTATGTTTTTTGTGAGAAACAAAGACCAGACTATACGTCCTATCATTGATTACAGAGCTTTAAACAAAATAACAGTTAAAAATCGTTATCCTCTTCCCCTCATCAATGAACTGGTTGAACGATTAAAAACTGCTACCATCTACACTAAGCTTGACCTTCGTGGGGCATATAACCTCATCAGGATAAAGGCTAATGATGAATGGAAAACTGCTTTCCGAACAAGATATGGCCTCTTCGAATATCTGGTGATGCCTTTTGGCCTCTGCAACGCCCCTGCAACTTTTCAACATTTCATAAATGATATCTTTAGAGACCTATTGGACGTCTGTGTTATCATTTATTTAGATGATATTCTCATATACTCCAACACTCCTGATGAACATAGAAAACATGTCAGATGGGTGTTATCCAGACTCAGAACTCACAAACTATTCGCTAAACCCGAAAAATGTATTTTTCACGTCAATGAAATAACCTTCTTAGGTTATGTTATTTCCCCTCATTCAATAAGTATGGATAATTCAAAAGTCGATTGTATCATCAACTGGCCTGTTCCCTCTACAGTAAAAGAATTACAGCGATTTCTAGGGTTCGCCAACTTCTACAGAAAATTTATTAAAAACTACTCTGAGATAGCTCACCCACTCAATCAACTTAACAGTAAAAAACATCCCTTCAATTGGAACGAGAAGGCTCAAACTGCCTTCAATGAATTAAAGAGAAAGTTCACAACAGCTCCTGTTCTTCAACTTCCAAATCCTTCATATCTTTATGTCCTTGAAACGGATGCTTCGGAATTTGCAATTGGAGCTGTCCTTTCTCAACACAAAACTCCTCAAGAACCTCTTCATCCTGTCGCCTTCTTCTCACGATCATTATCTCCTGCCGAAAAGAATTATCCTACAGGAGAAAAAGAATTATTAAGTATCAAAGTGGCTTTAGAAACCTGGAGACACCTTCTTGAAGGCGCTCAGAACTCTTTAATCATTTATACTGACCATAAAAATCTCGAATATCTTCACTCCAATAAAACACTGTCTGCTCGACAAGTAAGATGGAATCTCTTTTTTTCCCGGTTCAACTTCCAAATCGTCTTTAGACCTGGGTCTAGAAACAAAAAGGCTGATGCCCTTTCCAGGATCCATAAAGACACAAAAATTGAACCTCCTCCGTCTACAGTCATTGGACTCTTATCTTCTCTTATTGACGACATTAAAGATCTCAGTGAAGATGCTCTTGAACTCCCTAAATCAATTAAATTATCCAAGAAAAACGGTCTCTACTATTTTAAAGACCGGATTTACGTACCTCCCTCTTTCAGAATTAAAGTACCCGAGTTTATTCATGATTCTCCTCTGGCAGGTCATCCAGGTATAAAAAAGACCCTTGAATTGTCTAAGAGATACTATTGGTGGCCTCGTCAAGACCAAACTATTGAATCTTATGTCAAATCTTGTTCTGTATGCCAAAGATCAAAACATGTCCATCATCAACCATTTGGTCAATTATTGAAATTACCAATTCCTGAACGACCTTGGCAATCCATTTCTATGGATTTTTTGGTAGAATTACCTCCTTCTCATCATCATACCACCATTTTAGTGGTGGTAGACTGCTTCACGAAAATGTCTCATTTCATTCCTTTAAAGAAGTTACCCACATCCTCTGAACTTTCGAAAATATTTCTTGATAACATAGTCAAACTTCACGGACTGCCAGACGAAATCATTTCAGACCGAGGAACTCAATTTACCTCCAAATTTTGGAATGCATTATGTGCCACTCTTCATATCCAACGTAAACTATCATCTGCATATCATCCTCAAACAGATGGACAAACTGAAAGAGTCAACCAATGCTTAGAACAATATCTACGATGTTATTGCTCTCACTTACAAGACGATTGGATAACTTGGTTACCTATGGCTGAATTCGCATATAATAACGCTTTTCATACCAGCAGTAAAATGACTCCATTTCTATCCAATTATGGATTTCATCCTTCCTCATTTCCTGCTCAGACTGTTTCTTCATCTAATCTCTCCGATTCGAATCAAATCTCTCACATGTCCTCTTTATTCAAGAAATTGCAAGAGAATCTAGAATTGGCCTCCTCCAATCAAAAGAAGTTTTTTGATACACAAAGACAACCTTCACCTTCTTATAAAATCGGTGATCTTGTCTGGCTTTCCTCAAAGAACATCTCTACAAATCGTCCATCAAAGAAGTTAAGTTCTCTTTTTCTTGGTCCTTTTCCAATAATATCGGTTATCAACCGTAATGTTGTTAAATTGAAACTTCCACCAACTTTAAAGCTACATCCTGTTTTTCATGTGTCCTTGTTGAAGCCTCATCATCCTGACCCTTTCCAAAGAAATGTCACTACTTCTCCTGATCCCATATTGGTCCAGGGTGAAGAAGAATACGAAATTCAAAGTATACTGGATTCAAGGATCCATCGTGACTCCTTACAATACCTCATCAGATGGAAAGGATATGGAATTGATGAAGATACATGGGAAAACTCCTCTGTCGTTCATGCTGACAAATTAATTTCCAAATTTCACAAGCGTTACCCTTCTAAGCCAAGTCAATAGCACCCTGAGGTTGCTCATTAAGGAGGGGATACTGTCATGCCTTAATTATGGTATCCTCTTACTTCCTGGTTCCACGGAGCTTAGCCACACCCCTTTATGACACGGTCTCCTTATTTAATCCGACCGCACCAGCTGATCGACGCTGGATTATTGAACTACGTTCCGTACTCACGAACCGGCTACAACTTCGTTGTGAAAGCCTCTGTTACCGGACCGGACTGGAAGACTTCAAGTTCCCTTCACCTTTCCTCATCCACGACTAAAGCTGAACTCTCACCATTCAGGATAAACCGCCTCTGAGGAGAACTCGGGAACCAGTGTTCTATGTGCCGGAAGCTAAGTAAAACCTCTGTGATAAGCGTTGCATCTCAAAGCTGTTATTTCCTGTCTCCAAAGTCCTTCGTTAAAACAAACCCGTTACAGCTAACTTCAACTCATACTTTATCTCAGTTAGCTGCATCTGTCTTACTTCAGTTAAAGTCTATGGAACAGCTATTGTAACTTCTTATCACCTAATTAATTAATACTACTAAAGGACTCTTTCTGATTCAGTCATCGTTTACTACTTAAAGCTACAGTGCATATAATTGTGGACTTCAGTTATCGTTTACTACTTAAAGCTACAGTGCCTATAATTGTGGACTTCAGTTATCGTTTACTACTTAAAGCTACAGTGCATATAATTGTGGACTTCAGTTATCGTTTACTACTTAAAGCTACAGTGCATATAATTGTGGACTTCAGTTATCGTTTACTACTTAAAGCTACAGTGCCTATAATTGTGGACTTCAGTTATCGTTTATTACTTAAAGCTACAGTACCTGTAAATTGGAATTAAAGTCAATACCTTTTACTTTTTATAATAAATATTCAAACTATAAGAAATCTGCAGTTGTGTTCCTTCATAACAAATGTTTAGACGTGACACAGATGGACAAACTGAAAGAGTCAACCAATGCTTAGAGCAATATCTACGATGTTATTGTTCTCACTTACAAGACGATTGGATAACATGGTTACCCATGGCAGAATTCGCATATAATAACTCTTTTCATACCAGCAGCAAAATGACTCAATTTTTATCCAATTATGGATTTCATCCCTCCTCATTTCCTGCTCAGACAGTTTCTTCATCTAACCTCTCCGATTCGAATCAAATCTCTCATATGTCCTCTTTATTCAAGAAATTGCATGAAAATCTAGAATTGGCCTCCTCCAATCAAAAGAAGTATTTTGATACAAAAAGACAACCTTCACCCTCTTATGAAATCGGTGATCTTGTCTGGCTTTCCTCAAAGAACATCTCTACAAACCGTCCATCAAAGAAGTTAAGTTCCCTTTTTCTTGGTCCTTTTCCAATAATATCGGTTATCAACCGTAATGTTGTTAAATTGAAACTTCCACCTACTTTGAAACTACATCCTGTTTTTCATGTGTCCTTGCTAAAGCCTCATCATCCTGACCCTTTCCAAAGAAATGTCACTACTTCTCCTGATCCCATATTGGTCCAGGGTGAAGAAGAATACGAAATTCAAAGTATACTGGATTCAAGGATCCATCGTGGCTCTTTACAATACCTCATCAGATGGAAAGGATATGGAATTGATGAAGATACATGGGAAAACTCCTCTGTCGTTCATGCTGACAAATTGATTTCCAAATTTCACAAGCGTTACCCTTCTAAACCAAGTCAATAGCACCCAGAGGTTGCTCATTAAGGAGAGGGTACTGTCATGCCTTAACTATGGTATCCTCTTACTTCCTGGTTCCACGGAGCCTAGCCACACCCCTTTATGACACGGTCTCCTTATTTAATCCGACCGCACCAGCTGATCGACGCTGGATTATTGAACTACGTTCCGTACTCACGAACCGGCTACAACTTCGTTGTGAAAGCCTCTGTTACCGGACCGGACTGGAAGACTTCAAGTTCCCTTCACCTCTCCTCATCCACGACTAAAGCTGACTCTCTCCATTCATGATAACCGCCTCTGAGGAGATCTCGGGAACCAGTGTTCTATGTGCCGGAAGCTAAGTAAAACCTCTGTGATAAGCGTTGCATCTCAAAGCCGTTATTTCCTGTCTCCAAAGTCCTTCGATAAAACAAACCAGTTACAGCTAACTTCAACTCATACTCTATATCAGTTAGCTGCATCTGTCTTGCTTCAGTTAAATACTATGGAACGGCTATTGTAACTTCTTATCACCTAATTCATTAATACTACTAAGAGACTCTTTCTGATTCAGTGTCTGCTAATTACTACCGTTTACTACTTAAAGCTACAGTGCCTGTAATTGTGGACTTCAGTTATCGTTTACTACTTAAAGCTACAGTGCCTGTAATTGTGGACTTCAGTTATCGTTTACTACTTAAAGCTACAGTGTCTGTAATTGTGGACTTCAGTTATCGTTTACTACTTAAAGCTACAGTGCCTGTAAATTGTGGACTTCAGTTATCGTTTACTACTTAAAGCTACAGTGCCTGTAATTGTGGACTTCAGTTATCGTTTACTACTTAAAGCTACAGTACCTGTAAATTGGATTTAACGTCAATACCTTTTACTTTTTATAATAAATATTCAAACTATAAGAAATCTGCAGTTGTGTTCCTTCATAACAAATGTTTAGACGTGACACCTTGTTTTACAGACGGTTTTGCGCCTTTTTGCGTTCCACGGATGGAACGCACGACAAGCATCGGATGTTCCGAATCAACTTAGATTACCTGCATTATATATACCCATAAGGATGAATACAGTGATATCCCTGAGGAAGTCCCATATTTTACTGGACGAAACGCGTTGGATTTTCTTCTCCTTATGGGCTTTTGATTTATGCTCTTTTAGTTTGTATTTTATTGTTTACCTGTATTTGGCAGTTCCATATACCTGCTCCTGGATTTGCTTCTGGATTTCTGACCACGCTCTTCAGGAGTTCCATGTTATATGGAGACACGCTCTTCTTAATATTCCTATGTGTAAGTGCGACCAATAAATGTGATTTTGTATTTTTATAACAAACTTCACTATATCTGATTTCCTTTATTTACATATATTCCATCGGATGATATTTCAAGTTCATATTCATCATACATCATACATCATATTACCGTATATACTCGAGTATAAGCCGAGTTTTTCAGCACATTTTTTGTGCTGAAAAACCCCAACTCGGCTTATACTCGAGTCAATTGTCTGTATTATGGCAATTTGCATTGCCATAATACAGACTGGGGGGAGAGGGGTGCTGGCAGAGCTGTACTTACCTTTCCTGCAGCTCCTGTCAGCTCTCTCCTCCTCTGCGCCGTCCGTTCAGCACCTCGGTCAGCTGCCAGTGTAAATCTCGCGAGAGCCGCGGCTCTCGAGAGACTTACACTGGGAGCTGACAGAGGGAGCTGCACAGACCGCGCGGAGGAGGAGAGAGCTGACAGGAGCTGCAGGAAAGGTAAGTACAGCTCTGCCAGCACCCCTCTCCCCCCACTGAACTACCAATGACACTGGACCACCAGGGAAGGAGCCCCCCTCCCTGGCCAGCTAGCAAGCAGGGAGGGGGGACGAAAAAAAAAAGATAATTACAATTTTTTTTTTATAATAATTAAATAATAAATAATAATAATAAAAAAAATAATAATATAAAAAAAAATAATAATAATTAATAATATATCAAATGCCCACCCCCACCAACACATACACAAACACACACTGCATCACACACTCACACTTCATTCATATACACACACTGCATCACACACTCACACTTCATTCATATACACACACTGCGCTCACACACACTGCGCTCACACACACTGCGCTCACACACACTGCGCTCACACACACTGCGCTCACACACACTGCGCTCACACACACTGCATTCATACACACACTGCACTCATACACACACACTGCACTCATACACACACACTGCACTCATACACACACACTGCACTCGCACTCACACACACTGCACTCACACACACTGCACTCATACACACTGCACTCATACACACACTGCATTCATACACACACACTGCATTCATTATATACACACACTGCATTCATTATATACACATACTGGAAATAAATATTCAATTAATATATACGCACACACACTGCACTCATACACACACACACTGCACTCATACACACACACACTGCACTCACACTGCACTCATACACACACACACACACGCACTACACTCATACACGCACTACACTCATACACGCACTACACTCATACACGCACTACACTCATACACGCACTACACTCATACACACTGCATTCATTATATACACACACTGAAAATAAATATTCAATACGCACACACACTGCACTCATACACACACACTGCACGCACTGCACTCATACACGCACTGCACTCATCCGCACACTGAACTCATACGCACACTGCATTCATACGCACACACTGCATTCATACGCACACACTGCATTCATTATATACACACACTGTAAATAAATATTCAATTAATATAATTTTTTGAGGATCTAATTTTATTTAGAAATTTACCAGTAGCTGCTGCATTTCCCACCCTAGTCTTATACTCGAGTCAATACGTTTTCCCAGTTTTTTGGGGTAAAATTAGGGGCCTCGGCTTATATTCGGGTCGGCTTATACTCGAGTATATACGGTACTTAAAAACTATCACTTAAAAACTAATAAAGAGTTTATCATAAGAGACCAATTGACATGTTTCTCTAAAAAAATCATTTATTTATTAATTTGTCCATGTAATAAAATGTACATAGGGAGGACAATTAGATGTCTCCATGTCAGAGTTTCTGAATATGTGAGAAATATTAAAAAAGGAGTTGAAACACACAGCGTCTCTCAACATTTGAAGCACTATCACCATCAAAATCCACAGGGTCTTATGTTTTGTGCACTCAAATTGGTTAAAAAATAATTGGAGGGGTGGAGATTTTATAAAGAAAATTGGTATAGAAGAAATTACTTTTATTTTTAATTTTAATACTATGGTCCCCTATGGACTAAATTTGGACTTTGAATTGTGTCATTTCTTGTCATAAATATCCCCCCTTACTTGTAGAACCTTTTCTCCGTTTTTTTTTTTTTAATTTGTAAACTTTAAAAAAAAAAAAAAAAATATTTTTTTATGTACTATATAATCTTCTCTCTACCCTTCCAGATTTTTATTCATTCTTGTCTTAAACTCTTTTCATGATTGTAGGGGTATATTATTCATGTTTAATAAGCACTATTATATTGGAAATTATACATTATTAATGATGTTACTATGTTCTCTCTTTGTTTTATATTTTTCTCATTCACCTGGGTCAATTGAGACCTAATGGACGATTTATTTAAGGACTCTATGCTGGACAGTACACAATCCGATAGTGGAACGCATGTGTTGCGTTCCACGAAGAAAAAAGAAGTGAAATAGCCAATCTTCATGATTCATGGCAGTGGAACGCATGGAAGAACAAGGAAGTCGAGTAGTTGCGTTCCAACAAGCCTGGTATGCGTTCCCCACAGTGAACTTCCGGTTCGGCAGATGCCGTCAATTTCATAATTATGAGCATATAAAAGAACAAGAGGACGTAGCGATCACTACACCAACTGAGGAAGCCAGCTACTGGCAAAACGCGTTTTGGATCTATTTTAAGCTATTTTATCAATTGATTTTTAATCTTTTACTTTATATTGATTACTTTTAATTCAATAAATGTTGTTCATACCTTCTTTGGAGTTTCCCTTTCCATTCCTACCAAATTGGTTCAAGGTGGAGGAGATCAGGAGGAGACATAAAGAGGGTGTTGGAGCTCCCTTAGAAGATCCTGAGACGCTTACCATTAGAGCCAAGTGTGTTATTGGCTCTACTTTTGTGAGTTACCCATCTACAATTCATTTTTCACTTATTTCTGTAACAACCATCTGCACTAAGATTTGCTTGTTTATTATTTGAAGATTATTGTAATAGCACCTTATCAACTCATACAATATTACTGTCTGTAAAGGTAAACTAGAGCTCCACTTATATTTTGTTTTATTCACATGTACCTTGTTTTAGTCCATTATTTTGTATATTATTAATGCATTATCTATACAATGTGTCATCTGGCTCTGTTACATAATTGGGATAGTGGCTAGGAAAGGGACCATAACATATGCTTAAAGGGACACTGTAGGTACCCAGACCACTACAGCTAATTGAAGTAGTCTGTGTGCTGTGACCCTATTGCACTTAGTGCTGCATTGTTTACATTACAGCACGAAGTCTGCCCTCAGTGGCTGGATCAAGCTTTGCTGCAGCTATAATTAAACACTTACATTAGTTATTTCCCCTGCATAGTGCAAAATCTGCATTTACGAAACGTAACTTGGATCCTCTGTCTAAGATTAGTTACAGTCAGACGTCAGCTCAAACTTGTGACTGTCAACTTTACCGTAGTTTAGTAATTGAAACGGTATGTGGTCAATATATAGAGCAATCACATGAATTTACTGGAGCATTTTGCTGTCCCACACATCAGCATTGAGAAATTCATCATAGAAGATGAAATAATGCTTACCACTTCATTTTTAGAGACTCACACAGATATACAGAAAGTGACATGGTGACTACCAAAATGTTAAAGAAAACATCTCGCAACAAAAACTTATAAAGTATAAAACAGCATTTATGAACTTAACACACTGCAAGGTTCTCTCCTATCTCTTGTCAGGAGGCTATAAAGATCCTCAGCAAGATATAGGTCAGCAACCTCTACAATTACAGTTGGAAATGATAGACAGGTGTATTACAGGGCCTTAACCCCTTAAGGACCAAACTTCTGGAATAAAAGGGAATCATGACGTGTCACACACGTCATGTGTCCTTAAGGGGTTAAAGGGACACTATATTCAACAAAACAGCTTTAGTTTAATGAAGCAGTTTTGGTGTAGAGATCACGCCTCTGAAGTTTCACTGCTCAATTCTCAGCTATTTCGGAGTTAAATCACTTTTGTTTCTGTTTATGCAACCCTAGTGACACCTTTCGTGACTGACAGTCTGCATGAAAGCAAAATGGTTTAATTTTCAATCATATGTGATTTACTTTTCAATCATATGCTATGTAAAATTAACTTTAGTTACATACATTGGCCCCTTTAGGGACTAGCAAGCTATTAACAGAGCAGAAGATAAGAAATTCTAAGTTAAACAGACTGCCCTATAAAGTGTGAACATTGGATGACTCTTTAAAGGAAGTGTTTAGGAAGGCTGTGTAAGTCACATGCAGGGAGATGTGACTAGGCTATATAAACTAAGTGATTTAACTCCTAAACGACAAAGAATTGAGCACTAACACTGCAGGGGCATGATCTATATACCAAAACGTCTTCATTAAGCTAAAGCTATTTTGGTGACTATAGTGTCCCTTTAACACTTAGTAGTAGTAATAGGACGTATCAGAACTAATGACAAGAGCTATAACCCAAAAGGGTAAAATAAGCAGAGAAAGGGAAGCCAAATCATAAACCAAAACAACTAATAATGAATAAAAGGTGTGAGTATTGAGGGTTGCATCATTTTAGGATTACTTGAGGCCAGAACAACACAAGCATGAGCTGGTGAAAAGTATGCAGAGCCTGGATGGAATAGATTGGTGAGAAATTGATGCAAAATCAATGAGCGAGCCCAAACATTGACACAAGTGCTTGGTCAGCTGAAAACAATGTGACATTAATGCACGTGAGTGATCTCAAAAACATTACGCAAGTGTCTGGAGAGCCGAGAGTCGTGTAAGTTGAATGCAGAAGTGTCAGAATTAGAGAGTGACTTACACCTCTTAAGTGTCTCTCATATAGTAGCAAAAGTCCCTATTTTGGGCCCAAAACCCTCTCTCCCTTTTTTCTATAATAATGCCCCTTTTTTGTAGGAGCTCAAATTTATCAATTTTTCTGCACTCCACAGCAATAATACTCACAGTAATGTGTCCTTAAACTTTGCCTCCCAACTCTAAAAATCAGACCAGCTTCTAGAGGCAGCAGATTAAGGGAGACAGGAGGCTAGGAGAATGAGAGGAGACAGTTGGTGGACCTAGAAACATAAAGAAGACAGAAACCAGGGAAACACAGAAAACTGGATTAAAGCTGGACTATAAAAGTTGGAAGACAGTAAAGGCTGGGAGTTACAGAAACCTGGGGGATAGTGAAAGTTGTAGAACACAAGACATTGAGGAGACAGAATACTTAGAAACACAGAATATTAGGGGCTGATTAAGTTGGGGGACACTTGGGAAAACAAAAAGCTAGACAGAAGGCTGGGGGGACAGAGAATAGTAAGGGACATGGGTACACCAAACTAGAAGACATAGAAAGCTAGGGGAGACCAGAGATGAGGAAGAGAAAAGGCTGGAGGGCAGAAACTCCTTTGTGTAGAATAAACTAGTTGACACTGAAGACACTTTAGAATATAATATATAGAAGGCTAGGAGACATAGAAAGGTTAGGGATATAGGCACAGAAAAAATTGGGGACACAGAAATATGGGAAACACAGGCACACAAAGCTGTTGGGTTACATGCTGGGAAACATAGAAAGCTGGGAAACCTAGAAACCTGGGGTGGGCGGGGGGCGGGTATTTGCATAAAGAGCTGGGTGAAATCTTGGAACACAAATCTGGGGGACATGAACACAGAAATCTGGAGGTCTTAGACACCCAAAGTAGGAGGATATGGATACCCAAAGCAGATAACACAGACACTGAAAACACTTAAACCTACGGCCACACACTCCAGCATTGCATAAACATACCCCACATTCATAAACTCGACACAAGCAAAACATTTTCACCCTTGCCATACTACCCAATGACAAAATACACAATACAATAATGACAGTACACACTGTCATTTTGTATGAAATTATGCAATTATCTTCACATCTCTACATACACGCAAGTGAGAATTCAAACACATGCTTTCACACTTCACTCATGCATACAAATACACACAATGGTTTATTCATTGTGGAAAATGTTAAAACCACAAATAGCACATAGGAGATGCATGGCTCCTTACAACATACACCAGAGAGTTTTATTGTAATCCTTGAGAGATGTGGAAATAGTGGAGAGGTATCACTTAGCCCATACAAGTCTCATTAGTTTGTATGCCTTTAGGTAGTACCTGGGATAACAAACGTTAAGCTGCAAACATTTCCTTGCATCTATCAGTTTCCAGATGACTAAGGTTGTTGTGAGTAGAATGCACCAGTTCACCTTCTCCAGGGTGCTGGGATGTTTCCTCACTGCCCTTAGGACTCGGTATCAGATGTTCATTCCTTTTCTCGGTGAGGAGGGGCTGCTAGAGATGGGGAGGACTGTCCAGTGCACAAGGAGCAATACACTGCACCTGGTGGCTCTCATGAAATAAAGTAACACTAAGGGGTCAGGAACACAAACATATAAAAAGAATACAAGGATATAAAAAAAAACCACAGAAATCACAGCTAAAAGTCCATATAGTCCAAATTCAAGCAGTAAAAATAGACAGCATACGTGTTTCAGCTATTAGCCTTCCTCAGTGCACTGAAACGCGTCTGCTGTCTATTTTTACTACTTAAAAATTGGACTATATGGACTTTTAGTGGTGATTTCTGTGTTTATACCCTGCTTTATTTTATGTCCTTATATTCTTTTTTAATAATAGGAAATAAATAGTTTTTTACTTCATCTATCCGGTATCCTGTCCTGGTACTCTATCGTTTAGCCTGTATTGGCACTGTGGGGATATTTATGGGATAGTAATAGTAAACAGAGAGAATTACCCACTAATTTAATTCTCAGATCTCAAAGAACGTATCGTTATAAGTGAAATGTAAACCATATAAATAAAATCACAAATTGTTATAAAAATAGATAATTTTTATTGTGACATTTTAAATAATAATAATGAGTAACATGCGTGATAATAATCAATGGATATTCAGTATAAAACAATATGCAATACAATGTGGCAATTTAAAAACATTTCCCAATGACTAAGACGTTTAGAATCTACAGCATTAGGCCGTCAAGACAAGATTTACGATTGTCTTTCACAGAGAAACGAAGTGAAACTCACACACAGAGCTGCAGCGTAGAGCCATAAAAATGTTCAGCTGGCAGTTAGAAATAACCCTTTCAATGCTGGCTAGACCTCTTCTAGGGATTTAAGATCTACTCCTATGTAATTTTAAATAAAATAATATTTAAACAGTCAGTAACCACTTCCTTGAATCCATCCAATTAAGAGAAAATCTTGCTATGTATATAAGCAGAGTTTTAATTTGCCTAACAGATATTTTATCTTATTTTAGAGCAAATCAATACAGCTGGATAAATATCACGATATGCTAACATGTGATATGTCACATAAATACATTAATCATCGTTTTTACCTGCAGAGTAAAAAGTGTAATAATGTATTTCTTATTAATAAGATTTCTAAATATTGAAATCTAATCGTGATTTATTCAGTCATATATCATGCTACTAGAAAATATTAATTAATTAAAATTAATTAATGAATTCAGGATAATTACCAGTAAATAGATATTCTCACCAGATGTTCTCAGGTAGCTTCAGGAACTTGTTTGTCATGGGTCTCTTTCTCTGACAGCACCCTACATGCTGACTATATAGAGCCTGGCACAGCTCTATTTTTGTGAGTTTGATTGCATTTATTTTAATCTCACTTTTACTGTTATTATACAGAAAGCACTGTTTTTATTTTGTCTGTATTTTCAGATGTATTGAACTTGTGCTGCTCCTACACAATAAGTATATTTTATGTGTATCCACATTGGGTGTGTAACGGACCGTTTCACTTACAAGAGGATAAAACCCAGTTTAGGCGATAATCCCCTTTCCAGATGCACAGGCAGCTACTGCAAACACCATTCTCCCGACTGGAACCACACGAACACTGGAACAGCTGAACAAGAAAAGCAGACATCGGCTTACACTCTTGGCAGTCAGCATACAATCCCATTCCCCCAAAGACCGAGACGACACATCGCTTTGAGGGTTAAGCAAGACCTCTAGACTGGGACACCCAGTCTGGCTTTTATTTCCAACTCACACATACAGGCCACACCCAGGGGGAGGCATAAAAGAACCAATGACATAGAGGTTACCTCCCACACATCCCCTCCCCTTAGTGTGACACATAATCCCATTATGCATACAGAGTAAAATATACTTTTACACAACTTTCATAACTTTAAAACCATACATCACATTCACATAAAAATACATATCCACAATCAATCCATTCAGGGGAACAACATATTAAAAAATGGCATGAATCCGACCAGGGGTTTAAAAGTTACTAAAAGTATCTTTTGGGCCCTGGCTTGCAGCATGGCACAATCTGGCCCAAACAGAAGTAAAACATCCCCCACAATGCATCCCGGCTTCCTCCCTTCTGCCCTGGAGATAATTGGAGAAGTAATCCAATTATCTAGGACTAGAGTCAGACTCCATTAACCACATGGTTGCAAAAAGACAGTAAAAGACATAAAATTACATACTGATACATTTAACACATAAAACACACATTTCTACATATCCCCAGTTTAACTGAACACATAAATACCTACATAATATTTAAGACAGTATTACTGTGATATGTTACAAAGTCTTAAAGGGACATTAGTCCCAAAAGTCCCAATATGTCCATCGCTGATTTTAAAGGGCCAGTAGCAGCAATATAAATTATTACATGCCCAAATATAGTGTTTATAGAGCAATATGTCCATGGGCCGTAGTCGCAGGGCAGGAGGCTAGCAGCCAGGCCTCTCCAGTTCACAGTGGCGAAGCTGGTTTCGCCACATTTCTCCCCTTTGCCAATTAGACTAACAGGGTACCTGACTTTCTGCCGGTCAGTGCCCTGGTTAGTCCAGCAACCCACCCACGAAACAGAAATAACAGAGCAGCCCACCCACACTAACCGGTTACTACATCTGGGTGAGGAAGGATTTTGTCCAAGTTCTGGTGTTTCACCACTGCTGGGTGGGAGACGGGTAGGCTGCCTTGGTGGGTTGCTGAGGGGGCAGAGACCAGCGGTACTCTGTCCTGTTGCCAGCACTACCACGGGAGTAGTCTGGTGGGCACCTGGTTGCTGGAGACTGGCTGTCTCCCCTTTAGGTGCACAGCTCGACTGCCGGAGGGGGAGACCGACTGTCTCCCCTTTGGATACATCACACTGAGGCTGGGGAACAGGACCGACCGTCCCTATCCCTTGTGCTGTAAGTGCAGAGACTACGGTCCCATCTGCACAGCTGTGGGGCTTAACAGCTCCCCTTGGTGGGTTAGGTTGCCGTGGGAGAGAGGGTGTAACAAGCTCCTCTCTCTGGATGGCAAACTGCCGCTGGGGAGAAAGGATGGCACCTTCTGCTCCCTGGGGTACCCACTGCCGCTGGGGAGGAAGGATGACACCTTCATCTCCCTGGGGTACACACTGCCGCTGGGGAGGGAGGACGCTGCTCTCCTCTCCCTTCGCTTCACACTGCCTTCCTGGCACATCACTTTGCTGCTGGGGAGGAAGGACGACACCTTCATCTCCCTGGGGTACACACTGCCGCTGGGGAGGGAGGACGCTGCTCTCCTCTCCCTTCACTTCACACTGCCTTCCTGGCACATCACTTTGCTGCTGGGGGGCAGGAACAACAACCTCTGCCCCCTGTAACTCAGCCTGCTGCTGGGGAGGATGGACGACACCATCAGCTCCCGGAGACACACACTGCCGCTGGGGAGGGAGGACGCTGCTCTCCTCTCCCTTTACTTCACACTGCCTTCCTGGCATATCACTTTTCTGCTGGGGGGCAGGAACAACAAACTCTGCCCCCTGTAACTCAGCCTGCCGCTGGGGAGGAAGGACGACACCTTCATCTCCCTGGGACACACACTGCCGCTGGGGAGGAAGGACGGCACCTTCAGCTCCCTGAGATACAATCTGCCGCTGGGGAGGAAGGACGACACCTTTAGCTCCCTGGGACTTACTCTGCCGCTGGGGAGGATGGACGACACCATCAGCTCCCTGGGTTACACACTGCCGCTGGGGATCTGGGCCGACTGCCCAGCATCCCTGTAGGGCTGGTAGAGAGACCTCGGTCCCATCTCCACCTGCCTGTTGTGGTTCCTCACAGGACCAATCTATGAGGACCCCTACTTCGGGTTCTTCCTGCCGCCTCAGGGGGGGGGCGGCTAACCTCCTCGGATGCAGCCTCTACTCTGCTGCTGTACCACTCTTCCTGCTCATCATACTCTTCGTCCATCTTTGAGTTTTGCTCAGCCATGACCTGGTTCCAGATCCCCTGGAATGTGTGCATGGATATATAACCCCCATACTGGGCCACTTGCTGCCTCACCTTGGCCATAAAATCATCTTCAGCGTCAGAGCCTTCCATACTTGTCTGCTCCAAGTCGCTGGATACCTCTGCTGCCAGGGGCGCTGCACGAGTGCTAACGTTGCCCTCAATTTGTAACTCCAAGGAATTGGTGTTCTGTAGCTGTCCTTCTGGCTGTGGGAACAATCCCGCAGCTTGTTGGTTCCTCTGCGTCGTTCGCAGCATGAGGTACGCCTGTACATCGTTGTAGACCCGGTCTGCCATCCGCTCCGCTCGGGCTGGTGAGAATAGAGCCATCCTGCTCCTATATTCCCTGGCAAACTCGGATTCCTCCTCCTCCCTCGGAGGTGCTGCAGCAGCTGCGACTCTGTCTCCTTCCATTTTCCTGATTTCCTTTGTAGATAGGGTCGCTGTACGGATACTAGCGTTGCCCTCAATTTGTAATCCAGAAATGGTGTTGTCTGTAGCTGTCCCTCTGGTTGTAGGAACGATCCCGCCGCTTGCCACCAATTGTAACGGACCGTTTCACTTACAAGAGGATAAAACCCAGTTTAGGCGATAATCCCCTTTCCAGATGCACAGGCAGCTACTGCAAACACCATTCTCCCGACTGGAACCACACGAACACTGGAACAGCTGAACAAGAAAAGCAGACATCGGCTTACACTCTTGGCAGTCAGCATACAATCCCATTCCCCCAAAGACCGAGACGACACATCGCTTTGAGGGTTAAGCAAGACCTCTAGACTGGGACACCCAGTCTGGCTTTTATTTCCAACTCACACATACAGGCCAAACCCAGGCGGAGGCATAAAAGAACCAATGACCTAGATGTTACCTCCCACACATCCCCTCCCCTTAGTGTGACACATAATCCCATTATGCATACAGAGTAAAATATACTTTTACACAACTTTCATAACTTTAAAACCATACATCACATTCACATAAAAATACATATCCACAATCAATCCATTCAGGGGAACAACATATTAAAAAATGGCATGAATCCGACCAGGGGTTTAAAAGTTACTAAAAGTATCTTTTGGGCCCTGGCTTGCAGCATGGCACAATCTGGCCCAAACAGAAGTAAAACATCCCCCACAATGCATCCCGGCTTCCTCCCTTCTGCCCTGGAGATAATTGGAGAAGTAATCCAATTATCTAGGACTAGAGTCAGACTCCATTAACCACATGGTTGCAAAAAGACAGTAAAAGACATAAAATTACATACTGATACATTTAACACATAAAACACACATTTCTACATATCCCCAGTTTAACTGAACACATAAATACCTACATAATATTTAAGACAGTATTACTGTGATATGTTACAAAGTCTTAAAGGGACATTAGTCCCAAAAGTCCCAATATGTCCATCGCTGATTTTAAAGGGCCAGTAGCAGCAATATAAATTATTACATGCCCAAATATAGTGTTTATAGAGCAATATGTCCATGGGCCGTAGTCGCAGGGCAGGAGGCTAGCAGCCAGGCCTCTCCAGTTCACAGTGGCGAAGCTGGTTTCGCCACAGGGTGTATATTGTTGTATTTCTTATGAATCTTATATAAAGGTGATAAAGGAGTACACCTTTTTTTACACCCTTTGTATCATTACTGTATTATTATTTCACTTTAAGCTTTCTTTAAGCTCGTACACAACCAGTTTTTCTTAATTGTTTGTATTGTCACAAATATCATAAAATGTTTATATGCACAAATAAAGCCAATTATAACAAATATAGTTATTTTCAGAATTTAAAGGCGCATCATTGTGCCATAATAAATAATATATGCCATTTGAAGTTATGTATTGTCCATATAAAAGAGCATGTTTCTATATATTACGATTCCAGGGGACTCAAGACAACTAAACGCTTTATAGTTGTAATGGTGCTTAGAGTACTTAATTAATGAATAAACCCATGAGTAAAATGCAGATAAGCTTAAAGGTATCCTATAGTGCCAGGAAAACAAACACGTTTTCCTGGCACTATAGGGTCTTGGAGTGCCCCCCTCGGAGCCGAAGGGGTTAAAAATAATTAATGAAACACCCCCCTGGCTGTCAAACAGCCGGGGAGGGGATCTTCCTTCTTGTTGGCTGCCCTTACCCAAAGGAAGTGGCAGGCATGCTCTACTAGACTGCAGCTTTTGCAAACGGTTTTAAAGGACCACTATAGGCACCCAGACCACTTCAACTCAATGAAGTGGTCTGGGTGCCAGGTCCATCTAGGTTTAACCCTGCTTGCTGTAGACATAGCAGTTTCAGACAGCCGCTAGAGGCGCTTCTCACTGTGATTTTCACAGTGAGAAGACGCCAGTGTCCATAGGAAAGCATTGAGAATGCTTTCCTATGAACTGGCTGAATGCCCGCGCGGCTCTTGCCGCGCATGCGCATTCAGCCGATGACGTTGGAAGGAGGAGGAAAGTCCCCACTTTGGGTAGTGGAGTGTTCTGTAATTATTGCTGTAACGGATCACCTGGCACCCCGACTGGGTACCTTCCGTTGATTGATGCTCCAAGCGCTCCTGAGGACTTCAAGTACTGCAGCAGACACCACAACCACCGAATCTGAGAAGCATATAAATCCTCTCAAGCCTCTGAATGCTGTAGACAGTTGAATAAGAACCATACGAATAGGTTTGCACTCCTAGCAGTCAACTGAAACAGCATGCAATAAATCCTCCCCCAAGAATGAGATGACACTTCAGCTTGAGGGTTAAAACAGGAACTGAGGCTGGCACTCCCAGCCTGGTTTTTATTACAGTTGTTGAGAATACAGGTCCGCCCACAGGGAGGGACAAAACAACCAATCAATCGGTACAATACACACAGACACTCCCACACAAAATCCTCCCCTCTGCCTGTAATAGGATTACTGAACACAATGGGTAATCTCATTATCACAGGCAGAGGAATACAGTTTTGTAAAAAATATCACAGGGACCCCAAAACATGCAATAACCCCATATAAATATATATCCTCAGAACCAGGGGATCTGGGTGAACCACATATCCAAAACTCACCCAGATCCATTCAGTAGTTTGGAAGATACAGTTTAATGCAGATTCCGCAGAACATATACAGATTATATAAAAAATAATTACTGTATAATGTGTCCCCTGTTGTATAGTTTAAAACTACTGCACGATGTCTTTGTGTGCCAAATACCGGTGAGATGGCACCGTGTAGAAAAGTCACAACAATGTCTGTGAGTTAAAATGGCCGCCATCCATTGTTCTCACCATGTGCTTCATCCATTGTTCTCACCATGTGCCTCTGATACATGAAATAGTGGTCACCCAGTAACTTCACAGTATGTCCCCAGATGGTTCTTAAAGGGCATACATAATCCATTATGCCCAAATATTGTACTTGAAGGGCCATATCTCCCAGGGACCATAATCACAGGGCAGGAGGCGAGCAAGCAGTCCCCTCCAGGAAACTTGGGCAGACTCTGGTGCAGGGTCCAGTCCACTACAATTGCTATGTATCAATGATGCATATTTGAGAACTATTAAAGAAAGTTATCTATTAGGATGTCTAAGCAGGCCTCTGCACCCCATAACACTAATTTGATTGTAACCCAAAATATAGTAAATATATATATTTTTTAAATATACAGTGTTGCAGATTATGTTTTCTTGCTTTATAAATTAAATATAATAAGTTAGGGGGTGCAGGGGCATTGGACTACCGTCTAATTTTGCTCAAAGGTCTATGAATGTGCCAATAGCTGCTTTGGGTCCTGCTCCTCAGCGCCGTTAAGGATGGTGATTTGTTGGGGCAGGGGCAGAAGAAGCAATGGCTGTCGGTTATAGCAGTGATGGTGTCTGCTCAAAGTGCCAGATGATGAAGCATCACGTTGTCAGTCGATGGCCACCAGGATGGACTGTGTTAGCTACACTTTTCTTTTTTTATAGTAACAGTTTTCAGCAGTTCCTAAGTTCGGTTGGACCTTCCTGGGCAATAGGGGAATCTGGCTGCAAACACAGGTGGTGGTGGCTGTTGCACTGGTGGCAGTGGATCCTGTTGGACAGCCCCACGGGGAGCAGCTTCTGAGGAGGATCCTAAGTCCATTTTCTTCTATGACTATGCAGAGGAGAAGGGATATATACTGGATGCTGCAGGGGACCGCTCCTTGCCTCAGTTTCATTGCCATCAGGTGACATTAGGACAGGTGAGTGAGTACAGGGGAGGTCATGAGATGAGAGATGCCTCAGGCACTTACACACACTGACACATACAAACCCACAGACTGACCCCCCACACACAGACTGACCCATACATACACACACAGACAGACCCATACATACACACACAGACAGACCCATACACACACAGACAGACAGACCCATACACATACACACACACACAGACAAACCCATACACACACACAGACAGACCCATTGTGCCAATCTTGATGATCTCAGCCAATCCAATGCTTTCCTATGAGAAAGCATTACGAGGCTATGTGCATGCGCAGTAAAAAAAAACTGTAGTGGTTCTGGTAACTATAGTGTCCCTTTAAATTTGAATTTCACTTTGAATCCTCACTTTTGTAACTAAACCCTTGGGTTTCAGCATTCTGACCAAGTTTTACTTACCCTTTTCCAGCGCCTCGGCGCAGTCCACCTCACCATCTCCCAATCCAATGCTCCTCATAGAGGATCATTGACAACCTAATGCTTATTCGCAGTGAGCACTGCGCACACATTCAAACTTCCCAATAGTCAATGTTTACTTTTGGGAGACTTTTGCGTCATGTGCCCGAATTTTACTGGGTCAGTGCTGTGGATGCGCCTCTGGTGGCTGTCCTACTGAGGTGGACCTAACCCTGCAATGTAAACATTGCAGTTAAAAAAAGAAACTGCCATTATTAACACTGCAGAACTACAAGGACAGGGACACTGCACCCAGACCACTTAATTGAGATGAAGACTATAGTTTCCCTTTAAATCGAATATACTAATTTATTTAAGTGAATATAAAAAGATTAAGGTTAAAAAATTTAAAACTTAGGTGCTACAATCACCAATGTGAGTCACTTATTCACATAAAATAATACAGTATACAAAAATGTGAACGGTGAGAGCACTCAATTACACTTTACCCTTTAAACACACGTAAAAAGCTCTCTTGCAGACCTATAGACAAGAATAGAAGATATATAGGGTAATAACGTAACAGCTCAATCATTTTTAAAACAGCTGATGGAAAAACTCACATGGTCATGAGCCACTTTTAAAAGCTGGCTCAGACTAACAGCTTATCAACCCAGCATTAGTTCTCTCTGGCTCCAAGCTTGTTCCCTTCTGTGGTCCTTTATCGTATCGTAAAGGGTAAAGTGTAATTGAATGCTCGCACCGTTCACATTTTTGTATACTAATTTATTTCTGTAACAGGAATTATCCTGGGGTGGAAACACGGGTTCCGGGTTTACTATTTTAATGTGTGTGTCACTGCCACCCTGTAAGAATGGGGACATATGAGGGTAGTTTTGAGCTTTGGGGGGGCATGGCCAGGGCCGTCTTTAATATTGATTGGACCCTGGGCAAAGCATTTGCTTGGGCCCCCTGGTACCCTCTCCCCAGGTGTGCAATCCCGTCCTCCACCCCAACGCAGTGGCAGTCCTAATGTAGAGAGGTGCAAGAATTTTTTTTCCCTATCCCTTTTTTCCCTTTTTTTTTTCCCTATCGCACGGGTGATTAAAAGGTAGTTCCCCATCTGTCGTGCAACTCCAGCAATGCATTGACAGCTGGGGCTCTACCATTTACCCATGTTTGAAGGTTTGTATTTAGCACTAAGCTGTTTTTATGTGTTTGAATGTAAACAGGTTTTTGTATGGAATGTATGTGGTGTTGGCGTACTTGCATGCATGTATTTATGTGTAGTGTTGGTTTTTGAATGCAGGGGTGTGTTTACATATAATTTTGGTGTGTGTTTGTACATAGTGTTGGAGTTTGAATGCCGGGTGCATTTGTATGTAGTGTTTGTATATGTGCATACATCTCCGCATTCACACACTCACACACATAGATATTTATACACACACACACACACACACACACACACTGAAAAACATGCAGACACACCGATATACACACTGGCACACATGTAGATATACAGACACATATACACACATGCAGATACACAGACACACACACAGATACACCGATACACACAAAGACAGCATACAGATACACACTGATACACATACAGACACACAGATATACAGACACATATAGACAGACAAACTGACACATACATACTGACATATGGATACCGACACATACACAGACACATACTGACATACATTCACAGACACACACACAGACAGACATAGTGGCACACACACACAGACATACTAATACCCAGGCAGACATACTGGCACACTGACACACACACACACACAGACAGACCTACTGACAGACACACACACACAGACCTACTGACAGGCACACAGACAAACTGACACACATACCTACTGACACACACACAGACCTATTGACAGACACAAACACAGACCTAGTGACAGACACACACACAGACCTAGTGACAGACACACACACAGACCTAGTGACAGACAAGACACACACACACACACACACACACACACACCTATTGACAGACACAAACACAGACCTAGTGACAGACAGACTGACACACACACAGACAGACTGACACACACTGACACACACAGTCCTACTGACAGACATAAACACACACATACTGATGGGCAAACTGTAAATACACATGGGCAAACTGTAAAGCCCCCCTCCAGTTTCCTACCTTCCCTGGGGTTCAGTGTGCTGCCTTGGGTGGTTGGGAGTTGGGGACTGGCTCTCTTTGCTCAGTCCCCCTCCTCGCTGCCTCCTGGCTCAGCCTCCCTCCCGCGCGGGTCATCATCTCTGAGGAAGGAAGTGACTCCCGGACGTCACTTCCTCCCAGGCTGCCGTAAAGCAGGAGGCCCGGTCGTGCTGTTAAACGGCCACAGCATCCGACCGGGCCCGTGCTGAAAAGTGCTCACCGGGTGGCCCTAAGTGTATTGGCCACCCGGTGAGCACCCTTAGAGTATGGGCCCCGGTGCAGCCGCAATACAAGCACCGCGGGCCCATGGGTAGGGAGGGAATTTTTCTTATGCAGGCTATGGGCGGCGGGGCCACGGGGCAGCTGCTATGGGCCCCCCAGGAGTAACTGGGCCCGGGGCAGCTGCCCCGTTTGCCCCGCGTTAAAGACGGCCCTGGGCATGGCAGATCCATGGGGAACTCCCTTTCAAAGCTTCACAGTCAGCGATGTAATCAGAAACCTCAGGGCCCAGTGCAGAATCTGTTAAGGGCTCATTATCTACTATAGAGGAGAGGTGGCCAATTAGTAGAGCCTCAGCTGTCGTACAAATCCCAATATGCTTTGCAAGCTGTGGATCTGCTATTTACCTATTCTTGCACATTCTATTGTTATGCAGTGTCTGTGAATGTAGGTGTGATCTTGTATGGAGTATACCTGTGTGAATGTTTGTGTATAATGTTGATGTTTGAATGCAGGGGGTCTGTTTCTGTGCAGTATTTGCATTTAAATGCGGGGCTGTGTATAGCTTTGTTGTTTTGAATGCAAGATGTTTTATGTAGTGTTAGTGTATGAAGGCAGGGGTGTGTTTGTCTGTAATGTTGGCATGCAAATGCAGGGGTATGCTTATGTGTAGAGTTGGTATTTGAATGCACAACTGCCTTTGTGTACAGTGTTGGCATTTAAATGCAGGGGTGTATTTGTGTGTAATATTGGTGTATGTATGCAAATGTGTATTCACAAATACATATGCATTGCCACACACACAAATACAGAGTCACCTTGCTATACACAGGAGCACACAGACACATATAATCAAAGATTTAGTCTGAGATTCACACACAGATTAACATACATACACAGTTACATTGATTAACATACACGCACAGATTCACACACACTAGACTGACACACATGCACATATACATACAATAATACATACAAATGTGCAGATGCATACACCAATACAAATAAAAACTAACACACATGCACAGATGCATACACACACAAACACTGACATAGATGCATACACCAATACACACAAAAACACACATGTGCAGATGCATAAACTGACACACATGCACAGATGCATACACCAATACACACAAAAACACACATGTGCATAAACTGACACACATGCACAGATGCATACATTTGGCACACACAAATACTAACTCACATAGACATACTTACCCTCTGTCTCAGTTCAGCTCTCTCTCCTGTGGTCTTGTAGTGCACATTTTAACTGCCTCCCCCTGGATCCCAGTATGGCTCCAAAGGAGCTTGCCTCCAACGCTTGCATGACGGGACTCCATGGGACTTCCTTCCCTGGTGGTCCAGTGCTTCTGCTGGCTCCTATATATTCCCTGGTGGTCCAGTGCTAATATTATTATTAATTTTTTTTTTTAAAAATTAAGCGCCAACAAGTTCCGCGCTGTACAATGGGTGAACTAAATGACAAGTATTTTTAACCAGACGAGTTGGACACACAGGAACATAGGGATTGAGGGCCCTGCTCAATGAGCTTACATGCTAGAGGGAGTGGGGTAATGTGACACAAAAGGTAGGGTAGAGTAGAAAAGTAGGTTGTTAGAATGGTCTTCATTGAGGGCTTATAGTTTTATTTTGATAACAGTTTCAGGATGGGAATCAGGGTGCCGGGAGGAAAGTTGTTCACAGTTTTATTGATATGCTTTCCAAAACAAGTAAGTTTTCAAAGATTTTTTAAAGGAATGGAGATTGGGTGAAATTCTAACAGAGAGGGGAAGGGCGTTCCAAAGGAATAGTGCAGCCCTAGAGAAGTCTTTAAGGTGAGCGTCAGATGTTGGAATACAAATAGAGGTTAGACGTAGGTCTCTGGCAGAGCATGGGGGCCTAGATGGGACATATTTGTGTATTAGTGAGGATAAGTAGGTCGGAGCAGCATTGTATAGAGATTTGTAAGCAAGTATCAGGATCTTAAATTGAGTCCTTTATCTGACGGGAAGCCAATGTAGGGACTGACAAAGGCGGGAGTTGTGGGAGGTGCGGGCGGACAGGAAAATGAGCCTCGCCGCTGCATTATTTATACACTGTAACGGGGCAAGTTGGGAACACGTAAGACCACTGAGAAGTGGATTACAGTAAAGGAGAGAGAGGACAGGGGCATGGACAAGCACCTTTGCTGTATCAGGCATTAAATAGACTATGTCTTCTTTTAAATGTAGTCTCCTCCTTTACGGTGTTTATTCCCTTTATGTATTTAAATGTTTCTATCATATCCCCTGTCTCGTCTTTCCTCCACATTCTTTTAACCTTTCCTTGTAAGATTTATCCTGCAATCCATGAACCAGTTTAGTAGCCCTTTTCTGAACTCTCTCTAAGGTATCAATATCTTTCTGAAGATACGGTCTCCAGTACTGCGTACAATACTCCAAGTGAGGTCTCACCAGTGTTCTGTACAATGGCATGAGCACTTCCCTCTTTCTACTGCTAATACCTCTCCCCGTACAACCAAGCATTCTGCTAGCATTTCCTGCTGCTCTATTAGATTGTTTGTCTACCTTTAAAGCGGCACTGTCATGCCGAACTTACCTTTCCCCAATCGATTCCTCTTCTCTCCCTCTCTCAGGATCTGTTCTTCTTTTCTTCCTATCTGCTATAGTTTTCTTTAAAACTTAAGAAAAAGTATGGACTATTTCTCTTCTGGAGGTTTCCTACGCAGTGACCAGCGGTGACCAGCGGAGGAGCAAAGAGTGCTTCGTTTCCGGTGGTCACAGCAATTTTCCCATGATCCTTAGCTTTCCTCCCTGTTCCCACGATGCTTCCTGTCACTTAGACAGAATGCCGGCAAAACTGCCGAATTGCGTTCTAACAGTTTCTCCATTCGTGTTAGAACGCAATTCGGGACTTTGTTCGGATCGGAATTTCATTCGAATGAATGAAACTCCGATCCTATTCATTGCTGTGGCTGCATCTTGCAGCCGCTTAGTAGATAACACCCTAATTCCCACGGTATTAGGAAGCTATCTACTAAAAGGCTGAAAGACCTAAATTGGTCTTTCAGTCAAATTTACTAATACTAAGTAAAGATTACTTAGTATTAGTAAATAATATGCCCCTACTCGCTATACCGAGAGTAGGGGCATGTCTAGTAAGCAGTGAGCAGCCTGTGGCTGCTCACTGTAAAAAAAAACAGTGAGCAGCCACAAACACACAAAAAACAACAACAACCTATTGGCCCCACCCCTGTGCGACGGGTGGGGGCCCTAAATCGCAATGGGGGGGACTTATTGTCAAACCCCCGCCCCCACCCCTGAGCGGTGGGTGGGGGCCCTATATAAGAATGGTGGGGGGGGACCTACTGTCCTCCCCCCCGGCCCCCACCCCTGAGCGGTGGGTGGGGGCCCTAAAAAACAATAAGGGGGGGGACCTACTGTCCTCCCCCTCTGGCCCCCACCCCTGAGCGGTGGGTGGGGGCCCTAAATAAAAATCCCCCCCCCCCAATCAAGGTGACTAGGGGTCCCAAGCCCCTAGTCAACCCCCCCCCCCCCAAATAAAACTATCCCCTACCTACCCCCCTCACCCTAAAAATAGTGAGGGGGGAATAAAATAACTAACCTGTAAAGAAAAATTCAACTTACCATTTGACGTCTTCTTTTTTCTAAAATCTTCATTTTTCAGCCCCCAAAAAAGGGCAAATAAAAAACCATCATACCCGTCGAATTTAAAATAAAACAAAAAACCAGAGCGCAAAAAAAAAATCCTGACAAAAAAGAAAAAACCCGACGCTTAAAAAATTAATCCATCTTCACCCATGGAGGGCCCCGCGCAGACTGAGCTCTGCAGGGCGGGGGAAGGCTTATAAAGCCTTGCCCTGCCCTGCAATTGGGCTAAGAACACTCTGATTGGCTGGTTTAAGCCAATCAGAGTGCTCTTTGTCATTACACAGCGTGGGAAAATTCCAAAGAACTTTCTCACGCTGTGTAAAATGACACAGAGCACTCTGATTGGGTGGCTTGAAATCCATCCAATCACAGTGCTCTGTGTCATTTTACACAGCGTGGGAAAACTTTCCCACGCTGTGTAAAATGACACAGAGCACTGTGATTGGTTAGATTCCAAGCCCACCGATCAGAGTGCTCTTTGTCATTTGACACAGCGTGGAAAAATTCCAAAGAACTTTCCCATGCTGTGTAAAATTACACAGAGCACTGTGATTGGATGGATTTCAAGCAGTGGCGAACATACTGGGGTCGTATGTACCCACTGGGCCAGCCTCTTCTCCTGGGGGGCCCAAGAGCCGGCCACCTCAGGGCCCCCCGAGGCTGGCCCTGCTGTCACCAGGCTGGCGCGCGCGAGTGAGCACTGTCCCCTGTGTGCTCCCTCTTCAGCTCCCTCGCACACCGCACTGATACCGGAGCCGGAAGATGACGCGGTGCGCGAGGGAGCTGAAGAGGAAGCACTCAGAGTGGTCCCTCGCGCGCCCGCAGGACCAGCCAGCCGGGTGACACCACTGGACCCCAGGGAATCCCCTCAGCTCTCCCACAGGTAAGGAGGCTGGGGGGATTAAATAAAAAAAATAAAAAAACGTGTGTGTGTGTGAGTGTATGTTAGTAAGTGTATGTTAATAAGTGTATGTTAGTGAGTGTATGTTAGTGTGTGAGTGAGTGTGAGTGTATGTTAGTGTGTTTGTGTGTGTGAGTGTGAGTGTATGTTAGTGTGTTTGTGTGTGTGAGTGTATGTTAGTGAGTGTGAGTGTATGTTAGTGAGTGTGTGTGTGAGTGTATGTTAGTGAGTGTGTGTGAGTGTATGTTAGTGAGTGTGTGTGTGAGTGTATGTTAGTGAGTGTGTGTTAGAGTGTGTGTCTCTGTGCGTCTGTTAGTGAGTGTGTATGTATGTCTGTCACTGAGTGTGTGTCTGTCAGTAAATGTGTGCGTGTGTGTCTTAAGCACTTACCTTTCTCCAGCGCCGGACTCCCTTGGCGCTGGGGATCTCTCCGCCCCGATCCGACTCTCAGCTCTGAATGCGCATGGGGACTTCCTCTACCCACACAAAGATGGCGGCGCCCTGAATAAAGATCGGGGCAGAAAATAAAGATTAAAAATAGGTAATATGGGGGGTTTAGGGGCATTTGGGGGTGACTAGGGGGTCAATTGGATGAAGTGGAGGCAGGAGGGGGGGGTTAAAAAAAAAAAACGGGATTTGGCCATGATAGTGCCGCTTTAAGTCATCAGAAATAATTACCCCTAAATCCCTTTCCTCAGATGTTGAGGCTAGGACTCTATCAAATATTCTGTACTCTGCCCTTGGGATTATACGTCCAAGATGCATTATCTTGCACTTATCCACATTAAATGTCAGTTGCCACAACTCTGACCATTTTTCTGGTTTACCTAAATCATTTGCCATTTGGCTTATCCCTCCTGGAACATCAACCCTGTTATATATCTTTGCATCATCAGCAAAAAGGCATACCTTACCATCGAGACCTTCTGCAATATCACTAATAAAAATATTAAAGAGAATGTGTCCAAGTACAGATCCCTGAGGTACCCACCTGGTGACAAGCCCATGTGTAGCAGAGACCTAGTTTCTCATAGATGTCTCCGCTGGTATTTCCATAGAAATGCAGGAACAAGAATTTAACCCAGGATAATCAGCATTAGCATCAGTTAGTGTGAGTGTATGTTAGTGTGAGTGTATGTTAGTGTGAGTGTATGTTAGTGTATGGTAGTGTGAGTGTATGTTAGTGTGAGTATATGTGAGTGTGTGTGTAAGTGTATGTTAGTGTGTGTGTATTAGTGTGTGTATGTTAGTGTGTGTGTGAGTGTGTATGTTAGTGTGTGTGAGTGTATGTTACTGTGTGTGAGTGTATGTTAGTGAGTGTGTATTTATGTCTGTCACTGAGTGTGTATGTATGTCTGTCACTGAGTGTGTGTCTGTCAGTAAATGTGTGCGGACTCCCTTGGTGCTGGGGATCTCTCCACCCCGATCCGCCCCAGCCTCCTTACCTGTGGGAGAGCTGAGGGGATTCCCTGGGGTCCAGTGGTGTCACCCGGCTGGCTGGTCCTGCGGGCGCGCGAGGGAGCACTGTCCCCTGTGTGCTCCCTCTTCAGCTCCCTCACTGATACCGGAGCCGGAAGATGACGTAATCTTCCGGCTCCGGTATCAGTACGCGGCGCGCGAGGGAGCTGAAGAGGAAGCACTCAGGGGAGAGTGCTCCCTTGCGCGCCCGCAGGACCAGCCAGCCGGGTGACACCACTGGACCCCAGGGAATCCCCTCAGCTCTACCACAGGTAAGGAGGCTGGGGGAATTAAATTAAAAAAAAACAAAAAAAACGTGTGTGTGTGAGTGTATGTTAGTGAGTGTATGTTAGTGAGTGTATGTTAGTGAGTGTATGTTAGTGTGAGTGTATGTTAGTGTGTGTGTTAGTGAGTGTATGTTAGTGTGTGAGTGTGTGTGAGTGTATGTTAGTGTGTTTGTGTGTGTGAGTGTATGTTAGTGAGTGTGAGTGTATGTTAGTGAGTGTGTGTGTGTGTGAGTGTATGTTAGTGAGTGTGTGTGAGTCTATGTTAGTGAGTGTGTGTGTGTGTGAGTGTATGTTAGTGAGTGAGTGCGTGTTAGTGTGTTAGAGTGTGTGTCTCTGTGCGTCTGTTAGTGAGTGTGTATGTATGTCTGTCACTGAGTGTGTGTTTGTTAGTAAATGTGTGCGTGTGTGTCTTAAGCACTGACCTTTCTCCAGCGCCGGACTCCCTTGGCGCTGGGGATCTCTCCGCCCCGATCCGACTCTCAGCTCTGAATGCGCATGCGTGGCAAGAGCCACGCGCGCATTCAAACCGCCCATAGGAAAGCATTACTCAATGCTTTCCTATGGACGTTCAGCGTCTTCTCACTGTGATTTTCACAGTGAGAATCGCAGAAAATCCTCTAGCGGCTGTCAATGAGACAGCCACTAATGGCTGGATTAACCCTCAGTGAAACATAGCAGTTTCTCTGAAACTGCTATGTTTTCAGCTGCAGGGTTAAAACTAGAGAGACCTGGCACCCAGACCACTTCATTGAGCTGATGTGATCTGGGTATCTGTAGTGGTCCTTTAAGTGTATGTATTTATGCTTGCACTGACGTACATACCGCGGTCGCAGGGGTCGCAGCCCTGTGACCAGGTACCCGCAGCCATGTGTTGCGCCCCTGCCCGCGCAGAGTAAGCGCGCGCGTGGGGGGGCCCACGGATCAGTTATCGCACCGGGGCCCCCATGGGTTGTGTGCACGCCACTGATTTCAAGCCACCCAATCAGAGTGCTCTTTGTCATGTTACACAGCATGGGAAAATTCCAAAGAACTTTCCCACGCTGTGTAAAATGACACAAAGCACTCTGATTGGGTGGCTTGAAATCCATCCAATCACAGTGTTCTGTGTAATTTTACACAGCGTGGAAAGTTCTTTGGAATTTTCCCACACTGTGTAAAATGTCAAAGAGCACTCTGATTGGCTTAAACCAGCCAATCAGAGTGTTCTTAGCCTAATTGCAGGGCGGGGCAAGGCTTTATAAGCCTTCCCCCGCCCTGCAGAGCTCAGTCTGCGCGGAGCCCTCCATGGGTGAAGATGGATTAATTTTTTTAGCGTCGGGTTTTTTCTTTTTCGTCCGGATTTTTTTTTGCGCTCGGGTTTTTTATTTTATTTTAAGTTCGACGGGTATGATGGTTTTTTTATTTGTGATTTTAGAAAAAAGAAGAATTTTTCTTTACCGGTTAGTTATTTTATTCCCCCCTCACTATTTTTAGGGTGAGCGGGGTAGGTAGGGGATAGTTTTATTTGGGTGGGGGGGGGGGGGGGTGACTAGGGGCTTGGGACCCCTAGTCACCTTTGATTGGGGGGAGGTTTGTTTTATGGCCCCCACCCTCTGCCCAGGGGTGGGGGTGGGGAGAACAGTAGGTCCCCCCCCTCATTATTTTTATGGCCCCCACCCAACGCTCATGGGTGGGGGCGGGGGGGAGGACAGTAGGTCCCCCCCCATTGTGATTTATGGCCGGGGGGTAGGACAGTAGGTCCTCCCCCCCTCATTATCTTTATGGCCTCGACCCGTAGGCTGCTCACTGTTTAGTGGACATGCCCCTACTCGCGGTATAGCGAGTAGGGGAATTGGGGAGATTCTAATCTCCCTTATGCTATTATGGGGGTCATATTGACCCCCATAGAGTGAGGGGGGAGGACATAGGGGGCTTAGGAAGTGGTGGGGAGCACAGCACCCTGCCGCTTCTATCTGTACATATTACAAGGAGGGAGCTGCGCGCAGGTAGCTACCTCCTTGTAATAAACTGAACGAACAAACGAACACTGATATTTGGTATTTGTTTGTTCGTCTGATTTTTTCTATTCATTCATTCGGCTCTCTGATGAATGAATGAATAGATGAAATTCCCGTTCGCATGTCCAGGTGTTTCACTGGGCATGTGCGGGAATCTCACAGTCTGTCTAGTGTGGGCAGATGACGTGACCCACGGGGACTTCCTCTACCCACACAAAGATGGCGGCGCCCTGAATAAAGATCGGGGCAGAAAATAAAGATTAAAAATAGGTAATATGGGGGGTTTAGGGGCATTTGGGGGTGACTAGGGGGTCAATTGGATGAAGTGGAGGCAGGAGGGGGGGGGTTAAAAAAACAAAAAACAAAACGGGATTTGGCCATGATAGTGCCGCTTTAAGTCATCAGAAATAATTACCCCTAAATCCCTTTCCTCAGATGTTGAGGCTAGGACTCTATCAAATATTCTGTACTCTGCCCTTGGGTTTTTACGTCCAAGATGCATTATCTTGCACTTATCCACATTAAATGTCAGTTGCCACAACTCTGACCATTTTTCTGGTTTACCTAAATCATTTGCCATTTGGCTTATCCCTCCTGGAACATCAACCCTGTTACATATCTTAGTATCATCAGCAAAAAGGCATACCTTACCATCAAGACCTTCTGCAATATCACTAATAAAAATATTAAAGAGAATGGGTCCAAGTACAGATCCCTGAGATACCCCCCTGGTGACAAGCCCATGTGTAGCAGAGACCTAGTTTCTCATAGATGTCTCCGCTGGTATTTCCATAGAAATGCAGGAACAAGAATTTAACCCAGGATAATCAGCATCAATAATATAAGAAGTAATCCAAGAGAATCCCATCACCTTTCCCAATGACTGGACAACACACAGTATCAGGAGCAGAACTGAAGATTTATTCCACATATTCAGCTTTTAAGCAATTCTCCCATGCAAGGGAGACACCTACAATAATTATACAGTAAACCAATCATACAAGAGTTACCACCCCCACATCTCCTCCCCTCAGCATGACACATAATACCATTATACAGGACACATTTCTCCCCGTTTTCTGGATGTACCCCTAATACCAGAGATACACACCTAAATATTACATCCCCTGGTAGCCCTGATCTGGGTGAGCAACATACTCAAAAATCACCCAGATGGGACCAGGGGTTAACCCATATAAAGGTACAGTACCAGCTAGCCATGCTCTGTTCTGGCACTCATGGGGTTAACCCATATAAAGGTACAGTACCAGCTATCCATGCTTCCCTCTGGCACTCACAGGGTTAACCCATATAAAGGTACAGTTCCAGCTAGCCATGCTCTGTTCTGGCACTCACAGGGTTAACCCATATAAAGGTACAGTACCAGCTAGCCATGCTTCCCTCTGGCACTCACAGGGTTAACCCATATAAAGGTACAGTACCAGCTAGCCATGCTCTGTCCTGGCACTCACAGGGTTAACCCATATAAAGGTACAGTACCAGCTAGCCATGTTTCCCTCTGGCACTCACAGGGTTAACCCATATAAAGGTATAGTACCAACTAGCCATGCTCCCCTCTGGCACTCACAGGGTTAACCCATATAAAGGTACACTACCAGCTAGCCATGCTTCCCTCTGGCACTCACAGGGTTAACCCATATAAAGGTACAGTAACAGCTAGCCATGCTCCCCTCTGGCACTCACAGGGTTAACCCATATAAAGGTACAGTACCAGCAACCATGCTCCCCTCTGGCACTCACAGGGTTAACCCATATAAAGGTACAGTACCAGCTAGCCATGCTTCCCTCTTGCACTCACAGGGTTAACCCATATAAAGGTACAGTACCAGCTAGCCATGCTCCCCTCTGGCACTCACAGGGTTAACCCATATAAAGGTACAGTACCAGCTAGCCATGCTCTGTTCTGGCACTCACAGGGTTAACCCATATAAAGGTTCAGTAACAGCTAGCCATGCTCTGTTCTGACACTCACAGGGTTAACCCATATAAAGGTACAGTACCAGCTAGCCATGCTCCCCTCTGGCACTCACAGGGTTAACCTATATAAAGCTACAGTACCAGCTAGCCATGCTTCCCTCTGGCACTCACAGGGTTAACCCATATAAAGGTACAGTACCAGCTAGCCATGCTCTGTCCTGGCACTCACAGGGTTAACCCATATAAAGGTACAGTACCAGCTAGCCATGCTCTGTTCTGGCACTCACAGGGTTAACCCATATAAAGGTACAGTACCAGCTAGCCATGCTCTGTTCTGGCACTCACAGGGTTAACCCATATAAAGGTTCAGTAACAGCTAGCCATGCTCTGTTCTGACACTCACAGGGTTAACCCATATAAAGGTACAGTACCAGCTAGCCATGCTCCCCTCTGGCACTCACAGGGTTAACCTATATAAAGCTACAGTACCAGCTAGCCATGCTTCCCTCTGGCACTCACAGGGTTAACCCATATAAAGGTACAGTACCAGCTAGCCATGCTCTGTCCTGGCACTCACAGGGTTAACCCATATAAAGGTACAGTACCAGCTAGCCATGCTCTGTTCTGGCACTCACAGGGTTAACCCATATAAAGGTTCAGTAACAGCTAG
This sequence comes from Pelobates fuscus, assembly GCF_036172605.1. Lineage (NCBI taxonomy): Eukaryota > Metazoa > Chordata > Amphibia > Anura > Pelobatidae > Pelobates > Pelobates fuscus. Next base: position 58,551,714 of record NC_086321.1, read on the forward strand.
CCATGCTCTGTTCTGACACTCACAGGGTTAACCCATATAAAGGTACAGTACCAGCTAGCCATGCTCCCCTCTGGCACTCACAGGGTTAACCTATATAAAGCTACAGTACCAGCTAGCCATGCTTCCCTCTGGCACTCACAGGGTTAACCCATATAAAGGTACAGTACCAGCTAGCCATGCTCTGTCCTGGCACTCACAGGGTTAACCCATATAAAGGTACAGTACCAGCTAGCCATGTTACCCTCTGGCACTCACAGGGTTAACCCATATAAAGGTACAGTACCAACTAGCCATGCTCCCTTCTGGCACTCACAGGGTTAACCCATATAAAGGTACAGTACCAGCTAGCCATGCTTCCCTCTGGCACTCACAGGGTTAACCCATATAAAGGTACAGTAACAGCTAGCCATGCTCCCCTCTGGCACTCACAGGGTTAACCCATATAAAGGTACAGTACCAGCAACCATGCTCCCCTCTGGCACTCACAGGGTTAACCCATATAAAGGTACAGTACCAGCTAGCCATGCTTCCCTCTGGCACTCACAGGGTTAACCCATATAAAGGTACAGTACCAGCTAGCCATGCTCCCCTCTGGCACTCACAGGGTTAACCCATATAAAGGTACAGTACCAGCTAGCCATGCTCTGTTCTGGCACTCACAGGGTTAACCCATATAAAGGTTCAGTAACAGCTAGCCATGCTCTGTTCTGACACTCACAGGGTTAACCCATATAAAGGTACAGTACCAGCTAGCCATGCTCCCCTCTGGCACTCACAAGGTTAACCTATATAAAGCTACAGTACCAGCTAGCCATGCTTCCCTCTGGCACTCACAGGGTTAACCCATATAAAGGTACAGTACCAGCTAGCCATGCTCCCCTCTGGCACTCACAGGGTTAACCCATATAAAGGTACAGTACCAGCAACCATGCTCCCCTCTGGCACTCACAGGGTTAACCCATATAAAGGTACAGTACCAGCTAGCCATGCTCCCCTCTGGCACTCACAGGGTTAACCCATTTACAGGTACAGTACCAGCTAGCCATGCTTCCCTCTGGCACTCACAGGTTTAACCCATATAAAGGTTCAGTACCAGCTAGCCATGCTCTGTTCTGGCACTCACAGGGTTAACCCATATAAAGGTAAAGTACCAGCTAGCCATGCTCTGTTCTGGCACTCACAGGGTTAACCCATATAAAGGTACAGTACCAGCTAGCCATGCTTCCCTCTGGCACTCACAGGGTTAACCCATATAAAGGTACAGTACCAGCTAGCCATGCTCTGCATCTCCCAGCTTCCTCCTACCCCCAGTATCTGACTCCTGAAGATGGTTAGTCACACACACTCTTGTCCTTCCTGTAATTGGTTCCCTTCAGTTGTCACTTAGCGGTGAACATTCTAGCCCCGCCCCTTTCCCTCCTTTCCATCTTCCCCTAGCAGAGTGCTTGCCAGTCCGGCTGGCTGTAGAAAGGGAAGCGGCAGCTGCCGGGAGGTGGGATCTGTCCGAGTCTTATTTTATTAATTATTTAATTATTGCACACAGTGAGCTGGGCAGCCCAAACTTCCTATCTCCTCTCACACTGTGACACTGCTGCCTGTCCCTGCCGCCTAGAGGAGGCCTGAGCCGCATCTGCAGGTGAGAACCAACGGAGGATGTGATTGTAACAGGCCAGTTTCCAGGTTTGGGGTACCACTGATTATTGGGGTACCATTGACTGTGAATCCTATAGGATAAAGTGTTATGGTATGCATCGTGTGATGGAAACTCAGCCCTTCTAATTATCTAATTTTTATTTTTATACTAGGGAGTAGCCCCAGAAAACCATATGATTAGAACCTTTCTTACTCTTAGTACATGGTTCCATAGAACCCTCAGATTCCTTGTCACATGCTGGATTTAGATGTAATAATTACTGTTTCCTGTGTGGGTTTATGTAATAACCATCCCATCTGTTTGGACTTATCTGTTACCCATCTGTGTGCCTGTATCAGTCAATGTGTTAACACAGGACATACCATGGATTTGTCCAATATCTATCTATGTATCAGCACAACAGATGCAGTGATTACTATACACTGATTAGCAGCTCACTCCTCAGGTTAACCCCTTAAGGACACATGACATGTCTGACACGTCATGATTCCCTTTTATTCCAGAAGTTTGGTCCTTAAGGGTTAAAGGGAAGGCATGCAGTGCTGGCATAGCTGTGTGGGTTTTTCTTTTTGTTTTTTCGTTTTTCAGAATTTTCCAGTGAGATCACATCCACATGTATTTTCAGACTTACTTCTTTACACTTATTTTTCTTTCTAGTGCAATAATGCCCCTACCCCCATTTGTGTTTTCAGTGTAATAAATACCCTTAGGTGCTATAAGAACCCACAGGACATGTATACCTACATACATGTACACATTTTTGTATTGTGCCTCTTAGTAGGGTATTTATTTCCTACTTAAAAAAATAAAAAAAAAGTTGTTGTGGTGATAACTGACAAATTTACTGATGCCTTTAGATTAGGAGTGTCCCTCACTGGCCCTCCTGGAATCTAGGCGTATGTTTCATAGAATGATTAATAAATATAGTGCAACAACACATGGAGAGTGTAGGTAGGATAACAACCCATCTTTGGGTGATTTCTATAAAACAGGCATATCCTGCCGAGGGAGCTTATGTTAACCCAAAAACTTTTGAGTGTGCAGATATTATTATTAGTATTATTATTTATATAGCGACAGCAAGCTCCGTAGCGCTGTACAATGGGATATAGACATACCTACCATTTTCATTTGGATGTAAGTCAGTTGTTTTTGTGTTTTGTTTTTTTTTTGTTTTTTCTTTCTGTTTTTTTTTTTTTTTTTCGTCTCCAATCAAATGGTTATGTGTTGACATCTACAGGGCCATTCTTGATTCACATAACCATCATTATTCATTCCATTATCTCCTTTATGAAAGCATTATGTAAAGTAATCTTGCCAGGGCAATGCTGCGAGTCCATTTGTTATTGTGAATGACCTTTCATTTTCTGATTAACAACACTAGAGACACAATCTATAAATAACTACAATTTAGCACGTGAGCACTTCCCATCTGCAAGAATGAACTGGAAAAAACAGATATTGGGTTAAGATTATTGTTGGTGAAACCGAATCACTCTTCCTTCAAAGCTTTGCAATGAGTTTTTTTTTTTTTTTTATGACCTAGGTCAGCATTTTTTTTTTTTGAGTTAATGCCAAAGTGTGTGTTTTTTTTTTTCTGTGTAGTAACCAATTGCACAACAAAGCATGTGGTCAATGACGTAGGAGGGGGAACTGAAATCAGATGCAAAAAAATAAAAAGGGATGTGGGATTGATTAAACAAGGCCTCCCAGAGTCTGTAATGCAGAAGTTCCCTCACCTATATATCATGATGGTGGGTTAAAGACTATTATAGTCAATTTAGAACACCCAGTATTATGTTTCCTCCCCCAAATCCTTCTGAGGGCCATCTGCTCTGTTACATAAGGCTCAGGCTGAATGCTGTGTGTAAAGACATACATTTCTTTTTTTCTAAGGAGATCCTTCGGATAAGCAAGTGGATTAATTCCTTTGTTTTGTTTTTTGGTTTTGTTTCCCTGTGTACAGCAACACAAAAGTTTAAGGATGGCACACCAATTTAAAAGGACAAAGGGTCTATGCATCTAGGTCAGTGGTTGTTAAAATGGCTTTGTCACCCTCTGGAGTCTTTGCATATTTTGCAAAGAACCACGATTGGGGACATCATTGCTTGGGGTTGCGGTGACTTGGGATGCAGTAGAGGTGAGTTATACTTGCCTGATGCTGTCCACCGCCATCTTCACTCTTCAGCTCCTGGTGCTTCATTGGAAGAGCACACCAGTGCGTATTTTGGCACATGCTCAAGAGTACAGCACTGCTATTTATGGAGCCTTCGTAGATATTGTCTTGCGGAAGAGGCATTTTCTCATTTGATACCCAATGTGTAGGGAAACTGCACAAGCTGTGCCAATCAAATAGTAAACGTGCGGTAGGAGGGAATAGAGCATGTATGTTACAGTTTGTGTAACACCCACTAAACCACGCTGTGCCACCTCTGAGGAGGGGGTAAATTTTTACTTAGAACGGATCTGCCACTTTTTAGTGTTTCATAAAGAAATAATCTTTATGAAATACTGATTAAGACGGTGTTGGAATTTCACTGATATTCTAACACAATCCAGAGATACCATAAGACAAAGTAGGGACTAATATGTCTTATGGTAAACCTTGCCTTGAGGTTGACCAAAGGAGAATCTCCGCCATCAACTTTTGCCCAATCCCAGCAGCCATCACAAAGGATGATTTTTTTTGTTTTGTTTTGTTTTTATGGATGATCTTGCGTGATCCTCCATTGACCTCAGTGTTGTACTTGAATGCATGCGCGAGAGTGCAGCACTGACGTGGCTCCTGGCAGCTGGCACACCAGGGAGCCGAAGAGGAGCTTCATCATGAAGATGGCTGCTGCTGCGAGGGACAACCAGCGGTAAGTAAAACTCACTTCCACAGTACCCCACGACCACCAGACCAGTCCATTTCAGGTGTCTTTGTGAATTATGCAAAGACTGCCAAAATTGACAGATCCCTTTTAATAACCCCTAAAGTAATATGTTTTAATTTTGATAATTGATTTGTTCATGGCTTTTAAGGAACAGTAAAGATATTGTTCTTATTTATATAGCGCCAACAAATTCCGCAGCGCTTTACAGTGGGTGGACGAACAAACCTGTAGTTGTAACCAGACAAGTTAGACACACAGGAACAGAGGGGTCGAGGGCCCTGCTCAATGAGCTTACACACTTTAATCCATGCAGATCTGTTCAATAAAATAAGAAAATAACTGTGTTTTCAGAAGCTGTAAATCACATAATGCTGATATAACCTGAGATTTATATCTCTGAGGCAGGATTAGACCTACGGTATCTAAAAAGTATGAATTGACCCAAATAACACAATATATCATACTTTTTAATAATCATTTCCATGGTGCAAAGCATTTGATTTTATTAAACACTCTCTTTTTGTCGTCCTTAATATGTTACTTCAGGAAAATAGTCTACATAGAAATCTAGTGGTGATTGCAACTTGTAATATATCACATTTTTCCTGAAAGGTGCTGTAAATTCCAGATTTGCAATCCGGTATGAAATAGTGGGGGAAGTATGCCCAGAACACCTTGTTAATCTTCGCAATCCTTTTTATTGCAACACATGCCTGGGTAAAGACATTTGGGCCATCACCAAAACAAACTGGTTTTATAGATGAGGTAAAAAGAGTGATGGTGATTAAAGGGGAACTCTAACATAACTGTTACAGCTCACTCTAAGGGTTATGTTGTCTAGATTATTGTAAATGGCATTGCCCATTTTTCAGAAATTTCTGTTTAGGAACAGTTTGACATGTAGTGTGTCTCTTGCCAGGGACCGTCTTTATCCTCTGCCTCCCTGATAATCTATAATTATCAATGAGTCCAAAGTTGGGGTGATCTCCTGGGGGGCCAGGCAGAGCTCTAGTAAAGCTTATATTCTTCCTAAAGAGTTTGACATAAAACTGAGAACTGACACAAGGACAACCGGACAACATAACCAAAACAGTAATCTGTAATGGTTAGCCTGCGTAGTGCCCCTTTAATGGCATGCATCCTTATTGTCCGGTCTGTTCAGATTTCCCAGAGGGAGTCTGGTCCTTAAGGGGTTAATGTGAAGGGCCAGGCATTTCAGCAAGACCTACCTCCACCTGTGCAGTCAGTGGGGGAGGGGGTAAGGCCTTTAGCATTTTGTTCCCTCAGTCCCGTAAATGCTTTTGAAGTGTATGCTGGGGTTAGCAGGACAGTGGAGGCAAAAATAACTCATTTATACTCTTAGCATTTCTGCATAACCTGTGCTGGCATCTTCTGATAATTATCTGCTTGATGGCCAAAATTCTCCCGTGTTTCCTTGAATGCACCTGCGGTATCTGAGGTCACTTACAGATAAGGGAAACATGAATTTACATGGAATGCCAGGCTGTGCCAGCACAGTCTTACATTAGATTAAAAAAAAAACACACCTATATAAGCAGACTTAATAACTAACTTCCTGTTGGCTATTCAATTCTGCCATTTTCTCCAAAATGACAATTCCTCTTTACGAAATAAATTTTATCTTGTATGCTACTTGGCTCTGATTCGATCCTTTCTTCTCGCTCCCAGACAAGTTCTTGTTATCGCTATCTTGAAGCAGAGTTTTGTGTTCCTAGAGTAGATACGTCTCACTTTATTGATCTTGGAAAAAGTTTGCAGGCATCCAGTTACTGCTGTTGCAATCCGTGCAATATAATAATGAAATGAATTAACAATGTGGTTTGGTTGGGATATGTCTGAATAGCCTGGTGTTAAAACTACCCATATACTACAGCTTGCTTCTTGTCACCAGAGCATCAGAATCTGGCTCTTTAGTGGCTGTTTGGCTCTCAGTCTGTTTCCTGATAGCCCCTAGCTTACTGTGTTTATCTACCGGTAATCTTTCTGACTTGGAGCCTCCCTGTAATAGAGGGATCAAGGAAATTGACCTGTAGTTAACAGAAGTAGTTTAGTTCCTGGTTGAAAAGCCGAATTCCTGAGATTTACAGCAGACACTGCTATTCATTATCTTCGTGTAATTAATGTTTAATCCTGGTGTGTGATTAACCCCTTAAGGACACATGCCATGTGTAACATGTCATGATTGCCTTTTATTCCAGAAGTTTGGTCCTTAAGGGGTTAAAAGGAATAGACGCAATGGATTAATGAGTTCAACGAAATCAGAGTACAGATTGTTCTAAGAATTTAAAACTCATTTTATGCATCTAAACCAGGGGTCCTCAAACTCCAGCCCCCCGGATGTTGCTGCCTACAACTCCCATGATTCTTTGAACTACATAGATAGCAAGAGAATCATGGGAGTTGTAGTTCCGCAACATCTGGGGGGCTGGAGTTTGAGGACCCCGATCTAAACAATGCAAAGGGAAACCAACAACAACAAAAAACTATTCCATCTTTGCAGCAAACTCAGGGGTTCTAAATCTGCTCCATTTGTCATAGACATACAGTAAGCGTCTCAGACAATCCTGGTCCTCCTTACGTCGCTTTCTATTGGAGAGCTGCTATACGGTTAGGTGGATGGGAAGTTTTCAAAATGTGGCAAGGGACAGAATTTAATTCACAAAAAAATTAACTAGTTTCAGATCATATTTTAGCTGACTACTGCACTCATTCTAAAATGGTTCTTCCCATCATCAAATTATGAATTTAAAAGAAATCTATTTATTGTGTGTTAATGTTCTGCTATACATTTCTTGTCTGGGGGGTGAGGGGGATCTCTTTCTTTTGGAAAAGAGGTTAGTGGTGGAGCATCATACAATGCGCAAACCGAAGATGATAAGGTTGTTTTGGTACAATTACTTTGTAAAAAAAAAAAAAAAAAAATCAAATGTTTTCAGGGTTTAACTCTTTGAGAATTTGACCTACAATACAGAGTTCTAATCAATCTGGGTGTATTGAGTTAATTAGACTATTGATGCTTCTCCCAATGATGCCTGTGTAATAAAGTGTGACCCTGGTTCCTACAGCGATCGTCCTTCCAGGAAAGCAGTCAATCACTGTAACATCTATTATTTATGCACTTTACCGATCGTACATTCAGGAAGGTGATGTCTGCTTTTTAAAGATTTCGTTTGAGTTTTTCATAACTGCAACAGTTGGCAAGAATAATTGCATGCGCAGGGACTGTTGAATTGTCCATTTATTTAGTACAAGGCTATGTTGCATATTCTCAGTGAAATGTGTCCTGTCTTAGAATAGAATTGATATTCTAAATATATTTCCTACTGTGACTTCAGCTGGGGTTCTTAATTAGTGTAAGTGCGAGTCATTCTAATGTTTAAACCTGATCTTCTGGTTCTACAGACTCCTAGCTTTAAGGACTTTCTTTTGGTATAAATAAAAAATTAGTATTTAAGCACATAGAAATGGTACCTCGTTGTGTTAATAGATCTCTGCCCTCCAGCACATGCATTTTAATATGTACAAGCCTCAATCGATAAAAACATGTTAGAGATGAGTGTTTATATTTATAATCTCCAGTCCAGGTGTGACGTATAGTGCTGGGTTCATCCAGTAGCAGTCTGTGCTCAGTGCATTCCCGGCACAGCCCGATCTTCATCCTTTTGTACAAAACCGTTTTTATATTTTAACGTGCTTTTACATGCAATTTTACATGTGCAAGTAAAAATACGCAATTGATGTACAATTGCAGTGTTCATAAAAAACAAGTGCCTTTTACATGAGAGGTCTGTGTATTCTTTTCAATATCTTTTTCTTTGAGAATGTTAAAAGATTTTTTTCTCACAATGTGCATGACTTTTGTGTGAGACTGGAATGTGTGAAGTCCTCCTTCATCTCTTTTCTGTTCTATCCTCTAAACCACTTGTCAAATATCCACATTGTATAATTGTAAAGCACTCCACAATATGTTTATGTTCTGTAAATGCTGCTAATTACAATTAATAATCTATTTGAAGATTTATAATCTTGTAAACCAGCATGAATGTTTGAATTTCAATATTCTTAACCTCACCCAACTGTACTTACTTTTTTTTTTTAATATTTTTTTTTTTTAAGACCTATAAAAATGTTATCCAGATTGAGAGTAGTCGCAAGCAGAAGTCTGCCAGCATGTCGGACTGTGCACACCAAAGAGAAGGGCAAAGCTCTTATGTTAAATCCAAGGACAAACAAGGTATGTGAAATTGAGGTCTCTGTAATATGGGGGGCTTTATTCTGTCCTAAACACGGTGTATTATGTTTGTTTATGTATAAAACACTTTATGGACTAACATTATATGTCTCCCTATAATGCATTGCCGTTTTCATTGTATTTATTTTTTTAAGTGTATAGTTTCTTCACCCAAAGAGGCTAGTTGCTAATCTGAGGTGAAAAGTCTCAGGAATCAGACGTTGTCTTAGCCAAAAAGTTGCAATTCTTTTGTCCGTTTTCCACAATTCCCAAGTTTAGCTACAAAACTCTATATACATGGACATTTATGTATGTGTGTGTGTGTGTGTGTGTATATATATTACATTACATCCAGCTACATCTGTAGATATAGACTGATATATATAGCTGTTTCTATATAGATGTAGAAGGATGATTTATACAGAGAGAGGTAACTAATGATCTCAAAGCTTGCGTCTTATCTGTTTGTGCCTAAACCAGTCAGGTCTTATCAGATAAGTTGTGTATTTTTTTTTAATTTTTTTTACATTTTAATTCCCTGTAATCTGCTAAACACAAATGAGCCAATATTAAGTTTAAAATATTGTCATCCTCTACCCTCCAATCGCTGCATTTATTTATTCAGGCCTTCCGTGAGATGTTGTTTGATTGTGCTGCTTTGGAACATAAAATGAGAGGACCTTTATGAAAAGTTCTTGAATACAACAAAGGGCTTATTGCTGTATGTAATTTATTTTCCCTCTAACATCACTTTCTTTGCATAAGAAATACCTGTGCTTTTAATTGGCCGCAGACCATAACACCAACATTATATTTGTATAACAAGATAATTCCCTTAAATTATTTTTGCATTTTCAACATTTCACACTTAACATTTTTGCAGAAACAGCTGAATGAAAACCATGGCTGACTTGGGGATTTTTTTTTTAATTTAGCTACTGTAGCCTAACTTTGAATTCTTTATAATTCATACTGTTGTGAGCTGTGTAAGCAACTAAAATGTTATTCAAAACGGCTTCTAGAATGTAAACACCGGCATTGCTAAAACCCGCTGCCCGCATAGCAGAATGTTTCAATCAATTCTTTTTTTTCTGGATATAGGGAATGGCATTTACTTTACAAGAAAGGCAAATCCTTGGACTTCAGGGACTCTTACCTTCCAAAATAGAGACCCAAGACATTCAAGCTGCTCGATTTCACAAGAACCTGAGAAAAATGGAGGACCCTTTAGAAAAGTATGTATTCCAAACGAGTTTCCATCAATAAAATATATACTTAATGCTTATTGGTAGAAACATCTTATAATGGATAGCAACAGACTGGTGAATAAAACATAAGATGTAGCCTTGACACCATGACATCCCCTGGATCTTCCAGTACCATTCCAGCATGCAGCTAGTAGGCCTCTGTCTGTTTTTGGGTTTTCTTATTGGAGACCCACCATAAGGACCAAAGGTTGCTTTTTGCGGTCATTACACTCTGTTTCTTAAGGCCGAATGGAATGTCGAGCTTGTTTAGAATTGATGCATTGAGTTGGTCATTCCATTTTGGAATGGGATCTTTAAATGTCCTATGTGAGTTTAGGCTCACTTGTGTTTGTATAAGGCTATTACTGGGTGTCGGTTGCCAGCTTGGCCATGCTGAAGAAGTTCTTTGTAGGCCATTCTGACCTTCTTTTAGCAGCACTGCTTTCCCATCACCCCAACTTATTGCTTGCAGTGCTTATTTACCTCCCCTCTCTCCATATAGAGGAGCATCTTTTGACCATCTACCAGCCCGGAAATATTATCAGTAACTATAGCAGCCTGGCCCCAACCCCCTAAAGTGTAAAAATATATATTTTTTTATTTTATTTGTAAAACATACATTATCCACCCTTGTTGAGTAGTGTCACAAGGTGTATATTTTATTTTATTATTTTAAAATACTAATTAATGACATTTGGACATGATAAAACCTGAATAATCACTAAAATGACCACAGAAAAAATATAGGCTTAACATGTTATGTGTTGTATTTCTCAAGAGGTTTTACAATCTTTTTCAGTAATATCATATTTACAGTGACTTTTACAATCTTTCTGTTCTATCTTTTTTATGCCATTTTTTTTAGATACATTTACGTAATGGGAATTCAGGAGCGAAATGAGAAGCTCTTCTATAGAATTTTGCAGGATGATATTGAACGATTAATGCCAATTGTCTACACGCCCACAGTCGGTCTGGCCTGCTCGCAGTACGGACACATATTCCGTAGGCCAAAGTAAGTATATATTAAACGAAGACCAAAACAAGTTCTGTTACAGGGGTTTAGTTAGAATATTATGGAAGTTAAAAACAGCTGATTAATCACTGTCTACACCATCCAGCTGACTTGTCTGGTCTACTCAATACTCTAGGAACGTTTTGAAAGACTTGAGATGGGAACTGAAAGTAGTCACATCTCTTCATTTTGAATAACCGTCAGTCATGTAGGAAAACCCAACATATGAGCACAGTGGTACTTTAATATAATACAGTAATGGCACTGTTACAGGAACAAGGTTTACTGGTCTCCAGCTTGGGATCCAGACCTTTCCATATGCTTACAGTGAGATGTCACCTCTTTTGACTGCTCCTTGCATACTGAAGTCAATACCTCTGGGTGCCCCCCACCTGCTTGGAGATACTTTGTACATTTAGTAAATGTGATGCCTTAAATGATTTATTGGAAGCACAGGTGTGTCTCTTCCTGTCTTTCTGTGTTACACTGTATCAGGTGACCTGGGAGAGAAGCTTGACAAAACTATGAAAGCGTATACATAACCTTTTATTTCTTTCCCCAGGGGGCTTTACATTTCAATATTCGACAAAGGACATATCCGATCAATCTTAGACAACTGGCCGGAAACCGATGTAAAGGTAAGATGAAGGGTCCTATATTTTAATTGTGCCCTACTAGTGAGCTACATAGCACTTTTTTAGTGCTTTTAGTTAAACTTTTTACCTACATGTAGTGTTATCAGCAGGCACTTGTTAGCAGGATAGACTATGGGTACCAAGATGTATCTGGTCCACTTATGGAACTGTAGAAACCTATAGGGACAATGTGGGCACCATGACGGCTTTGTCTCATTAAAAGTGGCTATAGTGTCTGCAGTCCCTTGGTTCTGTTCTTCTATTCAGCATTAAACATTTTTTAATGTTTAGTTCTAGAAAGAATCTCTAACAACCCACCTCATCTGTGCTGCTTGGGCTAATAAGTAAGCACTAGTATGAGCATCTGTGATTTGGATGATGGCGTCAGCTGATCACAATCAGCCAGTCAGTGCCATGGCCGCAACCAATCGGTGTGACTACAAGGAAATGTGCAAACTGTGTCTTAGCTATGCCTTCTGTGAGGGCAGGGTTATGAGGAGCTAGGGACTCTCATTCAGTGTTACACTATTCAAAAATGGATTCACACTGAATGGAGGGACAGTGCCAGGGGATTCCAGACACCATAACTACTATAATTTGCTCCAGTGGTTATGGTGTCAGAAGTGCCTTGGCTCGCCTCAATTCAAACCTCATTGGCCGAGGGCCATCTCATTGGCTGAGGGCCATTTCCTTTTCTATTCCTACTCCACTGGAACAAATGGTTTGATGATGGAGAGATCCTAAGCATGTGAGGTTGGGGGCTTTGGTGCAGTCTCCCATTCCTTGGTTTGAAAAAGCCCTATATTGCAGGAGGTGGGCGGCCGTGCCTGGAGACCACCAGGTAAGAAGTCAGTTTTATAAATGATGAGTTCTATAAATTATCCGTTTTTGAGATTGTTCTTTTTGTTCGTTCCAGGCTGTTGTAGTAACTGATGGCGAAAGAATTCTGGGTCTCGGAGACCTTGGAGTTTATGGAATGGGAATACCAGTGGGAAAATTGTGTCTGTATTCTGCATGTGGTGGAATTCGGCCTCAGAAATGCCTTCCTGTCGTTATCGATGTCGGCACTGATAATGAGGTAAATATTTATATTACGATCATATACAGTGCCAATCTATTTTCTTTTACACAAATCCCTCTCCATACACTAATTTGTTATGCATAACTAGTTCACCAATCACATAAACATGCCTAAGTATCACACATATAGAACTACTCACAGAACACACACATACATGCACAACTACAGATACCCATTCACACTGGCAAACACACACACTTATTTCCTGGGGCTTTGCTGCAGACTCTGCTGCCCCTCTTAAAGTGCTGCCTGGGTTCCATGGACCCACACAGAGACTACTTAAGACCTGGCCCAGAGTGCGGGCATTCACCCTTATACTTGTAAAATGCAGGTTTAACCCCTTAAGGACCAAACTTCTGGAATAAAAGGGAATCATGACATGTCACACATGTCATGTGTCCTTAAGGGGTTAAGCTTAACAAAGCCAAATTATTTCATAGACCGAGCCTGTGGAAAAGTGTACCACATACCTACCAATTTATCTACTGCATACTGGTGCAAGTTCTAGAATATCTAGATTAAACTGTGCCTGGTCTTGTGCTTTTAGTGAACTGAGTGAACTTGCAGCCCTTTGCACAGTAGTCGGTCAATGCAGCAAGCTGGTTGCGCACACAGTGCTTTCTATTCTCATGTGCCACTGGTACATCTGTATTAGAAGACAAGCTAACCACCATACATTAAGACAGCCATGTTAAACCTAGTCCAGATTTTCCATAGAAGCCACAAGGCACATCGCTATAGTAACATGGTTCCTAACTAGTATATTTAAAACCTGATTCCAACTAAAGATAAACATTTAAAAAGTGTAAGATGGGGATTAAAAAAAACAAACAAACATTTTTTTTAAAGTGACACTAACACTTCAATGAAGAAAGCGTTCAAGCTTTGACATGATTTTAGATGTATTGTTGGATTTCTTTTACTCACAATGTGTCGGTATTTTGTCAATGACCTTCATGAGAATGAATGCAGTAATAACGTATATTCAGATAAATCTGTACACTTGGCATTTAGTTTATTAACATTAAAATGCAAAGCTATTTAATCTGGCTGATTGTGTACTGTTTGTCCTTAAATGGTACACCCCATGGTAAGTGATTTTGGAAGATTTTTTTTTTTTTGCATGATTCAGATAGGCCAATATTGACCTAAGGTGAATCGATAAGACGTCATTGGTTTCACTTACAGAATGCATGAGTCCTATGAGTTTCTCTGTGCCAGAAGGGTGAGATCTGCGTGCTGGTGCACTATGCTTTGTCGCTGTAAGGGTTAATAATGAAATAGCATGTGTTGTATTGTAGCACTGTATAATTGCAGGCATTTACTATGCAGTCATTTTACTTCTTTCCTCTAGACATTGCTGAAGGACCCGTTCTATATGGGACTTTACCAGAAGAGGGATCGCACTGAGCTGTACGATGAACTCATAGATGAGTTTATGGACGCTGTCACAGACCGGTAAGGGAAAGTACCATAAGGCCGGCAAAGCATCATGGGACTTGTAGTTTTCAAAACCTGTTGGTCAGGTTTTTTTGCAGCTCCTGGTCTTAGACATTCATCTTTTCTCTTAAATGTCTAATTTTTGGCTAGTATAGGATCTCCCTATTAAATATAGAAGCCCTATATATACCTAGCTGGAAAGCTAATCTGATCTGGGTTTTGTTCAGATCTATTTTTTTTTTTTCTTTAGAATTCCTTTTTACACATAACCCCAATCCCGCCCTTCTAACATAGTTACACAATAATAAAGATAATGTAGAGGAGAGCAATCCTATTTAGAACTCTCATTATTTCTCATAATACTATGATTACTATGTATTTAGTGCAGGACTGGGATTATGTAACATAGCAATTGTAGACTGAAGCAGTTATAGTAGAAAATAATCTAATGTCCTTGTTTATTGCTTCCTATATAGAACTTAATAATTGCTTGTCATTAAAAACCCTTGTGCTTAGTAACTTCTAATTTAGTTTTTGGTTTTTTTTATGTCAATCATTTTTGTATTTTTTTTGAGATGATAGGATGTAACACATGGCTGAAAATACCAGTTTGTGACAGTAAGCAAATTCTAACTAACCCATCTACATTGCATAATATAGGTTAAACTGGTTCATTTAAAGCATCTTGTTTTAGAATAGATCAATAGGAGGTGAATAGTGTGCTCATAGCTCAAACCATTTGTAAGGTTTGTTAACAGGCTATAGCTTAATAGGTTTACTGACAAATCTTAATGTGTATCACTGTGTGTTGTATCGACCATAAGGGGACCATTGTTAGACATGTAACTAGCCCCAAACTAGGGAGGGTTTGCCCTGGTGAAGGCCGGGAGCACTGATTAAATAAATAGCAATATTAAAGATCCCAGAGACTTGATGTAAATAGTTACATTAACATACAAAGAGCCTTGGGTGGGCCACGATGTTGATGTTAGAACCTTTAGTAACCCCAGAGCATTTGGGTGGGGGGGGATGCTAGGTGAAAAATACCTCCAGATACTAACTAGAACTATATGGGATGGCGGTGTAAGGCTAGTATATTAGAACTGCATAATCAAAAAGAGAAGATGGAAAACAAAATGATTTCCTTTTCTATTCCTACTCCACTGGAACAAATGGTTCAATGGTGGAGAGATCCTAAGCATGTGAGGTTGGGGGCTTTGGTGCAGTCTTCCATTCCCTGGTTTGAAAAAGAATTACCATGTTGCAGAAAAGACGCTGCTAGCGCTGTGGATGATCTAGGGAGCCTATAGACCGGGTTATGCCCTTGGCCTGCATATGTGGAAGGAAGGAAACAAACAAGCATTTCTCCCTCCTCCACATCCTCCAGTACCTCTCTGAGCTTTCTAGTCCTACGCTTGCCATACTCATCCAGGGAGTCAATTCCTGCCTGCATAGTCCCAAAAGATGGTCGAAGGCCCAATACAGCTATATCCTCCTCCGTAGCTTTAATCCGGTCAGTTAGGGCCACACGATCTTCCCAGATATCTCCTTTAGTTGCTGGGGCAGGGTAACCCTTTGTGGGAGCCAGCTGGGTAAGCTGTGTGCATTGTGTGTCCTAAGGCCTCCTCCTCTGAGGAGTGAGCAGGATTCCAGCTGTGGGCCTCTGAGATTGCTGCAACAGGCAACCAATATCTCGGCAAACTTCACTCACGGCTGCTTTAAGCTTTTTCAAGTGTTTGTCTATGTTAGGGAGATACAAATAAAATACAGATCTGTCTTCTTCCTTCGGGTAGGGTCAACACAAATTGGGCTATTGAAGTTGAAAGTCTCGGAGCTCATGCGGCATGCTTGTGTCTCTGTTGCTGGTTGCTTAACCCCCCTTTCTAATTTTGTTTTAATGCACTTGAGATACCTGTTTGTTTTTATCAGATAATCTAGTCTAGTCTAAAGACTGGCTTTTCCATTATTGAGATTTCGACCGATGTAAACTGAGGCTTTATGGAGCAGATTTCTCTCCCTCCTTTTTTCCTTGGGAGAACGTTTAACCCCTTAAGGACCAGACTTCTGGAATAAAAGGGAATCATGACATGTCACACATGTCATGTGTCCTTAAGGGGTTAATATATAAAACTTTTTTTTTTTTTTTTTATTTGGTTTGATTTCTTTGTCATTAATGTTACATATGTATATTACATTAGCAGACTCTGTCCTTAATGACTAATTACTAAAGTATTTTTTAAATCTAATGTAGCACTTTAAAGGAAGCCTCTATGCGCAATATCCTCTTACGCTTAGTGCAGTCACACTCACTGGGTTTTGTCAAACCACTTTCAAATGGTTGGAACAAATAAACTGAGGATTCCCCAGCACCCAACAGCAAAAAAAATCAGTTGTTAGTGGATTTAAAGTCCCACGTTTCTGTAAATGGCCCTTTTTTATAACTCTCCTCCCCCTTAAATCTGATAATGTACCAAAGGATGCATTTTGAGAGATTTTTTTTATGCTGATAATGTGATCTTATATCTTATAGTTATGGCCAAAATACACTCATCCAGTTTGAAGACTTTGGGAACCACAACGCCTTTCGATTCCTTAGGAAATACAGAGAAAAATATTGCACCTTTAATGATGATATTCAAGGTATGAATTTTGTTCATTAGTATTGAATTATGTTGTGTGTTTGGTGGATTTGAAGAAATTTGTTTATTACTGTTCATTTAACAAGTGCTAATAGTATTGTGCTCTTAGTGGCCCAGATATCTGCTGAGATTTCTGTAAAGAAACCTAAAAATAAAAACATTCACAACACTTGGCTAGCTTAACCCTTTCACATCCAAGCTGAAAAATCAACTCTGTGTTAAACTACAAAAACATGATGCTTGGTGAACACAAAGTATGGATAAAAAAAAAAGATTGTCAGGATTGTTTGATTGTGCAAATGGGACATGCACCCCCCTCCCCCACCAAAAAACAAAACAAACCAGACACTGGGATTTCTAGATCGTCAGTGGACTATAGGGATGTCCTCCTCTGATATATAAGAGGGAGAGCAAATTTTCATTTCAATCTCAGTAGAGTGAAGAGGGCGGAAGCCAGATTGAAGAGGGTCAAGAAGAGAGTTGGAATTGAGGAAATCGGATATATATTTTTGTTACTGTATCTCCAGCCAACTTCTGTACTCTATATTCTGTTTTCTATATTATTTACTAACTTTTGGCGCTACGTGTTCCTTTTTATACTTGTCTAGTTCTCCTTTAGGGTTAGAGGGAATCCCCTATTTCAGGTGTGCTGCCTCTTATATGCTTTTTTGTTTAGTTGTTTAGCGCTGTTCCTACCTCGTGTTTGTTTTGTAGTGTATAGTAGAGATTGTCAGTTGTGTTTATACATCAATGGCATGACACAAGGAGCATAATTGAACTGCTCTTTAATACTTTTATGGAGTACCCAGGCATCAGCACAAGGCCTCCTGCAACCACAATTGCGCAGCCACAAGCTAAAAATGTCAGATACTCTGGGTGTCATTTGGGGACAGGATGGATAAGTTTGCTTCTGCGTTGATGACGTTTAACAGTTGTAGCCATGGGGTAATGTTTACTGGTAGCGCAGGGGTTATATATACTATAGTATGTTAGGGTAGTGTGTGACTCATTGCTGACTGAGATTAGTATGAGTTACAATCCCAAGGAGCAGCTAACTGCTGTCACAAATATTGAACAAGTGTCAGTGGGGTGTGTAACTTCCCTTAACTTCGGACAGATTACTGCCCCAACACTGCATGGAGGTTGTCTAAGCATTATATAACCCATTCATTGCAGAAAATAAATGCATAGATGACCTGTATTGTGCTCTAATGTTTCCAGGGACTGCCTCCGTAGCGCTGGCTGGACTGCTCGCAACACAAAATGTCCTCGGAAAACCAATTACCGAGCAAATCGTCCTTTTCCTCGGAGCAGGAGAGGTAGGAATGTTAAATAATGCATTTAATGGAGTGGTAATGTGTGAACTTTATTAATGAAAGTAATTGAGGGTATTTACTAACTCCAAAGGGTATTAAGCATAAATAAATGAACCCACCATTCTGCACAAGTGGTCATTTTAAACACTTTGCAATAAGATATATTCATTATTACTTGTATGCTCTTTCATTTTTGTTCTTATGTTATTCGTTTTTTGTTTTTGTCTGTCTACTTTTTATATGCACTGTTTCATTATTATGTTTTTTTTTTTTTTTAGTCTGTCTACTTTTTATAGGAAAAGTATTCTTTGTTGGGTATATAGTAATTAGCAAAGCATTTTCCAGGAACAATATATTTAGATATCTAAAGTTTCCTAGAATGCCCTGAGGTATAGGATAATTAGCGGTATAGTACCTTATGCATAGGGGCTCTATTGAACACCATAATTGTAAATTAACCTAACCGTTTCCACAAGGGTCTGTAGGATCTGTTAAAAAGGCACTTTAAGCACCATACCCACTACAGTGTTCTATTGCGGTTACGATGCCAGCATGCCTGTATCTGTTTTTACTATTATTCCATAAAGAAGGATAATGTTTTTTTAGTTGGACACGCATGGTAACTGCTTATTGAGTAATGACGAGGGTCCTTATTCTGATATAACTTTGTACCATGCTTTGTAACTGGAATCTGGCAGATCGTGCACATTTAATTTGATGTATAATGCACATTTCCTGTTTTGACCAGGCTGCTCTTGGGATTGCAAACCTCATAGTTATGGCAATGATGGAAAGTGGTCTCTCAGCAGAAGCAGCTCGGCAGACGATCTGGATGTTTGACAAATTCGGTCTATTGGTTCAGGTGAGTCAAAGAAGGGACTGCAGTCTTGGCTCCTGCAACATGCCAGTCAAAGGTAGATGCACCTAACCTATAGGTTGGCTAACCCTAAAGAAACTGGTGTCGGGACAATTTATATAATTTCACCTTTCATCTAAATACGTATTGGTTCAGGTGAGACTAGAGGCTTAAGATGAGTATCTGCGATTGGTAACCTTTTTCTGTTAAAGGGACACTATAGTCACCTGAACAACTTTAGCTTAATGAAGCAGTTTTGGTGTATAGAACATGCCCCTCCAGCCTCACTGCTAAATCCTCTGCCATATAGGAGTTAAATCCCTTTGTTTATGAACCCTAGTCACACCTCCCTGCATGTGACTTGCACAGCCTTCCATAAACACTTCCTGTAAAGAGCCCTATTTAGGCTTTATTTATTGCAAGTTCTGTTTAATTAAGATTTTCTTATCCCCTGCTATGTTAATAGCTTGCTAGACCCTGCAAGAGCCTCCTGTATGTGACTAAAGTTCAATTTAGAGATTGAGATACAATTATTTAAGGTAAATTACATCTGTTTGAAAGTGAAACCTGTTTTTTTTTTTCATGCAGGCTCTGTCAATCATAGCCAGGGGAGGTGTGGCTAGGGCTGCATAAACAGAAACAAAGTGATTTAACTCCTAAATGACAGTGAATTGAGCAGTGAAATTGCAGGGGAATGGTCTATACACTAAAACTGCTTTATTTAGCTAAAGTAATTTAGGTGACTATAGTGTTCCTTTAAGCATTCGTTACACTTCTAGCAGGAAGCCGATCCATACTTTGTGCTAATTTGTAAGCAATGTTTAAGTAAGCAGGCTTCCTCTACATTGTTTGGGACCTAACCTATGGAGCTATATACATCTTATTGATTTTCCCATTTTACACTCACATGTACATATGAGACACACAGGACAAAGGAGAATAGTTTATTTATTTATTTATTTTTTGTTTTGTTTTGATAGAAGCTCTGATATTTTGTTTATACAGGATGGAAACTTCCTTTATTGTTTACTTGTAAGACATCTAGTAACAACTTAAGATAAAGTGGTGAAGTACACAAAAAAGCACATCCTTATATAGGACATTGAGTGAATATATGACAATGAGTGGGGTATTAATTCTTCTTATTATTATTTTTTCATGTATTTATTTATTTTCTTTTGACCGATCCTGGCATAACTTTTGTATATTTTATTTTATTTTTTAGTACATTATTTCTGAACATAATTTGACTTTTCCAAGGATCCTGTTTATAATGCAGCAATCCTATCACTTACAGCTGGCTTATAAGCTGCCTGAGGCTGGAGCCGAGGGGCTTAATCAGGAATTTCACACTGCATGGTATTTCTATAATGGCTTTATAGGTAAATCATCTCTCTCTGGATTCCAAAATCCTGTTTTTTAATCTCTTAGCTTCCCAAACCATGACAAACCAGACAAGTATCACAGACCTGACCAGCAATGAAACCGTGCAGAAATGTGGCTATTTTTGTTTTGAGATATATTTGTATGTGTGTGTGTATCTATCTTTTATTTATTTTTCATTAGATAATTTTTTTTATTTTTTTTTAACAGGGTCGAGAAGAAACCGCAGATGGCAATCAGGAGTGCTTTGCACACCCTGCTCCAGAGCAGACGATTAAAACCTTCCTTGATGCGGTGAATGTATTAAAGCCAACTGCAATAATTGGTGAGTTTTACATCATTTAATACATTGAATGCTAAAGCTTCCTCCCTCTGATTCTCCTGGTAACAAATAAGGAGCTAGCCTGGCAAGTAGAGATGTATATTTAAAAGTAGAATGCAATCCTGTGAATCAGTGTTTAGTAACTCTGCTCTAGATCTGTATGCCTTACTTATTGCGCATACAATGTCAATTTTCTGTCACAGCACCATAATCTCCGTTCTGTCTGTATGTAATAATGCTGCTTTGTTATAGTAGTCTGAAGTGGGGGTTTTTTATGTCAAAAATTACTTTTATCTCAATGAAGTGACAGTTGAGCTCATGAACCTGTGAATCTTACCATAGCTCCTGTTTACATATTGTTAAATGGGGGAGAATAATAGGGTATTCTAAGCAGGCTTCTGCAGGTGTAAAAAACGAGAAGAAGAGTCTGCGCTAAATAACAGAAAAAGCTGCAACCCTAATTAGGGAATCCCACAAAACCCTAATAAAACAGACTGGAAATAAAAAGGGGGGGGGGGGGTCGGGCTGCGCTAGAAAGTTGTAATACAGTATAAACCAGACCAAATGGTCACAATACGATGATAACGGCAAGGATAAGTCTCTAGATACAAATGTAGAAAAATATATATAAAAAGAGTCCTTGGAAATGATAAAACTACAGTATAAAAATAAAAAGTCTCACTGATATAACTTGGTGGGATATCTATACAGTCCTCAGGAGTTGATCCGTCCGGGTAGTAGGATAATCCGTATATGTGGAGACAAAATAGGAAACACGACAAACTGCCAATAGTGAAGTATTTCGGCTCCAAGGATAAAATGAAGAGTAAAAAATAGGATAATACACTCACATTTGCAGGACCTTGAACCAGCTCTAGACTTTTGGGCGTTTTAGCGGTATGATCCCCGCTACCGGATAAACTGGAGGAATCGTCCGTCAATCCAACCTTGGTACTCCGAAATGTATGGGAAACAACAATAGTGCTCTCAGTAGGAAAAGTATATAGAAATAAAATAAAAATAAAATATACTTACAAGTATAGAGCAGGAAATACTGCTCTATTAATACAGCGCCGGTGGAATAATCCCCACCTAGGATTTCTTAACTCAGGATACGAGTAATTGAAGATAAAAGATAAAAAATAAAAATAAAAATGCCAGGAATAATAAAATTGTATATAAGGTAAAATATAATAAAGTAGGAGTTGGTCCTATAAAAAAGGTAACCAAAATCACTTTTATTATTAAAATACACAATGTACCGTATATACTCGAGTATAAGCCGACCCGAATATAAGCCGAGGCCCCTAATTTTATCCCAAAAAACTGGGAAAACTTATTGACTCGAGTATAAGACTAGGGTGGGAAATGCAGCAGCTACTGGTAAATTTCTAAATAAAATTAGATCCTAAAAAAAATATATTAATTGAATATTTATTTACAGTGTGTGTATAATGAATGCAGTGTGTGCAGTATGTGTGTGTGTATGAGTGCAGCGTGTGTGTGCATGAGTGCAGTGTGTGTGTATGAATGCAGTGTGTGCAGGGCCGGTGCAAGGATATTTGCTGCCGTAGGCAAAAAAAAATTTGCCGCCCCCTCCCCCCCATATGTCCTGACTTCCCCTCCTCCTCCCTTAGTGGTCCTTACCTCCCCACCCCCGTGTTCCTTCACCCCCCCCCCAGTGGTCCTGACTCACCCCTCCCCCAGTGGTCCTGACTCACCCCTCCCCCAGTGGTCCTGACTCACCCCTCCCCTAGTGGTCCTTACCCTCCCCTCCCCTAGTGGTCCTTACTTCCCCCTCCCCTCCCATAGTGGTCCTTATACCCCCCCCTCCCTCTCATAGTGGTCCATATACCCCCCCTCCCTCCCATAGTGGTCCTTATACCCCCACCCCTCCCTCCCATAGTGGTCCTTATACCCCCACCCCTCCCTCCCATAGTGGTCCTTATCCCACCCCTCCCTCCCATAGTGGTCCTTATCCCCCCCCTCCCTCCCATAGCGGTCCTTATCCCCCCCTCCCTCCCATAGCGGTCCTTATCCCCCTTCTCCCTCCCATAGTGTTCCTTATCCCCCCCCATCCCTCCCATAGTGGTCCATATACCCCCCCCTCCCTCCCATAGTGGTCCATATACCCCCCCTCCCTCCCATAGTGGTCCTTATACCCCCCCTCCCTCCCATAGTGGTCCTTATCCCACCCCTCCCTCCCATAGTGGTCCTTATCCCCCCCTCCCTCCAATAGTGGTCCTTATCCCCCCCCCTCCCTCCCATAGTGGTCCTTATCCCCCCCCCTCCCTCCCATAGTGGTCCTTATCCCCCCCCTCCCTCCCATAGTGGTCCTTATCCCCCCCCTCCCTCCCATAGTGGTCCTTATCCCCCCCCTCCCTCCCATAGTGGTCCTTATCCCCCCCTCCCTCCCATAGAGGTCCTTATCCCCCCCTCCCTCCCATAGTGGTCCTTATACCCCCCCTCCCTCCCATAGCGGTCCTTAACCCACCCCCTCCCTCCCATAGTGGTCCTTATACCCCCCCCCCCCCCCCCCATAGTGGTCCTTATACCCCTTTTTTTTGTATTATTAATTTTTTATTAGTATTATTATTTTTTTATTATTTCTTTTTATTTATATATTTTTTTTTTCGTCCCCCCTCCCTGCTTGATATATGGCAGGGAGGGGGGCTCTCCTTCCCTGGTGGTCCAGTGGCAGTTCAGTGGGGGGGAGAGGGGGGCTGGCAGAGCTGTAACTTACCTGTTCTGCAGCTCCTGTCAGCTCTCTCCTCCTCTGCGCCGTCCGTTCTGCTCTTCTGTCAGCTTACACTGGAAGTCTCGTGAGAGCCGCGGCTCTCGCGAGACTTCCAGTGTGAGCTGACAGAAGAGCAGAACGGACGGCGCAGAGGAGGAGAGAGCTGACAGGAGCTGCAGAACAGGTAAGTTACAGCTCTGCCAGCCCCCCTCTCCCCCCAGTCTGTATTATGGCAATGCAAATTGCCATAATACAGACCTTGACTCGAGTATAAGCCGAGTTGGGGTTTTTCAGCCCAAAAAATGGGCTGAAAAACTCGGCTTATACTCGAGTATATACGGTAAAACCATTGACGCGTTTCACCTAAAAAGGCTTTATCAAAATGGTAGTATAGCAATATACCTGGCAGGGGGGGGGGGGGGGGGAGGGTTGTACCTGCATTGAGCTGATTTTTAACATGACCCATGCTGTGTAGTATTTAGCAAAGATACTATATATATATATATATATATATATATATATATATATATATATATATATATATATATATATATATATTATCTTTGCTAAATACTACACACACACATATATATATATATATATATATATATATATATATATATATATTGCATTTAGTGTACTTTAATTGGTATTTAAAATAATTAAACCATGTTATGTAAGGTTGTCCCTACACACTATGATGGTAACGTTTGTTGCCTGCAGTGGCGTTGCAGATGAATGTGTATGTGTTTGTTTTTTTTTGGTTTTTAACCAATTCTTTAAGCTGTATGAATTTTCCTTTTGACTCCATATTCTGTGCTTCTCATAGAGCAGGCAGAACCCAGGTTACATTTCTTCTTTCCTGTGTAATTTCCTCGTAGGTGTCGCAGGAGCTGGCCCACTCTTTACAGAAGATGTAATCAAAGCAATGGGTTCGATTAACGAGAAACCAATCATCTTTGCTCTGAGTAACCCTACAGTTAAGGCTGAATGCACAGCCGAGGACGCATACACACTGACAGAGGTGAGAATGTTGAGCCATTCTGACTAGAGTTGTGAATATCTTAATGAGCACTCCAATGCAGTTGTAAATGTATTTATTTAAATTTCTGCTTGTTTTCTTTGGGGGTAAATGGGGAAAAAAACAGCTTGTAAAAGCTGCACACCTGCTGTCTGCAGCCTTTTCAAGCCCTCCCTTTTTTCAAAGCAAAATTCATGATCAAAAAGATAGTATTCTGAATTCCTACAAGCATATTAACCCTGAATAGGGCACACATGGAGTTGGCTGAAGAACTCCCACTATTTGTGGGTGGCATCAAGGTCTACATCCTTTAAAACAACAGTATTCAAGTGCCTTTAAAACAGAGCCAAGAAGTTACTGACAAGCTATTTTTACTGGCCGTACAATAAGCATTAAAGTTTAAGCTCGCCTGACCATATAAAAAGCAAAATACCTCTCAATTGAGTCTCTTTTGGCTTGGAAGGTGAGGCGAGTCTAACGGCCATGGCAGTGTAGGGGAGCAACATAGGCACCAACAGAAAAATGCTGACGTAGCATGTTCTAAAGGGGCATTGTAACCATTCCGACTTATTGTATGTGTTATGGTGCAGTGAGTCTTTTGGTTCCATTTCATTCTTCTTCTTCTTCTTTTTTTTTTTTTTTTTTTTTTTTTTTTTTTTGTTTAATTTAATTATCATGTAGGTGGTTTAAGGGGCCATGCTTTTGGTGGTGGGAGATGGCTTGAGAAAAAATGATGGGGAGATGCACTTAAAAAAACACTTCATTCTTCTTGCATTTTTTTTTTTAAATAAATATTCTTTTGGTCCTGACCCAACATTGGGTAGCTGCTACATCAATAACTGCAAGTCGAGTCCAAAAAAGTTTGAGAACGCATTAACACACGGTGTGGGAACAAACTCTGATAGTTATTTACTAAAGTGAATATCACATTTTAATTCAAAATCGACGACTTGGAAAAGATGTTGGAGTGAGCTGGGCTATCCTTCAGCTACTCTGTCCTTTTGTAACTCACTTTGAATTCTCACAGTAGTGAATAACCATATATTTTTCTCTTTAATAAAGCTAACTCTTATATTGTGTTAACCTTGATGAAGAGGCAAGACTTCTTTGGTGTCCTTGGATTAAGTAAACTGTCCACCTTCATTCTAAACCTTCTGTTTCTCAATCGTCTTTCTGTAGTTTTAAACTGAAATGCCCCTTCAAACAATTTCCTTTTTAATGGAGTTTAAAAGGTGCTCATCTAGAACAGAGTTTGGGAGTACTAGACAAAAAAATAAATATATGATGGAGATCGTTTTCACCTGTAAACTGTAGGGTTTATTGGAAGGGCCTATGAATTGCAGTTAGAAGTTTGCTGCTGAATTGCATGTTTACCATGTGCTAATTTTCTGTATAGGGACGCTGTCTCTTTGCCAGTGGGAGTCCATTTGATACGGTAACTTTAAGTGATGGAAGATCCTACAAACCAGGTCAAGGGAACAATGCTTACATATTCCCAGGTGAGATCGGTATTAATGGTTTTACTGATTTATGAAATCTAGGATTCTGACACATCCGTTTTTAACGACTAAACATTCTACTAATATTTTTTTTTTTTTTTTAAATGTCAAATTTTGTTTTATTGAGGCATCATGAGCATATAGTAAAGAAAGAAGAAACAGGGTTATATCAGCCATAACGTATTTTATTATTAAAGATTTCCCCGTGTTTATGATCAAGATAGAAAAAGAAAACGTCGATAAAATGAATATGCTGGATGAGCCTGTCTTGACATTCAGAACATGTGGAGTCTGTAATGATGATAGAAATACGATCACACTAAACATTACAGGGAGACGATGGGTTTATTTAAATGCTGATGGGGTAAGCCATGCTCTACATGAGGTGGGATGAGAGTAGCACAATGCAGGTCCAGCTAAGTGAAAACCTGCACGTATAGTTCTTAGAGCTAGGCCCTGAACGTACAAAACTTTCCAGATATGGGGAGATAAACCAGAGTGAAACAAGTA
This sequence comes from Pelobates fuscus, assembly GCF_036172605.1. Taxonomy (NCBI): domain Eukaryota; kingdom Metazoa; phylum Chordata; class Amphibia; order Anura; family Pelobatidae; genus Pelobates; species Pelobates fuscus. Next base: position 58,578,197 of record NC_086321.1, read on the forward strand.
GGCAACACGTAATAAAGCTGAGCTGGCAGACTGAGCATAAAAATGAAGGCTCGTGAGTAAAAAGTTAAGATGTTGCGTAAGCTCGTTTAATGAGGGTCAACATGAAGTGTACCAGAGGCATAATTCATAATTCACGTCCCTCCAGGTGTATTAAGAAGGTTGTCGGGGCGTCTATGGGCTGTGCAGGTGGTTCAGTCAGCTCTAGGGAGGGCAGAGGCCTCGGGCCTGCTGTGGTGATTGTTGTAGAAGGGTTCCAATATTCCTTGACTCAGCCGTGGTGTCAGCTGGCTTTTTCTGAGTGCGGTGTCCCCATAGTCTGCTTCCCAACTATGTACGTCGGGTTGATCCCACTCAGCTGCTTGGCAGAGGTCTGTCGTTGACGATATGTCTAGGTGGGAATCTAGCCTGGCGTGAAGTAGGTTGCAGGCCTGCAGTTCAGGTTTTTTTTCGCCTTTGGGGCAGCAGGGTGATACCTCGAGATGGTGTCGGTGTGTCTCACCCCAGGTTAATGGTTAAACGGGAGCTATTTAGCAGGTAAGCCACAAACTGCTGGGAGCTTCAAGAAGATGACTGCTCCATATGAGGAAATGTAGTCCATACTTTTATTGGTGCATTTAAAGCGACCCTGCCTTTCTCCTATTGTTTCCTCTTCTCAAACTCTCTCAGAATCTGTTCTTATCTAGTTCTCTTTAAAAATAAGACAAAGTACTCTGTACTTTTATCTTATCTATTTTTCCTACACTTTACTTTCTTTGACCTAAGGAGGAGCTAAAGCCAGCTCCATTTCCCATGTCAGAGAAAGTACTCCCCCCTTCTCCTTGACACCGGAAATGGAGCTGGTTGGCTCCTCTTTGTGTCAAAGAAAGAAAAGCGTAGAAAATTACATAAGACAAAGTAGTTCTTATTTTTTCCTATGTTTAAAAAAAAAAAATACAAAAAAAATCTAGATCATAAATAATGAAAAGAACAGATTCTGAGAGAGGAAAAGAAGGGGAAACAATAGGAGAAAGGTAAGTTCGGCGTGACAGTGCCACTTTTAAGGAAGGTAAAGCTCTCAAAAAATATATAAAAAAAAAAGATTCACACACAGGGAGCTATTTAGAAAATTATTAGATGAAGTTTATAATTGGTGACCTTGCCGCTTTAAGCGGAAGAATTTTAGTTACACCATTTTTTTTTTTTTGCAGTGCATAAAGTAATTACATACACGCCTGAGGTACCCCAACAGCAATCCTCTGGCCCCATAATAAGCGTTACGTTTGGGGTATTAGAGTGAGCTTGCACTTTTTTTTTTTTTTTTTTTTTAAATATTGTGAGAAACACGAGTGCATACAACAAACATTCTGAACTTTGCTTAAACTTAAATATCGGTGTGTCAATCAAGAATTTGTTAATGAGATTTGTTTAAACGTGGTTTGACATAGCCTCCTATAAGTAATATAAAACTTGGTAATATTTAAACATCTGGTACATATTAGAACCTTACACATTCTGAACCTGGACATAGGTATATCTCTACGTTTAAGGGTGTGTTAGCCCGAGTCTTCCAGACCAGGCGTGTCTGGAATGGGGTTCTTAGGGTTAGGCTGTGGCAAGTTAAGTGAGACATACACCGCCCGTGCAGAAGCAAGACAAAAACCTTGTTTAGTCGCATGTTATATACAGTATAATGTATGAGTGCTATCTAGGTAGGTCCTCTTGGCTACTATTTAAGGCACAGGCTAGTTATAATAATCATATTTTGTGTCAGCACCATGTCAAGCGACTGATCTGCAAAACATTATAGGCCACATGTACGTTTCAGTTATCAAAGGAGTTAACTTGTCTACATTAGTTCAGCATCTAAAACACCATAAATACACACATTAAGCTAATCAGCGTTTGTTGCCTCTAGTAGGTGGAGAGAGTCCTCACTGTGAGAGCCGGGTCAAAAGCTGCGGGCCACATAACGAGGGAGTCCATGCCGTTTCAGCCAATGCCCACTCTGGAGGTCTTGTTGGCGGGCCTGGAAAGGATGACGGCGTGCCCCTTCAGCTGCGCCCTGATATCCTGTGCCTCCGCTTGAGCTTCACAGCGCAGTGCCGGTGAAGCACCCCTCCTGCTCGGGGACTTTCTGTGAGCCTTTACCACTAGTCCACGGACTTGCCTCTTTACTGGGGCTGAGTCCTCCCCCGGTGTGGGGCTGCATATTTCTGTGTGGCGTCGCGCTCTCCTTTGCAGGTGTGGGTGGTGATTGGGGGTTGCCCCCCGTGTGGCTCTAGTCCCCGATGGGCCATCATGGTGAGAGTAGGTAGCTCCGTTGGATGCTTTGCCCAGTCGGTGCCCCTCCGGCTGCGCCTCGGTCTTTAGCCATATTGAGGACAGCTTCTTGGCTGGCTGTTGTGCCTGTGTTGCTCTGGTCATAAAGCAGACCTGTGTTGGGGCTGGTGGCTGGCGCCTGTTCTCCAAGCGTTCCCAGAATCGCTGGCATACAGCGTCAAATCGTGCTTGGAAAGCTGCTGCCTAGTCGCTGGGTGTGGATGGCATCGTGTTGGAAGTGGTGCCGTCGGCCATCTTGGTTCGGCTTCGTGGCTTCCACCTATCTGATATGTGCCCAGGAGTCGGTTGTCGGTGAGTGCTCTCCTCCAAAAGGCAGACCGGGATGACCCCCACCGGTCCAAAGGGGGGGGGAACGAGGGCACAGGCGCAGAGATCCATGCTGTTTTGGCAGCAGGAGAGCGGCTGCCTCTCCTGCGCCTGCCCTGCTTGTAGGCCTCAGTCTCCTGTTGGGCGAGGGTTGCCCCCACTGCTGCTCTGGTGATATAATTTTATGCTGATTGAAGTCACCCCTCATTTGATGATCTTTCTGATTCGCTGAATTGTCATTAGGGTAGTTAATCATTGTACTCAGGAGGAGCTGCTGAGGTTTGCTTCCTCTCAGCTCTGCAGTCGGGCCCCGCCCCCCCTTAGTTACACCATTTAACACAAAAACTAAATAGTGTTTTGGTTGCGTATCCTGGAAACGCTATTTTCTTAATATTCGGATCGGTACAATGTAACGTGGATTTTGAAATTAATTTGTCTTTACCTTTGTAAATTGCTTTAACTTGATGATATCAACAGCTCTAAAACTTTTTAATTTAAAGGCTTTTTATTTTCCACACAGGTGTTGCTCTGGCCGTCATTCTAAGTGGTGTTCGTCACATAAGTGACCGGGTATTTCTTGAAGCTGCAAAGGTGGGTAGAACTGTAACAATTTAACTTCTCCATGCGACAGCCTGTTATTAGGTGTGCTGCGTGTTTGCCAACTATACTATATCATATACATACCACACCCCTAAATTATATCTGATCAATTGTGTATTAGAAAATGTGTATTGTCGTTTCACATTTTAACTCTATTCAGATCATTTGAACTCTATTCAGAATTGGGGGGTGGAAAGGAAAGAACATATTTAAACTGTATATTGTCTTTAACCTTGATAAACGTATGACTGTCAGCATTCTGTAGAGTTGTTATACCTGCTTTGTTCAGATAGTCACTGGAGTGCAGTTTCCAGAATTCAGGGGGTAGAGGTTTGTGACTGTTATGGCAACAGTTGCTAAGTTTGTGTAGAGCTTGTTTCATTTAGCCTTTAAGTGATGTTTAGTTCTCACAAAAGCTTTGAATTGGGAAATAAACATTCGTACATAGAGACCAGATTATCTCTGATTCATTTAACACTTGGAAGGACTTTGAGCTTGGTTAAAATCCAACTATTCTTTAAAAAGCGCAGACGCAGTGTCTGTGAAAATTGGGATTACAGTTATGTTACAATTCTGGAAAATATAATATTTAAAGTATGAAATATTCGCAGTCCAACTCAACTTTTATAGCTCAGTACCGATTTAATAATAATTTTTTTTTCTTTAGATTTTTTTATTATGATCCCTCCCCCACTTGTCAATCAATTCTTGGCACAAAAGTCTATGCAAGAGGTCTAAGTCGAGGGTTGAGTGACATGGGAGATCAGGAGAATCCACCTACACAAAGTTCTATTACGTTTTGTCTTATTACTCTAGCAAGCATATCTTTCAGTTGCTGCAGGAATACAGGCACAGCATAACAGATGTCACTCCATTCCGACCTTTATGTGCTGGTAATTGAGCCAACATGACTGCGTCATTTGAGGTGGATTGTCTTGCTTGGGGACGTGCTCCCAATCAGGGCCAAGCTTATCAGTGAGGGTAGTAGGAAGAAGTCACCAGAGGCTTACCTTATTGTAACTTCTACAAAGCTGTAGTGGTGGTTGTACTGTTGTCTGTTAGAGATTTCCTGAAACTATTAAATAAAGCATTTATTGCAATTTGTTTTCTTATGCATTAATTATATTTTAACCTGAACAGCACCTTAACTGTTCGTTTGTCATCATGGTTCACGTGTCTACTAAAAAAATTCAATTCACTGCAACCTTTAAGGTGTTCATTTGCTGATTGTCTTACTAATGTGATTGTGACATTTTTCAGTCTTGGAAATTAATTGCAGACAAGTATTATTTTTGGTTTGAATGGCAATGAATTACAGATTTTTTTTTTTTAATAAATAAATGTATTTTTTGTGCATTGCAGTGCTGGGTAGAATAGAGGGGTAAAAATACATGTTCAGGGTTATTTAAGTGAGAATTTGGGGGGATGTAAGGTGAATTAAAAAAGCTTTTTTAAATCTAAGGCCAAAATAACTGAATTGGAAAAATTCTTCCTAACATTTATGTTTCCAATGTGGGTCTACAATTTGGCATTCATATTGAATTCCCAACAATTCTCATTTTAGTGAATAACCTTGATTGGGTTTTTTTTTTTTGTATACGCTTCTAAATTTTGCTAATTTGTTCAAAGTTCATCGCAGTTCACTATTTACTGAATAAATTATCTATTCCCATCCCATGTCTCGTATATGTTTGGTATACTTACTGATTCTCTGGTTTGCTGTAGGCTCTGGCAGAACAGTTGACTCCTGAAGAGCTGGACCAAGGACGTCTTTACCCACCACTGTCTAATATTCGAGAGGTTTCCATATGCATTGCGGTTAAAGTAGGTGGATTCTATTCTGTGTTCTTTGCCTTGCTCCTTCCCAGATAAAATAGATTTGTGTTTCTCTAGCATTGTACGAATAGAATAAGTTGATTGTCGACTCACCAAAACTCACTATTTTTACATAAACCTCATTAGATCTGAATTGTTCCATTTTGGGGCTTATTGGCAAGGTGCACAAATCATGGAATTAGGAATTGCTTTTTGATGATTTTACTTGGATTTTTTTTTTTTTCTTCTTTCATTTATTTTTACTGCACAACTGTAAACTGAATTTTTAAGTTATTTTTCCCACCATGATATCATAACTTGGGAACAGTCTAAGCATCAAAATCACTTCAACTTTATTAGCTGTATATTTACATTCAGTGTTTTAAACTTATATTGTTTTACTTCATAAGCTTTTTGATTATGGTCTTTTTATTTTATTTTTTTATACTGTTCTTTTTTTGTTGGGAATTATTCTTAAACATTCCCAAATGTTTTTGAACTGTAGCATGTTTTGTATCTATTGAGTCTTCTCACCTCAAACTTTATTTTTGTGTTTAACAATGCTTTTGTCTTGTCTTCTAGGTCATGGAATTTGTATATAGAAATGGCATGGCATTCCAGTACCCCGAACCCATGGACAAGAATGCTTATATTAGGTCTAAAGTGTGGAACACAGACTATGACTCTTTCTTGCCAGATATCTACGACTGGCCCGAGTATGCATCAACACCTCATAGAATGTTCTAGTTGCTAACCACACGGTCTTCTGGAAATTTTCATTTTTAAACCTAAGAATGCACAAAAGAACACGTTTTTTCCCATATCTGGTAGAACCAACATTAGCTCAGCATTCCCCCAAGTCCCAATATTCTAAACATGTATGTTCATGTTGGATACCGAGGGTCTGGCATTACTGAATCAAACTAGGAAACGTGGTGTAGAACAAAGTTGAGACTCCGTACATCCTCTCTGGAAAGAAGGCCTCAACTGTAATAATAATAAACCCAGCTGTGTATATTAATATTGCTCCTCCCAGATATAGGAAAAATTGCTTTGTGTTCGAAATTGAAAACCCTCAGACATTTTTTTATGTTTTTTTTTAAAGTTTCGATATCTGGTTTGAAATAATTAATATTTAAATATCTAGAAGCTGAGCATTTATTCTGAACAAAAAGTTTGTGTTAGAAATTCTAAACTTCCTGTGCCTTGAAACAAACAATCTCACAAAGACCAAAATCCGTTTCAACCTCAAAACCCTATCGCATTCCCCTGTTTGTCATGTGTCCATTTGTATGTATTTGTATCCAAATGATTCCATTCATATTCAAGGCATTATAATCTAGTACCAAATGAACACATTTCCACTATACCAGTTTGTAAGTTCGTTTGAAAGAGTTTACCTTTTCATATTATCTTGTATATAGTTTGGTTTGTGTGCAGGGTCAACCCTGAGCAGTCCGGAAATTATCTGTGGACGGAGGTGTTTACATTCATTCCAAATGATGCACTTTTTTAGGGGTTTAAGCCAGGGTGGGATTTCTAAAAAACACAATATGGGGGGTTGGGAATAAAAATAACTCAAGTTCCTCTTTTTGTTGCAAAACTCTGGGATTTGTAGCTTCTATCTACAGACAAAGAAGTAACTGAAACTGCTGCTTTTTGTGACTCTACAATTGTTCTCAAAGGCACTGCTGCACATTTCTAATGAACGCCTTCTCATGGAGTATTTTATAGTCTTAAAATGTCTTGCAAGCGAGCAGTGGATTTCATATCATTTAATTTACAGAATATTCTCTATTCCTGTGTTGTTGTGGAAGGCCATTAGCGAGGTTTTTAGCAGTAGGAGAAAGACCTTTACACTCTGTATTTCATAACTGACTTGTGATATGTTGATGTAGAACACCATGCCCCCATCAGTTCTCGTTTGATCACACACTAACATTCTAAGAACTGTAGACTGACAACTTCAGGAGGTCCAAGGAAGGATACACTTGCATCTCTCAGGCAGGAAGTGACATCACAAATTGACCAGGGAAGAAGTGATTTGGCTCCAAATCACGCCCACCTTTCAAAAATTAAGTCCTTTAAAGAAATTCTGTGGCTTCATTTAAGTGTAAAACATGCGTTTAGATAATTTCCATGTTCGTGTTTTTTTTAAACTAACTTATGGTTTTATTTTTTTATTTTCTGTTTTGAGAATGGATCAGATGAGTTGCTAAAAGTTTAATGTGTAGAGTGAATTTGAATAATTTCGTATGGCAGAAGCTGCTATGTTACACATTCAACCTGGTTTAGTTTACTTAGTAAAATTGATTGTGTTTTTTTTAGAAGACAATAATACAAATGAAACCGAAGATATTTATATTTGCTCACAATGCAAATGGTGTGGGCGTGGGTCAACGTCTCTGATGTAGGATTTAAAATGGCACAATAATTACCATTACATAATGGTGTAATTGTATCCCTGTTGTAATGGAATTGCAAATCAATATTGCCCTAATTAGAACTACATTCAGCTAAATTCCAACTTGGGTTTAGAAGAAATGACCACAAAATATATTGTATTGATTTAGGGGCCCGGAAAAAATAAGTGCTGCTTTTATATGCTGTCTGCTACTGTGCATGTTATGATGTGAACCTTATGAGTTTTAAAGACTGTAAGATTGTGTGTGTGTGTGTGTGTGTGTGTATGTATATTCATAATTTTGTGCATTTTATTTTTTTTATCCCTGATTTATGTTTTGAAGTTTGCAAAGCTGTATTCTGGTTGGCATGTTTAGACTGTGTTTTTAGTTTTCTTCTGTCTCTCCTTGATGCTGGTTTTGTCTTGTTACAAATGGATAACTGTTAAACATTTTCCAAATCAATATTTGAGTTAATCTGTCTACTCTTTTATTTAGATTCGTATTAATTATTGCAAGTTGAAATGTTTTATTTTTTTTAATTTACCAATTTTTATTTTTTTCAAGTTTTGTAAGGGTACAGAAAAGAAGGGTGGTTACGAGGAAGAAGTAAATAAATGTATTCATCGTACATTCCCCAACATAAAGCACATTGCTCTTCCCTGTTGCCCTTATACTGTAGTACTTCTGATGAGGCCATGTAGTGTGTTTGTGTTGTTTGTCAATGGTGCTATGTGGGTCGTACTCGGCCTAGTGTATAGTAGGGCATGAGCAAGTCGAATTTTAAGCTGTCCGTTGCTCTCGTAAGACTTCAATATTGTTCCCTTTAAATACATCACTGTCTGTGTGGTGTGTATTTTCTTTGTTCATTATTTATTAGTATGACCTCATGACATCCACTGTGAGATCATCTGATTGTGTTAATGGTTGTAAAATCAATACTGTTTAATTGGACAGTGATGTAAAAGTCAATATGAAATAATCTAATGGAGGCTTCTATATAGGGCACAAAGTAACAGATTTTTACTTTTATACTCGCAGAAAAATCTAGCTACCGTAGATCAGATTATTCATTTTCCTTCATTATTTTCAGATTAATAATTTAACTGCACTAATGAGGAATCTGTCTTTTTGGCATCTAATTCTAATGGCAGACAATCTGACTTTTCAAATTGATATAGACACTTTTTTGGGTAGATATACATTTGACAATAATTTGCCAAAATTGATAATGTATGATCTACTGTATTGTTTTATAAAGTGTTTAATAAATACTGAAGTGAATAAAAAAAATGGAATGCATGCCATAGGCTTTTATTTATTTTTTTTTCTCAGCTTAAATTCAAACTAAAGAAAACACCCAAACTACCTATTTTTTGTAATTTTTTTTCAAAGTTGATGGCCAAGTCTGTCCAAATTAGTAATGGAAATTATCTACGGTTAAATAGCCCTTTGGCCACCCTTAGACCAGTGTTCCTTAAACCACTCCCCGAGACCCAACTTACAGTCTCCAAACGGACAGAGGTAGTCTTGCTTCTTTTCAGCTACATATCACAGTGCTAATGATAGAGCTAGAACTTACAATTGACCATTGTATTGATAAATGTGTCTCCTGTTTTTTATTGTACCTGTCCATTTTTTTTAATTCATTTTTTTTATTGATGGATCTGTCAATACAAACCTCCTTTGAGGTTATTAAAAAGGACATTATTCAATTTTAAAAGATTAATTACTACAACCACCATGACCACTTCAGTTATTTGAAGTGGTCTTGGTGGTAGGAATCAATGTGTGAAGTGTTTGAGCTTGAAGGGGCGCGAGATATCATTGCCAAGAGCTTCATCCGCCTATGGATTTACCTTTCCCCTCCCAAAAGGGTTATAGTAACATTTTAAGTTCTCTCAGGGATGTTTGATAAACTAGTAATATAACACATCTGATAAATAACATTGTATATGCATATATACTATGATTTATCATAACCATATATACTATGACTTATTGTAAAGCGCTACAGAATCTGTTGGCGCTATATAAATGATAATAATAAAATAATATCATCCAAGAAATGGTAAATCACCCATCAAGAATCCGTAGGTAGAAAAATCACTTCATGTTTAACCTGACATTGTTCATTAAGGAATTAAGATATAGTTATATATATTTTGTTATTTGTATGAAATGCATATGGAGGTAAGTGGCCATGTGAACTCAAAATACACTGTTCTTGACTTCTATTAACTCGGCTTGAAAGGACACTATAGTCACCTGAACAACTTTAGCTTAATGAAGCAGTTTTGATGTATAGAACATGCCCCTGCAGCCTCACTGCTCAATCCTCTGCCATTTAGGAGTTAAATCCCTTTGTTTATGAACCCTAGTCACACCTCCCTGCATGTGACTTGCACAGCCTTCCATAAACACTTCCTGTAAAGAGAGCCCTATTTAGGCTTTCATTATTGCAAGTTCTGTTTAATTAAGATTTTCTATTCCCCTGCTATGTTAAAGCTTGCTAGACCCTGCAAGAGCCTCCTGTATGTGACTAAAGTTCAATTTAGAGATTGAGATACAATTATTTAAGGTAAATTACATCTGTTTGAAAGTGAAACCAGTTTCTTTTTTTTTTCATGCAGGCTCTGTCAATCATAGCCAGGGGAGGTGTGGCTAGGGCTGCATAAACAGAAACAAAGTGATTTAACTCCTAAATGACAGTGAATTGAGCAGTGAAATTGCAGGGGAATGATCTATACACTAAAACTGCTTTTATTTAGCTAAAGTAATTTAGGTGACTATAGTGTTCCTTTAAGGGATTCACAATACAGTTTATTTAAATGTTGCAGGCCATCCTTTTTATATAAATTCAAAACAATACTATCTCAACAATATTTGAAGTGTGAATAGTGTGTAATAAGTATGAATTATACTTATCTAATGATAAAATTGGTTAGCCTCCCTGAGATCACTTTCCAGATAGTGTTCGAAAACGGAATATAAACGACAAAAAGAAATATGGGAAACGGCTAAATCTAAAAGGAACAAAAACAAATAATAGTGTAACACAGACCGTATAAACGTGCGCTATCATTGAATGCACTCACAAGATAGAAATGTTGGTTGCGCTCAAGGGTGCCTCCCCCGATGATGTTGGGGGCCTTAAATCGGTCTGTAATGCCCACTCGAAATTAGGACTCCAGGTGCAAGTTGGGAAAAGGACCGCAACTTGATTGCAATATATAAAAATAGGTGTTAAAACACCTATAGAATAAAAAATTAAGTGGATATGGTCCTACGCATTTCATACCAATAAGTTGGAACTTCCTCAGGGACCCAAGGTCATATAAAATCACAAAACATGCAACAAGGAAAGAAAGCAGCCTAACCAAACTCATCGCGTGGGCATAGAGTGGGCAATACAGACCGTGGAGTGGGATTTTAAGCCCCCCCAACATCATCGAGGGAGGCACCCATCAGTGCGTTCAATGATAGCGCACGTTAATACGGTCCAACTGTGTCACACTATTTTTTTTTTTGTTCTTTTTAGATTTAGCTGTTTCCCATATTTATTTTTCTTGTCTACATCCTTTTAATATAGTGTTTTTTGATATTAAGAGCTAGTCCCATGTATTGGTATGAGGACTGCCTGTATTCGGAAATGGTTATGTGGTGAATAAGAACAGGCCAGTTGGAACCTGTTAGAGTAATTCTTAATGTCTGTGTAAGTAAACAAGTTTAAAAAAAAAAAAATCAGATTGGTGAAGATTTGTGTTAAAAGTTTGCTTTCAGGCAATTTTTTTTAATTTGTAATTTTTTTTTCTTCAATATTTTTGTTTTATTTTGTTAATATGTGAAGAGAAAGCTGTATTGGTGCCCTCCATACTTTTAAAATGTTATGGAGTGAAATGCACAGTACCACTTGGTTATACATAACAGTTTTGAAATAAGCATATGGAATGTATTGTGGAAATGTATTTATATTAAAAAAAGCCTTTCTCCTACCTTCATTACCTCAAAAATGCTTTAATGTTTTCAGATGCAGATTTGTTGCCATGTGGGATAATGGGATGTTTAAGGGGGTAAGAGAATGTAGGGGCTGGTTTCTGTGGTTTCTGTACACTCTCAGCAGCCACAGATTATTTTCTTCCGTTTAAGATGAAAAAGGTAAATATCCAAGCACACCTGAGGTTACTTCTAAAAGGCAGTCATTTTATTTAAAACAAGAAATTGGAGACAACGTTTCGGCTCCTCTCAGAGCCTTTATCAAGTTTTGAGACTGCCTTTTAGAAGAAACTTCAGGTGCCTGGATATTTATTTTCTTCTGTCTCCAGGAATTTGCGCTCCCTGCCTGGAGCACCCTGCAGGAAGTATTCCCCCTTTTTATAGTGTGTGTGCATTACACTCTTGTGTTTTTCGACAAACTACTTTTTTCATTTTACCTTGTCCGTTGCACAGATGTGGTGTTCTACGGTAATAAATATGGTTTGAATTAAGATGACCTTTGACAATGTCCTATTCATTTTGTGAGGTGGGAGATTCTTTGGCTTCATTGTGACAACCGGGCCTTACCTTTTTTCATCTTTACAAATTTAAAGTAAAGAATCCTTTACTTGCCTTATTTCCATTGCTGAGATTGTCCTTGCTGCTGCCCTCTTACTCTGCTTTCTCGTCTCCTGCAGCCTGGACTCCTTTATGACTTTTTGTCCAATCATGTGCTTCTCATAGAGCAGCATCGTGGTCAAGAAGCATTGAATCCAGTATGACTGTCCTCAGTGACCGTAACTTTGTAACAGCCACTAGATATGTTTCTAGCCTCGCAATCAACATCTCTGTGAAATAGATTCTTTTGCCCTCTGTTGTATATTGTCAGTCCTAATCAATACGTTCAAGGTATAGCTCATGCATGAGAAGATAAATAATCACACTGACACGTGAAGTTCAGTAGGAAAATCCTTCTGTATTACAGCAGTCTGGACGTGGCTTTTATAGCCACAAATTGTCCCATTCAGCACATATACATTGTATAACCTAAGCTGTAAACATTTTGTTGAATTGTGTTGTAAGCTTTTCATTGGATACTTTTAGTAACTAGGTGTTTTCTCATTTCTTCCTTTGTTGACACATGGCTTATTCTTCAAGGGTATAAGGGTGATAAGGGTGTTTGTCTCTGGGGGAGGTATCGTCATTCTGTTGAGCTCAGCAAATTCCATAGCCATCAGTCATCTTAAAGCATAGAAAAATATATCTTAAAACATGGTATACAAAACATTGATTTTCACAGTACTTGGTTTGGGTATTTAAAATGAGGAATATAAAAGGGGCATTTCAGATCCTACACAGCCTTCCATCACATCTGTATCTCTAATACGGCAATTTTTTACATTGCAGGAGCTAAGTCATTCAGATAAAGTAGTTGTGGTGCCTATAGTATAAACCTTTAGTAAATAAACTCTTAAAGAAAAAAATGCTTGTATTCTCTTTTGCATATTTTTGGAGGGGTATAGAAAATATTACTTACAGTAGCTGCAGATCTAGACTCCTGTGCATAAGAAAGTCTTGCAGTCCTTTCCCCATAGAGCACCAGCCTCATAGCACTGAGTGACGGACATTGTAAAATACAGAGAGCAGGCATAGTGCAAGGATTGGATTGCAGTCAGGTTAACTTTTAAAAGGGACCTGCATCACTTGACAATTCTATTTTGTAAACCAGCAATGAAACACTTTTAAGAAAATCTAAAACAATTTAACTTTAAAAGGTAATCTATAAACGTGGTCAGTTTGTCAGATAGGTGAGTTTATTCAGCCTCCACCCTCCCTGCTATCCAGTCTTCTCAGTTTCAGACCAGTCCACTGATTACAGAAACAGGGAATCATTGAACAGCAGCAGGAGTGAGAAACCTGATACTGGGGCATGCACTGCATGAATGGCACTGATAAGACTCCCTTTCTTCTCCCCCTGTTAGGATTGTGCCAGATGGGCAGATCTTCCAATTGCACGTGTGTCAATCTGTGAGCCATACCCAATGCACGTTTGCAGCATTCCTAGGGATGGAACACTGATTGGTTATATCCGTCTACCCCTGGAGTGGGTGTGGAAAGCATAAGAAAGAAGCAGGTGAAAATAAATCCTATTTACCTGCTTTTTTCAGTCTGCAGGGTGAGGCAACTGTTCCATTCAAAGCTAAAGTTTTTAATGAAATCTTTGTCTCTTAAGTGATGTATGTCCCTTTACAGAAAACAAAGTAATTGTGGCAAATAGCCCTGGTATTAAATGCACCAAGGTAAGGATGTAGTTGCAGCAAGACTCTTAATCTTTTGCCAAGTTGTGATTCGGAAGCTAATGATTTCTGTGTTCCCTCGAGCCCACTTTGTGGTTTACATTGGGGTTTAAGAGAAACATGCACAATTTTTGGTATTATTAGGTAAAGGTTGATACAATACGTTGCATACAAGTTTGATCAGTTATGTCTTGTCGATTAGGTCAGCAAAATTAACAGTGCGACTTCAATGCTATCTCGCTTAACTAGTAGTGCATTAGGTCATGCTTAACATGTCCTGTTGATTAGGTCGGCAAAATTTTAATAGCAACTGAGAAGCTTCAATGCAAGTGAGCTTAACTGGTAGAGCGTTAGGTCATGAGTACATACTATGCTATCCTGAGTAAGGTATCATGCTCAAGTAGTATATATGAGGTCATGCCTAAACATTATATTAGGTCCTGTTTGGTCTGCAGGTGGGTAGATAATACAAGGTATTAACAACTACCAGGTCTATGGTGCTGCCACAATTCACACATGCTCGAGTAGTTGGTCAATAGCAGAGTTTTCATTTTGGACTGAACCTGCTTTAGTGTGTTGCAGAGCATGGTTAGTCCTTATAGCAGTTCGTGTGGTTTGCTTAATACAAAGATAATTTGCAAAATGTGTCTCAGTAATTGAAAACGTAAAATTATGACTATAAGCAAAACAAGTGTTCAAAAGGTATTGGCATTGGAGAGTGATAATGTGTGATACCAGAGGTTAAGTCCTGGACCCCATGCTTCATTCTGCCGATTCCCTGTATGGGCTGAGCAAAGTCCCTTTACGGTAAATTCTATGCTTGCAGTTATTAGCAGGAAACCAGGGTGATAAGCACTGCAGTTGACCACAGGGTGAGATGGCGTTGCAGGGTACGAGAGACATTTCCTTCTGCAGCGCCATGTTGGGGCCCCATGTGTGTGAGGAGTCGTTCGTTTGCGGCTGGGTTGCTCGAGTATTTCTTTCCTCCGGTATGTGCAAAGTTTCGTCGGCCGTGCCCAGATCTCCAGTTTCACCCAGAAGGCTTCAAATATAGCGTTTAGCTTGGCTGAGTAGCCCGGCACCCCTGTGTGGTATTTTGATGATTCACTCGGCGTGCTCACCCCTGCCATTTTGGGAATGCCATGTGCATGGCTGCCCTGTTGCTGCTGCTCTTCACTGCCTCTCCAGTCGCTTGATGTGGACCGAGATGACCCCCATCCGTCTATAGGGGGGGTAGGAGGTATCTACATCTAGGACAGTCAGCGCGTGGAGCGGCTGTCTCCCCGCTGCTTGATCTCCGGTAGGCCTCGGGATATATTGTCGGGTCCCCAGGGGGTTGCATGCTTGATTTTGGTATCGGGTGATTCCCCCGGGTGTCCCGGTCATGATGGATCTTCTCCAGTGAGCGATTGCGCCAGGTTTTGGGGGGATTACCCTCTAAAAGAGCAAGAATGAGCAGTAGCTGAAGTGCAGCACAACCTCTCAATCTGGATGCTCTGCTCCGCCCCCCAAGTTTACAAGTCTTTATTGCATTAAGTTCTTCTTGCTTTATTTTGGTTTGTACATGTGTTTGCTGGTTTACAAAAAAATAAAGTCAGTTGATGAATGTCCTTTTTAAATTGCTACATCCTTCCATTATTTTCATTCAAGGTTTTATCTTTCTTTAGAATGATTTGCAATAGTACTACGATTCAATGCCTACTTTTCTTAGCCTGTAGTAGTGCAGTTTTTAAAAGGCACAGAACTGGTGAGCTTGCAGGACAACATATTGATTACGTGGTGCGGTGCCCCAGTTAAAGCATAGATTTATTCTCAGAAGAAGCTGGACACATACACAAATGTTTGCTATGCATGCAAGACACACGGGTACCACACTTGCCATAGTACATCTGCTTACCCATTTAATTTCATATGCCACACAATGGACAGATGCTGTTTAAATGCTCTCCATGGGCAAGGGCGGACTGGCATCTCGTGGCCCTGTAGGAAAGTCTCTGTAGGGATGGTTCTACTCGTGTGGCAGATTAAATATATGGGTATAAGCGATGGAGGCTGCAAGATGTGCAAAGCGTGACATCATATATCACTGCAATTTCTCTCAAAATGATCTGCTCTGCATGACAACGCATTGTCAGAGATCTGGGGGGACACCAAGTTACACAAGGATGTAAAAGACAAACAAGGGAAGGGGGTGGGGGGTGTAAGCCTGCTTCAGTGTGTATAGTCAGAGATGGCTCTAGACTTTAAGGTCCTTAGGCAAAGCTTCAAATATAATCCCAATAATGATGTTGGTGGCAGTGTGTGATGTGTGTTGGTGCATTGTGTCTGTGTGTGGACATGGAGACGTATTTCTGTGAAGAGTTGGTGTGTGTGAACGTGTTTTTTTTCTTTGAAGCAGCAGTGTGCAGCCTAGACATGTACACAGAGAAAAAAATCTGGTTAGTTTTCTTTTAGATTTGGTAATTCGGTCAGTCGAAAATCATACCCATTTAAAATGAACTAAAATTTGGTCAAAATGTTTCGGAAACATCTGAAATTTGGACATTGCTTATTCCTTATAATGTGCTGTTTGAGAGAGCTCCCTAATTTAATATCATTTGAGGCATTTCCCTATATTAATATACCAAATTAGTGTGCTGTTTAGAAGATGGCTTCCTAATTTGATTCCCTTATGTGGGTTACTTAATTTACATACACCATATCATGACACAGTTTAGTAGATAGACGCCTAATTTGGTATCCTTATGTGGGATTGCCTTACTTAAGGACACCAAATCAGGTTGCTATTTAGTAGATGTGCCATAGCTTGGTACTGCACTGTTTAGCAAATACGGTAGCTCCCTTTTTTTGGTGTCCTGCTGAGAGCTTGCCCAATTTAAGAACACCAAATCAGGGCTCTGTTTAGCAGAGAGTGCCCTAATTTGGTACCCTGTTAAGATTGCCTGATTTAAGAACTCCAAATTAGGGAGCAACACTGCGCACATATGTAAATGACAGTGACATTACTGTGTGCATGTATGGATAAATTAGAGTGTATGTTACAGTGTGCACTAGTGAACGGCACCTTAATTTGGTACTTTAAATAGGGCAATCCCACACCATTAGGGTACCAAAATATCCATCCTAATTTTGGATCCTTAAATATGCAGTCCCACGTAAGGGTACCCAATGAAGGCGCTATCAAAAATTAAAGGTGAGGGGTGGGGTTCTTAACTTTATGAAGCAACTGCTTAAGTTGCTTAATAAAGAAGTCCCTAATTTTATATGAAAACTAATAAGTGCAAATAATTCAGTTCAATTCTTTCCAAATGAATACATTTTTGGTCCATGTCGGATGCTGCCAAATTTGAAAGCTTCCGAATTCTGAAATTTGGCAGAAATTTAGACAAAAACATAATTGTATGAAATCTGAATGCATATGTCTAGTGTTGACATGGCGGTGTATTTCTGCGTAATGTGTTGGTGTGTGAATGCGGTTATATTTCTGGAGTGTCAGAGCGTGGTGGACATGGGCAGTGTATTTCCAGCTATGTATTTACCGCGAGCATAACAAGGCATAGCATTAAAATCACAGCTACCTTGCCATCTACTTCGCTCGCCCACCTGCCTAGCAGCCCCACTGAACCCAAGGTAAAGAATCCACTCCAGCTCTCCCTAAATGTAGAGAGGCTGGGAGGTGTGTGTGTGTGTGTGTGTGTGTGTGTGTTTTTTTTTTTTAGGATTTGATTATATATGCAGAACTATAGTGAGAGTACACTTTTTATAGCATATTTTCAAAGTGACTCTCTCTGCCCCTCTTTCCCAAAAATGGGCATGTCATAAAGCTACAATCTTTATGAAATGCTCATAATCACTGTGTTGGAATTTCATTGAAATTACAACCCAGTCAAAAGATCTCATAGTAAGGATAACTTTGTCTCATGTATTTTGCCTATGCTTGACAAATGGTGGAGCCCCCAGCAGCCACTAATAATGGCTTAGGGGAAAAGGCTATCTTCATGGAGGATTCTGTGTTATCACCAGACCCTCCATAGTCGTCAGTGCTGCACTCTTGCGCATGTGCGGGAGTACAGTACTGATGCCGGCTCCTAGCAGATGAAGTGCCAGGAGCTGAAGAGGACCTCACCGAAAAAAAATGGCGGCTCCTGCAAGGGTCAAGTTCAGGCAAGTAAGAACTACCTTCCCGTGCCCCACCAGGCCACCAGAATGTAAGCAGAGCAGTCACCATCTGGGGTCTTTTCAAAATATGGAAAGTGACAGTGGTGCTCCACTTTATGTAAAATGTACTTAGAGACGAATTTTACTTCTTAGTAAAATTTGTTTGCTGTCAGTATCTCTTCTTATATTTTTTACCGCTTATGAGGCCAATATGGAGGTGAGTTCAGAGGATTTATCAAAGACTGGCCTTAGTTTGTCAGCTGTTGCTTTGCTGATCTGAGTTTGATCATTCTTCAAGGATTGCTAGTTCTGGAAGCACCGAGTTTGAAATTTCATGGTTCATGGTCACCCACTTGTAGATATCCTTAGTATGGTACTACATTAAGAAGGTGTTTAGTGAATTACTACTCCTGCACTTTACTACCACTGTTACTTGTACATCCATACACATTCGTTTTCTTTTAATATTTATCAACATAATTTGAAAACTTTACTTCTGTAGATAACATTTGATCAGGTTAGGAAATGTTCATCCGTGGATTGTAGAAGTTACATAGTTACATAGTTACATAGCTGAAAAGAGACTTGCGTCCATCAAGTTCAGCCTTCCTCACACCTGTTTTTTGCTGTTGATCCAAAAGGCAAAAAAAAAAAAAAAAAAAAACAGTTTGAAGCACAATTTTGCAACAAGCTAGGACAAAAAATTCCTTCTTGACCCCAGAATGGCAGTCAGATTTATCCTTGAATCAAGCACATATTACTCTACATTGAAAGATTATATCCTTGAATATTCTGTCTTTGCAAGTATGCATCTAGTAGCTGTATTTCCTGACTGTATTTAAAAACACCAATATATTTTGTTTTTCAACTTTCAGGTTATCAGGACCCTTTGAGTCCTCGGAGTCAACATGATAATCCTTGTCCTGACGTGCAATAGCCAACTGTTACAAATATGATTTTTATTTATTTTTTTTAATAAAATATTGAATATGCATACCTCAATGCATGGTGTTTGGTTTTTGTATTTTTTGTTTTCTTTTCTAATCTTGGAAATCTAGAGTATTTAAATTGTCTAAAACTGGACCTAATAACAACAAATCCTAGCATTAATCACCATAGCTGAGGGTTTTTACATACCTCCACCCTAAAGTCATTGTCACTGTACGGACAGAAAGATTGTGGACGTCATGCCCAGAGATGGACTGATGTTACTCCGTGGTAGAGGTGGATGTTTGACGCTACTGCTGCAACCAAAAATATTATTATATAGACCCAGAAGCCAAACCTGGAGGATCTAGGTTAATTTTGCTTCTATTTGGACTAGTAAAGGAACTATCAGCATAATCTGTAAAATTGTGACTTTACATCGCTATCGTTAAAAATGTTTGAATTGTATTGTATTTTTTTTAACCAGCTGTCTCTATGGGCCAAAATGCTGACATGTTGTACTTATTCCAATAAAAAAAATGTGTGTGATGTCACTTCCACTGTACATTGCGGCATTTTTGTAATGGGAACATAGCTGTAAGTAATGTTTACTAATCTTTTGCACTATATATGGGCCATACTTGCTCGAGTTTGTTGATGGCAAACGTTTTTGAGGCTGAACATTCCATCTTTTACAGAAATGAAATATGTAATATAAGTGTCCATTCATGCGCTTTCCTGTTACTTTCTGTAAATTTCCCTTTCCCAGTGGAGATCCACCCAAAATGTCCGATGCATGCTTCTGTGCACTAAAAGGTTAGAAGCGTGCTGGTATCTGCCCTAGTTGTGAACGGTTATATGGTGATAACATGACTCATTAAAAGCAATATTTATAAGGTTTCCAAGATTGAAATGTACTATACAAACAGTCGGAGAGTGCCATCTCAGACACCTGGTGGCAGCAATAGGATAGGTGATTTGAAGTGTTGAAACAGAAAGGGGGTTGGTCCACCTGAAGAATTGGCAGGTCATCCTGGTGTGAATGCATGCCAGGCTGCATGCCAATCGGGAAGGCCGGACTGGCCAAGGGCAGATCATGCAAAGATTGCTGTTTCAGTACTCTCTGCAGGGTCCTAGAGCTCTGACCATACAAGCTAATGATGGGCTTGCCTTACATTTTCTGGGGCACACAAGGGAACAAAGTCAAGACAAGACTCTAAAATAGGAATTGTACAGTCAGAATCGTGATGTCTGGGAGGTATAATGCTCCATAAGAGTCAGAAATAACTTAAACTAATGAACCTTATAATTGCAAACTTTATCTGTTACTTTGACAAATGCTTACCTTGCTGGCCGTTTTATCTGATTTGAATTGGTATTCCCTTTGACCAGAGTAGGTATTTCCAGTTAGACACAAAACCGATGTAGAAGACTGAGAAAGGACACTGAAACGGCACAAGTCTCAGTTCTACAGTGGTAAAATAGTCCTTGTTGGATAACTCAACAGGAATCAACAGTCCCAACTTTTTTCGCGCAATGTTGTCCAAATTATGCATACTCCACTTGCTAGACGATAGTGCCAAACTACTCGTATACCTGCCAACCTTAGGGGGTATGTAAAATCGGGATTGGCACTGCTGAAAATGACAAACCTGCTCAGAAAGGAGGGAGGAGAATGCACACCAATATGACTGGCTAATAAGCTGACTAGTTCATGACACACTTAGTAACACAAGGTCTTAGTGCAGGGGTAGGCAACCTACGGCACTAGTGCCATGCACGGCACTCAAGGCTACAAGAGCCAAACAGTCTCTGGCCTGTCAGGAGTCCCAGTGAAACTTCAGATATCTGCTAATACGAAAAAGTGGTGAAGGACAATCCTCCATTTATGCAATGCAGCACGTAGAGGAAGTGATCTCAGATCACTTCCTCCCAGCACTTGTGAATAGGAATCCACACTGAAGTTTAAAGAGCCCACAGCCTCCTGTTGCAGCTTCTGTCCTTGAGCTGTACCTGGCCAGCCTAGTCCCCACTAAAACCCAGGGAAGCCTCAGAGCTGCAAAATAACCCTCCCCTCATACAAATAATACAAACACACACACAGTCCGCACAAACACAAAACCACCAACAATCCACATACATGCACACAACCCCACATGCAGCCTCTCACATGCAATACCCCAAACAGCCCCACACATACACACTTCCAAATACACAATGTGACATATCCATCCACACACAATTCCACAAGCAGCCCACATACACAGCCCAAATTCATAGGTATTATACATGATACCACAAACTATTAATGAACATATTCAATATAATAGCTCATATACGCACAAATACAATGATACAAAGCAAATGCAGTATAAATAACACAAGCAGAATACACACCTCAATTTAAAGAAATAGGACCGACACGATACGGGACATCACAATCATATTTCGGCACAGTGCTGCTAAAAGGTTGCCTACCCCTGTCTTAGTGCTTTTAACGTAGCGTGAGTGCATCTACCAATGCCCCAGTTATGGCACTCTCTACATGGTCCTAGTGCCTTTAATGTAGCACAAGTGTGCCTACTAATGCACCAGACCTTCTAGGAACTGGTCCCTAGTGTCCACAAATCCAAGATATCGAGACAGCGTCTCAAAATCGGGACTGTCCTGCCAGATTCGAGACATTTGGTTGATCTAAACTTCATCTCCTGTTAGCTTTAACAGAATGCCACACTCACCATGTTTCATGGACACCCATCTCTTATACATGCTAAAATACAGCACATGTGACCTTCCTGTAGTTGGTGTGATTTATATGCTTTAAGAGAGAAAACAATAAATTAGTCAACCCAATTCCTCCGTCCTCATTTCTTGGTTTATCGATTTTCCTTGCTAATTGGCCATTTTGCTGATGTTGTTTAGCAAAGCGGGGGATTTATTCACAAAACAGAAAATTGTAGCGACTTGAAAACATAAACTCTAAATCTAGGCTGAAATCATCAGGCTCTGTTTTTTAACTCCCCCCCCAATCATTATTTAATTGTTAGGTGTTTAACCTTACTTTGCAAGGCTGTGTTTTATTGAAGCTACTGATGCCTTTATCAATTCTACACACTCCTAAACAGCACTTTTCATGTTCTGACCATCAACATGAAGCTATGTATTTTAGAATTCAAGAATATGGACTTACTATTTGTAACCCTGCCTAGAACGTTCACATATTTGCTAATAAATTAGAACGTTGTATTAAATGAGTATAGAATTAACTGAGAAGTAACTCTGTGGTATAAGCAATGCCATTTCTGAGGGTGCGTGTTAATTTAGATTATGGTTATAGATAATGTTTGATAACAATAATTGCAGCCACTATTAAACTGCACATTGCTGAGATGTGTGAGAGAGCTCGAGTTCCGGTGGCTTCACTGTAACACTGTCCGGGTGTACAAAGATGGCGGCCTCCAGTGTGTTTTAACTATATCCTGGAAGTCTGTGTACTATTACGACTTCCGTGTTCAATCGGTAACACGTGTCTGTCAACGCAGTGACTGTAGTAAGTATCTCCAAACAATTAATATATTTTCCATCACTGTACTGCTATTCATGTACACACGAAGACTCAATATTATTAATACTATTAATTAATAGCAGGTTTCAGAACCTGCAGACTGATAACAATAGTAATCATAATAATAACGTATTTAACCAGGAAATACTGGTTATTAATCACTATCAGTCTGCTAAAGTAACATAATTATTATTACTTTCTGATTTGTCTCTGCTGAATAAGTGAGATTATTATTATTATTAATAATCAGCATCACTCTGCTTAATATGATAGAATATAATTACTAGAAGTCTGCTTTTTTTTTTTTTTTTTTTTATTCTTTATTTATGCCGTGACAGAATTCACAGTATCTTTGTCGCACATAATGAAGGCATACGCAGAAGCCGCAATTGGCATGACGTGTCTTGTACAACAGGTACTTTCCAAACATTGTCACATTTTTAGTTTTTATAGAAAACCTAAAGAGAGAGAGAAGACAAAACATAAGTGCTTGTCCCATTTCGAAGTACATAGGCTACAATCGGTGGTCATGCTCGTTAGTTTTCCGTTGAGTAGCACTGAGATACGTGCCTTGATCTGCGTATTTTGATACATGACCTTAACATTGTGGTAGAGAGAGAAGGAGAAAAAAATAGAGAGGGGGGAGGAGTAGATGAGGATGAATGGGTTCCGCCGCGGGGGGTGTGTTAGTGAGCGTTGATGTAGTCCTCCCATGGTTCCCACACTTTAATGAAGAGAGGGTATGTATCCCGCAGCTGTGCTGTGAGCTTATCCATTAGGTGTGCCTCCTTAATATTACAAAGTACCCTGTCCATGTGAGGGGTTTCCATTTGAAGCTACGTCTGCGCCAGGGCACGCCTGGCTGCCAGGTTGATTTTATTCAATAGTTTTTGTTCCCTATTAGGTAGGCTGTCAATCGGTTTTGCTATCAAGAACGTCCAGGGGTCAGGTTTGATTGGTTTGTTTAGGACTGTCGTCAGAAGTGTGGCTATGGTGCTCCAGAATTGGACCGCTTTTGGATACGTCCACCACATGTGGAGATAAGTGCCTTTCTCCCCACATCCTCTGTAGGTGTTTTGCCCATTCTGTGCAATTTAACTGGAGTCGTGTACCATCTCATGAGCGTTTTGTAACACTGTTCTTGGTGAATGACACAGACTGAGGACTTGGCTGCAGCCTCCCACACGTCCTGCCACTCCCCACTTTCTAGTGTTTGTTGGAGGTCAGTTTCCCATTGTAGAATATAGGAAGGTGTTTGGGTCTCGCTAGTCGGAGCGCTCAGTTGTGTATATAGGCGAGTAATGAGGCCGGTACGTGGTCCCTCAGTCATACACAGTGTTTCATGGAATGTGGGCCTAGTTCTGGCTGCCTTGGCAATGGCGGGTTTTTTGGCAAAGTCCCTAAGTTGTAGATATCTAAAGTGGTCTGTGGTTGTGAGGGGCGCTAGGGTCTTCAGGTTATCAAAGGTGCGGAACTAGTCTGCCTGAAATAGGTGGTAATATCGTTGAACTCCAGTGTCTTCCAAGCCTCTAAAGTCCCTAGGGGTCATACCTGGCGGCAATGCTTTATTGCGAAGATACGGTGTGAGGGGTGATGTAGGGTGCGTTAGTGCATATTTGTGCGCTGTTAAATTCCATATTCTTATGGAATTAAGGATAGCTGGGCAGGTCGTGTGGAGCTCTGGGCGGTCGGGTTTGGGCACCCAGATCCAAAACTGAGGCAGGTCAGTGCACATCTGGCTTGTCTCAAGGTCAACCCATCGGTGGGTGTCCGGTGGGGAATGCCATTCCACTATCTGCGCCAATTGGGCTGCAAGGTAGTATAGGTATAGATTGGGGAGTCCGAGGCCCCCCCTACTCTTTGGTGTGTATAACGTGTGTCTTGCTACCCTGTGTCTCTTTCCGTCCCAGATAAAGTGGTCAATCGCGGTTTGCATGGGTTTAAGGTCATTTTTAGTAACTGTCACCGGTAATGCCTGGAAGAGGAACAAGAGACGCGGGAGGACGTTCATTTTAATTGTGTGCAGTCTCCCCAGCCACGAGATGGGCTTTTCGTGCCAGTTATCTAAGTTCTTCCGTAACGTACTAAGCAGTTTCTTGTGGTTTTCTGTGTACAAGTCGGAGTGGGACGATGTGAGTTTAACACCTAAGTATTTAATTGGTTGTGTTGTTATTTTGATATTTGTCCTGCTTTGCAGCCACTGGACATCGGTATCGGGGACCCCCAATGGCATACCCACCGATTTATCTAGATTTATTTTATATCCGGCTACCTGCCTGTAAGTGTCTAGGATGTCGAGGACATGAGGGAGTGATTCCCTAGGGTCTGTGATGGTAAGCAATAGGTCGTCTGCGTATGCCAAAATTTTAAATTCCTCAGATGCGACCCGAATGCCTTTGATATTGTCTTGTGTTCTAATTTGGTGGAGTAAGGGTTCTAAAGCTATTATAAACAGCAGGGGGGATAAAGGGCATCCTTGTCGAGTGCCGTTTCTCAGTGCAAAAGGGATCGGTTGTGCTCCCGGCACCATGACCTGGGCTGTAGGGCTAGTGTAGAGTGCTTGGACCGCCTTGACGAATACAGTGGGGAGCCGCAGCTCCTCAAGGAGGGCAAACATATATGGCCACTGGATTCTACCGAACGCCTTCTCTGCATCCATGGAAAAGACCAGAGAAGGCGCTCGTTTTTTAGTAGCCCACCATATCAGGTCTGTTGCTCGTCTTGTGTTTTCGTAAAGTTGCCTGGTTGGGACAAAGCCCACCTGATCTGCGTGAATGAGCTTTGGAAGGATGGGGTTGAGTCTGGTAGCAAGGATCTTGGCAAATACTTTCAGATCAAAATTGATAAGGGAGATAGGGCGGTAATTCGTCACATTAGAGTCGTCTCTGTCTGGTTTAGGGATAAGGGCTATATCAGCCGTTGAGAGATCGGAGCTTGGTGAGTCATTATCCGTTCATGTCTTGAACATGTCGGCTAGGTGAGGTATAAGTTCTTCCCGAAAGGTTTTATAATAAGAGCCGTCAAACTCATCGGGGCCCGGGGCCTTACCCCCCTTCAGATCCGTTATGGCTCTATTTATTTCATCATGTTCGATGGGTGCCCTTAAGTGTGAAGTTACATCCGCTGAGGGTCGTGGCAATTTAGCATTCTGCAGGAAGGCGGCAATTTGCGCCATGTATGTGCTGTTTGTAGTCGTGAGTGTGGGGGAGTGGTCATATACCTGGGCTAGGAATTTCGTAAATTCCCTGCTTATGTCCCTGGGGTTGGTTAAAACTTTGCCTTGAGAATCTTTAATGGACGTGATATTCGTGTACCTTCGTTTGGGTCTAAGGGCCCGGGCTAATAGTGTGTCCATCTTATTCGCTTTTTCATAGAATAAGCATTTGGTGCGGATCATCTCTTTGCTCACTTAGTCTATCAGTAATCCCCTTACCACTGTTTTGTGGGCTGCCCATAACGTTGTGGGGGATATGTCTGGAGTGTCATTTTCTAGGAAGTAGCGGGTTAATTCCTGCTGTATCGTCAACTTTATTTGGGGATCTTTAAGCAGGGAGGCATTCAGCCTCCATTTCCAAGGGGCGCGTGGGCCAGGGAGTTTTAAGGTGAGTGCAATGTCGGCGGGGTCAGACCACGAGATTAGGTTTATTTCTGCGGTTTTGATCCATGGCATGACTGGTTGACTGACAAGGAACATATGTATCCGGGAGTACGTTCCGTGTACCGCCGAATAGAAGGTATAATGCCGCTCACTCGGGTGTTGGATCCTCCAAGGGTCCAACAATCCCGTGGGATTAATGAAATTGTGTAAGAGCTTGTCCTGTCCTCCTCTATTCTGCGACCTAGGGAGGCGGAGCCCACTTCTCCGGTCGGTCGCCGGGCATGGTGTTGCGTTCAGGTCTCCCCGTAGTAGTACAAACCCCCTAGGGAGTCCTAAGATCAATGTCTCCAATTCCGTCCAGAATTCTTTGCTGGGGGTGTTGGGTGCATAGATGTTAATCATATGGTAAGTGTGTCTGGGTGATATTAATTGGGCAATTCTTGTGTATAAGTATTTCAACCCCGTATCTCTTGCCTAGTGTTCGGGAAGCGAATGCCCTGGTGTAGATATGGTTTTGGAGTAGTGTCTTTGATGTGCGCGGTAGGTGGGTTTCCTGGAGGAAAGCAATGTCTGTTTTCTGACATCTGAGTTCACGGAAGAGGAGTCTGCGTTTAGTGGGACTGTTGAGCCCATTTACATTAAGTCAGGTGAATCTGAGTTCCATTTAGTGTTATTGTGCGATGTGTCGGGGTACTGGTCCCGAAAGGTACGGGTCGTCTACGTGTCCCAGGCTTGGGTGTCGGGTGTTATTCCTACCCCCTGCGGCAGGACAGGTAGAGTCGGTGTTGCGGGGGAGAGGGACTGATAAGAAGAGAAGAAGAAGAGAGAGAGAGAAAAAAAAAGGTATTGTAATGGGGCAGTTAACACACTTTAGTAGTTTGGTGCGTTGTGCGTCTCACTTGGTGAGCTTTAGTGTACGGAAGTGCAGCTCTCGTATAAAGTGAGATCAAACAATAAAAATTAAACAGTCAAGATAAACCAAGATAAAATACAGTTGTGCTAAATCAATCGCTTAGTTGCACCTTCTATAAAATCAACAAGGTATCACGTTGTCCAGGTCTTACCGATTGCCGGGAGCTATGGGGGTGGGTATCCACCGCGTCGAGGGGATCACCTCAAAACGGGGGGGGGGGAAACACAGCCGGAGAGCACCCCGGCAATGCTCAAGCCTAAAAAACATATTATCCCAATATATCAAACTATGAGGATCCAATAAGGAGTGGAAACTAGCAGTAATCACCCTGGTGTCTTCCTTAGCGTGGTTTACCATGCGACCCACCATTTCATCCCCTCTACCTGTATCCAGCGCTGATGTCACTCTGTGCTGGTTCAGGCTCATCCAGAGGGTTCGAAAGCACATATGCGGCATGCACCACGATCATATTAGGACTTCCCCCATAGGAAAGCATTGCATCATTGTATGGCAATTCCTTAAGTACATGCACATGCTGAGTTTTGTGGGATGCCTAGCATAGTTTGTAGATGGGATGTCCATATGTGTATAGCAGCAAACATCATCAAGGTATAATTTATGCATGGTTTAATTTTTCCTAGATAAATATACTAACATTTTCCTTAGCACAATGTATAGCTGAAACTATATTCTCTTTATGTAACTCCAAGCCATGTTTCTCATGACAAATGTATTTTAAAAGCATTGTGTAATTTAGATATGTTTTACATGCAGATTTTCTCAAAACACATTGTACTCCATTTCACAGGTTTTTACTGGGCCTCTACGGAAGGTGAAAGGTTGACTTGGCAGCGATGTCTATGGATGTAACCTTCCTGGGAACAGGCTCTGCTTATCCATCCCCGTGTCGAGGTGCTTCTGCAGTTGTATTTCGTACAGAGGGAGAATGTTGGCTGTTTGACTGTGGTGAGGGAACTCAGACGCAGTTCATGAAAAGCCCCCTTAAAGCAGGTCTGTGAGCTCTTGCGTTAAAACATATAATAATGTGGCCTTTAGTGTAGTCCTGAGTGAGTTTTAAACTTAATGTAGTGCTTTTGGTGCAGAGACTGTCCCAATAGTCTAACAATTGGAAACACTGAAAAGGTGGTGTTTACAGTCGGCCCCAAGGAAACCAGACTCAGACAACCATTAAAGGTGCTTGCTACATTGGCCCTGCAATCTTTTAATGACAGACGTTTGACGTCTTCTGGCTGCAAGAAGACACCTTAGAATTGCATTGAGTGTAAGCATTTCTATGTGGAGATGCACATTGGTACAGCACAGCTGCTGCCACACATTCACAATAGCCCCCAAGTGCTTCCCTAGAGGGAAGCATTGAATTGGTTGAGAATATCAGTAATGATGTTCTCAGCTGAGAGGTGAGTAGATGGATAAATATAAATAAAAACTATTTATTTCTATTTACTAGGAGGGGCCCTGAATCTAACTTGATTGAACACTTTAACTTTAGAAATAAAGGTTTGTATTTCTAATGTTAGTGTTCCTTTAACATTGCTTATTTAGTCTCTTATCCAAGTTGCTTTATAAAGAAAAAAAGGAATCCTACACAAAAGAAAAGATTGTTTAGATGGAACTAGGAAAGAATAACTCTGGCTGTTGGTACAGGAAAAGTAGACAATGGGGTGAAGGTGTAATGGTGAAATTGCATGGTAAAATGTAAAGAGGTCAATTAGGGTTAACTGAAAGGGGGTTGATTTTGGCTGTGCCCCAAAGAAGTGGCCTTTAAACCTAAAGATAGCATATCATAGATTCTTTACCATGTGCTACATGCCTGCTTAATAAACTTTCATGACATGCTGATGGCTCAGCTGTCCCCCAGCATTACCAAGATCAGCAGGTGCAACCTTTACTAAATCTAATCGGATGTCAGAGCCCACACAGCCAGTCTGGCTGCTTGAGATTTAGTCAATTTCATCATAGTCTTAAAAATAAATCTGTCAGCAAGTGCTTTTATTTAAATGTGCATTGCATATCTGGGTTAATGTAAAAGAAAAATAAATCATGGAGTTTAGTTACAAATCTAGAAATTGTGGAGAATAGACAAGAAAAATAATGTATTTAGTTAGGCTATTTTAGACAAAAATTTGCAATTCTCTTGTCCATCGTCTGCCAGTGAATAATCTGGATATGTAAATCGAAGCCCATGTGATTTAATAGAAACTATATTGCTTTATGTATATGGATCATAGAATTATGTTAGTGCATTTTTTATTTTGTTTTTGTGTTTAATTTTTCTCAAATGTTTTTATTGATTCAGACACAAGTGAACGATAATTTCCAAGCCATCTAGTGAATCAGTATATTTTGGCATAACAATTTCCATTATACAAGTCATAGAATATATTGCAGATCCAAGCAGCGAATGAAGTGTAAGATATTAGTTATCCCATATGTTTCTCTCCCCTTGCCGTTTTTAAAAACCGAACAGCCTTGATACAACATAGGATAAGTAATTTGTTCAGTCGGGTTCTGTTGTGTATTTTTCTATTACATTGTACATGCCGTCTTACCCAGTGATGTCTGCCATATCATGAGACTTCATGCAACAATTGTTCCGTTTTATTTTCTGTTGATCTCTGTCAATGTTGCATAGCAGCGAAGGTCTGTGAGACTTCATGTGATGCAGTGTGTAAAGACAAATCGTTATACATATATGTAATCAATGAAATTATTTAAGCATTTTGTTTCTGTATCATGTTGAAGCATTTTAGCCGCTCCTGTCCCATCAGGTCCTGTTCCCATAATCTGTACCAAATGGAACATTTGCCGTAATTTGTTTGAATTAATAAACAAACTTAATAATACATAAACACATACCGTAATAGATGAGCCCAGCAATGGTAAAAATGAACTTGGACAAAGGCCTACCAGCTGGCTAATGATTGTGGGTGTTAAACTGTACTTTCTAAAAATGTGTTCAGTGAAAAGGCTGCAATGTAAATTGGGATAAAAATGCCTGAAAATAAGTCCTACAAATATAATACAAATACCGGAAATTTGTCAAGGAAAAACAATGGTGTGTGTGTGTGTGTGTGTGTGTGTGTGTATATATATATATAATTATTTCATGCAGACTTAATATGTAGTCATCATTCCTTGAATGGTCTCACATCATTTTGCTTGCTTGACTTGACTTTGGAGTCTGTAAAAATGTTTGATCTATCTCTTTACTAGTTGAATATTTTCAATGGAACTGGCATTGCAATACGTCCTAGAAATGTAATATATTGATTTAAATGTTGTTTGGCTTATAAATTTCACTAATATTATTAAATCTGTTTTTGATATGCGTTTTCTTAAAATATATAATTTTTTTTCTTGTGTTCTTTTTAGGTAGAATAACGAAGATATTTATAACCCATCTTCATGGCGATCATTTATTTGGGCTTCCTGGCTTCCTTTGTACAGTAAGCCTACAGTGTGGCTCTACAGCAGTCAAGCAACATGTTGAAATCTATGGTCCTGTGGGCTTGAGGGACTTTGTCTTCAGGAGTCTAGAAATCTCTCATTCACAGCTTGCTTTTCCATATGTTGTCCATGAACTGATTCCCTCAAAAGATCAATGTCCTGTAGAAGAGTTCAAGGACTTCTCTAGATCTGGAATAGATAATGAGATGGCATCAGAGGTTGAAGGGAGGACCATTTGTGAAGATCCAGAAGATGGGTCGTACATGCTGTTCGAAAATGAACAATTCACAGTGAAAGCTATTAAACTTTTTCACCGTATACCATCGTTTGGCTTCATCATTCGTGAGAAAGAAAGACCAGGAAAACTAGATGTAAAAAAACTGAAAGACTTTGGTAATATTTTCTCTAATTCTTTCTTGCCTAATTCTGTTAATGTATCCATTTTTATAGACCAGTAGAGGGTAATTCCAGCCCATAGTGGCTACCATCATGACACAATCTAAGAATATTCCTACTGTGTGTAAGGAGCAGTGCAAAGGACGAATAGTGTGTGTTTTGTGGTATTCCACAGTACTGAGTACGGCCACCGAACATGTGTAGGAGTAATGAGCAGCTGCACCTTGTTCATCTACAATTCGCATGCACAATAGAGCAAAACCAGAGGTCTATAGAGTATCCGACAATACCGTGAAATTCTCCATAAAATTTTCATGTGATGCGTGAAAAGAAATACATTTTCCCATACATCTTGCTGTCCAATCTAGTCCCACTGAGTATTTCATGTATATGTTATCTTTCTGAAAAACTCAAAAGTGACATGCTAGTCTAAGACATCTCACTGCTTACCTTAAATGTTGTTGTTGTTTTTTTGTTTTGTTTTTTGGGGGGGGGGAGGGAGGTTCTTGTAATTTTGTTTTTAGTTTATTTTTTTTGCATACTTTGGTTCCACTGCCACTCCACAGCAGCATGGGAGCGGAAGGTCAGATAACAGGTTCCCTTTTAAAGAGGAAAAATACTTACAGCACGGTTAATCCTTTAGCAGGTTAACAAGTTATTAACCTTTCCAGGACTGACAGCCTGTCAGGATTATCACATTAAAAAAGGAATTCTCTAACCCTGCTCTTGAAGGGTTACTCCAGCGTCCGTGACCTCTTCTGCTTTTAGAGGTGGTAATGTAGTAAGCAATCTTTATGTGCAGTGTTTCTTTTAACCCCTTAAGGACCAAACTTCTGGAATAAAAGGGAATCATGACATGTCACACATGTCGTGTGTCCTTAAGGGGTTAAAATGATGCACATACAGAAACGTTACTTGGGCATTTTGGAATTCTGTTCCGGGCTGCTTAATGTTAATTCTGTGCAAATTTTTATTTTTATTTTTAGTGTGTGCTGGATTGAGATCTAATCCCTTCTATGCTAGCAGGCAGAGCTGATAGTACACCTGCAAGGGGAAGCTTAGATGTCCTCTTCATCCCAGCCTTTCCTTATATGGAGATCTATATTTTGGTGACCCATGTGTTTGCACTTTTCGTAGAATGTGTTGTATGTGTAACATATTTAATGCATTGAATGTTTTTTTATTTTTATTTTTTATTTTACTTAAGGAATTCAGCCAGGACCTCTATGTGGAAAACTGAAACTTGGAGCTACAGTTACCTTAGAGAACGGCCAAACTGTACATCCTTCTGATGTTTTGGGAGATCCTATTCCTGGTAGAAAAGTGTGCATTTTAGGAGACTGCTCAGGCATTTGCTCTGTGGGTAGTGCAAAGCTTTGTCAGGAGGCAGACATTCTAATTCACGAAGCAACTTTAGATGACACTCAGATGGACAAAGCAAAAGAGCATGGTCATAGCACGCCAAAAATGGCAGCAGAGTTTGCCAATCTGTGTCGGGCACATAAGCTGATTTTGACTCACTTTAGTCAAAGATATAAACCTCCTGGCATGGTCTCTGAAGGAGATGAAGACGTTTCAGTCCTTAAGAAGCAAGCAGAGAATTATCTACTCAGTCAAGACGTGATTTTAGCAGAAGACTTTTTAACTATTACAATTCCAATTAAAAAGCAGAAATAAGAAGTTCTGCTAAGCATATTATAGTACACAGTCTATCTACCATCATTATTAACCCTTTCAAAGTGGTGCCAAGTGAGTGATTGAACATTCTTGTGGGACACCTGGTAGAAAATATACAATCTACAGCCACTTCAAGATACTGGATCATAACCTTGTTCTATGGAGACTACTACGGCAAGTACAAGTACAGATCGTCAAAAGAACCCAGAAGGCACCACTACAGTTTGACAAGTAAATGGTTTCACTGATTCCTGTTTTGGAGCTGAACAGTTAGTGATGTAAGAAATCAAAAGCTTGTCCTGGATTGTAAATTTTAAAATCGTAATACAGATGAAACATCACAGATCAGTTTTTCCAACCCAATAGGTAAACACCGGAAATGCACAGGTGACATCAAAGCTGCTACAAAAGAAGCATACTTATAATTTAAATGGATACTCCAAACATTTCCTTTGATAGCTTATCAACAATTGTATGAATGTATTTTTCACACATTATGAAGCTGCATCTGCTCAGCTCTCTCATTCCTCTTTACAAATCCACACCTTTCTCTGCTATAAAGAGCTGAATGTTACATTAGTGAATATATATATATATATTTTTTAAATTGTATAGTTTGTCTTGTAGCTTTCTGAGACAGTGTGTGCAGTTGTGATAAGACTTACTCACTAAAATAATTAGGTTGCACACTACGGGATGTTTGTATCACTTAATTTGCATTGTTTTTATGAATTGAGCTAACTGCGGCCAGTCTGCCAGACAATGTACTTGCAAGAATGAACAGCAAATTTTGGTGGATCTTCAAAGTGTGTATCCAATTTTTATTTTGCATATTTAATGTATTATCTATCAGTCGGTAATACCAGTTTAATAGTAATGATTAAAAAAAAAAAAAAAAAAAAATCTGTACTGTATTTTTCACAGTTGAAGCAGACTATCTGGCGTCTTAGGTAGCTACAGGGATTGATCTCCTGTCAAGCATAAGTGTGCTTTACTCTAAACACCTTGTGAGGGGTAATTTCTAATATGTTGGGTATGTTGTTCTGGAAAAAAATATTTAAATTTAGGCAGCTGATTGTCAAATACATTTTATATATTTATGTATATGTGCTTGAATTTTACTGTTTGTTTGAATATATATATATGTCTATGTACAACATTGTTTTTTGTCTTTATGTTCTGTACTAGCTGTGCTTTATGAATTTTAAAATAAACTTTACAAATTATTTTCTATAGCACCCCAAAACTCGGATTGTTGTTGAATTTTTGGGCGAGGATGTTTTTTTGGTAGTTGCTAAGTAACCTTTTATAAAGCAGATATGTGAGGGGAAAAAAATTCTATCATTTTAAAATTATATTTGATAGTTTGCATATACTAATCATTAAAAGTTGCTTAGCTCATGTATAAAATTAGTCATTGCGTCATAGAAAAAAATATTTTTGCCCGGCATTGCCAATAAATTCTTTAATTTCAGGCATAGAACACTGGATCTTATTGGCAGACTCCTTTATTACTGTATTACCTATGATTCCACTACAATACCAAGTTCTCCTTGCAGCCCAATCCTTCTCTGGGGATGTCATACCCCCTCGCTGTAGGAGGAAAGACGTGCGAGAGGCTGAACTAGGGATGGACCTCCTAGGGGGAATCCCTCTATTGGTTATTTTTGCACCAGCAGGCTATACGTGCTGATGCCAGACACATAGTAAGCACAGAACTAGCATTATCAGAGGGGCAAAGGTTTAAAAATATCAGGAAGTATTACTTTACTGAGAGGGTAGTGGATGCATGGAAAAGCCTTCCAGCTGAAGTGGTAGAGGTTAAGGAGTTTAAGCATGCATTGGATAGGCATAAGGCTATCCTAACTATAAGATAAGACCAGGGACTAATGAAAGTATTTAGAAAATTGGGTAGACTAGATGGGCCGAATGGTTCTTATCTGACGTCACATTCTATGTTTCTATCAGTCCGCATTCTGCATAATATTGCACGTTTGGTCAGTCTGAATGGACTGAACATTTGACTAACCCAGTAATTCTAACCGGAAAATGAGGATTGCTAGATCCGCCATATTTCCGCAAGTACCTGTCGTATTTAGTGCAGATGGGAAGTACATGATTGTATGTAGAATTAATATGCACCAGGAGGAAAACTGATGTATTAATCGCGTAGTAATCTGAAAGGAATTTTATTGGGATTTATATCACAACCAGACTATTTTTTATCTTTTATTGTTGCCATTGAGGTTTTTAATTTGCTACAATTCAGCACTTAGTCCATTGAACTACACTGGTTTATTTATTTGCATGGGGATTATGGATCCCAGACAATTAATGGGGTCAGCACTTTTCATGCATTGTCCACCAGCACCAAGTAGTGATGGTGAACCTGGCAACGAGAAAGGGTAGCCAGTGAGGACCTTCCATTACAGGCAACCATACACAGCAGAGTATTTACTTAGTGATCACTATAGGGTTGTTATAGCAACCAATAAGCCAGTACCACTAGGGCAATTTACTGCTGTATTTTGATTGAGTTCCACTTCCTGTGTGTAAAACAACGCGAGAGAAACCGCGAGTATGTGAGCCCTTCCTTCTCCTACTCTGCTAGCCCCTCCCCGTTTTTCTATTCTCACCCGCTCCACCTACTAGCTGTACCGCCCACTCTTGTTAGCCTATGCATTATTAG
This sequence comes from Pelobates fuscus, assembly GCF_036172605.1. NCBI lineage: Eukaryota > Metazoa > Chordata > Amphibia > Anura > Pelobatidae > Pelobates > Pelobates fuscus. Next base: position 58,613,302 of record NC_086321.1, read on the forward strand.
CCCCGCCCACATCCTCTTGTCTATAGCATGCTAGCCTCGCCCTCCTCCTCCTTCCCGCCCTCCTCTCCCCAGTGTCCCGGATGTAGCCGTCGCCGCTCCTGCGCACTCCCGAGCCGTACGAGGTTTGTTTATCTGCGGCCTGCGCCGCCCGGAGAGCAGCCATAACAGCACCGTATCATCGCCGACACCTCGCTACCGCCTCCAGGGCCCGGACTGCCAGCGGACTAGGCCGAGAGCCTCACTGTGCCAGGTAACATCGTTATAATATTAACCCTCTCCATCCCGGGGTCTGCGATACAGCCAGTCCACGGTAAATCCAGCCACCACCACTATCCCAGCCAGTGACTACATTACCCACAATCCTCTGATATACCCCTGGCTGGGAGAGCCTCACTGTGCCAGGTAATATTGTTATAATATTAACCCTCTCCATCCCGGGGGTCTGCGATACAGCCAGTCCACGGTAAATCCAGCCACCACCACTATCCCAGCCAGTGACTACATTACCCACAATCCTCTGATATACCCCTGGCTGGGAGAGCCTCACTGTGCCAGGTAACATTGTTATAATATTAACCCTCTCCATCCCGGGGGTCTGCGATACAGCCAGTCCATGGTAAATCCAGCCACCACCACTATCCCAGCCATGGACTACATTACCCACAATCCTCTGATATACCCCTGGCTGGGAGAGCCTCACTGTGCCAGGTAACATTGTTATAATATTAACCCTCTCCATCCTGGGGTCTGCGATACAGCCAGTCCACGGTAAATCCAGCCACCACCACTATCCCAGCCATGGACTACATTACCCACAATCCTCTGATATACCCCTGGCTGGGAGAGCCTCGCTGTGCCAGGTAACATTGTTATAATATTAACCCTCTCCATCCTGGGGTCTGCGATACAGCCAGTCCACGGTAAATCCAGCCACCACCACTATCCCAGCCATGGACTGCATTACCCACAATCCTCTGATATACTCCTGGCTTGGAGAGCGTTATTGGAAGTGTAGTCCACAGCTGTTAATCCGAAGTAGCCCCATTTATACTATGGTCGCCCTGAGGTTAACCTATCGAGGTCTATGCCTCCTTCTCCCCAAGTTAGAATTGGTAATGTTTACTTTATCTTTATTCAGATGCAGTTGATGCTTTCTGGTTTTGTATGTGATATAACTTAAATATGGAACATTAAATTGTGCCTAAGCAGAACATACATATATGTATTATATATATATTTTTTTCTGGGCTACCAGATAATTTATTTAGAACCTCCTGACACCATATAGCCTTAGTTGGAATTAAATGCTTATCTTTAGGGGTTAAGCCATCAGTCGGTCCCCATTTACAAAACGGCTTGAGAAAAATGTTTTTTTTAAAGCTGTTTTGTAAATAGGGGGCTACTGGTGGCTGAAAGCTGCATTGTCCAAGGCTTTCTGATAAAAGCCTCAGACGAAAGAGAGGAGTAAGTTAACCAGCTCTGAATTAAACACTTTGGGGTTAAACCGTTTTATTGGTCTAACGACCAGAAGGTAAACTGGCGCCAGTGACGAAGTTGTTACGGTCCTTGGAGTTTTCCTTGAAGCCCATTTAGCCAATCTATCCAACTCTACAGCCTATTAGTTTCTAGTCATTGGTTGTTTTGGGTCACAGCCCATGCTTTGGTTGAAAAGGTTGTGTTTAAGTGTGAATAGAGGGACTCCAGGCGCTCAAACCAATTAAATGACATTTAGTTCTTATAGTGTCTAGAAAGCCCTTTTAAAAGGGATACTATAGTGCAAGGAATGCAAATCTGTATTCCTAGCACAATAGTTACATCTAGTCCCTTCTTCGGGTAGATAATAAAGGGTTATCTGTCAGCCAAAGGGTTATCTTTATCACCTGGTTCCAGCACTGTTGTCCCTCACCGCTCCTCAGACGTCACCCGATGGGGGGGGGGGGGGGGGTATTCTAATGCTCATGTGTGACCAGCGCATTAGGCTTCCGCCCAGGAAACCATTGAATCAATGCTTTTCTATGGGAATATAAGGGAAGCTGGATGTCCAGCGTCACATATGTGACCTAAAGACCAGCAAAATCATGGAAGCACCTCTAGTGGCTGTCTACCAGACAGATTCTTCTTATAGAGAAGCATTTGATTGGAATGTTGCTCACCTCGGGGTGCATGGGGAGGGTGGAAAAGGGGTAGACAGGACAGGTCATTTAAAAATGAAAAAAAAACTATTCAATACAGGAGGGATGGAATTAACAAGCTTTACTGTTGCAAACCCGCTGCCTGCAAGGGAGAAGATGACCATGTCTGTGACCAGCGCGCTGACAACAGATGTCAATTCTGTGCAAAATCTACATTTGGCAGTCTGGAACAGCATTCCAAACTGCCAGTCACATGTGCCAGGTGTGCTACTAGCTCTCAGCACAAACATGCAAGTATCTCAGTGTGAGCAGCTGCACATACAGATTCTTACAACCATGACACTTCTAAACGTGGAAGTGGTCATTCATGATGATGTAGTGGTTATGGAGACAGGAGTGTGCTGGTCTACAGTAAGATGTCAATCCACTATAGTATGTTTTGACAAGTTATCTAGGTACCACATTGCCTTCTCCAGAAAGAGAATTTTGATTGTATTACAGAGTAATGCAGGACTGCACTCACCGGCTAAGAGCGTCAGCTGATCGTATTTTGCATCTGTTGGCCTTGCCACAGGCAAACAGCAGTTGTGCCTTGGTGGTTATTGGTGCTATGGCTGGTGGAGTGAGGTGTGCAGACCCCAGTATTTGTTTCCTTGTGGTCCATTGCTCTCTGAGTTACAGAATGCGGGGACTGTGGCAGCAATGGAAAACAGTGCCCTTTTACTGTATTACATTAACCAGTTTTTTTTTTTGTTTTGTTTTTTAAACCTCTGTTTTTCCATTCAGATTTTACTTGTGAAAATTCACAGTTTATTTATTTATTTAGTAAATAGCCATGTCCAGGGCCCTTGAACTTTGTATTAAAATGATTTTGTGTTAGGATAAAAAAAGATTGGGCTACTGCTTTTGTCCCTTGAACAAGTAGATTTTTTTAAATTTATTTTTTACAAAAATTCTGCAGGCCTGTAAAATTATTTTAGTATTTGCTGAAAGGTGGTGGTTTTCACAGGGGAGTCAATGTAGGGTTTTTGCTAAATGTTTTCCTTTCAGACAATGAAAGTGCATAACCAGATTTTATACCTTTTTTAGAATATATAACAAATGCTATATAATGATAGTTATCCTTTAAATTGGGTTAAAACCATAAAGTTGCATTATCAATCACCCACTTTAATACATCTCAACGTCTGCTGTGGCTTCTTACAGGCATTCTGTCAGTGCAATTTCTGTGTGCCATATTTGAAATGTGTGTGCATATTTTTTTATTTTTTATTTTTTTAGAACAGCAAGTTAGATCTATAGAATAAACAATGTGTTTGCAGTCTTCTGACAATTCATGTAAAACAATTGGCTGCACAGGATCCACCTTTTTCATTCTTTAATATTTTACAAACTTACAGACATAAAGCATAAGTGCATTTTTTGTAGATGTTTAGGATAGGAACTGCAAAAAAAAACACTCTTCTAACTGGTGGTACAGGCAACTCTTGGAGATTTAGATTGATCAGTATTTACATTCATGAATGATACATTCATAGCTTTAAGCAAAATGACAAACATTATTTGATGGGTGCTTATACATAAGCCATGTGCTTTGTACAAATGCAACACAATATGCACTGAATTGCGTAAAGAGTTGTACGCAGGAAGAACCCAACTGACTGTGTAGTGGTTAAGGTGCCAGAAGTGAGCTACATCTGTTTTGTACTACATTTCTGATTCCCTATAGTCATTCTGTCAGGTATCTTCAATGAGTTTACAGTTCTTACTCAGCACTTGATGGAAGTCCCTACCTGTATATTGTAGAAGTAGTTTTTAGATTGGAGTGTCTTGCACATTTCTCTAGTCCCCAGGCTATAGTTTTGAGTGTTGGTTTATTGTGAAATGTGTTTCATTATTATTATGATTGTACCTTTCCCGGTTAAATGTTATGTTTTGACAAGTTATCTAGGTACCACATTGCCTTCTCCAGAAAGAGAATTTTGATTGTATTACAGAGTAATGCAGGACTGCACTCACCGGCTAAGAGCGTCAGCTGATCGTATTTTGCATCTGTTGGCCTTGCCACAGGCAAACAGCAGTTGTGCCTTGGTGGTTATTGGTGCTATGGCTGGTGGAGTGAGGTGTGCAGACCCCAGTATTTGTTTCCTTGTGGTCCATTGCTCTCTGAGTTACAGAATGCGGGGACTGTGGCAGCAATGGAAAACAGTGCCCTTTTACTGTATTACATTAACCAGTTTTTTTTTTTTGTTTTGTTTTTTAAACCTCTGTTTTTCCATTCAGATTTTACTTGTGAAAATTCACAGTTTATTTATTTATTTAGTAAATAGCCATGTCCAGGGCCCTTGAACTTTGTATTAAAATGATTTTGTGTTAGGATAAAAAAAGATTGGGCTACTGCTTTTGTCCCTTGAACAAGTAGATTTTTTTAAATTTATTTTTTACAAAAATTCTGCAGGCCTGTAAAATTATTTTAGTATTTGCTGAAAGGTGGTGGTTTTCACAGGGGAGTCAATGTAGGGTTTTTGCTAAATGTTTTCCTTTCAGACAATGAAAGTGCATAACCAGATTTTATACCTTTTTTAGAATATATAACAAATGCTATATAATGATAGTTATCCTTTAAATTGGGTTAAAACCATAAAGTTGCATTATCAATCACCCACTTTAATACATCTCAACGTCTGCTGTGGCTTCTTACAGGCATTCTGTCAGTGCAATTTCTGTGTGCCATATTTGAAATGTGTGTGCATATTTTTTTATTTTTTATTTTTTTAGAACAGCAAGTTAGATCTATAGAATAAACAATGTGTTTGCAGTCTTCTGACAATTCATGTAAAACAATTGGCTGCACAGGATCCACCTTTTTCATTCTTTAATATTTTACAAACTTACAGACATAAAGCATAAGTGCATTTTTTGTAGATGTTTAGGATAGGAACTGCAAAAAAAAACACTCTTCTAACTGGTGGTACAGGCAACTCTTGGAGATTTAGATTGATCAGTATTTACATTCATGAATGATACATTCATAGCTTTAAGCAAAATGACAAACATTATTTGATGGGTGCTTATACATAAGCCATGTGCTTTGTACAAATGCAACACAATATGCACTGAATTGCGTAAAGAGTTGTACGCAGGAAGAACCCAACTGACTGTGTAGTGGTTAAGGTGCCAGAAGTGAGCTACATCTGTTTTGTACTACATTTCTGATTCCCTATAGTCATTCTGTCAGGTATCTTCAATGAGTTTACAGTTCTTACTCAGCACTTGATGGAAGTCCCTACCTGTATATTGTAGAAGTAGTTTTTAGATTGGAGTGTCTTGCACATTTCTCTAGTCCCCAGGCTATAGTTTTGAGTGTTGGTTTATTGTGAAATGTGTTTCATTATTATTATTATGATTGTACCTTTCCCGGTTAAATACTTTGTTGTTATTATTATAGTGACCTTCACCAGGGCTCATATTTTTCTCATGGCACTGTGCCATGGACTCAGTCTAGGCTTACAGTAGCGAGTAACTTTTAGGCCTGTTAGAAACATAGCTTTGAACCCTAGCATCTATTACTCCACCATGGTAAAGACTAAACTAAATAAATCTAAGGTGTGTGTGGTGGGGGATTAACCGGATAAGTATGTATGTTTTGGTTATGCCTTTTACTTGTAGTGTATATTGGTTTGAGTGAGTAGTTTTGCTTGCATGGGACTGAGTTTAGGTGTGTGAGTACAGTTAAGAGTGTGTTTCTGTCCATCTTCAGGGTCCCTGATTTTTGCAGTTTTGATTTAAAACTACTTCCAAATGTCCTCTCTTAAGCTCCCTGGGGTTTTGTGTAGTAATACAGATCACGTGTTCATCTCCTGGGTCCTGAGCAAAAATGAAGATCCTAAACCACAAGTGACTTGAAGTGAAATCCACAGCTCTTGAAGAACTGAAACTTCCATAATGATTTACCATCCTTTAAGATAGTAGTTATGCAACAACTGAGAGGTAGTCTTTTGGTAAAATAATTTTCATAGATCCTGTGGATGTTGTTTATGCAAAAGATGTTTTGTGTTTGCAGTATTATGGGATTGCTTTTCCCCATATGGATAGCGGTACAACAGCAGGGATTTTCTCCCTCCCTCTTAAGCAATAAATTATGTGCTCCCCTCCAGAACCCCAGTTGTATGTGTGGCCTCTCAGGGAACTGGTCTGTCCTGTTTTTATTTTATTTCTTATGTGCAGTAGAAGAATTTGAAGGGGACTGCAAACCGGGGTAAACTGTAGGATAGTTGTAATGGTTGGGTGGATGTACATGCACAAAGCTTCTCCCATTCATAAACCTGCTATAAGGATATTTATTTTATAAGGTCCTACACATAACGTGTTTCTATGTATCCGAAGCATAACAGACATTGGCTATATGTGTCTCCCTCCTACCCATTTTTAAGCCCACTCAGTCTCTAATTTCATTCAGAGACACACTGCCTACTCACATTTTGTAAATGCGTTCTCATTTTATTCTGCAGCGCTCAATGAACAGAGGCCAGATTTAACCCCACCAGGGCTAGAGAGGTGATTGTTGTTCTGTATTGCAGCACTTGAGGTGCTGAGTGTTTGCACTTAGAATTTTTGTTTTGTTTTGTCTTTTTTATTTATTTTTTATTATCCAATTTTGCCTTAATGTTTGGTATTGACATTTTATCCCTTTGTGGGTTTTCAGGGTGCATTTGATTTTTGTCCCATCAATTTCAAAATACATAACATTTTTATTTAAAAAAAAAAAAAAAAAAATATATATATATATATATATATATATATATATATATATACATATATATATACATATACATATACATATACATATACATATACATATACATATACATATACATATACATATACATATACATACACATGCATTAATGCGATCTAAACACCTTGGAGATAAAGATCCAATTGCATCTCCCTTATAAATATACTTGATTCTCAGAAATGTTGTAAGTGAAGTAGGGAACCCTGTGACAGCTATACTTGATGACACAATCTATTTGCTCTATATATTGGTGGGCAGGCCCATTCCAGGATCATAGACATGCATTTCTGAATGTGGCTCCATGGATCTGAAGTGTACTCTTGTTTTAAAGGAACACTATAGTCACCTAAATTACTTTAGCTAAATAAAGCAGTTTTAGTGTATAGATCATTCCCCTGCAATTTCACTGCCCAATTCACTGTCATTTAGTAGTTAAATCACTTTGTTTCTGTTTATGCAGCCCTGCCACACCTCCCTTGGCTATGATTGACAGAGCCTGCATAAAAAAAACTGGTTTCACTTTCAAACAGATGTAATTTACCTTAAATAATTGTATCTCAATCTCTAAATTGAACTTTAATCACATACAGGAGGCTCTTGCAGGGTCTAGCAAGCTATTAACATGGCAGGGGATAAGAAAATCTTAATTAAACAGAACTTGAAATAAAGAAAGCCTAAATAGGGCTCTCTTTACAGGAAGTGTTTATGGAAGGCTGTGCAAGTCACATGCAGGGAGGTGTGACTAGGGTTCATAAACAAAGGGATTTAACTCCTAAATGGCAGAGGATTGAGCAGTGAGGCTGCAGGGGCATGTTCTATACACCAAAACTGCTTCATTAAGCTAAAGTTGTTCAGGTGACTATAGTGTCCCTTTAACGCTTTCAATACTGGTGGAAATGAAAATACAGTAGGGTAAAAATCCGTATACTGTTGTTAGACATGGGATATATTCTTTATTCTATAGATAAAAAAAAGTGATTTCTGTGCTAGTTCTTCTGCAGCATTCAGTTTAGGGATTCATAGAGGAACAGACTTGTAATTTTAAAGAATATTGTCCCCAGCCGTTTTTCTGAAGTCCTATTTTGTGCTTATGTTAACAATTGAAGGAGTCAGGTGCTCAATTACCCAAACATGGATATTTTAACCAACAACTTACTTGCATAACCCTTTGGTCTATTCACAAAATACAAACTTGGTTATTTCGGCCATATTTTCACTTCCACTCAGCTGCTGGTCAGTTAACTGTTAAGATCAGCCTACGGTCTATATATTAACTATTTTGACTATATAGACCAAAGGAATTGACCCACTGATCATTAAGCCCCTCTAAACATATGTCTAGGTTGGGGGAAACCCCAAGAGCCTAGTTCGGTAGGCCACTGGAAAACTCTTATTAGGAAATTCCTTATTTTTGTAGTCAAGTACTTTGTGGACACTCACCACATATAGCAGTTGGTACCTACCTGCAAGCACTCAGTCATCTGTGGTGGCACATACCATTCGATACAGCTATACAGGAGTATTGTACCTTCGTAATAGTAGTATATTTCAAATCTGAATCAATCTGTTTATATTCATACAACTACAAGAACATGTGAGAAAACAGGAGACTTCCACACTTCTGTAGTACCGGGGAAAGTCAACAAACTGTAGGTAATTGAAAAATTTACTATGAATCTATCTATTTTAAGGCGGTAAACAAGATAACCTTAGTGCCCACTCTAAGTTATTGGTATATTTGAAAACCAATCTCTTGTAGGTTAAAATGTCTAGCTAGACATTCTAGCATGAAGGCTCGATTTTGGAGAACCGTTGACGGGTTACTTTAGAGATGAGTCCCATTTTTGACATAATTTTTCACCAATTTAGGAATTGATAATTGTGTGGTAATTTACTAACTAGATGGGGTCTCTGTTCCGTTGTGAGTGATAGCAGGAGTGTTTGTTTGGTTGATTGTGAATAAAGTGAACCTCAGGCGAATGTCTTTCAGTCAACTTGAGCCAAATGAAAGTTACTTTTTCTATAGTAACTTTTAGTGCATATCCCCAGATTTGTCAAGTGACAAGTTAATTCAATGATTGTGATAGTCATTTGTTTGCAGTTCAGACAGCCTCTTCAAGCATAATAGACTATCATGATGATGAACTGCAGCATTAAAGGGACACTATAGTCACCTAAACAACCGTAGCGTAATGTAGTTTTTCTGGTGAGTATAGGCTGTCTCTGCAGGCATTTTAATGTAAGCAGTGTATTTTCAGAGAAAAGGAAATTTTCACACTATAGCTTAGGAACACTTCTAATGGTCACTCCTCAGACGGCCATTATATGTGCTTCTTGGGTCACACTGACTTTCAGCTTTCCCCATAGAGATGCATTGATTCAATAAATCTCTGAGGAGATGCTGATTGGTCAGGGCGGTGTTTGGCTCCACACCAGCCCTTCCTCTTGGCTGAGATTATCTCACAGTACAGTATATCTAATAGCAAGCAGTTACCGTAAACAATATGTATTTGTTCTGTTTTTGCCATTTTTTTTTTCATAGTTCTGTTGTGTTTAGAAATATAGTATTGTGCAAACCTGTTTTCTTGGTCCATGATTCAATTTGGATCCTTTTTAACCCCTTAAGGACCAAACTTCTGGAATAAAAGGGAATCATGACATGTCACACATGTCGTGTCCTTGAGGGGTTAAACAAGTATTCTCGCTGTGCCTGTCTACAGATTAGCAGCCTGAGGCAAACTGCCAGGCTTCAGTATGTCATGGTATTCTGAATATTGGATATAGCTTTGGCCTATAGGTTCTATATTTTACTAGAATTGATTACATTGACGTTCATGCTTTGCATCACTCTGAGAGGGATCCTAGTGGCTCATGTCTGCTATAAGTAGTATATGTGACTGTATTATTGGATTTCCCCATGTGCTCTCCACATCTCAAAGCCCATTAAGATATCAAATTCAGTAAATGGTTTACATTACTGAATATCTGCCACAAAGCAGATATGTTTCCTCTAATTGGAGAAGAGTAATGCACCTTCTGTTTTTTATCTTTTTTAGATTGCTTTCAAGTACTAAATTACTGCAACTGGCCCGAAGCCCCAATGCATTATGATCCCAGATGCCAAGGGTTAAAATGCAAACCCTGCTTTCATTTGCCTGGCACTTTGCTGAGTCAAAACTATTTTCTCCCCTGTTATTTTTGGCTTAGTCAGAGCAGAACTTTCCATGTGTGTTTGTTTATGGTTTTGTATCATGAGAAGGGACACGGAAATGTTCCCTCCACACATGTACATAAAGAGACTCTACCAAGCAGAAAATTGTTTTATTGTTACACTAATATTTTGTAAGTGAGTTGGATACAGTTTGAACACACTATGGTGGTGGACAGTTTGCAAAGCATAGCTTGAGCGCACAAGATCAGTAAGTATGGTTAGTACTAGGTAGAACTTTATTAAAAATAAGCTTGTCAAATACATTTTCAGCTGTTTGAATAGTGCAATATAGAAATCTCCAGTATTTGTACACTCTGTATTGACATGGTATGCTTTTGTTATCTGTACTTTTCATTTATTTATTATACATTTTAAGACAAAACTTATATTCTGAACAGCAAAAAAAAGTAAAACCAGCTGTTCCTTAGAGAGTTTGTCTAATGCAATGATCTAGTTTATCCAGAGGGTATTTGGTATCGATTGCAAGGTTTGTTCCAAAACAGCCTAAACATCTTCAGCACACCACAAGTTATTTCAGTCCTCACTGTTGTGGCCTGTGTTTTGCAAATCAGTTTAAAATGCACAAAATGAGAATAGCTGCTCTCTGTACCTACATTTCATGGAGCAGTACAAATGACACTTGCTGATTACTGTGCTGGGAAGCTGTCCTTTTTAAACTTATCATTTAAATCGGTCAGGCTCTTTTTAATCATCATTAACAAAAATGTAGCTTTAGTATTCATTATAGAGCACCTATATATGTAAACTCAAGTATGCATAATGATTACTTCATCACAGTTTTAAAATCCCACCAGAATTTTACAGAACTGCCTCATACAAGCAATAATCACAGAGAGCCATATAAATGCAGAACATATACAATAGTACACAAGGTATTGATACATTCTAGGAACCGTGCATTTATAGCCAATCTGCTTTTTATTTATTTTTTGTGCGTTTGAGGGCCTATCCTTTGCTGTACAAAAAAAACCTTTTAACCTAACATTGTGTTTTGTGTGTTTTAGGTTGGTGCAGAGTTTAATTATTGAAGAGTTTTGTAAAGGAATTAAAACTGGATTCTATTGACAACATGTCGATTACGAACACGCCCACAAGCAATGATGCCTGCCTAAGCATCGTCCACAGCTTGATGTGCCATCGGCAGGGAGGGGAGAGTGAGACTTTTGCTAAACGAGCAATTGAAAGTCTTGTAAAGAAACTAAAAGAGAAGAAAGATGAATTGGACTCATTGATTACAGCAATCACTACAAATGGCGCTCATCCCAGCAAATGTGTCACCATTCAACGAACTTTAGATGGCCGGCTTCAGGTAAATACATTTTTGTTAAAGCATGTATAAGGCTGTGTGTGTGTGTGTGTGTGTATCTTCTGTGTTGTTTGAATTTTATTTGTGGGTTGATAACAGTGGCATATATTGTGTTAAGGTCACCCCCAAATGAAATGGCCATTTAAATAAACGTATTGGTGTTTTTAGCAGCCAGAAACATGGTACAGTTCAGTTTTTCATGGTTCAGTTATTCATCAGTGGAAACAAGCTATATTCGAGGAATATATTGGTTTTCTCAGAATCATGTGTTTAAAGGGACACTATAGTCACCTGAACAACTTTAGCTTAATGAAGCAGCTTTGGTGTATAGAACATGCCCCTGCAGCCTCACTGCTCAATCCTCTGCCATTTAGGAGTTAAATCCCTTTGTTTATGAACCCTAGTCACACCTCCCTGCATGTGACTTGCACAGCCTTCCATAAACACTTCCTGTAAAGAGAGCCCTATTTTGGCTTTCTTTATTGTAAGTTCTGTTTAAGATTTTCTTATCCCCTGCTATGTTAATAGCTTGCTAGACCCTGCATGAGCCTCCTGTATGTGTTTAAAGTTCAATTTAGAGATTGAGATACAATTATTTAAGGTAAATTACATCTGTTTGAAAGTGAAACCAGTTTTTTTTTCATGCAGGCTCTGTCAATCATCGCCAGGGGAGGTGTGGCTAGGGCTGCTATTTTAACTCCTAATGACAGTGAATCGAGCAGTGAAATTGCAAGGGAATGATCTATACACTAAAACTGCTTTACTTAGCTAAAGTAATTTAGGTGACTATAGTGTTCCTTTAATCTCTGGTGTTCACTTCTTTATGTCCTTTTACTTTGGATTTAAAGCAATCTTTCAGCGACAAATATATGTCATATTGTTCTCTTTCTCTGGCCATCCAGACTAATATTTATATTTATTGATCTCTTGTTTTGCTCAGCACATAGATAAATACTGTCTTTGTGGTAGTGTCTTATTATGTTCTATAAATAATTACATTGGTTAACATCTAGATTTGTATATCTGTTTTTTTTTTTTTTTATTTATTTTTTTTTAAGCCCCCCCCCCCCCGCATTTTATGTAAGTCAGATTCATGCTTGTATTTAGCTTTTTCCTTTTTCACTATGTTGCTTGCATCTGTAAGTTGTTTTCTACGAATTACTTGTTCCTGCGTTGGCTGCCACTGTATGAAATGACACATGAGGGGTTTAGTACCAAAACCAAAGTGCTATGTAAGGCAGCTGGCTGCTGGTTTTACAGTCAATGTAATGGTTTGTCTATGTAAAGAGAGAACATGGGGCAAAGTGAATAACTTTCCTTTGTGTTCAATAACTATGTATTTACATTTTAGGTGGCTGGCAGGAAAGGCTTCCCTCATGTAATTTATGCTCGTCTCTGGCGTTGGCCAGATCTTCACAAGAATGAACTGAAGCATGTTAAATACTGTCAGTATGCATTTGATCTCAAGTGCGACAGTGTCTGTGTGAATCCCTATCACTACGAAAGGGTTGTGTCTCCTGGAATAGGTAAGTGCTCCTGATTGATCATTGTACAGTATGTGACTGTGGATCTTCAACCTTTAAATAAATACTAGCGTATTTGCTTATAGTTTGTAAAAATTTAAATAAAAAAAGGGAAATAAGGTAATTTTTGCTTTGACAAAATTAATTTACACGGATGGTGCCCATTTGTGGTATATCTACAGAAAGAAATTAGCATTCACTTATACTCTTTATCTATGTAAACTTCACATGGAACCTAATGTTTTTCCCCATTGCATATATTGTAATGTTAAACGAGGATGGGTTTCCTCCAGTGTCTTACACGCTGAAGGCTTTTGTTTCCAAAGGATCCAAATTAAGTAGAATTATAGAAACCAATTATTTAACTCACAGGTGGTCATTGACTCCCTCTTCAATTGAAATATAATTAACATAATTAGCACAGTGTAACTTTAAAATATGAGGTGCAATCAGACTATCTTAGCCCATTTTTATTTTTGCAATATTTTCTACATCACTTTCTTGCTTAAATCTCTTTGATCTTTTATTTTTTTTTCTGTTTTTGAAACCATGGCAGTGATTTACGTTGCCTGTGAGTTTCTTCCTGTTTGTAATTCTTTCACTGATTTAAAACAAAATTTCCCATCATTTTGGATAAGCTTTTTTTCAATATCTGCTTATTGTTGATACAATGTTATATAGAGAGTTACCCAACCATTGCTCAAGACATAGATTTCAACCCAGACCCCCTGCTCCAGTTGGCTGATGTCACATCCTGTTACAAGAGTAAGTATCCGCAGACTGTATACATTTACTAGCAGTTTTGCTAATGCAGTGTATAGAAAAAATCTTTAACATATTCTTTTATATTTATAGATTAAGTTATATTTAAATGGTGCTTTAATTCTCGAGTGTGGGCTGTACGTACACGGACACGCACGGCATTCAGATATTGCAGGCAGTGTTCTGGGTGTTGTATCCAAATTAACTGAGAATCTGGACGCTTGAAATAAAAGTATAATTTCATTCATACATTGGCTTTTAATCTACCTTTTAGCATAACGGATATAATTGTGGGTCAAAGTTCTAAAATTGGGAAAAGTAGATGTTTCTCTAAATATAATTTAATGAATAAAATTCTTATGTATATGGTTAAAACTAATTGCATCTCCATGATGGACATTTGGCCTTTTTGTGATCCACTTTATTAAAGAAACGTTGACTATGCCTTGCCTGTTTAGCCTTTTCCTTAAATCATACTATGTTTACATTGAAGGACATGTTGTTCTCAGTCATAAAGTCTCTCCTTGACATGAATTCATGCAGAGATGTGAAATATTGATGAAGTGGTTTCCTCATTTAAAATTTGAACTCAGCAGTGCTTGGCAATCTTGTTACACCTAGTTGCAAAAAGGCTGAACTGTAGACACACGTATTGAGGATTATATTTAGAGAGAAAGTTGGTGTAGTAACCATTTCCATGGTAACTGCCTTTATTACTTGCAAAAATATGATTGTAATTCTTCTTTATAGATATAATTTAACAAAATAAATGCCCTATTTATTTTCTGTCCCACGCCAGGGAATATCACCAGTTCTTTTACATGCTGGCCTTAATTTTCTCTCTAAGCAATTTGCAACCTTAGTGTCACTGTTGTCAGCAAACTAGCTGAGGAGTTAGCTCGAGGACTGGGTTGGGAACCCCTGCTATAAAGTTTCAAAATATTCTCATAAAGTGTGTGTATCCCTTTCTCTGTTGGAAACACGGCTGGTATTGTCCACCATCCCTAATCAATGTATAGTCTTAAATACGAAACAATTAAAATAATTCACACCCACTTAGGAAAATATACAGAGTAAAAAGGATATACCACCTATTGCAGATATAGATATGGTGGTTACATCTGTAAAACAAATGAGACATACATAGTGTTTTCCATATCGGTAAAAACAAACAATTGTATCATATGAGGATTGAACTCACAAAGATGGAGCCTCTTGGGCTCTATGTACTTCGCTCTCGGGTGCCTATTCAGGCTTTCGATAATTTTCAGTTGAAGACCCAGACTCCACAAATTCAAGAGTAAATAAGGGTTTATTAATTGATGAAATATTATATAAAATATTAATAATATAGGACAAAAATAGGCAGATATATGTATAAAATACAGCGTGGTATGGTACTGCAATAATGGCCAAAATTAAAAGCAGCAAAGCACCACAGCATATACACAAAGTAACAATACCGCCAAATGAAAGTCCCAGTAAAAAGTCCAGTAAAGTGCAAACGCGTTTCAGCCCTAGATAGGGCCTTCCTCAGTGCTAAATTCCTGGAAAAAAAAATGCACTTTACTGGACTTTTTACTGGGACTTTCATTTGGCGGTATTGTTACTTTGTGTATATGCTGTGGTGCTTTGCTGCTTTTAATTTTGGCCATTATTGCAGTACCATACCACGCTGTATTTTATACATATATCTGCCTATTTTTGTCCTATATTAATATTTTATATAATATTTCATCAATTAATAAACCCTTATTTACTCTTGAATTTGTGGAGTCTGGGTCTTCAACTGAAAATTATCGAAAGCCTGAATAGGCACCCGAGAGCGAAGTACATAGAGCCCAAGAGGCTCCATCTTTGTGAGTTCAATCCTCATATGATACAATTGTTTGTTTTTACCGATATGGAAAACACTATGTATGTCTCATTTGTTTTACAGATGTAACCACCATATCTATATCTGCAATAGGTGGTATATCCTTTTTACTCTGTATATTTTCCTAAGTGGGTGTGAATTATTTTAATTGTTTCACTTTACCTTTAGGTGTTAAGGGATTACACCTTTCTGTCACACTTACTTTTATTGTCTATTTTAAGTTGGAAGCGCCTACACAACTATACACCTTGTGTATGTTTTGTTTGCTATAGTCTTAAATACGTTGCGTATGTCACCCATCCTGCTTCATAGTTGGTTATAATTTCATGTATTGAAAATTATTTTGTGCTGCTGAATAGCTCAGTAAAATTAACGGTTTGTTTTTTCTCAATAGATCTTTCTGGGCTGACATTGCAGAGTTCAGGTAGGTAAAATAATATTTAACTGCATGATTGCTAGATGCCTTTGTTGAGGTAATTAGTGCATATAGGTACACTTATTGGTGCATTTGCCTTGTGTGCCAAGCAGTTTTCACTTTTCCAAAAACAAACCACAGGAATACAATGCCTTGGACAATGTTGTACATGTGTGTCATGTACTTCCTGCCTTCCTGTCCCTTTTGTCTGGTATTTCCTGTGGACTCCAGAGCCCTTCATTTGGCATTCACTCTGAGTTGTACACTGGAGGACATTACAATAATTTGTGATGTCACTAATGTATCTGAAGTGACTTTAGATAATATTGCACTTGTTCCATTTAAAGCAGTAATGTCACTACAAAGATTTTTGCACAACCAAAAGTTAGATTTAATTTCTTTAAAATCTGGTGATTATTGTCGTTTTTATCTTTTTTTTCTACTATGGCATATAAACTACTTAATGAGTTACCGTTACACCATGTATAGTGACCACTTGTGTGATTTGAAGTGGCCTTGGTGCTCGGAGTCTGTATGTTTCAGCGTTTTGTTATGAACATACATACACATACAGAGTTTAACTGCTTTGCTGCTGGAGGTGTAACTCCGTGTCCAGCAGCATCATTGCGGTGTCATCAGCCAGCATGGGATTAGAGTTCTGAGCTGGCTAATGTGAATTATCTGCAACTTTTATTGAACAGAATTATATTCATTGGTTAAGAGTGGTGACCTGGCGATCTCAGCCAATGAATTGCAAATGCGGTCACTTCATTGTTCTGTGAGTTCACATGTTTTTTCCCACCTTCACTGTGTTTAATAGCTAGTGCAACCTTTAGGTAATATAAATAAATACATTCATGTGTCCATAAAAATTGCTTACACTTGCGAAATCACTATTTATAGTTTAAAACTGCTAAAAGTAAAAGCTTCTTTAAAATTGACATTTAGTGTTTAAGTAGATGAACTGTGTTATTGCGTGCTTACTATATACATATTGATCGTATTTTTAATTAAAGCATTCTCTGCCTGTTATCTAGCTGTGATAATTATTGCAGTCCATAAATTCCATCTCAATGGTAAAGGTGCCAAATTGCTAGGCAGTAGAAAATCATGTATATGTACACAATCTTTTTTTTCCCCCCCTTTCCACTCATGTTTGCTGATAAAAAAAAACCAAAAAAAAAACACAATCCTCTGTAACACAAAAACTATAAAGTGTAAGTATAACATTTACCAAAGCAGGAGTAGGCATCCTCCATCACCCAAGATGTTATGGACTGCACCTCCTATGTTGCTTTGCCAGCATTATGGGGGATGTAGTTCAAAACATCTGGAGTGCCGACGTTGCCTACCCTTGCACTATAGCATAGGGTAGTTATGTTTTAATATCTGCAACGTCATGGTAGAGTGCCTTCTTAATGACATATTGATTTCACTTTTTTCAAATCATCTCTAAATTTAAGTGACAACTCTTAATTAGCTTTAATTTAAAGTTGTGTTCAAGTAAAATAGCAATTTTGCCATTTAAAAAAAAAAAATATAATATAAAGCAGGGGTGCCCAAAAAGTAGATGTTTTAAAACGACAGCTTCCGTGATGCTTTGGCATTCTAAAGGCATGCAAAGCCTCATTGGAGTTTCACAACATCTGGGGATCTACCTTTAAGGCAACCCTGATATAAAGCTTCATTTTAATAGCACACATCTTTTGCTTAATTATTGTAGTCTGAAGTGATGGGATTTCTTTAGGTCAGTAAGAGATAATCATTGCACCCCAATGTTTGCAAATTACATTTCTTATTAATTTCAGGCTGCCTAAAAATAGATGGGTATCATGGGAAATGTAGTTCACAAACAAATGTGGTACCAACATTAAGGGACACTATAGTCACCTGAACAACTTCAGCTTAATGAGGTTGTTCAGGTGAGTGCTACAGCTACCCGGAGCCTTTTTCTTGTAAGCACTGTATTTTCTGAGAAAATGCAGTGTTTACATTGGAAGCTTGGAACACCTCTTGTTGCAGTCAATCAGACGGCCACCAGAGGGACTTCCGAGTTCAGAGGCCCTAAAAAGGCCTCCCGTCCGATGCATTCTGGGTGAATGCATCAGACGGGCTATCAGCACACAAAGCACTGTGAACGCGCTTTGTGTGCTGACAGCCTGTCAGCACTGCTGTGGGCGTGGCTTCAGCTGACAGCTTCAGCTTCAGCTGACAGCTGAAGCCCGAACCCACAGGGACGATTACTGTCCACAATAGTGGTTGAAGGGGGGGGGGGGGGAGACCTACTCTCCTTCCCCCCCCCCGGCCCCCACTGCTGTGCGGCGGGTGGGGGCCCTAAAATTATCAATAAGGGGGGGGACCTACTGTCCCCCCCCCCGGCCCCCACCCCTGTGCGGCGGGTGGGGGCCCTAAAATTATCAATAAGGGGGGGGACCTACTGTCCCCCCCCCCGGCCCCCACCCCTGTGCGGCGGGTGGGGGCCCTAAAATTATCAATAAGGGGGGGGACCTACTGTCCCCCCCCCCGGCCCCCACCCCTGTGCGGCGGGTGGGGGCCCTAAAATTATCCCCGGCCCCCACCCCTGTGCGGCGGGTGGGGGCCCTAAAATTATCAATAAGGGGGGGACCTACTGTCCCCCCCCGGCCCCCACCCCTGTGCGGCGGGTGGGGGCCCTAAAATTATCAATAAGGGGGGGACCTACTGTCCCCCCCCGGCCCCCACCCCTGTGCGGCGGGTGGGGGCCCTAAAATTATCAATAAGGGGGGGACCTACTGTCCCCCCCTGGCCCCCACCCCTGTGCGGCGGGTGGGGGCCCTAAAATTATCGATAAGGGGGGGGACCTACTGTCCCCCCCCGGCCCCCACCCCTGTGCGGCGGGTGGGGGCCCTAAAATTATCAATAAGGGGGGGACCTACTGTCCCCCCCCCGGCCCCCACCCCTGTGCGGCGGGTGGGGGCCCTAAAATTATTAATAAGGGGGGGACCTACTGTCCCCCCCCGGCCCCCACCCCTGTGCGGCGGGTGGGGGCCCTAAAATGATCAATAAGGGGGGGACCTACTGTCCCCCCCGGCCCCCACCCCTGAGCGGTGGGTGGGGGCCCTAAATACAAAGGGGGGGGACCCTAGTTAACCCTCCCCCCCCCCCAAAAAAAAAAATTATCTCCCTACCTACCCCCCTCACCCTAAAAATAATGAGGGGGGGAACATTAACTAAAAACCTGTAAAAAAATAAATAAATAAAAAGAGATAAAAAAAAAACTTACCATTCAATGTTTTCTTTCTTCTAAAATCTTCTTTCTTCAGCCCAAAAAAGGCCAAATAAAAATCCATAATAACCGACGCAATTAAAAAAAAAAAAAAAAAAAGAGCGCAAAAAAAATAATCCATCTTCACCCATGGAGGGCTCCGCGCAGACTGAGCTCCGCAGGGTGGGGAAGGCTTATAAAGCCTTGCCCCGCCCTGCAATTAGGCTAAGAACACTCTGATTGGTGGGTTTAAACCAATCAGAGTGCTCTTTGTCATTTTACAAGCGTGGGAAAGTTCTTTGGAATTTTCCCACGCTTGTAAAATGACACAGAGCACTGTGATTGGATGGCTTGAAACCCATCCAATCACAGTGCTCTGTGTCATTTTACAAGCGTGGGGAAATTCCAAAGAACTTTCCCACGCTTGTAAAATGACAAAGAGCACTGTGATTGGATGGCTTGAAATCCATCCAATCACAGTGCTCTGTGTCATTTTACAAGCGTGGGAAAATTCCAAAGAACTTTCCCACGCTTGTAAAATGACACAGAGCACTGTGATTGGATGGCTTGAAACCCATCCAATCACAGTGCTCTGTGTCATTTTACAAGCGTGGGGAAATTCCAAAGAACTTTCCCACGCTTGTAAAATGACAAAGAGCACTGTGATTGGATGGCTTGAAATCCATCCAATCACAGTGCTCTGTGTCATTTTACAAGCGTGGGAAAATTCCAAAGAACTTTCCCACGCTTGTAAAATGACAAAGAGCACTCTGATTGGCTCAAACCCACCAATCAGAGTGTTCTTAGCCTAATTGCAGGGCGGGGCAAGGCTTTATAAGCCTTCCCCACCCTGCGGAGCTCAGTCTGCGCGGAGCCCTCCATGGGTGAAGATGGATTATTTTTATTTGCGCTCGTTTTTTTTTTTTTTTTTAATTGCGTCGGTTATTATGGATTTTTATTTGGCCTTTTTTGGGGCTGAAGAAAGAAGATTTTAGAAGAAAGAAAACATCGAATGGTAAGTTGATTTTATCTCATTTTTTATTTTTTACAGGTTTTTAGTTAATGGTCCCCCCTCATTATTTTTAGGGTGAGGGGGGTAGGTAGGGAGATATTTTTTTTGGGTGGGGGGGGGAGGGTTAACTAGGGCCCCCACCCACCGCTCAGGGGTGGGGGCCGGGGGGGGACAATAGGTCCCCCCCTTATTGATAATTGTAGGGCCCCCACCCGCCGCTCAGGGGTGGGGGCCGGGGGGGGGGGACAGTAGGTCCCCCCCCTCATTGATCATTTTAGGGCCCCCACCCGCCACTCAGGGGTGGGGGCCGGGCGGGGGGGGGGACAGTAGGTCCCCCCCCTCATTGATAATTTTAGGGCCCCCACCCGCCGCACAGGGGTGGGGGCCGGGGGGGGACAGTAGGTCCCCCCCCTTATTGATAATTTTAGGGCCCCCACCCGCCGCACAGGGGTGGGGGCCGGGGGGGGGACAGTAGGTCCCCCCCTTATTGATAATTGTAGGGCCCCCACCCGCCGCTCAGGGGTGGGGGCCGGGGGGGGGACAGTAGGTCCCCCCCTTATTGATAATTTTAGGGCCCCCACCCGCCGCACAGGGGTGGGGGCCGGGGGGGGGACAGTAGGTCCCCCCCTTATTGATAATTTTAGGGCCCCCACCCGCCGCACAGGGGTGGGGGCCGGGGGGGGACAGTAGGTCCCCCCCCCCCCTTATTGATAATTTTAGAAAGTGAGCTGTCAGTCAGACAGCTCAGCTCGCGAACGCGCATTCCGCGCACATGCGCGGTAAAGCGCTCAGGTTCTTCATAGGGCGGCATTCAATGCCGCTCTATGAAGAACGCGATTGGTCCAGCGCGAAGCCGTCCCATTGGGCCCCGCGATTTCGTCATTTTGACGAAAAAGGGGGCGCGGCCTAGCGGGGAGCTCGGCGCTGGAACGGAGGTAAGTTTTTAATATAAAACCACCGATTTTTTTTTTTTAATTAATGAAAGTTCATATAAAAGCAAGAAGGAAGGCTGGGGGACCTGTCTTTCTTGCTTTTATATGGTGACTATAGAGTCCCTTTAGCCATCGGGTTTTTTTGTTTGTCCTCCAGTCTTATTGGTTCTTATTGACATGTCTGTATCTCTGGAACTGCCATTGTAAAAGGCTACATCATAATTCTCAACTCTTGTAAATTACAAATGTGCCATTAGTAAAAAAAAATTTTGTATCTTGTGGAGCGATATTCAAAATAAAGCTGAAATCTGCAACCACTTTGTCTTTAATGTGAATTCTGGAACACCACTAAGTGACTAAGTGACTAAGGTTTGCACCAGTTTGTTTCCGTGTAGGAACTAGGGGTGTCTGTCCGCTCTGGGAAACATTTTACAGATGCTTGCTTGAAGTTATTGTGTATGTATATGTGGTTTGTGAAGTTTGTGTTGTTTCATTCCAGCTCCGTCTTGCCTGCAAGTGAAGGATGAATATGGCCATGACTATGTTGAAGCTCAACAGTCAATAACAACCCCAGATGGACATTCAATTCAGACCATCCAGCATCCCCCCAGCAATAGATCAACTAGTGATAATTACAGCAATTCTGCACTGCTGGGGTCCAGTGAGCCCACCACACCCAATGCCAACAGTTTCTCCAGCATTCCTGTTGCTTCAACAAGTAAGACTTGCATAGACGAGTCCATTTAATGAAATTGTTTGTAATGTTTACACTAAATTGATATGTTAATGGACATTTTAAACACTGTTTGTGTGTAGTTTCTTTGATACAACTGCATGACAAATATTGTATCAATTAAAAAAAATACTGCTCTGTGGAATATTCATTTATGAATGTCAATTAGATACAACACTTTCTATAGTTCGATCTGATCCTAGAGGAACACTTTAGGGTCAGGAACACAAATGTCTTACCACCTAAATATAGTCAAATCTTACCTTTATTCCAGTCTGCTGGTGCTGGCTCTGCCCTGATCTGCCTCCTTGGCTGACATCATCAGAAGTGATGGTCTGAGCCAATCTCAATGCTTTCCCATAGGAAATCTTCGGATTGTCTGAGACGTCACTCTGGCCAGTCATCATCTCCTCATAGAGATGCATTTAAGTTCAGTGTCTCCATGCTGAGTGTGGAGACACCGAAGGTCAGTGCTGCACACTGTGCAGCACTTCCCCAGGAAGCACGTCTAGTAGCCATCTGAGGAGTGGTCACTGGAGGTGCCCCTAGGCAGCAATGTAAACACTGCCTGTTCTCTGAAAAAAATCTTTACTTCAAAAAGCCTACAGTGACCCAACTATACTCACCAGAACATCTAAAATAAACTGTAGTTGCTCTGGTGACTATAGTGTCCCTTTAAATATACAGGTGTCTAACCTTGTCAGGTAAACACTTTCTCGTCAAAGTTTAAAACTAGACTTTTTTTGTGTATGCTATTTAAATTAATCAGCACCTAATAATTCAAAATGTGAATATTTGGATTGTATGGGCTTTATCATGAAATACATTTTTTACATTCCTTGCGATTAATACTTATTTTGTATGCCAAAATTGATCGCAGCTAAAAAAGCAAGTGTTCCTTAACAAACATATTATATATATATATATATATATATATATATATAGCATGTTGGATTCCTGCACAGATTTGCATTGCATAGTAGCCACATGTTGTTTAGCAGAAGGTTCAAAGCCGGTTTGTGTTCTTTTGCCATAGGTCAGCCTGCTAGTTTATTGGCAGCAGCTCACAGCGATGGCCTTTTGCAGATTGCGTCTGTGCCTTCCCAAGGGACCCAGCAAAATGGCTTCAATGCTCCTCCTGCGACATACCATCACAGTAAGTGACCTGTTACCATTGGATTAGCATTGGCAAAGTATTTACATTTTCAAGCTTTTGAAGCTTATTTTAAGTGTGTGTCTATCTTTCTTTCTTTTACTATCCTGTGCTAATTAATCTGGATTTGTCCTTTTGGGGGGTGGGGGGGAATTATAATAAACATCATAATGACATTTACATTTTGCTGCATTCGCCTATAAGTCAAGGCTTACACTCTGTGAAGCCTGTATGGCTGATTTACATCATACATCCGCTTGATCTTTTTGTTTTTGTCTGTTGCATTGTTCCATAACATTGTCTTGTGGACTCCCCCTGACCTCCTCCATTTGTGAGACATATTGCTTACACCGCAAAAATAGTAAGACCCACAGAAAGGGCCGGTTTAGTAACCATGTTATCTATGATATTATAGACAGTACCACAACCTGGAGTGGAAGTAGGACAGGACCTTACACACCTAATATGTCTCACCACCAGAACGGACATCTTCAGCATCATCCACCCATGCCCCATCCTGGACATTACTGTAAGTTTCTTTTTCAATATTAGCACACTTACCAGAACCATTCACTTATTTGATTTTCTGAGTTGTTTTAATTTTTCCAAACCCTTGTTTGTTCTAATTTTTATTTTTTTTGTGGTTATTTAGGGAAATTCTCGCTTTTTTGGGAGGCTTAATAAAGTTTTAATTGCATATAGTTAGTTTAGTTATACTGCAGTTAGTTGTGTATAGTTAAACAGACAAACATAAGCTGCCCTGGAGATGTTCTTCAGATCATTAGTTCAAACCCAAGAAGTACAGTGCAGAATTGTTCTGTTTGAGTCATTTTTTTCCGTGCTGCTCCTTGCCGAAAATACTTTTGTGAAAGGACTCTCATGGCCTTATAAAAAAAAAAAAAAAAAAAAAGTTGATTAAATATTTTACCCTACAGTGTAATTTACACTATTTGGTGCACTGCGTTGAATTATTTACATTTTCAAACATTTTTTTTTCTCTGCACTCACTTGTCGACACCTCTACCTTCATGTGGTTGACAGGCCCACTCGTGCCGCTACTTTGGCTAGCGAACTCTTATGCCATTTCCAGTTAATATTTTCCTCTGGCTCTCTCAATCCTGTTTCTTACCCAGGGGAAAAATAAATCATGTCACAATATCTTAGCTATTGCGCAGAACCAGTGGTTGCTCCTCTTTTACATACCCATCACTTTTTCCTAGAAGTACTGTTTAAAGGAGCCTATTTATAACCTGCTCATTGATTGTCATATCCTGCATGCTTTCCTTAATAGACCCCTCCACACTTCAGCATGAGGAAGGGTACCATGATCCTGCACACACAACTATGTAATATTATGATATGATATGTCTATTATTGCCTTGGTGGATACTCCTTTTTTTTTTTTTTTACCATAGAGGGAAATTAGATATTAAATGGCTGGTGGCCAGGCTGGCTGTAGTTAGAGGGCCTAGCAGAGAATTTATTTATGTTCAGTTGGGTAAGTGTGGTCCCGGACCTTAACTACAATAAACTGTGTGGATATATATTGAAGTGGGCAGGGCTGAAGAAGAAACGTTAAAGACTTGGTTATTCCATGAGTAGGCTATTAACTTTTCTGCCTGAACAACCATGTGCATGTCAAACAGCTATGTTAGTAGTTTTTATATTATAAAACAACTTGTAATACACTTTTTTTTTTTCTCTTTCTTATAGGGCCAGTGCATAATGAACTTGCATTCCAGCCTCCCATTTCAAATCATCCTGGTAAGCATTTCATATCATCTTGGAAAACATTTATTGTATTGAATGCAAAATAGTTCAGTATTCAGTGCTAGATAGGGAGAGATATAGAAATCTATCTATTTATAAATGTGTACTACCAACTTGTACCTGCTTTCAACTGATGTATAACACAAATGAAGAATGATCTCACTTTTATAAAGTTTTATAGTCTTTAGAATTTTGTGATAGTCTACAATAAATTCTTCTCGTTGGGAAGAGAAATTAAAAAATTTGACCTGCTTTCCTTTACAGCTCCTGAGTATTGGTGTTCCATTGCTTACTTTGAAATGGACGTTCAAGTGGGAGAGACCTTTAAAGTTCCTTCAAGTTGCCCTATTGTCACGGTTGATGGCTACGTGGATCCATCTGGAGGTGATCGGTTTTGCTTAGGTCAACTTTCCAACGTGCATAGAACAGAAGCCATTGAGCGTGCAAGGTATTTTTGTTGTTGTTGTTGAATAGTTAGAAAATGCCCCAAATAATATTTCTATTAAAATAAAATAAGCGTTTTTAAGCTTCTCTCTTTTTATATATTCTATATCAGACCTTTCCAACGCACTGCTCAAAGTAAACAAATGGTATAGGATTTAGGTATTTTGCAAATCTGTTGCTATTTGAGTATTAAGAAAACATTGACCATTGGGGACCACTGACTGGTATAATGACAGAACTTTGAAAGTCAGTTTTCTATTAAATAAGCCATTTTTTAGGAGTTTAATTTTCTTTTTTTTTGAACCACCAAAATTTTATTTTATATGCAGGGTTTAATTTTAAAACATTTAGTTCCTAAACCAATATCTTCATTTTTTAATCTTTATTAGAAATGTTTTTTTATTTCCATACATTAAAACATATATATGGTATATAACAATGTGCGGCCTCTAATATTTATGTTCTTAGCACATAATATACATATGATATCTTGATATCTATTTTTATCACAGTTTGTGTAACAAGTAAAATTTTACTTTCGCATTAACATGAAGATAGGCCGTCACATATAATAACCAACCTCCACACACATAATAACATACACAAAAAATAAAAAACAGAATAAAACAGACTGCTTGTCTCTACAAAATGCAAAAGAGAAGGATTGCCTTTTTCTAAATTTCTCTTAACTAGAAAGTTCAAACTAACTACTTTTAATCATGTCCGTGGAAATTAACTATGCAGGAACAAATTATCTGCTATAAAAATATTATATACTTTTTTTTAACCTTTTCATTGACTTACTTCCTTATCTTATTCCAATCTTTACTTTGACGCCACTAAATGTTCTACTGAGATGATTGAGGGTAGGTTTTAATTATTAATTCCCAACATGTGTTCCAAAGAGGGTTTTCCTTCTAAAATTCTGTGAATTTAACAATTGTTCCATCTTGATCTGAAATTTAAGTTGATTTATAACCTGTAACCAAGCAATACTATTCTCATTTTTCCAATTTCTAGATATAACAATTTTAGTTGCTAAAAACAAGTGGGGTATAATTAGTTTATTCACAGAGATCATAGGAGGCCAGTTTAAATGCAGTAAAGCTACTTCTGGAGTAATGTTTAGTTCAAAATTTAAGTTATTTAAAATAAATTGGTATATTTCTTCCCATAATCTTTTTATTTTTGTGCAGTTCCACCAAATATGTAGATGTGTATCCACAAATAGACCACATCTCCAACATAAATGACTTTCTGTACGAAACATCTTGTGCATGTTTTCTGGAACTAGATGCCATGTATTGATTACCTTAAAGTAAGATTCTATTAAATTTAAAGAGTAATTTCAGAAAGGCTTGTCAAAGCAGACACCCATTTACTCGTTTCTATGTTAATATTTAGTTATTTTTTCCATATGTTTAAAGTGGTGGGTTTATTTTCTTTCATCAGTGATCTGCTCCAAACTAAAGCTTTTGAGAACGTTTTTTCTAGAGGTTTTGAATTGAATAATAATTTTATTACATTCAGCACGGACTAATCCAATTTTATTAAATGTGATGTAAAAAAACTCTTTAGTCTTAAAAAGGTAAATAGTTCTCTAGATGGTAAATAGAATTCACTGCTCAGTTGGGGAAAAGATCTAAGTACTCCATTTTTTAATAACGGAGATCTCCTATTTTACCCCTGTTTGTATCAACTTATTTAGGTCGCTGACGTGTTGTTCAACAAATTTCAAATCAAGATGGATTGGAATTTAGTTTTTAATCTGTAAAGTTGTTTTAATTTTTTCGCAATTCTTCAACAAGTTTGTTACAATTGTGTTGGGATAATTTATTTTCCCTATCAGCTTTGTACTCCAAACCAGATCTTCTAAACGTATAACTTTCCCTGCTTTGGCCTCCATCTTGTACCAACCTTCATTGCTGTTATTACTTAATTGCATTCTATAGACATGCAGCATTGTAGATGCTATATAGTTATTCCTAATAATAGGTAACTCAATCTTGGTTTATTTCCTTTCCTAATTAATTGCATAAACAAATATCTTAAGAGTAACTATTTAATCGTAATCAGGTCTGAATAAATGGGTAGGAATTTTTTTCCTCTTACATCACTGACACTGTAATTGTGGCATAGCTGACAAAATCTCATCACATGAGTATCGATGCTTGTTAGACTCTCGATTGGTTGCACCGGTGGCAATTAGATCCTGACACAGTCTAACTACATGTTTCTCCATCTGTAATCTGGGAACTACCATCAGATGCTGAAACACACCTAATTATTTTGCAGCTCTCGAAGTGCTTCAGATATTTGTTTTGTATCACTCTTTTGCGAATAATCATGTAAAATTTTGTAATCATCTTATTTTTTAGAGCTCTGCCGCAATGGTAAGTTAATACCGTGTTACCCCTTCACTGTTTTCTGGGTTCGTAGGTTGAGTATTGGTTATGGTGTCAGCAGGTGTACTTACTTTTTTTTTATCACCACCACCACCACCACAATCACATATTTTATTTTCTTACTTTGGTTTTCCCAGTGTCACCACTGGTCCTTTTTCCTTTTGCCAGAATTTGGAGAAATTCAACCAATCTTTCCATATCCTATCCCACTCCAAATGAGATCAGAAATAATTTGTCATGAAGCTGGATTAAAAATGTCAGCTGTTGTAGAACAAAAGATCATGTTTTCTAGCCGCATAGTTTGAGGAGGGAACATGAACAAATATTCTAAAGAAAGGTGTGATGAATACCTAAAATCACCCTCATGAAATCCTAGAGCAAAAGTGTCAAACTGCATTGAGACAGATGTTTTCGGACTCACACAGACACTTTCTGTAAAGTTAGAACGAGAGGATATTTAAAAAAAATTTTTTATAGCTTTTTATAGCTTAGTGGAGGGTCAATTAGTATCATAGCTAGCTTATATGTCTTTGTTACAAACTTGTCATTCATTAGGACAATTTCCATGCATATTAAAGTTTCAAATATTCCTGCCTTAAGGAAACTATATTCCTTGCATAATATGCATGCTGTAAAATTTTTTTTTGCAGGAAAAAATACAATCTGTAGAAAAATATTGATGATACAGAGTTCCTTAAGCACACTCTTCCATTCAAATTGGCTTTAAAGGGCTCAAGATAATGCTTAATCATTGGACCAAGCCTTACAGAGAGGATGGGCTGCTGTGTTGTTTAGCATTAAAACGTGGTTTGGGGGCAAGGTCCCAGAGCCCCCTTAGTCCTGCAGTGTAAATCATTGTCGTTCCAGATAAACCGCAGTAATTATATTGCAGGACTAAAACTGCCTCCATCAGACAGTCACTAGAGGCGCTCCCTGTTTTCTTGTTGACTTTTGGTCGGTTAAATAACGCTGGGCGTCCTCCGGCTCTGGGTGAGGACATTTAGCATCTGTTTGTTTTCCTATGGAAAGGGCCTAATGCGCTCATGATTTAGCTCCCTCCCGGCAGAGGAGCTGGAGCACCGATCCAGCTCCAAGTGAGAACGGCACTGTAATCGGCTGAATACAGTAAGGGTTTATAAACCCTTTCTGAACTATGGGGCCCAGAGGTGTATTGTGTAAGGAATCCAGATGTGTAATGGAAGGCAGGGTCAGTGGGCTTGGACACTAGTTCAATAAGATGAAACGGTCTATGGTGTCCCTTTAAGATGGTAACCGAGACGTGTTTCACCTATGCCTCTCCAAGCTGCCCCATTCAGTTTTGGAGTGGAGCTGAGGTTTGCGTAACATAGGTCAGCACTAGGCAGATAACATGAGTGAATCTGGTAAGTTTGGACTGTGGTAAGGGAATCCAAGTTTCAAATAATACTTGGATAGCTAAAGTATAGTAGCAGGAGAATAGCCTGCTAATGCAAAAGTCCCCATTGACGGCCAGTGAGATTTTCTTCCTCTTTCTGCTGGCTGCACTGAGCTAACAGAAGTGCCCTATACAACATGTTCCTGTGAGCGCTCAGAGAGTTCAAATGTACCTCTCTCCCCCGGCTCTTCAGCTTCCTCTAGGGCTCCACTGTCATTTCTGGCCTACCCTTTTGCTGCATGTGATTCAGAATCCGAGGCCTATGGTTTGCCATTTCTATGGAATACAGGTCTGTTTTTTGGGGGAAAGGGGAAAATACTACATTGTGGAGACTGCAGGGACAAACTCTATATTTACTGTAAAAGGCAGTGTTTACATTGCTCTGTAGAGGAATCTCTAGTGGCTGTCACTCAGCCACTTAAGACCCTTTCTTTTGTTCTTCTGTAGTCTTCAGGACCAATGTTTGTCGTCTTCACACTCAAGATGAAGACATTAAACACTCCCCATACATATTTATTAACCCCTTAAGGGCACATGATATTTGTGACAGGTCATGATTCCCTTTTATTCCAGAAGTTTGGTCCTTAAGGGGTTAAACCGATATATCTCTGTGTGGAGCTGATCAGCATTAAGATTGCCGTGCATGTGAACTAGCCCCACAAACTTCTTTACATGCAGACAAATGTTCACTTCGCTAAAGTTGGCAAAGATACCTGATTTGTAGCATTAGCTAGGCACACAAAATTATGGGCAATAACAGCAACTTTCTAAAAAAGGATACCTCCACTCTTATATAGATGTATCTGAATTTTTTTTATTTTTTTTTATATGTTTGACCTTTATTGTTGCACAAAAGTAATATAATATACATTGGATAAACAGCTAATTATTTCTATTAGTAAGCATTTTATTCATGGGATGGTTCCATCTTTTTACACCCTTGTGTGAAATAATTTTTTTTTTTACTGCTGGTGATTACTTGCCCATTTGTGCACATTGATGACTGGTATTCTAAATAATATATGATTGATTGCACACTGAATGCACTTGTTGTCATGGTAGGAAGTAGTGCCTACTTCTACTTTTGTGAGTCGTGTGTGCTTAGAGCAATTAAATGTTTTTTTTTAATGTATTTTAAAATTCTTATTGCATTGCAGGTTACACATAGGAAAAGGTGTTCAGCTGGAGTGTAAGGGTGAAGGAGATGTCTGGGTTCGATGCCTCAGTGACCATGCTGTGTTTGTTCAGAGTTACTACTTGGATAGGGAAGCAGGCCGTGCTCCTGGGGATGCTGTGCACAAGATCTATCCAAGTGCTTATATAAAGGTAATGAAGTGTATATTCTGCTCAAACAAGCTTTTACAGACATTTTATTAAATGGATATGAGAATACATATCCTACTAACGTGGCTTTATTGTCAAATGTTTTACTTACATGTATACCATAGTCTCCCAAAACATTTTTTTTTTTATTTTGGCCCAAATAGAGGGTTCTTTAACCCCTTAAGGACACATGACATGTGTGACATGTCATGATTCCTTTTTATTCCAGAAGTTTGGTCCTTAAGGGGTTAATATTTCTGGCCCCCCTTTTTAGTACATATGTATATTAAAAAAAAGAATGAATTAACCCTTTTCTCACCTGTATTCCAATGCAAATACAGCCTCTTCACTGCAGCCCAATCTGCCACCGCTTGATGACCAATTTGTCCAGTCAAATGCTTTATAGAGCAGCAATTGCCACAGTCCGCCAATTCAGAAACTTCTTGGTAAAACGCAGCCACGCTCACATTGGCGCTGTCAGCATTCTACTAAGATTGTTTAACGTCAAGAACTGAGTTTGTCTTGTTTTGGAGGCAAAAGCACCATCTAGTGGCTATTGGAGTGACAGCCATGGGAAGTGTGTTTAGCCTCACAGTGTAAACATTGGCATTTCTTCCAAATTCCAATGTTTTAGATTGCATGAGCAAAACGGCAGGGACACTGCACCGAGACCAGCTCATCAAACACACACATATATTATTTTATATAATATATATATATATATATATATATATATATATATATATATATATATATATATATATATAATATATGACAGAAAGATTTAAAAAAACAAGCACATTAATCTAGTGTCAGCAGACTTGTATTAAAGGACATTTCCAGGCAGTATGTAGACTAAAATTCTCTTTGTCTCTTTTTTGCTCTAGGTGTTTGATTTACGTCAGTGCCATCGACAGATGCAGCAGCAGGCAGCAACAGCACAGGCAGCAGCCGCCGCACAAGCAGCTGCAGTAGCCGGGAATATACCAGGGCCAGGATCTGTTGGCGGAATTGCCCCAGCCATTAGTGAGTAGTGAATTTATCATCCACTAACATAAGTATCTGTACAGGGTAAATTAATTTGTTCTGAAAGGAACATTTTTGTCATATATTTATTTTTTTAAAGTTTATGACAATGGTGTTCTATCATTTTATCACTTCAAGAAATTAAAGATTTTATTTTGCCTTTTATTATTATAATTGTTATTATTAAAAGGCTGCTCTGCCCTCAACAATGCCATCATAAGGGCGCAAGGTGTCCTTTTACCTATAACAGTTGCCTCAGAGGGATGCATGTCTTTTTAAAGCTCAAGATCGACCTGGTTAATATGCATTAATGTTGCCACGTTTCTGTAATATTAATATACAAAAAGTGGCTTTGTTTGCCTTATCCTTGTTCTTAAAAGTATTACCTAACCTGCCTACTTAACATATTGTTTGTCTGTTTAGGTCTTTCAGCCGCTGCAGGAATTGGCGTAGATGATCTCCGCAGGCTGTGCATCTTGCGTATGAGTTTTGTTAAGGGATGGGGCCCTGATTACCCCAGACAGAGTATTAAGGAGACTCCCTGTTGGATTGAAATTCACTTGCATCGTGCTCTCCAGCTTCTGGATGAAGTCCTTCACACTATGCCAATTGCAGACCCACAGCCTTTGGACTGATCTCCCCTCCTTACTGGACACCATCACTAATGTAAATAATACATTTTCAGAAAGGAAGACTGCAATTATGTTTGTAATCATAACAATACCCACATATCTTCTACTTTAAATTTGGGTGTAATTAAAATGTTTCCTTGCTTTATAGTAAAGTGTTTTATGATTTTTTTTTATTTTATTTTTTTAATAAACGGTTTTCTTTTATCCCTGACAAAATGTAACTTACTGTAACTTAAAATTCATAATTATTAGGAGTAAAATGGTCTTAATTTAGAGGTGCTCCTCTATTTCATTACTCACTGACCCAAGAATGTTAATTTTTTAAATTGGCCCATGGTTATTGCCTTAACTCACTTAAATGTAATCCTTCCTAAATAATTGTGTGGGAGAGTAGCCAAGATGGAGGTCTAAGGTTTGAAGCTTCCTCTACCACCCAACTGTCTTATACATAACATTTAAATGGATGTATATAGCTCTTGCATGCTACAGTATGTATATAAGGAGAGTTACAAAGGGCTTTTTTAAGCTACCTGATTGATTGGGCAATGATACATTGCACTGCAAGAATTTGGGGACCATCCCGGAAATTGAAATAATTTTGTTGCAAATAATGTGTTGCTGACTAAGCATTTCTTGTGGTATAATGCAGATTACTCGGCGACAGGATCTTATTTGAAAGTTATTATAAAACAAACAAAACACTAATGTTGGCAAGGAAATTATTTTTGCCCTGTGTTAAGGTGCACCTGTCGTGCAAAGGTGACATGGTGACATTGGGGTATAATGCATTCCATTTATTACCCGTTTGGCTAGTACAATTGGTAGATTTAACGTAAACATTACCACATTTCAGCCAGCTGCAGAAACCAGATCCAAATGTAAGTGTAGCATTAAAAGGGTAATTATCAGGACATAACTTTTGATATGTTGTAACAAAATAAATAAAAACAAATATATATATATATTATGCTACATTGCAATGTAGTTGTAATGACCATAGCCATTTAGTATAAAAGTTATTATCAATCTTGGATTAATTATTGTCACTCAAATCTGTGCCTCTTGTACCGTTGGCTACCTTGCAGATGTCTGTTAGTCGGTATAACCGTTTGCAAAACTGGTGCAGCCTGATATACACTGCTAGGTGGTGGTTTGGCGACTCTAGAATCCTTTAATTTCACCAAGTCACATAATCAATTAAGGTTGGATAAAGGAATATAAACACATAGGTTTTAAACTAAATGTTCCTGACCATTGCAACATCTAGCACACATTGGCTGCAACATATCATATGTTTGTTGTTTTTGTGTGTTTCTATTTTTTTTTTCTCCATGAAATTTCCACTGTAATCTATAAACTTACTTGCAGTTTTGCAAGAACTGTTTAGATGAAATATTATTTAAAGCAGATTTTGTCATCCACACACTTCTGGATGACAGATAATCTGTAAGAACAGTTGAGTATGTAAAATCCAAACATAGTTAAGCAGACTGGGTACTAGAATGTTTTAGAAAGGGGTTGTTAGTACATGAAATGGTGAGATGTACAAAGCTAGTCTTACTTAAATCATAGCTGCATGATAAAAATGTTCGGATCATACTGATCGCCATTAATATGTCTAACTTGTAGAAGAGTGAGTAGAAGTGATATACAATTTGAGTATGGGAAGAGATAATTAGTAGCATGACTATGAAATTGGAAGGAAGGCAGTATTAGGAAATATTTTGTTTCATTTTTTTACACAAACGTTTAATCAACTTGGGTTTTCTCTCGATAAATAAACCTACAAATAATGTAGGGCCATGATTGCTTGGGAAGCAACACCAAGTAGGAAATTCAGTTTAAAAGTGGGCATTTTGGCTGGATAATAGACTAGACTAACCAAGTTAGTACTCTTGTGTCTTTCACCCGATTAACATTTTCTCTTTATGTACTGCATGTATACCACTGTAATACTTTATATGTCCTCTATAAGTGTGTGGGTGACAAGGACCCTTTGGATATGCTGTCATTTTAATATATACATGCATTATGCTATTAAAATCTGCAGCAAACTTATTTGACCAGAAGTTTGCTTCCTGGACTATTTATTTGTGTGCGCGCTTACCAGTGTTCCCCTGCGTTCCGTGTACATCACTATGGGGAGTGAGCATTGTGGACTAAACGAGCACATGGGTGCATATGGCAAAGGTGATAAGATACTGTATATTCTGTAAACCTAAAATAACTGTACAGTAACAAGTGATCTGGCTAACACAATGCATAGATCAAATGGCAGGGTTATTCACACTCTGCCTTTGAGGTCTTTGCAGAATACAACTTTCACTAGTTTGTGTTTTGGGTTGAAAATAGTTGTAGATTGATAGCTGGAGGTCTAGTACTTAACCCCTTAAGGACACATGACATGTGTGACATGTCATGATTCCCTTTTATTCCAGAAGTTTGGTCCTTAAGGGGTTAAATAGACCTGGTTCATAGCCCCAGCATTTAATGTGGTACACTTTACACAGCTAATGTATAATTGAACTTTATTGATTTGAGTGTTAATCATTAGCTGGTGACTACAACACACCTATTCCTTGATTTGTTTGTTTCGTATATTAAGTGCCATAGTTTGCTTACCATACTTTATTTTACTACTTTGTTTTGCAGACATGCAAGATGTAACAGACAAAAGTAAAATTATGAAATATTTTGTTATTTGTTCTTACTTTTAAATACCAAATTGTACATTTTGAGCAAGTTGCCCCATTACATTTTTAGAAAGAGAGGGAAAAGAAAACTATTGTAATATCATGCGTTGTATATATCAAATGTTTTTAACCCCTTAAGGACCAAACTTTTGGAATAAAAGGGAATCATGACGTGTCACACACGTCATGTGTCCTTAAGGGGTTAAGTTGCCAATCTGTCTTAACTTGTATTCTGGGATGAATAACATAGTCTTTACACATGTTCCCTTTGTCTAAAAGAAACCTAACTACTACATATGTAATATCATATACACAATACCATGGATGGTCATGTCATTTGGGAATGGCCTTGTATAGAAAGTAGTGGCAATGATATATCTATTCAAAAGAGGATATGTATGCTTTTTATTTAGATGTTAGTACAAATAAAATGCTGAAGGAACCTTGCACATATCTGATCGCATTACGCTGTTTTCCTTTTTATATACTGCATCAATTGTAGCGTCATTATTTGTTGACATGAAAAGTAGAAAGTGACTTGTGTTCTAACAAATTACTAATTCTCAATAAACAGTCATTTGTTTATTATAACGTTTTTATTTCTTTTTACTCTTCATAATGAGTTGTGTGTGTGTGTATATATATATCTATGCATCTTTTGCCTGGAGTATTTTCCCTGCATGCATATTGCCACTTCTTGGTTGACCACTTGTTATCTGCCTATTTAATCATAACTTGTTTTGTAACTGATAGGAAAATCAGGAGACTGGTCTAATTTGGCTTTTTTGTGTGTGTGTGTGTGTGTGTGTGTGTGTGTCTGCATAACATGTTCCAGGGTAGGTTGAAATCTACTTAAGAAAATGGGAAAGTAAGGGCACACCTAGAACATGCATTTGTAAGTAGAGGTGATGCTGTAAAGACTAAAATATATACAAAATGCAGATTGGGGAACAGCGTGCACACAACAAATATAATTTTACAATGCTACCTAAAATCCCCTATCTTAGATTCAGTTCCAACATACAACTATATTGTGTTAAGACAACCACTACGTCACAGTACCCCAATGTTAACATGGGAGGCTTGCTATATTCTTACATTTGTCATGCCTTATTGACAATTCTTACTCGTATGTACTATTTCATCTGTTCCCACTAGGATCCAAGTCCTTGGTATGCCAAATTGCCTTTTAAAGGGTTAATCCAACCACCATGACCATTTCTGCTTTTAGAATTGGTCACGGTGGTAGGAGTCAATATGTGCAGCATTTCTGCTTGAAACACTATGTATGCAGAGATCTTATCAGTTTTGGACCAGGGCCTAGATGTACCCCTAGCATAAATGACTTAGGCAGCTTTTAAGTCTACTGCAGGCTTCCTGATGATAAGCTGGTGACTGGCATCATGAACTTCTCCTTTGCAGGCAGCATGCGTGCAAAGGGAAGCAGACATCTCTCCCTGCTTTCATTTAATCCCTTTTGTTTCCCTATATTGTTAATGCTCTTTACCTCCCCAGGTAAGAAAAGAAAAAAAGTTTTTATCTACACAAAAGATAAGACCATTCCCCCTCTCACTGGTGGTGAAGGCACTGGGTCCCATCCACCAAAGAGAAGTTACAAGGGTCTGTGCTTTAAGAGAGGCGTCAAAATCCAGCCAAAAATAAAACCGCAGCTCGTATACATCTGCATTTTGACCTCCTTTGTGGCCGACATATTTTCAAACTACCTAATCTGCTCCACGTTCGCCACCCATCGATTGAAAGATTGGCACTAACCTAAGTCGGCTGTGTTTTTGTTTTAGGAGCACATAGTAAGCAAGTCACAACTAAGGTCCAGTATGCCTTAAGGGAGCGAGTAGTGTGTTGTAATAATGTAAAACAGGGCGTAAAGGTGGGCAGGGTTTTCCAAGCATTTGCGAATTCTGTAGATCAATTTCCAAAAGTCTTGTACCCCCATGCACTCCTACCATATGTGTAACATTCTGCCTATACATTTTGAGCATCTCCACTATTGGTCAGGTATTTGTGGCATCCTAGCATGTAATGACTGTGTTGAATACCAGCGGTACAGGTACTAAATACCAGTGGTCGAGCTACTAAATTTGTGCGTTGGAAGCATAATTTAATTCCCAGCTCCTCCTCGTGCCCACAGGAATAAAAGTGAGCATCTATTTTTCACTAACATTGTATAAATTAGTGAGATGCCCTTCCATGGGATGTTCTCCGCATCACACAGTGCCTCAAATGGGGTAAGCTCACAAACCAAAAAAGTAAGTTATCATTAATTAGTGGAGCACTTAAAAAAAAAAAAAAATAAGTCTGTGTAAATGAAAAATGAATACATGTGACAAAAAGTTACACCAAAATTACTATATAAAACGTGTGTGTGTGTGTGTGTGTGTATATATATGTATATATATATATATATATATATATAAACAAATGAGTCTCTTTCTGTATTTCAATGCGTCTATATGTGGGGTGGTAGATTAAATTGTACAATTCTCAGAAGTTTAATAAAAAAAGATCTTTATTAATATTATGAACAAAATATACACTAAAGAAACTGAAAAAATATATAGGCATAGGTGTAAAAGCTGGTTTACTCTTGTTGAAACATGTTCAAGCTTCCGCAGTCAATATAGTCGCCCTGCATTATTTGTTCTTACCTGATTTCAATATACCTCTCATGAGCCTTTCTGGTTTTGGCGTTCCAAGCATCTTTTTCAGTCCACACCTATAAAGTCTTTGTATTCCAAGTCTCGTTTTGTTTTCACATTTTTTTTTTTTGGCACTTCCAGGTCCTGCCCCCTAGCCTTCCTCACCCTGTCCCCCCGGATATGCATGACTGTCGGCATGGAGAATGCTTCGTTAAAAATATAAAGGTTGTCAGTAATCGGTAGTTTTAAGGAATTACATTTCATCTGAACACCAGAGAAACCCTCAGTGGACTCTAGCTGTCATTGTTTTTAACAATTTTAACCATAAAGGAGCTAGCAGTCATGGTAAAACCCCCCCTTTCCACGACCATTGGTCCTGAGTTCAAGCTTTTAGCTGCTATTCGTTATGGATGGTTATATAGGCCTTTGTTATAGAAAAAGGAAATTCCAAATAACCTATAAGTAACAATTCAATAAAGGTGTTATCGTACACATTGTCACCATTAAATGGGCTCTGTTTTTCCACTCTTATTTCACTGATACATTTCTCAACATGACTCCTGAATTGACCTCCTCCAACTAATGTTTTTGCTCTAGTTTTCACAGTCATTGACGTTGGTCATCAGTGGCTTAATTTGTTGATATTGGGGACTGACCACATGTTGTACAACAGCAGAATAAGGACCTCAAGCACTTCGGGAAGCGTTTTGCCCTTGATTTCCTTTTCGGCTGTTGTACGTCGATGTCATTGCACTGCTGGTCCTGTGTTATGGATGCTATGGAGTTATCACTGCTGTTGCTCTCATCAGTTATGGATTCCTGTATCATCTGAGAAGAAAAATATCATCTTATTAACTTAAATCAAGGAACCTCTTAAAAACTTTTATATTATTACTTAATAAATGGGAAATCTAAAATATGCTACTTTGAGTTCTTACCTGCTGCTCTTGATGTTCTTCTACTTTGACTTCATTTATTTGCTGTCCTTCTGTTTGGCATGTCGCTTCTACTATTCCTTTCATAATTCTCAAAGTCTGCGTACGCTACACATCAAAAGAAAAGAAAGGTTTCACATTTATTTACTTAAGCAGTCCATTGAACATTGCTACGATCAACACTAATCTAAATAAACTACAACAAATATATATTGCATGTGGCGGTCGCCCTGAGAGAGGAGGGGTATCTACCACCAGAGATGTCCTTTTCCCTTAGTGTGGGTAGCGCAGTATAGCTGTACAGAGCTAGTGGTTATAGCAAGTATAGCTGTTCCCTACAATCACGAGAGAAAGCTGCGTGCTGAGGGTGAAGTGAACTGACTTTAATGGGACTTTAATTGGCCTTTTATGACCAATCCCCATGCAAGGGGTACTACCACCTGGACCTGATGGAAGACTGTATTACAAAGTCACAGTCCAATGACAATAGTGTTACAAAACATGACACTCCCATACATATCATACAGTCCCTTCCCTCTGCTTGGGAGATAATTGAGTCAAGTACTGTATTAACTCTATTATTTCCAGGCGAAAAAGAACACAATTTACAGGCAACCCGAAAGTACCCCAAAAACTGACATAAACCCCACAAAAACTATATGCCCTGATAGCCCCGATCTGGGTGAGCAACATGTCCAAAAATCACCCAGATCGGTTCAGGGGTTCAGGATTTTCATGAAAGTCTTATTTCTGACCGACTGCAAACACGGCTCCTTTCCAAAATAGTTCCATAGATTCAGGTTGTGTGGTCGGTCTGTTTCAGGAGCTTCATATATAACAAAATACCAAAAGTAGTAGTTTGTGGGA
The DNA here is from genome assembly GCF_036172605.1 of Pelobates fuscus. Classification (NCBI taxonomy): domain Eukaryota; kingdom Metazoa; phylum Chordata; class Amphibia; order Anura; family Pelobatidae; genus Pelobates; species Pelobates fuscus. The sequence continues at coordinate 58,652,586 of NC_086321.1, forward strand.
AAACTAGTTGCGTGCCCCTCGTTCGGGAGTTTGGTTTCACCGAACACTTCCTTCTTCGAATGAATAGGAACGAACATAGGTGAGAGTGGAAGTTTCAGCGGTGTTCAGGCCGTTGAGTGTCCTATAATAGTTCCATACACTCTTCGACCAAACACCGCTGGAAGCGTTCGCCAAAACAAGATGGCTGCCGCCTCGTGTTCGTCCATATAAACAGCGGCCACCCAGCCGACCACTTAGAATGTTCAAGTGTTTGCAGTTTGTGTAGGCGTTAGTGAGGTCAAGTGGGTCAACTAGCGGCACACGACTGTTCTGGGTGGTCCATGTGTTCGGTATAAGAACCAGATGGGGAAATCTGTTTGGTTAGGTTCGTATACTCCTAAATATTAAAAAATCTGATGATAAGATCATTTATTCTTAAAACCTTACTCTTAAACTAAATTAAATGTATTAATAAAATAAATATTAAAATGAAAAATTATCCTCTGAATTTACTTCACACTAGACCAAATTAAATTGTTGTTTTCTTAATAGCTATAAATGTATTTATTAAAAAAATAATTTACTTTTTTGCTCCAGCTTTCACAGTCCATGAACGCTGGTCATCAGATCCTTAATTTGTTGATTGTGGGGAGCGTTTTTGGGGACTGACCACAGGTGTTGCACAACAGCAGAATAAGGACCTCAAGCACTTCAGAAAGCGTCTTGCCCTTGATTTCCTTTTTGGCTGTTGTACGGCGATGTCATTGCACTGCTGGTCCTGTGTTATGGATGCCATGGAGTTATCACTGCTGCTGCTCTCATCAGTTATGGATTCCTGTATCACCTGAGAAGGAAAATATCAACTTATTTAGTTAAATCAATGAATCAATGAAATCTCTGAAAAACTTCTATATTCATTACTTAATAAATGGGAAATCTAAAATATGCCACTTTGAGTTCTTACCTGCGGCTCTTGTACTTTGACTTTTACTTCAGTTATTTGCTGTTCTTCTGTTTGGCATGTCGCTTCTACTGTTCCTTTCCTAATTCTCAAAGTCTGCGCACGCTACACATCAAAAGAAAAGAAAGGTTTCACATTTATTTACTTAAGCAGTCCATGGAACATTGCTACGATCAACACTAATATAAATGAGCTACAACAAATATATATTGCAAATTCTATAGAGTTAGATCAAATAAATACAGAGGGGAAAACGGGACGATATACTGATAAAGTCACAGAGAGTAATGTGAAATTAAATTAAGCTCTATGGGGCACAATATAAAATGGAGTGTCTTTGTTTACAATATATTACATTGACCCACATGGAGCTCTATGTGAAATGGAGATACATTTCACATAAAGTTACACTGTTCATTTATAATATATAACATTAATTCACATTAATTTACTCACAGTTTTTCTCACAGTCTCTGCTAGCTCATTCTTTTCATTGGAAATCTCTTCAATTCTTTTCATCAACACTGACACTGATATCTCTAATCCTTCCTTATCAGGACCATTCTGTGAAATAGGATAAAGTAAAAATAGGAATCAGGAAAAAACTCCTAAATATTAAAAAATCTGAAGAACCCCAATCTGATTAACAATGTCTATTGAGTAAGATAAGATCATTCATTCTTAATGTGTTTACTCCTTATAAAACCCTACACATAAATTAAACTAGCTATACAATAAATGGTCAAATAAAAAAAAATATATCTTCTGAATTCACTTCTTCACACTAGACCAAACGAAATTGTTGTTTTCTTAATAATTATAAATGTATTCATAAAAATAGGAGTTACCTTTCCTTGCTCCATGACTGAAATGTGTACAATTCTACTTTATATCCCTCAGTTACTATGGATACGACATGTAATCACTGCTGTACATAGCCTAACACTACGTGATGTTACATGGCGTTAGGTTAGGGGTAGGCAACCTTCAATACTCCAGATATTGTGGACTACATTTTCTAGGATGCTTTGCTAGTATTATGGCTGTAAGAGCATTATGGGAGATGAAGTCCATAACATCTGAAGTGCCCAAGGTTGCCTACTCCTGAGTTACGCTATGTTTCTACAATGTATGGCTGTGATACATGCGGGGGGATGGGACATGGATTTGCACTGCATACCTCTCAACTTTTCAAATTGACAAAGAGGGACACTTTAATTTTAGTGGTGTGTGGACAGAGGGCGGGGCTGTTCTGAGAAACTTTAGGTGATTTACTAATAATAATTTATACAACTAAAATGTAATTTAAACGGAGAACAATGTATCTAATTTACCCAGACTGGTTTCTAAACACAGTATTAAAACACATTACTGTGAGTATTCTTGATGTGGAGTTTTGTTATACACTCAGACACACTAAATATATGGGTCAACTAGAATAAAGGGACATTAGGATAGAACAGAGGGACAGAGGGATTTGGGCCCAAAGTAGGGACAGTCCCTCCTAAATAGGAACACTTTTGAGGTATGGCACTGTGTATCTGTAAATCATTACATTAACTTACATTGGGTGCTATATGGGTGCCAACTCCCACTACCCGTAACCCTGCAAGTGTAATTATTGCAGTTTTTTTTAAACTGCAATAATTACCTTGCAGGGTTAAGTCCTCCCCTAGTGGCTGTCTATTAGACAGCCACTAGAGGACACTTCCTGCTCTATAGCACAGGTTTTCTGTGCTAGAGCGTCGCTGGACGTCCTCACGCTGTGTGAGGACCTCCAGCGTCGCTCTATTCTCCATAGGGAAGCATTGAAATTCATTTTCAATGCTTTCCTATGGGGTGCGCTAATGCGCATGTGCGGCATTGCCGCGCATGCGCATTAGGTCTCCTCGGCCGGCGGGCGAGATCAGTCTCGCCCACCGGCCGACGTAAGCAGAAGGAGGAGCGGCGGGGGAGGAGGAAGCAGCGACGTGGGACCTGGTAAGTCACTGAAGGGGTTTTCACCCCTTCAGCGATTGGGGGGTGGGAGGGAGAGGGACCCTCCAGTGCCAGGAAAACGGATCGTTTTCCTGGCACTGGAGTTTCTCTTTAAGTATATCGTACTCACTATTTTTATCAAGGCTTCTTCAATCTCCAGCTTCTCACTGGACAGCTTGTCCCATTTTGACTCCAGCAACGTCAGAATGTCCTCTATTTCCTGGAGTGCTTCCTTACGAAGACTTTGCTGTGATATAGGATACAGTAAAAGAAAATAGGAATGAGGAGAATATTCTTAAATGTTATGGAATCTAGAGAAGGTCAATCTGATTATTAATCTCTAATGAGTGAGTTTAGAAAATTCACTCTTTATTTATTTTCTCCTCACCTGCTCAAAAATGAAATCATTAATAGTAGATGAAAAAGAACCCTTTGAATTTGGTCCTCCACCCCAAACCCAAATTAAATTACCATTCCCTTTATAACTAAGAATGTATTTATTAAACCAAATAACTTAACTTACAATTCCTAGCTCTGTAAATATCTACTGTAAATCTCCATGATTTACCATGAATCCAATATGTAATTGTTGCCAGTGCCGAATATACAGTGGTGAAGGAACTAAGTTAAGTATTTGCAGACTAGCTAACAATGACGTAATAAAGAGGGTGTGGTGTAATAAGAGCAAGCTCAATGAGGTTATCATACCCTCCGTTTAATTGGGAAAAATACATTGATTAGAAAAGTGACATTGATTAGTGCTTGTATGAATGCCTGGACTGGTCATCGGACAAGACGGGCAAATATCTGGTGGTCCACAATGGCCATGTGCCAAGGCCAGCAGGAGAGATCTACCTCACCGGACCAAATTGCACTTGATATCAGCAGAGGAGAAGGAAGGAGGACCCAGGAACTCTAGCCACCCCTCACACTGGGCCGCTGTTTTTAAAAAATGCCTGGGCCGAACTTTTTTTCTTGTCCACCCTGCTTGAATGTTTTCTTCACAGCTTATGAGTAACTGTGACAGGAAGACATCAGTAATTAAAATCCAAACTAAATTCAAGACTATCCAAAATTAATAATACTTGCCAAAACAGAATGTCTGAGAACATGGAGATAAGAGAGTCAGCAAAATATCCTTCTAGATTGTAAGCTCATTGGATGTGAGATGGAGTTATGGTGTGTATCTACAATGCACGGCAGTGATGGATGTGGGTGTGATATGACATGGAGTTACACTGTGTATCTATAGTGCATTGATTCACATTGGATGTGAGATGGAGTTATGGTGTATCTGCAATGCACGGCAGTGATGGATGTGGGTGTGATATGACATGGAGGAAACACTGTATCTGTAGTGCATTGATTCACATTGGATGTGAGATGGAGTTATGGTGTGTATCTACAATGCACAGCAGTGATAGATGTGGGTGTTATATGACATGGAGTTACACTGTGTTTCTGTAGTGCATTGATTTATATTGAAATTATATTGGATGTGAGATTGAGTTATGATGTATCTGCAATGCACAGCAGTGATGGATATGGGGGTGATATGACATGGAGTTACACTGTGTATCTATAGTGCATTGATTCCCATTGGATGTGAGATGGAGTTATGGTGTATCTGCAATGCATGGCAGTGATGGATGTGGGTGTGACATAACATGGAGTTACACTGTGTGTCAGTAGTGCATTGATTCACATGGGATGTGAGATGAAGTTATGGTGTGTATCTACAATGCACAGCAGTGATGAATGTGGGTGTGATATGACTTGGGGTTACACTGTGTGTCTGTAGTGCATTGATTCACATTGGATGTGAGATAGAGTTATGGTGTGTCTACAATGCACGGCATTGATGGATGTGACATGACATGGCGTTAACCTGTGTATCTATAGTGCATTGATTCACATTGGATGTGAGATGGAGTTATGGTGTATCTGCAATGCACGGCAGTGATGGATGTGGGTGTGATATGACATGGAGTTACACTGCGTATCAGTAGTGCATTGATTCACATTAGATGTGAGATGGAGTTATGGTGTAGCTGCAATGCACAGCAGTGATGGATATGGGTGTGATATGACATGGAGTTACACTGTGTATCTGTAGTGCATTGATTCACATTGGATGTGAGATGGAGTTATGGTGTGTATCTACACTGCACAGCAGTGATGGATGTGGGTGTTATATGACATGGAGTTACACTGTGTTTCTGTAGTGCATTGATTTATATTGAATTTATATTGGATGTGAGATTGAGTTATGGTGTATCTGGAATGCACAGCAGTGATGGATATGGGTGTGATATGACATGGAGTTACACTGTGTATCTGTAGTGCATTGATTCACATTGGATGTGAGATGGAGTTATGGTGTGTATCTGCAATGCACGGCAGTAATGGATGTGGGTATGATTTAACATGGAGTTACACTCTGTATCTGTAGTGCATTGATTCACATTGGATGTGAGATGGAGTTATGGCGTATCTGCAATGGATGTGAGTGTGATATGACATGGAGTTACACTGTGTATCTATAGTGCATTGATTCACATTGGATGTGAGATGAAGTTATGGTGTATCTGCAATACACGGCAGTGATGGATGTGGGTGTGATATGACATGGAGTTACACTGTGTGTCCGTAGTGCATTGATTCACATTGGATGCTATAAGTGTCCATAAAGGCTGCACTCACAATTTGTCTCCGAGTTGTTTCAATCTCTTCCAGGCTGTCTATCAGCGGTGTTACTTCATCCGCTATTATCTCTAGTTCTTCATCATTAAATCCATTCTGTGATATGGGATAAAATGAAAACAGGAATGTGGAGAATACTCCTAAATGTTAACAAATCTAGAGAACCCCAATCTGATTAACAGGTCTCTATTAAGTGAGATAAGAACATTTACTCCTGGTAAAACCCTACACATAAATGTAACTATTATTAAAACATGCGGGGGGTGGAGGGGGGTGGTGGAAGAGAAATACTCCTTCTAGATTTGCTCCTTCACCCCTTAGTGAAATATTATAATACAGTTGTGTTAATAACCAATACTTTATTCATAAAACAGAAGTTACCTTTCCCAGCTCCCCTGTAAAGAGTAAAATGACAATTGTTATGAATACCATGTGTAATCGCTGCCACCTTTGAATATAATCTGTGGTATGCATCTAACATGTATGGCAGCCAGTGATGCATGTGGTTATGGTGTGACATGGAGTTTCTCTGTGTATCTGTAATGCGTACATTGATTCACATTGGATGTTATATGGGTCTAGTTCCACTTAAGGGAGTACTCACTATTTTTATCAGGACCTCTTCAATCTCTTTCTTTTCACTGGAAAGATATTCCCATTTTTCTTCCAGCAATATCAATTCATCGATTATTAACCGGAATGCTTCCTCTTCAAGGCCTTGCTGTGATATGGGATACAGAACAATAGTAATGAGGAGAAAACTCTTAAATGTTAACGATTCTAGAGAACTCCAATCTGATCTATAATCTCTATTGAGTGAGATTATATTATTAATTATCTCTTTCTTTACTCTTTATAAAACACACACATAAATAATCTATTGATAAGATATATAATAATAATAATACATCAGACAGAATAAGGTAATTTACCATTCCAAGCTTCATGTTTGATAAATGTTAATTAATGCTGTAAATTGCCTGTTTGCTATGAATACCATGTGTAATTGCTGCCACTGTTCAATATACACTGGTGAAGGAGCTCAGCTGAGCTGGGTATTCCTAGATCTGGTCTCAATGACATCATTACGAATCTGTGACATCCTCATAAGAGGGTGTGGCTAATGATGTAATCCAGATACAATCACTCAACTATGTCAGGTAAACATGCCCTGCTAAACCCAGATTAATATTTGAGGTATTAAAGAATTGATGTCCCCCAGCATTTTAATGAAAGCAAGCTCAATGACGTTATCAAAACCACATTAATCTAGTGAAAAATGTACAACTCTCCAGCAGGGACCTTGATTAATTTGAGTATGTTTTTGAAAGCCTGGGAGTAACTGTGGTAGGAAGACATTAATAATCACCATCCAAACATAACTACGAAACACTGTCCAAAATAAGCAATATTTGCCAAAACAGAATGTTGAAGAACCCATATAAAACAGAATGGGCAAAATGTCCTCCTAGATTGTAAGCTTCTTGAAGCAGAAACCTTTTCACCTAATGGTTCAGTTGGCTTCATTTTTATTTGTAAAATTACTGTTTTAGTCCCCCTACTAGTACTACTTTAAAGTACTGTGGATTCCGTTGGCATGTAAATAATGATTATAGTAATAAACTATTCATAAAAAATATAAAAAAATGAAAATCATTTCTATTTACTTTTCCACCACAGCCAAAATTCAATTGCCACTCACTTTATAACTAAAAATGCGTTGATCAAAACAGAATAAGATAACTTACCATTCCAAGCTCCATGACTGAAAATGTAAATTTTCTACTGTAAATAGTCGATTTGGTATGAATACTACGTGTAATCACTGCCACTTCAGAATATACACTGGCAATGCTGAATATACACTGCTAATTGCTGTGAACAACACGTGTAGTTGCTGCCACTGCTGCATATACACTGGCAAAGGAGCTTAGAAGAGCTATGACATCATGATGAGACATTGACATCAACAAAGGAGGGCGTGGCTATGGATGTCATATCACCATATAAGGAAAACATGCCCAGATGCTCTCGATTTACCATATGAGGTTTTTAAAAACGGATTTTACCCAGCATTATAATAAAAACTAAGTATACAAAGAAGTGACCATAACTCTTTTAGATTAGGATAAAATGTTCTTCATTGCCTCAGTGATATTGATCAATGTCAGTGTGTTGAGATGACTGCAGCTTTAGGAACACGTCCCCTGGAATGTCTAGGTCTCTGTGTGACTGTTAGAAGCCATTTTGAGTAGTTCTTGGAATCGGATAGTGAAGCAGATATGTGCTGAAGCTGAATAAAAGGTTGACTGAAATCCAAGTCTCAGTGATATTCAGGGACAGTTACTGACACAAGACAATAACACAGCACTGCATGCTACCGTCTTTCCCAGAAAATAACACTTGGTCTTATATTAATTTCTCCCCCGGAAAACGCACTGAGGCTTATTTTCGAGGGAGGTCTAATTTCAAGGAAAATGTGTACTAGAAAACACGTCTGTGTTCAGTTCACTAGGGCATGAAATCCTGCAAATCTATGTTCGGGGAAATTTTCCCCGCGACTAGGGGACACAGACACATGGGGACTCTGAGAGACACATGGGGATATTGAGACACTAGTGGACACTGGGAGACCTGGGAACACACACTATAGGGGACACTGGGAGACACATGAGGACACTGCGGGACATTAAACACTAGGGGACACTGGAGATATGGGGTCACAGACAATAGGGAACACTGGGAGACATGGGGACACTGAGACACGGGAACACAGACAGTAGGGGACACTGGGAGACATGGGGATGCTGGGAGACAATGGGTTACACTGAGAGACACTAGAGGACACTGAGAGACATGGGGTCACTGGGAGACACATGGTGTTACGCTACTAGGGGTGATTTGGATTGGAACTCAACTGCCGCTTGTAAACTCCCTAATTACAATAGTGAAGAAATGGAGAATCCTTAAGTATCAATACTGTAGCTTTAAGAAAAGAGAGAATCTCTGGTAACTTGATTCAACCAAAGTTTTAATAAGTATTAAACTTAAATGAATTGCATTTAGGCAATAATCCAATAAGAAGTGCAAGTAATCAACAACACAGAGTTCATTATTAAGTATTTCTTCAGAGATCCATTAAGTAACATTCTTTAAGTTCATGAGAATAATCTTCAATAGGAACAATAATCAAGTAGCTAAGAATATTTGCAAAGCAAGAACAGTTCATAGAGAATAAGCATGATGGGAGTTGTCCTTCATGTAATTAGTAGATTGAAGCACTGAATGTAATTGCAAAGCAAGAAACAGTTCATAGTGAATAAGCATGATGGGAGTTGTCCTTCACGAGATTAGTAACTTGTAGCAATGAAGGTTTGAGTAAGCAAGCATTAGTTCATTAATAAATTATTTTGTAGACAAATAGCTGAAAGATATACTTAAGGTTAATATGGGTAGTCTTCCAATAGTTCAGAGATATGGTCCACTTGTAGAGTAGCAAAGTATCCGTTCTCCAGTAATCCTTTATGGCATGCAGCAATCCTTGCATTTGCTCAAAGGCTGGGACGGCTTGTCTGAGCTTGTGAAGAGGCAAGTCCGGTGGAAGTAGATCCCAGTAGCTGAGCCTGTGGAGCCCGCGGTCTCGCGGAGGCAGCTCACACGTTAGCTCACACATCAATCACCAAGCACCCTCTCTCTGGCCCAGTCTCCCTAAATACCGTCAGAGCTGTGTCAGAGGGGGGCGGGGTCCGGCTCCTCACCGCTGAGTGCCGAACCCGGAAGTGCTACTCCATGACACATGGGGACACTAGGGGACACTGGGTGACCTGGGTACACAGACAATAGGGGACACTGGGAGACATGGGGACAGTGAAAACACTAGGGGCCACTGGGAGTCATGGGGACACAGAGAAACATGGAGACACAAACACTATGGGACACTGGGAGACACAGGGGGACATAGACATATGGGAAAACAGACACATGGGGACACTTGAGAGACATAGGAATACATGGGGACACTGGGAGATAATGGGGACACTAGGAAACACAAGGGGACACTTGAGAGACATAGGGAGACTTGAGAGACATAGGGACACTGGGAGACACATGGGGACACAGACACGTGGGGACATTGGCAGACACATGGGGACACAGACACATGGGGACACTGGGAGACACTAGGGGACACTTGAGAGACACAGGGACACTTGAGAGACATAGGGACACTGGGTGACACATGGAGACACTGGGAAAAACAAGGGGACACAGACATTAGGGGACAATGGTAGACATGCCCATTCTCACCAATTACATCCATAGATGGGGATTATACCATCCATGCTTGTACAGCAGAGCTCTTATAGCTCTATCAAGCGTGAGTGTTCCTTTGGCAATTTGCATTCATCATTTACTTATATAAAATAGATTGCACTATTATCTGTTTCTGTTATGTCAAGATACATCTGACACGGGATCTCTTCAGTACCTGTATATAATTATTTAACTTTTATTATCACAGTTCACTTTTATTAGCGCAGTTCACAATTTTTTGTGTTTTTTTTTGCACAAGGTTGTGGGAACTCCTTGTATGTGAATTGCTGCTTTTTATTAGGTAGTGAGCAGTGGAATATTGTGCCTACAAGGTGAGAATAGAGATGGGGTCCACAAACTCAGTGAGCAATCCCTATCAGGGCAGAAAATATGTCTGTGACCTGCAGTGTCAGCCGATAAATGTCTAGAAAGACAGTACAAAAAGTACAATATGCTTACGTTTGTAAACAAGAACAATTAGAAATTTGAGTCGATTTACCTAAAAACAAAGACTGTCTCTCGGTAGAGCAGAATGTCTAAGGACCTGCAGGTCCGAAATGCGTTAGGTGTGACCTTTCTCCCTGTTTGTTACTTTTTGATTTGGGCCGATTCAGCCTTCTGTTTATTTTGAGCGCCTAACAAATATTGCCAAATAAGTCATTATAAGTAGAAAACACACATAAAAAAAAAAAATAGAGTGACCTTCTAATACTTTTTGTGAGTCACTTGATCTACAAAGCTATAGTTCACTTAAGTTTTTATGCAGGTAAACACTGGATGAGATTGAGTTATATTCCATGTAAGTTGTTCAGCAAGTGGTAGTGCTTACTTTCCTGTTAAATCAACTGTATAGTTAAACTCCCACCAGCCAGAATGTCACTGAGGGTGGTTTTTATTAAGTTTTACATCTATTCTTTTTTTCTGCATCTAGGAAGGGTAGAGGTCAAAACCCAGAACCAATTTTTCTAATTCAGAAAGTTAATTTACCTGAGCCAGCACCTGGCGCTTTGATACTCTGTGTGTGTCATGGCCCATGAGCCGTTTGTAAAAAAAAAGGTATAAATCTATTTAAATTAGTCATTTAAAAAAAAGAAAATAAAAAAGGTTACAGGGACAAAGGGTCTTTGCATCATAAACACTTTGGTAACATTAACATTTTAATCCCCAAGTCTGGACCCAAATTAGGGTCCCAAGAGGATTTTTAATATAATAAGCCTGTCATCATGTTTTAAAAAGAAATAGATTTTTTTTTACAAAATGAAGAATATGTAAAAAAGACAAACCTTTAGTCTATGACAGTATTCTTCAACCGTATACATGCACCGTGGGTCAGACAGTGTTTGAATACTGGCAGTCTCTGCTTCTCTGCCTTAGGGTGCCAGAGCAGGGGAGGGGATTGCAAAATTACAAATCTCCTGCCCCTTGCTGGGGACTCTAATTTTTTCAATCACTGCAGTCTACCTCATTGTCCCTGCAGCCAGCACACAGCAGCTTGGCAATGAAGTCAGCCGGCTCCTTCTGATGATGTCAGGAGGAGGGCGCGACATCCACTGCTCTTCTCCCAGACTCCCCTGCAGACCTGACACCACCTGCTGGCTCACGCTCCAGCTTCTGTCTCCAGCTCCTTTCCTAACGACAACCACTAAGCAGGGGCGTACCTAGAGCATTTGGCACACGCGGCGGATTCTGTGTTTAGCACACCCTCCCTCCCCATTTCTCCAAAAAAATAAAAAAATAAACACCTGCTAAATTTTTAAAATGTATTTTTCTTAATGTATTGCACAAATTTGTAAACTCTGTAAAACCCATGTCAGCCCCCTTCTAAAAATCCCCTGTCCTGCCCCCCTTCTACAAACCCATGTAGTACTTCCTTCTTCAAAACCCCTGCATTCCCCTTCACACAAATCCTCTGCTCAGCCCCCCTTATACAAGACCGCTGTCCCAATACAAAACCCCTGCCCCCTTCTCCAAAATCCTTGCACCCCCTCACACACAGTTACAGGCAGACAGTCACATCACATACACACACACACACACACACAGTAACAGGCACACAGACACACACACATGCAGTTATTTGCAGACAGTCACAGGCAGACACACACTCAGTAACAGGCAGACAGTCACACACAGGAACAGGCAGACAGTCCCACACAGGAACAGGCAGACATCCACACACACGGTTACAGTCAGACACAGGCAGACAGTCACACACAGGCAAACAGTCACGCATACAGGCAGGCAGACAGTCACGCAGTCCGACAGGCAGACAGTCATGCAGTCAGGCAGGCAGGCAGACAGACAGACAGTCAGGCATGCACACAGACAGACAGGCAGGCTCACAGACAGGCAGGCACACAGACAGTCAGACAGACAGGCAGGCACACAGACAGTCAGGCAGACACACAGACAGGAAGGCAGGCACACAGACAGTCAGACACATAGACTATTACCTATTTCCATTATGGCTAGAAGGGGGTAGAGGAGGCAATACAGCTCCTGTAATCAAGTTGGTGGAGCAGCAGGGACTCCTTCCTGCAGCTGCTTCCCACTTCCTGTGCAACAGATATCAGGTGGCTTCTGATAGGCTTTAAACCCGTCTCTGCTGCCATTGTAGTTCGGCTCCCAGTAAGCTCCACTGGAAATTTGAGTGGGTGGGGGGAGGGAGGAAATTTAAGTGGGTGGGGGGGGGGGGAAGGAAATTTGAGTGGGTGGGGGGGGGAGGAAATTTGAGTGGGGGGGAGGAAATTTGAGTGGGTGGGGGGGGAGAGGGAGGGAGGAAATTTGAGGGAGTGGGGGGAGAGGGAGGGAGGAAATTTGAGGGAGTGGGGGGGAGAGGGAGGGAGGAAATTTTGGGGGGGAGAGGAAGGGAGGAAATTTGAAGGGGGGAGAGGAAGGAAATTTTGGGGGGGAGAGGAAGGGAGGGAATTTGAAGGGGGAGAGGAAGGAAATTTGGGGGGGAGGAGAGGAAGGGAGGAAATTTGAAGGGGGGGAGAGGAAGGAAATTTGAGGGAGGGGAGGGAGAGGTAGGAATTTGAGGGGGGAGAGGAAGGGAGGAAATTTGAGGGAGGGGGAGAGGAAGGGAGGACATTTGAGGGAGGGGGAGAGGAAGGGAGGAAATTTGAGGGAGGGGGAGAGGAAGGGAGGAAATTTGAGTGGGGAGAGTTAGGAAATTTGAGGGAGGGGGAGAGGAAGGAAATTTGAGGGAGGGGGAGAGGAAGGAAATTTGAGGGGGGAGGAATGAAATTGGAGGGGGGAGAGGAAGGAAATTGGAGGGGGGAGGAAGGAAATTGGAGGGGGGAGAAGGAAGGAAATGAGAGGGAGGGGGAGAAGAAGGAAATTGGAGGGGGGGAGAAGACAATGAGAGGGAGGGGGAGAAGAAGGAAATTGGAGAGGGGGGGAGAAGAAGCAATGCATCCCTTACACACAGCAACACACAATGCACCCCTTCCACACACTCAGTGCATCCCTTACAGCAGTGTTTCCCAACCCAGTCCTCAAGGCACACCTACCAGTCCAGGATTTAGGGGTGACCCAGTTGTGTCTAAGGTGTTTTTTCTTTTTTTTCTAAAAACACCTTAGACAAAACTGGGTAATCCTTAAATCCTGGACTGGTAGGTGTGCCTTGAGGACTGGGTTGGTAAACACTGCCTTACAGACACACACACTGCATCCCATATATACACAAACTCACCTTGCAGCCCTTACACATACAAACACAGATTCACACAATGCATTCCTTACACACATCAGGACATCCCCTCCCCCCCCCCCACACACACACACCCCTGTGAACAAACTCATTGGTGGAACATGAAGGTGGACCCTGGGACCCAGACCTTGAGCTGTGTAAATGGCCCTCAAAAAATGGAGCTGCTTCCCGTTCTCCCAGAACATTGATTTTTTGTGACCACAGTTACAAACCGCCTCCAGAGAGCCTGTTCTACACCAGACCAGTGGAGCCAGACGGCAGCTGAAGCCCATCATCATCCTCATCTGGTTGTAAGTAGGCAATCTACTATATTATTCGTGGCACTAATCTCTAATTTACCTCACATTAAAGGGACACTATATTCCCCAGAACCACTGCAGCTTAATGTAGTGGTTCTGGTGTCTATAGCCTGTCCCTGCAGGCCTTTTATTGTAAACATGGCGACACTGCAGCACTGTGTTAGTTAACATGGCAGATCATATGGGTGGGGCACTGTGATGTCACATGGGGGGCGGCAAACTTTACTTTTGCCTAGGGCAGCAAAAATCCTTGCACCGGCCCTGCAGACACTGCATCCCTGTGGGCGGACTGGGGGGGGGGGAGGGGGGGAAGGACCCGGGTGCAGGCGCCCTGTAGGCCTTGCGTGCATGTGGGGGGTGAGGGGGGTTGAAGTTTGGGGGGGCCTCCATGTCCGTTTTGCTTGGGGCCCCCAAATTCCTTCAAACGGCCCTGTCTCACACTGTATACCAGGAGCTTCTGCCTGCTAGTAAGACAGTAAGGAGACAAGTGGACATGTGAGTGCTAGGGGACAGTCCTTAGAAAACGTGGAGTAGGCACATTATTTGATGCATTTATGCCAAGTTCAGGGTGCTGCCTGCATAGTATGCCCTTAGTTGGACAGCCTGCATGATTGGCAGGCAGCCTGACATGCATTCTTTGGGCATGTTCGCCCCTTTTAGCAGTTCTGATCACGTGATTCATGCCAGTGGCACACCCTTTACCCCGCCCATTGACTTCCTGCTTCACTGGACACTGCTGAAAGATGAAAGCATAAATTAGAGAGAGATTAGCATAGGGTATGTGTTTTCTTATAGCTGCATCCTTTGAGTTTCCGTCCAACACCATCTCAGTCAGATACATGACACTTGGGTATGATTGTTTTACTGTTTTCTGTAATTAGACCCATCATAATTGTCAGCACCCAGCCCACTGGGCTCTTAATCTGGCCCTGTACTAGGGATAAGGTTACCCCCCATTCCCCCACTCTGGCCCAAGGTAAGCCTCAGGGAGTGGGGAATACACTTTAGTTGTTCTTTTTTAATCAAAAAGTTTTTTAAGCAGCCCTCTGCCCACCTTTAAACACTCTGCCACCTTGCCCCCCACCAAAGCCCCTGTCCCCCCTCTACAGCACCTGGCCTCCTCTACAGCCCCTGAACCCCACCACAACCCCTGTCCACACTCAACAGCCCCTCTGCCCCACTCTACAGCCCCTCCGTCCCCTCTACAGCCAGTCTACATCTACCACCGCCCCTGCGCCCTCTGCAGCCCACGTGCCCCCCTCTGCAGCCCCTAGCCCCCACTACAACCCCTTGTTAGCTTCTGCCCACCCCCTCTACAGCCCCTGCCTCATCTACAGCTCCTGGACCCCTTTTAAAGCCCCCTTTGTATGCCTGTGTCTGTATGTCTCTATATGACTGTGTCTGTATGTCTCTGTATGCTTTGTTCTAAATGTCACTTTATGCCTGCATCTTTATTTCTCTGTATTACTGTGTCTATCTCTCTGTATGACTGTGTCTGCATGTCTCAGTGTGTGTCTGTATGATTGTAAGTCTGTGTTTGTATGACAGTGTTCCTGTATGTGTATATTTTTTGACTGTGTGTCTGTATGTCTGTACCTATATAACTGTGTTTGTTTGATTGTGTGCCTGCATATCTCTGTGACTGTGTATCTGAATAATTGTGTGTGTGCCTCTCTGGTCAGTATATATCCATGTCTATATAGCATGGGAGGAAAAAGCACACAAAAGGCCCTGAGGGGGAGGGACATACAAAACAGGCGGAGGGGAGAGAGCTACAGAAAGGGACTGGGGGAATGAAAGAGACACGCAAATGGGCTGGGGGATAAAAGAGAGTAACAAAAGAGCTGGGGGAAATGCACACAAGGAGATGCACACAAGGAGGTGTAAGACAAGGGCACATACCGCGGTTGCAGGGATCACAGCTGCGACCGTGCCTGTCACTCCAAGGGACCCGGCCACCCTGCGGACCCCTGCGACCGGGTACCCGCCATCATCTATTGCGACAAACCGCTGGGGCCGCCGTCCAAAGGCCACCCGATGGATATGGATTGTAATGGGGCCCGGTCAGCGCTGGGCGCTTTAACAGCGCGACCGTGCCCCCAGTGATGATGGTGGTTTTAAAATTTTAGGGTCAGGAATACATGTTTGTGTTCCTGACCCTATAGTGCTCATTTAATTATAAGGTGACCTCTTTACACAATATATAACCTAGTCTGTATAAGAAAGTTTGACTTTAATTAATTAACCCCTTAAGGACACATGACATGTGTGACATGTCATGATTCCCTTTTATTCCAGAAGTTTGGACCTTAAGGGGTTAAAATCTTATTGTTACTGTAATAGCACATATAAGGGTACAACTTACAACAAACCCCATGGTCTCTGACAATGTCCAGCCCATTGTGCCATATCCACAAATATAAAGAAGGGAATTATAGGCACACCTGAAGCATGCATTTCTCAGCAATGGTGCTGCTGTAGAGATCAAACTTTATAAAATATACAGATTCATTCATTGTGAATATACATAACGCAAAATTAATGTGATAAAAAAACACAATTCAAAAAAATGCATTGTCAAAACGAAACATTTAAAGTGATAGTGATTTGATGTATATACACACAATGCATATCATAGATCTGCTCTATACCAAATTGAAAGTATAAGTAAAGTGACACGATCTGTGTTATTTTATAAAACATTGTTCTAGCTATTAACCAAACTGTTGCAAATTTATTTGTCATGCTCCGTCTTTGAAATACTATGATTCAATGCTAATTCTTCAATACTTTCTGTAGATATGCAGGAAAAAAACCTTTTACATGTATTTTTTTCTGTTGTCCACTAGATGGCAGAATCATTCAAGGATTTTTATAGTTGTATTCCAAGAAACTACTATTTCATTGGGTTAGTGATGTGTGTGCGAAAAATCAATCTAAATTCATGTGCATAACTCAGTCCATGCAAATAGTCAGTGAGCTTTACTCGTAGAAAGCAAGGTGATAAGAAATTCCTTTATTTTAAAGCAGAGATTGGATTAACTGAGAAATACTGTAGCTACGATCTGACAACTGTATAACCATTATGTTATAGCGCCGGTTTTAGGGAGGTGGGGTGGTTTACTCCAGAAGCCCCAAGTCCAGATGTGGTCCACAGAGCATTTAACATTTTATTGACCGTATCATATTGAACCTTAGAGTGCATGTCAAGCAAACATTACATGGTTGCATTTTGCAGTTAAATCCATCTGCATATTGTGTCAGCAAACATGCAGGTAATATTAGATGTTGCCCATTTACACATGTCTACAATGGGTGTCTTGCAATGATTACTGAAATGGTAACAGTAAAGGAACTTCAGAAAACTCTTTCTCAAACTGCAAAAGTCTTTGTTCATGTGTCCACTATCAGAAAAGCACTAAACACGAATGATGTTCATGGGAGAACACTATAAAGGAAATGTGCATGGAGAAAAGAGGGCACTTCACATCAACACCAAAACTTAATTCCAGCTGTGAGGCATGGTGGAGGAGGCATGATAGTTACGGGTGATTTGCCGCCTCAGGGATGGACACTGTGCAATCAAGGGAACATTGAATTTGAAAAGTGTATCAAGACATTTTACAGGAGAATGTTAGGGCACTGATCCATGAGTTCAAGTTTAAGTAAGGGTGAGTGATGCAATAAGACAATGCATGTCTCCCAATTTCCCCGGTCTAGTGGGATACCGTAGTTCCAATGTAGCGGTGCTGTCACACCAGTGAACTGTCCCTGGGCAGCACAACACGAGCGCATAATTAGACGTGATTATGCTCTGAAGCGGGCACTAGGACTATGCTTCAGCAACGCTCCCTTTATGGTCCTGATAGCTAGGGGCTGACCAGGCTGCCTGACAGCCCTTCATCGGGCAGATCCAGGCTCTTTTCAGATGAGCCACCCATTGTGGGCATTTCTAGTGACGTGGCTCACGTCACTAGCCCCACTCCCTCTTGACTCCGCACACATGTCCCAACTTAACGAGGGCAGATGTTGTTAGGCATGGACAATGGCTCTAAGCACACAAGCCACTCAACTAAAAAGGCTGAAACAGAAAAAGATTCATGTTTTGGAATGGTCAAGTCCTGACCTTAATCCAATTGAGATACTGTGGTGTGACCTGAAGAGGCTTGTGTAACCAAAGCAACCCAGAAATATGGATGAACTGAAACACATTTGTAGGGATGAATGGTCCAAAATTCTTCTCCAACTTTGTGCAAGTCCTATAAGCAGCTAAATGAAATGTTTAGAGAATATGAGAGAGAGAAGAGTTAAGCAAAATATATATTTTTAACCCTGGTAGCACTGGCCCAGTCACCTAAATGGTGACAAGGACACTATGGTGGTAGGAATGAATGTTTGTATTACTAATGCTATAGTGTACCTTTAACTGTGCTCCAAATATTATTTAATAGCCCAAACCACATGTGCTTTTTCAAACTTTTTAAACTTTTTGATCTTAATGATGCACTTTGTATACATGCACTCTATAACAACAGCTGGGGCCTTCCAGAAGTCGGTGTATTTAATTTACGATCATAAATCGCACTTCCATTCAACGAATTATGTGTATCTTCTAAGGCAATTTGTGCACCAGACCTTATTTAGGACCTTCGCTACAGGGGCGAATACTTATGCAGTTAAAAATAATTGTTGTTTTTTTGTTTAAATAACGTTTGTTCCAAAATAAAAATGTGGCACCTTCAAAGTGTACGTTAGGTTACATAATTGGTAAAAAAACTGTAAAAAATCCCTAAATATTTAGTTTAATTCCAAGCTGTGAGACTAGAATGAGGAATTGTGTAAGAGGGAAAAGGTAAATGCATATGCAAAGCACCGTGTGTTCTATATTGTGTACCTTTGTCCATCGAAGGAACTGTCCATTTTAAAGAATAAAATAAATAATAACAATAATAAAAGAGGACACTCTCGTCATAGCTCTCTCTCTCTCTCTCTCTCTCTATAAACCATATAGTAGATTTACCCCGATAGAAAACAAGCATGTATTTTATTTTGCGTGCTTTCTTTAGGGGTATATAATTAGCTTTTAATAGCTGCAGATATAGTGTATGCAGCTAGAGTCAACTCCTCCCTCTATTTCCTCTTTGAGAAGCTTTTGTGGTTGAGCTACAAACTCATGGACTCATTTTTACATTCACAGATACTCAGTGAGCTGTACACCAGCTCTTTGAGTAGTTTTAGCAAGGCAAGCAGCTGTGTGTGTGTGTGCATGATCGCAGAGTTGCATTATTGTGTACAGATCTTCGACTGTACCTATCTCATCTGTGCCTGTCACTTCCGTTAGCTCAGTGCAGCTAAAGGAAGTGTTACAGCAATTGATTTTAAAAAGTGCAGATTTCTCTTTAAATTGGCACTTTTAGAGATTGAAAAGAAAAATATAAAATTACGCGCTACACGCACAAGCTGAAATCCTCTGCGTTGGAGAATTCCATTAATGTAAACCTCCAGAACAAATGGGTTTGACACGTCCAGCATTAAATATTACACTGACGTCACTGTTTATGTTTACTAAGTGGAACGGAGATCTCAATCTTTCCTGGTTGAACCTGGCATATTTGGAGAAGATTCTGGGCATTTTCTGCAATATATTTTTTTTATATATATTTTCTCCAAAAATGATAAAAATGGATGTTAAATTTTGGAGCTTATTCTTTCAATTCATAACTGATCTATTTAAATCGAGCGGCTTGGATTTGGGGTAACTGACCCTAGTCGTGCCAATTAATTTTAAATAACAGAAGAAAAGGTAGTATTACGTTGGATTTCATTTTTTTGAACTTGCATTTTCCATGATGCATGAACTTCATTGCTTATATCTGATATTGACAGAGTCCTATAACCTAATGTATTCAGAGCGCTTTAAATTCATGTGCATTTCAACCACAAACAATATGATCAGTTAATTTTGTACTGATTTATATGAAGTCTTTATTTCCTAGTATACTCAGCAGAAAGGCAAATGCGTGCTGTTGTTCCAATTCTGTAACAGCAAGTTAATTATATTTAGATATGTTTATATTAAGGCAATACATTTTGGAATTCAAGGTAGTTAAACAGTAGAGCTGCGGAGACAGATCACAGAGTCATTGTCTACATCTAAATTATTAAGCAAAAAGGTTTTCTTTGCTGGAAAATCAATATAACAATTTGGTTCTTACAATTCAAGCAATCAAGTTCGTTTTCTATTTGGAAATTATATAAATGCATTGCAATCTCTAGACCGGCTGAAATCTGAGTATAACCACTCAGTAACAGCAAGATTATCAAAATTCAGCATTCATTCTCCTTGTTAGCAGGTGTAAAAAATACACCTTTGTTGGATGGAAAAAATGTCCAATGTCTGCCTTCTAGACATGCACTTATCAGTTGTAAATGTATCTTCAAGAGGAGCCACAACAGTTTTGCCACTAACTGAGAAGCCACACAAACTCACATAACACAGGGCTGAAGTGGCTCGTATAAATGTCTGTTCTCAGTTAGAGTGCACCAACTGTCCAAGATGTTTCGAACAATGACAAGTAGTGATGTCGCGAACATAAAATTTTCGGTTCGCGAACGCCGAACGCGAACTTCCGCAAACGTTCGCGAACGGGCAAACCGGGCGAACCGCCATAGACTTCAATGTGCAGGCGAATTTTAAAACCCACAGGGACTCATTCTGGCCACAATAGTGATGGAAAAGTTGTTTCAAGGGGACTAACACCTGGACTGTGGCATGCCGTGGGGGATCCATGGCAAAACTCCCATGGAAAATTACACAGTTGATGCAGAGTCTGGTTTTAATCCATAAAGGGCATAAATCACCTAACATTCCTAAATCACAATGGATATGGATTGACACCTGACAAATGACATATTGAAACCTTGACATATGGATTGACACCTGTCCTCAGAGACCCTGATACACACTGACACAGAGCAGAATAGGGACTGTTCCCCCTACATAGAGTCACTTGGCAGATATGGATTGACACCTGTCCTCAGGGACCCTGATACACACTGACACAGAGCAGAATAGGGACTGTTCCCCCTACATAGGGTCACTTGGCAGATATGGATTGACACCTGTCCTCAGGGACCCTGATACACACTGACACAGAGCAGAATAGGGACGGTTCCCCCTACATAGGGTCACTTGGCAGATATGGATTGACACCTGTCCTCAGGGACCCTGATACACACTTACACAGAGCAGAATAGGGACTGTTCCCCCTACATAGGGTCACTTGGCAGATATGGATTGACACCTGTCCTCAGAGACCCTGATACACACTGACACAGAGCAGAATAGGGACTGTTCCCCCTACATAGGGTCAATTGACAGATATGGATTAACACCTGTCCTCAGAGACCCTGATACACACTGACACAGAGCAGAATAGGGACTGTTCCCCCTACATAGGATCACTTGGCAGATATGGATTAACACCTGTCCTCAGAGACCCTGATACACACTGACACAGAGCAGAATAGGGAATGTTCCCCCTACATAGGGTCACTTGGCAGATAGGGATTTACACCTATCCTAAGGATCCCTGATACACACTGACAAAGAGCAGAATAGGGACTGTTCCCCCTACATAGGGTCACTTGGCAGATATGGACTGACACCTGTCCTCAGAGACCCTGATACACACTGACACAGAGCAGAATAGGGACTGTTCCCTCTACATAGGGTCACTTGGCAAATATGGATTGACACAGAGCAGAATAGGGACTGTTCCCCCTACATAGTGTCACTTGGCAGATATGGATTGACACCTATCCTCAGGGACCCTGATACACACTGACACAGAGCAGAATAGGGACTGTTCCCCCTACATAGGGTCACTTGGCAGATATGGATTGACACCTGTCCTCAGGGACCCTGATACACACTGACACAGAGCCGAATAAGGACTGTTCCTCCTACATAGGGTCACTTGGCAGATATGGATTCACACCTGTCCTCAGAGACCCTGATACACACTGACACAGAGCAGAATAGGGACTGTTCCCCCTACATAGGGTCACTTGGCAGATATGTATTGACACCTGTCCTCAGAGACCCTGATACACACTGACACAGAGCAGAATAGGAACTGTTCCCCCTACATAGGGTCACTTGGCAGATATGGATTGACACCTGTCCTCAGGGACCCTGATACACACTGACACAGAGCAGAATAGGGGCTGTTCCCCCTACATAGGGTCACTTGGCAGATATGGATTGACACCTGTCCTCAGAGACCCTGATACACACTGACACAGAGCAGAATAGGGACTGTTCCCCCTACATAGGGTCACTTGGCAGATATGGATTCACACCTGTCCTCAGAGACCCTGATACACACTGACACAGAGCAGAATAGGGAATGTTCCCCTTACATAGGGTCACTTGGCAGATATGGATTGACACCTGTCCTCAGGGACCCTGATACACACTAACACAGAGCAGAATAGGGACGGTTCCTCCTACATAGGGTCACCATTTTTAGCCCAAGGCAGCTCATCTCATCAGGCCTTTTTTAGTCGAATGTATCGCCGACTGTCAGTCCCTTCGGGATCCATCCCTCATTCATCTTAATAAAGGTGAGGTAATCTAGACTTTTTTGACCTAGGCGACTTCTCTTCCCAGTGACAATACCTCCTGCTGCACTGAAGGTCCTTTCTGACAGGACACTTGAAGCGGGGCAGGCCAGAAGTTCTATCGCAAATTGGGATAGCTCAGGCCACAGGTCAAGCCTGCACACCCAGTAGTCAAGGGGTTCATCGCCCCTCAGAGTGTCGATATCTGCAGTTAAGCCGAGGTAGTCTGCTACCTGTTGGTCGAGTCGTTCTCTGAGGGTGGATCCCGAAGGGCTGTGGCGATGCGTAGGACTTAAAAAGCTCTGCATGTCCTCCATCAACAACACGTCTTTAAAGCGTCCTGTCCTTGCCGGCGTGGTCGTGGGAGGAGGAGGATTACTTTCACCTCTTCCCCTGTTGGATTCCTGTTGTGCTGTGACATCACCCTTATACGCTGTGTAAAGCATACTTTTTAATTTGTTTTGCAAATGCTGCATCATTTCCGACTTGTTGTAATTTGGTAACATTTCAGCCACTTTCTGCTTATACCGGGGGTCTAGTAGCGTGGACACCCAGTACAAGTCGTTCTCCTTCAGCCTTTTTATACGAGGGTCCCTCAACAGGCACGACAGCATGAAAGACCCGATTTGTACAAGGTTGGATGCCGAGCTACTCATTTCCCGTTCCTCCTCCTCAGTGATCTCAATGAAGGTATGTTCTTCCCCCCAGCCACGTACAACACCACGGGTACCAGATAGGTGACAACAAGCACCCTGGGCAAGTAAGATGGGAAGCCCACAAATGTGTCCTACGCGGCCACTTCATCAAGACCTGCTCGAGACGCAAACGGGAACAAAATCACGCACTGAAGGACCTGTACGTTCGCACTTCACAGCTGGAACAAACACACAGGGTGGACCCGACGGAGGACAATTTCCGCCCTCTGCTAGAGGCGAGAAGAGACCTGCGGGCCCTCCTATCCCGGAACCTAACGCACACGCTTCGTAAGTCCCGGAGATTCTTTTATGAGAACTCTAACAAATGTGGACGTCTGCTGGCCCGTATGCTCCACAAGAAAAGGAGACAGTCCCGCATTACTCTTCTGCAAAAGGTTAACGCGCCCCCCGAACGGAGACCAGACGCTATTATGGTGGACTTCAGGGAGTTCTACGCGAAGCTTTACAACCTGCCGAAAGATGATAGGGTGGAGGCAATTCAGCAGAGACGGGCCGACATTCGGGAATATCTAGAGCAACATCTCACCCAGAAGCTCACGCAGGCCCAGGTCGATGACCTGGACGCCCCCATCACCCTAGAGGAGCTCACGAGTGCCCTTAAGGCCGCAAAGACGAACAAAGCCCAGGGGCCGGACGGTTTCCCGGTCGGATACCTGCGGACCTTTGAGGAGCTACTCCTCCCTGAGCTGCTGTCGAGCCTCAATTCGGTCCTGGAGGGTGGGAGGTTCCCGGAGGATACCTTGATGGCTACGGTTGCAGTGGTGCCGAAAGAGGGAAAGGACCCCACATCATGCGCCAGCTATAGGCCCATCTCCCTACTCAATGCGGACCTTAAGCTTTTCACAAAGATCCTGGCCTGCCGCGTTGGGGAGGTGGCGCCGGACCTGGTGCACTCGGACCAGACCGGGTTCATCCCAGGACGTGAGGCAAAGGATAATACGATTCGGGCCCTCAACCTCATCCATTCCGTTAAAGCTGCCTCCCGTGGGGGCCTCCTGCTCTCCACGGACGCCGAAAAGGCTTTCGACAGAGTCGACTGGCAGTTCATGGGTGAAACCCTACAGGCAATGGGCTTTGGCCCTAACATCCGTACCTGGATAGAGGCCCTGTATACGTCCCCGAAGGCCCGCCTGAGGATAAATGGTGCACTATCCCCAGCCTTCTCGATCAGCAATGGTACGCGACAGGGGTGCCCCCTGTCCCCCCTCCTGTTTGCCCTCACGCTAGAGACTTTCCTGGCGGCGGTCAGACGGGATGGGGGTATTACAGGGATAACGGTCGCAGGAGAAGAACACAAGGTGGCCGCCTATGCGGATGACCTGCTATTTTTTGTTGGAAATCCGACAGTGACACTGCCCAACCTGCTTCGGTCTTTCCGCACGTACGGAGCACTCTCCAATCTGCGCTTGAACACGGAGAAATCCGAGGCGCTGCCCCTGGAGCTACCCCCTGGCGTGATGGCCCAACTGAAGGCCAACTTCCCTTTTAGATGGTGCACGCAGCGCATTAAATACCTTGGCATCTGGCTGACGAGGGACCTGACCAAGCTGTTTTCTGGAAACTTTCTTCCCCTCCTGCGGACACTAGCCGCGGATATGAAGAGATGGGGAGGGACTTGTATATCCTGGTTCAGGAGGATAAACGCGGTGAAGATGAACCTCATGCCGCGGCTCCTGTACCTATTTCAGACAATTCCCATCCATATCCCCAAAACCTACTTCAACGCGGTGTCTACAGCTATAAGTCAATTCGTATGGGCAACGGGTGCGGCCAGACTCCGGCTTGCGCAGCTGATCAGACCAAAACGCCAAGGTGGGGTGGCACTACCCTCGATTCAAGCCTACTACCAGGCAGCGCACCTACTACGGGTGGTGGACTGGCACGTGCCCGACACTGATAAGCAGTGGGTGAGACTGGAACGCGCTGCGACCAAGGAGCACCTACCTTGGATTACGTGGCTACTGAAGCCCACACAGACGAATGAAACCCGGTCACACCCACTCATAGGGGCTACCCTCCAGGTTTGGTCCAATATATGCTACAAACTCGACCTCACTACTAACCCGACCCCGCTGACACCCGTGATCTATAATCCTGAGATTGCAGGGGGACTGGCCCCCAGAGACGTATCTGGCCTGGGGAATCCGAGCAAACCATACCTTGGTGACTGGTGCGCTGGCACACAGCTGAAACCCCTTGAAACATTAACCTCCTTAGCGCCCCTTACGGGTCTAGCCCGCTTCCGATATCATCAGATCCGGCGCTACTACAAGTCCCTTCCAGGAAAGCAGCTGGTATACAGGGAGAAGACTAGCTTTGAGACCCTATGTGCGGAGAGACGACACCTATCGCGGGGAATCTCCACGCTGTACTCCATGATATTGACAGCTACCAGACTCCCCCCGGCGACATACCAATCTAAATGGGAACGAGCCACGGACACAGTCCTTTCGGACCCTGAGTGGGAAAAGATACACGTCCTCACACATCAGGGTACGACTAGTGTGAAGCTCCAGGAGACGAACTACAAGCTCATGACAGGATGGGCCTGCTGCCAACGGCCAGATGCTGGAGATGCCCGCCCATCGAGGCCTTCTGGCAACAAGTGCACGAGAAACTCCGTGAGATTCTGGATTCGGATATACCAATGCAACCCCTGTCGATGCTCCTCCACCACACCACGATGCCTCTAGGTGCATACAAGAGATCACTCACGCGACACTTCCTGAACGCAGCCAAGAGTTTGATCCCAACCCGCTGGAAATCCACGGCAGTGCCGACAATAGCTAATTGGATGGAAACAGTGGAAGAGATCTACAGCATGGAGTGCCTCACAGCTGAATTAAGGGGGACGGCAGAAAAGTGCTCCCGACTTTGGGCTCCCTGGATCGAATACATGGCCCGTGGGCCGGCAGGGCATCGGGAGCGGGGGACCGAATAGACGGGTGACCGAGGAAACACGCGTTGCTGGGCTGTGGGTGACGGTGGAGCGGTCGGGTTCCCCTCCCCTCGATCTATACAGTGACAGGAACGCGAACACACACGTCCACACTCGGGCCGGTCACGATAGAGGTCCTACCCTAACTATAGGTCAATCACATGACCCAGACATACTTGGAAGTTGGGCATCGGTTACTCAGACCTACCCCCTTGACCCGTAACCTCTAGGGAGACAGCCTAAGTTTGGTTATAAAAGTTCTAAGTGCGCAGTTGCGCCTGTTCTGTTCAATCCACGTACCTGGGCTAGAAATGTGACTTTAACCACACAGAAGTGAGTAGGTTTGGCAACCTAGGAAACATATACCCTGGATCACGGGAGACAATAGGCTAACAAGGCTTCGACCACAGGCTACTAGGGCCTGAATGGCACCCACTGCTGCCGATAGCTAGCATTCCATCCTGATAGTATACCTGGCCTGCACAACCCGCCGTATCTACTTAGCCAATGTTTAGTTTCCCTCAACCAAAACGAGGCTCGCCCACTCGGCTAGGGTTTCAGCATTCACAGCACATGGAGGACCCCTAAGCATTCACTTCTCCACATGTATTAACCACTATTGTTCATTCCGCAAAAGTCGTAACAGCATCATTGTATGGTATTTTGTTCTTTCTCGTTTGAACCTTAATAAAAACACAGAATGCCAAAAAAAAAAAAAAAAAAAGCACCCTGGGATGCCTGTTGTGGTTGGTCTTCCTCCTCCTCGTCAATGCCACATTCCTCCTCTGACTCCTCTTCCTCACAATCCTCTTCCAGCATTGCCGCAGGTCCAGCAAGCGATGCTGATAAGGCTGTTTCTGGTGGTGATGGTGACCACAACTCTTCCTCTTCACGCTCATCTACGGCCTGATCCAGCACTCTTCGCAGGGCACGCTCCAGGAAGAAAACAAATGGTATGATGTCGCTGATGGTGCCTTCGGTGCGACTGACTAGGTTTGTCACCTCCTCAAAAGGACGCATTAGCCTACAGGCATTGCGCATGAGCGTCCAGTAACGTGGCAAAAAAATTCCCAGCTCCCCAGAGGCTGTCCTAGCACCCCGGTCATACAAATATTCATTAACGGCTTTTTCTTGTTGGAGCAGGTGGTCGAACATTAGGAGTGTTGATTCCAACGTGTCGGGCTGTCGCAAATCAAGCGCCTCACTGGCATGTTGTTTCGCCGCTGGATATCTGCAAAGTGCGCCATAGCCGTGTAGGAACGCCTGAAATGTCCACACACCTTCCTGGCCTGCTTCAGGACATCCTGTAAGCCTTATGCACAAAGCGTTGTATGATCAGATTACACACATGTGCCATGCACGGCACATGTGTCAACTTGCCCAACTTCAATGCCGCCAACAAATTTGTTCCGTTGTCACAAACCACTTTGCTGACATCCAGTTGCTGCGGAGTCAGCCACTTTTCCACCTGTGCGTTCAGGGCGGACAGGAGTGCTTGTCCGGTGTGACTCTCTGCTTTCATGCAAGTCAAACCCAAGACGGCATGACACTGCCGTATCCGGGATGTGGAATAGTACCTGGGGAGCTGGGGGGGTGCCGTTGATATGGAGCAAGATGCAGCAGCAGAAGAGGACTCAGCCGAGGAGGTTATGGAAGAGGATGCAGTAGGAGGAGTAGAGGAGGTGGCAGCAGGCCTGCCTGCAAGTAGTGGCGGTGTCACCAACTCCTCTGCAGAGCCACGCATTCCATGCTTGGCAGCCGTCAGCAGGTTTACCCAATGCGCAGTGTAGGTGATATACCTGCCCTGACCATGCTTTGCAGACCAGGTATCAGTGGTCAGATGGACCCTTGCCCCAACACTGTGTGCCAGACATGCCATTACTTCCTTTTGCACAATCGAGTACAGGTTGGGGATTTCCTTTTGTGAAAATAAATTTCGTCCGGGTACCTTCCACTGCGGTGTCCCAATAGCCACAAATTTTTTGAACGCCTCAGACTCCACCAGCTTGTATGGTAAAAGCTGGCGGGCTAATAGTTCAGACAAGCCAGCTGTCAGACGCTGGGCAAGGGGGTGACTTTCTGACATTGGCTTCTTACGCTCAAATATGTCCTTGACAGACACCTGACTGTGGGCAGATGAGCGGGAACTGCTCAAGACGAGAGACGGAGTGGCGGATGGTTGAGAGAGGGCAAGGAGGAGCAGTGGTTGACGTGGCTGAAGATGCTGGAACAGGAGGAGGATGGCGGCTTTGAGTTTGTGTGCTGCTTGTACTCATGTGTTGATCCCATAGGCGTTTGTGATGTGCGATCATGTGCCTACGCAAAGCAGTTGTACCTAGGTGGGTGTTGGACTTCCCACGACTCAGTTTCTTTTGGCACAGGTTGCAAATGGCATCGCTGTTGTCAGAGGCAGACACACAAAAAAAATTCCACACTGCTGAGCTCTGCAATGACGGCATTCTGGTGGTGGACACAGCATGCGTTGATTGGCGTGCTGTCGGGCTGACCCCGGGTGCCGATGCATGCTGTCTGACTGTGCCACTAGCTCCTTGCGACGACCTCCCCCTGCTTCCAACTCGTCTCCTCCTCCTCTCTGTCTCCCCATCTGAACTTTCACCCTGTTCTTCTTCTTGCCGAGCGGGCACCCACGTGACATGCATGGACGCATCGTCATCATCAACTGCTTCACTTGTATTTGACAACTCATGCAAAGGAAGCAGCAGCGGGTACAACATCATCATCATCATCACACCGTACGTCCATGTGTGTAATG
The DNA here is from genome assembly GCF_036172605.1 of Pelobates fuscus. Classification (NCBI taxonomy): domain Eukaryota; kingdom Metazoa; phylum Chordata; class Amphibia; order Anura; family Pelobatidae; genus Pelobates; species Pelobates fuscus. The sequence goes on from NC_086321.1 coordinate 58,681,580, forward strand.
CTGCCTGACTGAGACATATCCCTGTTATCTACATCCTCTGGCAATAATGGTTGCGCATCACTCATTTCTTCAAACGGATGTGTAAATAACTCCTCTGACAGATAAAGTGAAGCGGCTGTGGTGCTAGTGTTGGTGGTGGCGGCAGGCGGGTGAGTGGTATCTTGAGAGGTGCCCGAAGCTAAGCTGGAGGAGGATGGTGCGTCAAGGTTCCGAGCGGAAGCTGTAGAAGATTGGGTGTCCTGTGTTAGCCAGTCAACTATGTCCTCAGAACTTTTCAAGTTCAGGGTACATGGCCTCTGAAAATTGGGCATTATTCTAGGGCAAAAGGGAATCACAGCACCACGACCACGACGGCCCATGCGGGGTGGCCTGCCTCTGCCTGTCATTTTTTTTTGGATTAGTGGTACTATGCGTGCAAGCTACTGTGAGACCAGATATGAGTGGCACTGTGCAGTGGCAGAGGTTGGCAGAGTACACGCTGTAGGCCTGACACACCGGCTTGAAGACAACTAACTGCTATTCAATCTATAACAGTGAAAAAGTTTTTTGGTTTTAAATGCCCGCTATTGTGACACCAGATATGAGTGGCACTGTGCACTGGTAGAGGTTGGCAGAGTACACGCTGTAGGCCTGACACTCGCTTGAAGACAACTAACTGCTATTCAATCTATAACAGTGAAAAATGTTTTTTGGTTTTAAATGCATGCTGTTGTGACACCAGATATGAGTGGCAATGTGCACTGGCAGAGGTTGTCAGAGTGCACGCTGTAGGCCTGACACCCGCTTGAAGACAACTAAATGCTATTCAATCTATAACAGTGAAAAAAGTTTTTTGGTTTTAAATACACGCTATTGTGACACCAGATATGAGTGGCAATGTGCACTGGCAGAGGTCTGCAGAGTACACGCTGTAGGCCTGACACCCGCTTGAAGACAACTAACTGCTATTCAATCTATAACAGTGAAAAAAGTTTTTTGGTTTTAAATGCACGCTATTGTGACACCAGATATGAGTGGCAATGTGCACTGGCAGAGGTTGGCAGAGTACACGCTGTAGGCCTGACACACCCGCTTGAAGACAACCAACTGCTATTCAATCTATAACAGTGAAAAAAGTTTTTGGGTTTTAAATGCACGCTATTGTGACACCAGATATGAGTGGCAATGTGCCCTGGCAGAGGGTGGCAGAGTACATGCTGTAGGCGTGACACTTGCTTGAAGACAACTAACTGCTATTCAATCTATAACAGTGAAAACGGATTTTGGTTTTAAATGCCCGCTATTGTGACACCAGATATGAGTGGCAATGTGCACTGGCAGAGGTTGGCAGAGTACACGCTGTAGGCCTGACACCTGCTTGAAGACAACTAACTGCTATTCAATCTATAACAGTGAAAAAAGTTTTTTGGTTTTAAATGCACGCTATTGGTACACCAGATATGAGTGGCAATGTGCACTGGCAGAGGTTGGCAGAGTACATGCTGTAGGCCTGACACCCGCTTGAAGACAACTAACTGCTATTCAATCCACAACAGTGAAAAAAGTTTTTGGGTTTTAAATGCACGCTATTGTGACACCAGATATGAGTGGCAAAGTGCACTGGCAGAGGTTGGCAGAGTACATGCTGTAGGCCTGACACCCGCTTGAAGACAACTAACTGCTATTGAATCTATAACAGTGAAAAAAGTTTTTGGGTTTTAAATGCATGCTATTGTGACACCAGATATGAGTGGCAATGTGCACTGGCAGAGGTTGGCAGAGTACACGCTGTAGGCCTGACACCCGCTTGAAGACAACCAACTGCTATTCAATCTATAACAGTGAAAAAGGTTTTTGGGTTTTAAATACACCCTATTGTGACACCAGATATGAGTGGCAATGAGCAGTGGTAGAGGTTGGCAGAGTACACGCTGTAGGCCTGACACACCCGCTTGAAGACAACTAACTGCTATTCAATCTATAACAGTGAAAAAAGTTTTTCGGTTTTAAATGCACGCTATTGTGACACCAGATATGAGTGGCAATGTGCACTGGCAGAGGTTGGCAGAGTACACGCTGTAGGCCTGACACACCCGCTTGAAGACAACTAACTGCTATTCAATCTATAACAGTGAAAAAAGTTTTTGGGTTTTAAATGCACGCTATTGTGACACCAGATATGAGTGGCAATGTGCACTGGCAGAGGTCTGCAGAGTACACGCTGTAGGCCTGACACCCGCTTGAAGACAACTAACTGCTATTCAATCTATAACAGTGAAAAAAGTTTTTTGGTTTTAAATGCACGCTATTGTGACACCAGATATGAGTGGCAATGTGCACTGGCAGAGGTTGGCAGAGTACACGCTGTAGGCCTGACACACCCGCTTGAAGACAACCAACTGCTATTCAATCTATAACAGTGAAAAAAGTTTTTGGGTTTTAAATGCACGCTATTGTGACACCAGATATGAGTGGCAATGTGCCCTGGCAGAGGGTGGCAGAGTACATGCTGTAGGCCTGACACTTGCTTGAAGACAACTAACTGCTATTCAATCTATAACAGTGAAAACGGATTTTGGTTTTAAATGCCCGCTATTGTGACACCAGATATGAGTGGCAATGTGCACTGGCAGAGGTTGGCAGAGTACACGCTGTAGGCCTGACACCTGCTTGAAGACAACTAACTGCTATTCAATCTATAACAGTGAAAAAAGTTTTTTGGTTTTAAATGCACGCTATTGGTACACCAGATATGAGTGGCAATGTGCACTGGCAGAGGTTGGCAGAGTACATGCTGTAGGCCTGACACCCGCTTGAAGACAACTAACTGCTATTCAATCCACAACAGTGAAAAAAGTTTTTGGGTTTTAAATGCACGCTATTGTGACACCAGATATGAGTGGCAAAGTGCACTGGCAGAGGTTGGCAGAGTACATGCTGTAGGCCTGACACCCGCTTGAAGACAACTAACTGCTATTGAATCTATAACAGTGAAAAAAGTTTTTGGGTTTTAAATGCATGCTATTGTGACACCAGATATGAGTGGCAATGTGCACTGGCAGAGGTTGGCAGAGTACACGCTGTAGGCCTGACACCCGCTTGAAGACAACCAACTGCTATTCAATCTATAACAGTGAAAAAGGTTTTTGGGTTTTAAATACACCCTATTGTGACACCAGATATGAGTGGCAATGAGCAGTGGTAGAGGTTGGCAGAGTACACGCTGTAGGCCTGACACACCCGCTTGAAGACAACTAACTGCTATTCAATCTATAACAGTGAAAAAAGTTTTTCGGTTTTAAATGCACGCTATTGTGACACCAGATATGAGTGGCAATGTGCACTGGCAGAGGTTGGCAGAGTACACGCTGTAGGCCTGACACACCCGCTTGAAGGCAAGTAACTGCTATTCAATCTATAACAGTGAAAAAAGTTTTTTGGTTTTAAATGCACGCTATTGTGACACCAGATATGAGTGGCAATGTGCACTGGCAGAGGTTGGCAGAGTACATGCTGTAGGCCTGACACCCGCTTTGAAGACAACTAACTGCTATTCAATCTATAACAGTGAAAAAAGTTTTTTGGTTTTAAATGCACGCTATTGTGACACCAGATATGAGTGGCAATGTGCACTGGCAGAGGTTGGCAGAGTACACGCTGTTGGCCTGACACACACGCTTGAAGACAACTAACTGCTATTCAATCTATAACAGTGTAAAACATTCTTTTGGTTTTAAATGCACGCTATTGTGACACCAGATATGAGTGGCACTGTGCAGTGGCCGAGGTTGGCAGACTACATGCTGTTGGCCTGACACACAGACGCTTGCAGACAACTAACTGCTATTCAATCTATAACAGTGAAAAAAATGTTTTGTTTTTAAATGCAAGCTATTGTGACACCAGATATGAGTGGCACTGTGCACTGGCAGAGGTTGGCAGAGTAGACACTGTAGGCCTGACACACACGCTTGAAGACAACTAACTGCTATTCAATCTATAACAGTGAAAAAAAAATTTTGTTTTTAAATGCACGCTATTGTGACACCAGATATGAGTGGCACTGTTCACTGGCAGAGGGTGGCAGAGTACACGCTGTAGGCTTGACACACAGACCCTTGCAGACAACTAACTGCTATTCAATCTATTACAGTGAAAACATTTTTTTGTTTTTAAATGCAAGCTATTGTGACACCAGATATGAGTGGTGGCACTGGGCAAGTGGGCACAGTATCCACTGTGAGTCTGACATAGAAGCTTGCAGGCTGGCAACTGCAATTAGATCACACACTGTTCTAGATGATTAAAGGGAAACTCCAGTGCCAGGAAAACGATCCGTTTTCCTGGCACTGGAGGGTCCCTGTCCCTCTCCCTCCCACCCCGCAATCCCCAGTTGCTGAAGGGGTGAAAACCCCTTCAGTCACTTAACTTAGGCAGCGACATGTCCCATGTCGCTGCCTGCTCCTCCCCCGCCGCTCCACCTTCTTCCTCTGTCGGCCGGTGGGTGAGACTGATCCCGCCCACCGGCCGAGGAGACCTAATGTGCATGCGTGGTAATGCCGCGCATGCGCATTAGCACTCCCCATAGGAAAGCATTGAAAATGAATTTCAATGCTTCCCTATGGGGAATAGAGCGACGCTGGAGGTCCTCACACAGCGTGAGGACGTCCAGCGACGCTCTAGCACAGATAATCTGTGCTAGGGACCAGGAAGTTCCCTCTAGTGGCTGTCTAGTAGACAGCCACTAGGGGAGGACTTAACTCTTCAAGGTAATTATTGCAGTTTATAAAAAACTGCAATAATTACACTTGCAGGGTTAAGGGTAGTGGGAGTTGGCACCCAGACCACTCCAATGAGCAGAAGTGGTCTGGGTGCCTGGAGTGTCCCTTTAAGTGCCTCCAGGTTTGTGGCAACAGTTTGCAGAAATCTGTTTCAATATGACAATGCCTGCATGCACAAAGCAAGCTCCAAACAGAAATATTTTTATTAAACACCTGACCAAAAGCCCTGGCCTCATACCCCCCAATACCTATGGGATGAACTGAAGAATTAACAATGAGTCTAGCATTCCAACAACAGGGTACAACCTCACTAATGCTCTTGTAGAATGTTACACCAAAGGTAGAGATCCTTCTGAGACAAACGCTCTTGCAAAAGCTAAGTGGGAAATATGCATATTAATACCTATGATTTTGGAATGAGATATTTATGGCGCAAGTGTCCAGTGTCTACGCTCACTAATGCATTGTGGCTGGAGGGCTGGTTTATTCACTAATTATATAATTGTCGTGAATTGAAAATCACATTGCAAAGTTTAGTCTAAAATTGCTGATCTGGAAAAATATCTCCAACTGCACTATAGTCACCAATTGGCCTTATTTTTGCAATTTAGTTTTAAAATAATTATTTAGTGAATAAACCCTACTGTTGCTTCATAATAAACATTATGATATTTACAAGAAATTGAATATTTGAGCGTTAATTTTATATAAAATTATAGATATTTCCAATCTGGATATTTTGACCTACAATACACAATTCCGTCTCCACAATTCTCAGGTCAGTGAATAAAGTAACATATTTGTATGTGTGCATAGAGTGTGAAGGGATATGTCTTAAAATTAATGGTTGAATGTATGTATTGTAACAATGTAGGTGCTTATTCGCTGATGTATATGTTGCATATAGTGTCAGTGTGAATTATGCAAAAATTTATTTGTAGTACCAGTATGTGTGAATTTAAAAAATAAACATTTGAGTGTGCAAGGGCAGGAATGTATTTGTATGTAGCTGAGGATTGTAAATGTGTGTCTCTTTGTGCATAGCTTCACTAATTCTTCCTGAAACCAGATGAGTTTATGAACTCAGAGTTGTGTTTGCGTGTCATGCCAGTATGTGCATATGCAGGTGTTTATTTGTATGTAGTGTTAGTGTGTGTGAATGCTGGGTCCTACATATTAGAAGTACAAGTGTATGATTTTTTACTGGGTTATTCCCTAAAGTGAAAATTCAAAGTAAATATCAAATTTAAGGCCAGACTAGCTGAACTGAAAGCAGAAAGCATAGCTAACTTACAGTATTTTTTTCCAGTTTGGGTATTTTGAACTTCAATTTTAAATTTGTGAAATCACCTTGAATTCTCACATTAGTGGGGAGAATTATTTGTGTGCAGTGTAGTGTTATTTTTGTATGGAATGTTTATACACTGATCATCCACTTCATTAACACCACTGACACCCCCTGCTTCCATACCTTTTGGGTGCAGGTGGGCAGTTTCCTTGGGTACAGATCTGGCTGCTAGCTGAGACTGATGGGAGTCTGGTCCAGGCTCTCTCCCCCTCTTCTCAATGCCTACATCTAGCCTTTCCTGGACAGCTCTCTGTGTAGCTATAAGGAAGTGACCTAAACTCACTTCCTTCTAGCAATGTTGTCTGACAGGGGCCCAGCCCAGTAGCACTGTTAAAAGGCCATGGCCCTAGACCAGGCACCTGATCAGAGATAAACATTGGGTGTTCCTAAGTGTGAGGAACTGCTGCTTCATGGTGTGGCATCTCAGATATCTGTCTAGAGAAGAATGACGTTCTAGGAAAAGCTACAGAACTCTCAGACTCAAAGACCTCTAGTAGGGAACCCAAGTATAGCAAATACACACAAAAAAAACAAATACCACCCTGAGGAGTTAAAAAAATATTTTTCTTTTTTTTTTCTTCATTTTTATATACATATATCAGATGTGCTATATACAATTCTTACCATATGTTTAGAATTTATTTTAAAGTAAACTGACGGTTACCTTTCATGAATGGTTTATATTGAATTATATTTTTGTGAAAGACAAAAAAAAAAATCTTATAAATTTTTCTTCTTGGAATATGACTACAAGGCATTTATGAATTATTGTTAAAGAAGTAACTAAGATATTCTTGTTAGCGTAAATTATAAAAATCTTTGACAATTCATAATTACACAACAAAATGAAGCCATGTTTACCGAACACATAGCAAACCCACACAGCCTCTGGCATTGCTAGTAATTGTATCTAATTTAAATTGATGTTAAGTTATTATTCGAAATTAAGGAGCATGTACAAGTACTTTTTTTTACCACTAGCAATCCGGATGGAAGTATTTGTGTAAGTGTATATTAATTTGGGCTCATCTTCAAAGGGACATTTATATTTACTATAAAACTGCAAATGGATTTGGTGAGGCAAAGAATTATATTGATATAAACATGAGCATAAACAAAACACAACATAGGGTCATGAACTAAAGCTAGAATTGTCAGGAAGTTATAATGGATTCCAAATTTAAGACCAAAATAGTACCGGAAGCATAGGTGATTCTGAGAAATTTCCCAATTCGGCTATTATGCCTAAAAGAGATACTATGGGTATACAAACAACTTTAGCTTAATAAAGCCGTTTTGGTGTATAGGCCATGCTCCTGCAGCCTTACTGCTTAATTCCCAGCAATTTAGGAATTATATCACTTTTTTTACTGTATATGCAACTTTAGCCACACCTCCTCAGGCTGTTAGTGAGACAGACTGCATGCAAAATGGTTTAATTTTCAATCAGATGGTAACTTGCTTTAGAGGTTTTCACATTTTGCTTTTTAAATTGAACTTTAATCACATCAGACATTAGATGTCTGCTTACAGGAAGTGTTTAGTAGGGCTGTGCAAGCCACATGCATTGAGGTGTAACTAGGGCTGTATAGGGCTGTATAGACAAAGTGATTTAACCCCTAAATGGCAGAGAATTGAGCAGTGAGACTGCAGGGGCATGATCTATATCTTTCTTTTTAAATTTGAAATCCTGACAATTCTCATTTTAGGAAATAACACTAAACAGTGTTAAACTGCATAAAAGGGATATGTTCTTTTCAAGTTATAACCATAGCAGCACTGCACATATCATTTTTATCCACACCCCTAATACGAAAAGACATAAATATAAACCCTAAAATGACCCCCAATTCTATAAGAAATACAGGCTGTAGAGCTTATTAAATGCTCTGTTTTGCTATCCGGTTAAAAGTTTAACTCGGTTTTAGCTAAGGAAGCCCCTCTAGTGGCTGTCTTCATGATCAAATGTATGCCTGCAGCTCAGCCGTAGAGCAGGTATATGGGCTCAGCTTTTGCTAAACAATTATTATTTCTTGCGCAAAACATAAAGTTTTAAACACGACCTATAAAAAAAAACAGCATATTAATGATGCCAAAACCAAGTGCATTAAAGTTGTATTGGTGCCTGGAGTGCCCTTTTTATGGAAGAATGGAGAAAATGTAGTATACACACATTTGCACTTTGATGTCTAACATCATCCAGACATAGAAACACTGTTCCCATGACTCTGCAACACGTATAGGAGACAAATGATGGCATAGCTCCCAAACTTTTAAATGGACATAGAGGGACACTTTAAATTTAGGGTGTCAGTAGGGTTGTGGCCAGGGGTGAGGCAGGTCTGAGAAATTTTGTATGACTAATAATTTTAAAAATAAAATGTAATTTAAAACAAAACCAAAGTATCTTATTTACACAGACTAATTTCTAAATATGTTTATTGCAGGTTAAAGACACATTACTGTGAATATTATTGCTTTATTATCGCTGTGAGTATTATCGCTGTGAGTATTATTGCTATATTATCGCTGTGAGTATTATTGCTGTGAGTATTATTGCTATATTATCGCTGTGAGTATTATTGCTGTATTATCACTGTGAGTATTATCGCTGTAAGCATTATCGCTGTGAGTATTATCGCTGTGAGTATTATTGCTGTATTATCGCTGTGAGTATTATTGCTGTGAGTATTATTGCTGTGAGTATTATCGCTGTGAGTATTATTGCTGTATTATCGCTGTGAGTATTATCGCTGTGAGTATTATTGCTGTATTATCGCTGTTAGTATTATCGCTGTATTATCGCTGTGAGTATTATGACTGTGAGTATTATCGCTGTGAGTATTATCGCTGTGAGTATTATCGCTGTATTATCGCTGTGAGCATTATCGCTGTGAGTATTATTGCTGTATTATCGCTGTGAGTATTATTGCTGTGAGTATTATTGCTGTGAGTATAATCGCTGTGAGTATTATTGCTGTATTATTGCTGTGAGTATTATGACTGAGTATTATCGCTGTGAGTATTATCGCTGTGAGTATTATCGCTGTGAGTATTATAGCTGTATTATCGCTGTGAGCATTATCGCTGTGAGTATTATTGCTGTGAGTATTATTGCTGTATTATCGCTGTGAGTATTAATGCTGTGAGTATTATTGCTGTGAGTATTATCGCTGTGAGTATTATTGCTGTATTATCGCTGTGAGTATTATCGCTGTGAGTATTATTGCTGTATTATCGCTGTTAGTATTATCGCTGTATTATTGCTGTATTATCGCTGTGTTATTGCTGTGAGTATTATCGCTGTATTATCGCTGTGAGTATTATGACTGTGAGTATTATCGCTGTGAGTATTATCGCTGTGAGTATTATCGCTGTATTATCGCTGTGAGCATTATCGCTGTCAGTATTATCGCTGTGAGTATTATTGCTGTATTATCGCTGTGAGTATTATTGCTGTGAGTATTATTGCTGTGAGTATAATCACTGTGAGTATTATTGCTGTATTATTGCTGTGAGTATTATTGCTGTATTATCGCTGTGAGTATTATTGCTGTGAGTATTATTGCTGTGAGTATTATTGCTGTATTATCGCTGTGAGTAATATCGCTGTGAGTATTATTGCTGTATTATCGCTGTTAGTATTATCGCTGTATTATTGCTGTATTATCGCTGTGTTATTGCTGTGAGTATTATCGCTGTGAGTATTATTGCTGTATTATCGCTGTGAGTATTATCGCTGTGAGTATTATTGCTGTATTATCGCTGTTAGTATTATCGCTGTATTATTGCTGTATTATCGCTGTATTATCGCTGTGAGTATTATGACTGTGAGTATTATCGCTGTGAGTATTATCGCTGTGAGTATTATCGCTGTATTATCGCTGTGAGCATTATCGCTGTGAGCATTATCGCTGTGAGTATTATTGCTGTGAGTATTATTGCTGTGAGTATAATCGCTGTGAGTATTATTGCTGTATTATTGCTGTGAGTATTATTGCTGTGAGTATTAAGACTGAGTATTTTCGCTGTGAGTATTATCGCTGTGAGTATTATCGCTGTATTATCGCTGTGAGCATTATCGCTGTGAGTATTATTGCTGTGAGTATTATTGCTGTATTATCGCTGTGAGTATTAATGCTGTGAGTATTATTGCTGTGAGTATTATCGCTGTGAGTATTATTGCTGTATTATCGCTGTGAGTATTATCGCTGTGAGTATTATCGCTGTGAGTATTATTGCTGTATTATCGCTGTTAGTATTATCGCTGTATTATTGCTGTATTATCGCTGTGTTATTGCTGTGAGTATTATCGCTGTATTATCGCTGTGAGTATTATGACTGTGAGTATTATCGCTGTGAGTATTATCGCTGTGAGTATTATCGCTGTATTATCGCTGTGAGCATTATCGCTGTGAGTATTATTGCTGTATTATCGCTGTGAGTATTATTGCTGTGAGTATTATTGCTGTGAGTATAATCGCTGTGAGTATTATTGCTGTATTATTGCTGTGAGTATTATTGCTGTGAGTATTATGACTGAGTATTATCGCTGTGAGTATTATCGCTGTATTATCGCTGTGAGCATTATCGCTGTGAGTATTATTGCTGTGAGTATTATTGCTGTATTATCGCTGTGAGTATTAATGCTGTGAGTATAATTGCTGTGAGTATTATCGCTGTGAGTAGTATTGCTGTGAGTATTATCGCTGTGAGTATTATTGCTGTGAGTATAATCGCTGTGAGTATTATTGCTGTAAGTATTATTGCTGTGAGTATTATCGCTGTGGGCTCTGTTATACACACAACAACAATATGGCGCAACTAGAAAAGAGGTCATTAGGATAGAAGAGAGGAACAGAGTGATTTAGGCCCAAAATAGGGACTGTCCCTCCTTAACAGGGTCAGGTACATGATGGATGCCCAGGGCTTGATTTTTTAAACTTGAACTGTAAAAAAAAAAAGTCATATTAAGGGTATACTTCAGAAAGTGCATCATATACATGAAGTCTCTGTACTGACATTTAACTCAATCAAACTTAATGGCAATGCAGTAGTTTAAGCTTTAGTTGATTGTTAAAATAATAATGTAGAGTCATTTTCTCAGTATCAATCTCTAGAGGGTGTTAGCAGTACACCCGGATTTTAAAATGATGTTTGAGGTTTAACAATACCTTATAGAGAAACACGTTAGCATCTCCCCTTCTGTGTGCCCCCCAGAACATAATGTCCAAATATGATTCTATTTTTTTTTTTTTTTTAAAATAAAGGATGATATTAATCCGTTTGATGGATTTCTGCATTGAGTCCTAAATGTAGGAACCAGTGCTGGTGATGAATTGTATGTCAGAAGAACCCACTTACCTGGACTCTCACACGGCTAAACCATCTGATCTTAATAAAGTCCTGCCACTGCGTTTTTCATTTTAGATATTAGCATATAATTTCAGTTTATACAGTGAGTTGCGTTGGTGATGGATTTAAATGAAAATGATAAAAGAGTGCAGTCACTGTGAGACAGACAAAGCAATATTTTAAAAAGGTTAAAACTTTTCCCCATCTTTATGCAGTTTGATGATTTTAGCTTATATTGCTTGGCTTGACATCTTACAATTTTTTTTGACATTCTTTATTTTTAGGTTTTCAAATGTAAAACAAGACAACGAATAGACAGGGGTTACAATATTGTAAGTTTGATATTAAAACATAAATCTTGTGTAAGTGAGAGTTAAGTTGTTACAATTTGTTCTTGAAAGCATATTCACTTATTATCACAAGATTTAAACACTAACATTTTATGCCTCGATCAATCTTACCATTGTTTCATTTATGAGTGCATAGCTGCTAGGCCTAGTGATAGCTACATACTCTGTGTCTCCTTATTACCGTATTCTTTGACTAATGCTAGGACGCAGTATTCAATACTAGGATATTTAAGAAAATATTGTTCAGTGCTCCAGAAATATTTGTACAATAATATGAATCCACCAAACTGTAGCAATTCATTGAAAATGTGTAAGAGTTTTAATTTCACCCACATTACTGATTAGCTAGGTGTCCTGCAATACTGCCATACCATAGACACTAGTCAATTTGCGATCTGTCATTCTGTGCTTGATGCAACTCTTAAGTAATTTACATGTCTTCAAGTTGACCAACGCTGGCAGCAAGTATAGAGTAGAAATATACTGACAAACTGGAATATATCCTTTGCAAATCACAAATTAAAATAAGAGATGGTTGGCATGTGATACTAAGGTGCATGCACCAAGCATATCAGCCAGCTGTGGATGCAAAACCAAGTTCATATCCAGATCATCACCCTATAGTCCATGAGCGGTTTGGTGTATATAGAATGCTGGTAAATCAATCAGATTAGTTTCCTGCATGAAGCAATAATTAGAAACATATTCAGTTTACAATACGTTTTTTTTCCTGGAAAAGCGGGACCCTGAGGTAGACACCCCCAGACACTGGAACAGGAGAAAGCAACCTTGTGGACTACATCTCATCTGATGCTTTGCTAGCATTATGCTGTAAGAACATTATGGGACATGTAGACTACACGATCTGAAGTGCTGAAGGTTCCCTACACCTGCAATAGAACACGATTCCAATTTTTTATTGATCTATTTGTTATATTCTTATTAAAACATTTTTCGTTCAGTCTGTGACAGAGTAGATATGAACAACAGTACATGTCCTGTCGCAAAGCCAAAATCCACGTACCAGGAAACCCGAACTTCTCGATATGCACTGAGCTCTTTTTCTAGTCAAGATGTCATCAAAGGCTATGTATTAACTGCATAACAGCAACTTTATTCTCAATAAAGAAGTAAAACCAGGCATATAGAGGCCCCACAACCATAAAATATACGTCCCACTATCCATGTGTAGTTAATGTTTTCGGCATTTTAACATTAAAGATCTTAAAAGCCATTTTTCTATTTAATAGGTTTCTTTGGGGAAGCTCTTCGTTGTTACAAAGAGCCTGGCTAATCAGGCTTAACAGAGTTCATTCTCAGAATTATTATAGCAGTCACTACTTGCCAAAACTTTTATATCCATTAAAATTATGTCAGATCTCTATGAACTGTGACTAGAATACTTTTTTGTTATCTTCCAAGGCTTCTTAGAGACAAAGCAGTTAGTGTAGTTCATTGTATCATTAAGATGTGAATTTAAGTTGCTAATTGTAATCTAGTGCATCCATTGCATCAAATACATGATTAAAACAATTATGTTACACTAATACACTATCATTGTATGTTTCTGTCAACGAATTGTGAAATTCTTCAACTGGAATATTTATTTTTGTTCAACTAAAGGGTCAGATTTTCTCACCTGTGATAACCTAGTGACTGCTTTTAACCCCTTAAGGACAGAGCTTCGGAAGCTTGTCTTTCACTTTGTGACAACGGCATTTTTTGCATTTTTTGCTGTTTGCGTTCAACTGCAATTTGCATTTGACTAATTTATTGCACCAACGCATATTATATACCGTTTTTTAAAGGACAGAAAGGGCTTTCATTTGATGTAACATATATATATATATATATACATGCTTATTTATTATAAAAAAATACAGAAAAATGCAAAAAAAATGAAAAAATTTGATTTTTTTACAGTTTTCGCAATAATAATGTGTGCCTAATTAGTGCAGGTTAAGGAAAGTAATTAAAAATAAATTCATTTAGTTGTTCTGATTTACAGAATATATAATGTGTCTGGGATTTTCAGTTTTTTTTTGGTAGTTACAGGTCACAAAGCACAAGGAGTAAAATAAACTTTTAATATGGAGCGATTTTAGAATTTGGTATGTTTGTCTTGTAAGCTTTATAGCCATAAAAGAAAACAAAATTGCCACACAAAAGTATATATTTATATAAAGTAGACACCACAGGCTATTTACCTAAGGTTGTTTTGACACTTTCTACGTAGCCATTTTACCGCCAACCTCTGCTAAATATTGGAGTAAAATTGTGTTTTTTGGGGGTTTTCGCACACAAACTTATAACAAAGAACTTCTCATGTGTATTTTGTAAAGTTGGTGTGTGCTATTCCTGTACAAAGTTTTATTATGTGTTCAGTTACTTCTGCTGAGTACAACGGTACCCCCATTGTATGTCTTTGGCACTATTTCGTGAAGCTGCAGTGCCATATAGGAGACCTGTCCTTTTCAGTATTCACAGTAGAATTTTGAGAGACGGATTTAATGAGCCTATGCTTCCATTTGGGGTATTATAACAGTTTGACTGTTCAAAAAAACCCCACAAAGGCCTACCATTTTTAAAAGTAGACACCCCAGGGTATCTCATAAGGTGCATATTGTGCCTTAACATGCCCCCATTTTTTTACCATTACATGCCAAAGTATGTGGTAAAAAATAATTTTGTGCATTTTTTACATTCGGATTGCATTTTTGCTGGGCATTTTGTATATTTCATATGTGCCACTAAGTTCAAACCCCCCAAATTATGCTCAGCTAAGTCTTCTGAGTAAAAGGACACCCCCATTGTATGTCTATGGCACTATTTCGTGAAGCTACAGTGCCATATAGGAGACCAAGCCATATCAGTTTTTACCGAACTTTGAATTTTGACGCCGGGCCTAAGTGCAATTTCCAAGCATCTTCGCAGGTTTTAAATTCAAACTACCTCACAAAGGCCTACCATGTCTTAAAGTAGACACCCCAGGGTATTTCAAAAGGCATATTTTGAACCTTAGCGTGGGATCATTTTTCCGCTAGCGTGTACCAGGTGTAGTGGTAATAAGCGTTTTTTTCTGCCTTTTTGACACACAAAGTGAGTTTGCACAGTATATTTTGCAAACCATATGTGTACTACCACTGTATAATACTTCATATGTTGCTCAGCTATGTCTGCTGAGTACAAAAATACCCCCGTATGTACCTTTGCCAGGTATATGTGGACATCGGAGTGGCACATTTGGGACACAGCCATTCCATTTTTTTTTCCAACTTTCAATTTTTACGCTGTGCCCATGTCCCATTTTAGAGTATTTTACCAGGCTATATAATCCAAATACCCCATAAAGCCATACCATTTCTTAAAGAAGACATCCCAGGGTATTTCAAAAGGCATATTTTGAACCTTAGCATGGGATCATTTTTCCGCTAGCTTGTACCAGGTGTAGTGGTAATAAGCGTTTTTTCTGCCTTTTTGACACACAAAGTGAGTTTGCACAGTATATTTTGCAACCCTTATGTGTACTACCACTGTATAATACTTCATATGTTGCTCAGCTATGTCTGCTGAGTACAAAAATACCCCCGTATGTACCTTTGCCAGGTATATGTGGACATCGGAGGGGCACATTTGGGACACAGCCATTCAATTTTTTTTCAAACTTTACATTTTTACGCTGTGCCCATGTCCCATTTTAGAGTATTGTACCAGGCTATATAAACCAAATACCCCATAAAGCCATACCATTTCTTAAAGAAGACATCCCAGGGTATTTTAAAAGGCATATTTTGAACCTTAGCGTGGGATCATTTTTCCGCTAGCTTGTACCAGGTGTAGTGGTAATGAGCATTATTAAATGTATTTTTTTACTTTTTAAAACTTTTTTTACTTTTTAAAACTATTTTTTAAACTTTTGTTTTGCTTATTAATTTTTTTAAAGTTTCCTAAACTTTCGTAAAACTTTTTTTTAGATATTTAACATTTTTCTAAGCTTTTTTTTTTACGTTAACCCCTAACTAGCAGTAAGCAGCACTAACAGTAAATTCCCCATTTTCCCATAACTCCCACCCACCCCAGCTAGCAAAATATTTAATTATACAATATTTAAATTAGTTAATTAAATAAATTTAACCCCTGAGGGTTAAAAAATAAATAAAAGTTCATCGTCAGGGGTTAAAAAAAAATTAGATCACAGTATAATACTGTGATCTGTATTTTGATCACTGTAGGCAGTGATCGACTGGCAGGGAAGGGGTTAATTTTTATTTGGACTGGGTAAAGGGTTTATTTTTTTACATTTTTTACTTAAACGTTATTAAAACTTTTTTTAACTTAATTTTTTAACTTTTTAAAGCTTATTTTTAAACTTTTTTTTAACGTTAACCCCTAGTTAGCCTAATACTAAATCCCCCAATTCCCCACTAACTTCCACCCTCCCCAGCTAGCTAAATTTATAACTTTAAAAAATTTAAATTAATTAATAAAATAAATTTAACCCCTGAGGGTTAAAAAAAAAAAATAATAATGGGGGCGGAGCCTGACCGGGGAGCTGAGCAGACATGCTTTCTCTGAGCTCCCGAGCCTGGACCGAATTACTGACAAATATCGGGGGAACAGCACCTGACCCAGAACCCCTACCTGCCTCACCGTACACTACAAAGCCTAGGAAACTGGGGGACACCTCGCAAGCCCGAAGGATGTCGGAATCCGCGGCACAGGGACTCGGGGCCTACTATACACAGGGCAGGGGAGAGACGGCCGCTCTCCCGGCCCACCAAAACAAGCGGCACCCGCAGTATCGGACTCCCTCCCCCCCCCTTGGACCGGTGGGGGTTATCCCGGACCCAATCAGCATGTATCACAGACCTAGCGGGAGTACACTTGACGACAACGGCCTGAACCGAGCAGCTAACGACCAAACTGCCGCCGACAAAATGGCGGCTTCGGGCCATGCGCCAGACCATGCACCCTCCCGGCCCCTCCACGAACGTCTGGAGACCCTGCTCCAACAATTCTGGGCAAAATTGGAGCGCAGAGAGGCCCAACAAAACCCCGTTCGACGCAAGGAGGCGGTGAGGCCTAAAGTCCAGAAGCAGACGGAGTGGACCCCGGGCAATGCTGCCCCACCACGGAAGGCAGTATGCCTAGCCAGACTGGGGGTCGCTAGGAGACTAACTCCAAAACGCCTACCACACCGCGGGAAGGTCACCCACCGCCGGCGGTGGACTACCATCAGGACCTTCCACGGCGCCCACAAAGGGAAAGACCCGGTCCCGAGAGGTAACCGAGCCTGTGGCCACATGGCGATGACCCCACGCACGGTCTGGAGCGGGGGAGAAACTCACCACTGTACACGCACCCCCTCCTCACCTCAAGCTCTCCGGAAGACCACCACCACAATGCCTAGACTGAGCCACGAACCCTCCGACCGGAGAAAGAAGACCTACAGATCAGGGGCAAGGGCCTCCCTCACAACTTGGAGATCCAGGGCCTCGGAAATGCCAGGCGGCGACACGCTGACAGCATTAGTTCCACACCTGCAACTCAGCCTGATTGCCCACATGCCGGATGGGGGAACCGACACACCGGAGCGGAGCATGGACTACCCGATGTGGCACGCAATGGGGATCGGTTGAAGGCAACAGACAAAGCTCTACCACGCACCCTCCTGTTGCCAGGCATATGGACTGCTAAACGACTGAACTCAATGCCCGTAAACTGAAAAGCTACTATGCCAAGTTTGACACAAAGAGCAGTAATGGGTACTTATGCAACTTGATGCATGTTTAAGCCACATACACTGCAGTAATCACAGCCATAGCATAACCCTGATAACCATGCATGCTAGTACAGGGCAGTGTTTTACTTTACTTAATTTTGCATTTCTTATCTGTTTCCAATCGTATTGTTTATTGCATAGCCATCACTATATGCGCATTTAGCGTAGTTGCCTCCTTACGAATGTTTTTGCTACTGACGAATACTCAGACAGTAGTCTAGCCTTCAATAATCTTGAATGTTCAGCGCGACACCGTAAACCTCTAATGCGTGTCTATGATGTTATATAACCTACCCACTCTCTATCTTAACAGTTCACCTTGGTAGGCTCTGTCTTGGTAATAATAGGTTTACGCTACATCACAAGCTAATGGAACAATGCTTACAATCACTCGCCTGCTAACAATAAGAACTTATGTTATTAAGCCATGTATTTCCTGCCGTCTGTCCATCATACTATTTGAATTTGTTTTACTAGCCCATGTGTCACTAGACGCCTGACTAACAGGACGTAGCGAGTTACCAATCCGGATCCTTTGATCCTAAGCTTGTATTTTCACACTGATGTTTCACTACAACACACAAAAAACAAAAAATGAGGCATAGAAACTCTGGAAATGTAATCTACTTTTGCACATTGATGTACCAACCCTATACTGTAAATCACCTAAACGTTTCCTCCAATTTCTCTTCTGTATCCCATACTATATGCCTTCAATAAAAGAAAGATTGACAAAAAAAAAAAAAAAAAAAAAAAAATAATAATTAACCCTCAGGGGTTAAAAAAAAAATCAGATCATAGTAAAATGTAATCCCTGCCAATTGATCACTGCAGTCAGTGATCAATTGGCAGGGAAGGGGTTAATTTTATATTAAAATGGGTAAAAGGGGGGTGGGATTTTAATTTAACTTTATTGTTTTGTCACCAGGGGGCAGGATCACTGAAGATCCGGCTCCCTGCACTTCACACAGAACCAGGAAGTGCAGGGAGGCGGAGGTGAGTATAGAGAGCACATGTGCCCGCTCTGGCATGCTGTCAGAGCGGGCACATGTACTCTGACAGCCCGATCTGGTGCTCCCGGTCTGCCTCAAATGCAGAGGGAGACCGGAGCACCATTAACCCCACGATCGCCGCGATTGCGGCGATCTGGGGTTAATTTTAACGGGTGACGGACGAGGTCCGTCACTCATCGTTAAGGCAATCCCCTGAGTGACGGACCTTGTCCGTCACTCGTCGTTAAGGGGTTAAATAATTGAAGAAACTTCCTAATTGATAGGAAGGATTTAATGAAGAGCAATAATAGGCTGCCAAGTTCAAATAATGACATGGGAATATGTCACCCACTCAACAAATTTGACACTTTTCTAAAAATAATGGGACTATCGAAAAAAATATTCCACTAAAAAGGATGTAGAAGAAATATGTAGCATGTGCGAGCGATATAACCATGATACCCCTAGTGGACAAAAATGATACTGTAGCCAAACGAAAATGGCAAGTAGCTCTTATTTAATATTGGGTAACATGTTTACCCACATATAATGACAGGGGATGTAGAGATAATGAAATTAGAAGTAAAGAATGTGGTGTAAAATATAGCCTATCAATCTATCTATCTATCTATGGCAAACGCTCCTTCCCACGAACGTTTGCCACAAACTCTTGGAGGAGTGTGGAAGCTGGCCTTCTGCCCACCGACAATGGTCCACGTCAGAGACCCCATTTGGGAGTTACCCTACACAGCCACCATTAGCAGCTTTCCCTCGGTGCCCCTGGTTGGGCACTTTCCCTACATTTGAATGGAACCGAATATTAGCTCTCTGGTGGCCGTTCGCATGAAGAATCCCATGAATTGTCCTCACCGGTACTTAGCTGCGACCGCTATGGAACTGTTTATGGTAGGAGGACTTCATGGTTCCTGGTCACCTCAGCGGGACTTGAATGTTATGTGACCTCACGGTTCCCGGACAACTTGGTTGATTTTGTTATTTTGCGTATTTAAAAAAATAAATATCCCAATTCTTTAAATCTGGCAGCATAGGGATAGCAATTTCTGAGCTAACTTCCTTAACTAGCGTGTGTCTCTTTAATAACTTCTTCCTTTGCATCTGATATTCCAATGAAAATGCTTTTTAAATTTTAATATGACCTAAACCAAGCAATACTGTATCACTTTATTATTTAAAATTATCACTCTAATGCAGGGGTTTCCCAATAATTTTTTTCCTGTGAAACAGATTGTAGTACTTAGGAGCAGATGTGCATTTGTGTATAAAGTTGGTGTTTGTATATAATTTTAGCATACAGGGGTGTGTTTGTCTGTATTGTTTGCATTTGCGCGTTTGGATGTAGGATGCGGATGTACATTTGTGTGTATTATTGGAGTTTGAGTGAAGGGTGTGTCTGAACTTTTATATAAAAATTTGGAGTTTGAATTTAGGGGTGTTTTTGTATGTAATGTTTGTGTTTGCAGGGATGTGTTGGCACATTGTGTTGGTGTTTAATTGCTGAGATTTATGCCTCGCGGCCGCCTAAACCACCTGTTGGCAGAGTGTGTCAGGTCCTCGGTCAGTGACCGAGGACCTGACATCAGGAGGGGGCCCGGCGGCTTGCCCGGTATGCCGCCGGGTGCGAGGCCCCTCCTGGCTGCCAGGCCGGCCACCACAGACACTGGTCTGCAGCTCTGCAGTGTGCAGAGCTGCAGACCATGTGACTAGCGAGAATTGGCCAATCAGAGCGTTGCCGCGGGTTACCACGGCAACGCTCTGAAATCTCGCGAGATTACACGGTCTGCAGCTCTGCATACCGGGAGCAGTGGAGCTGCAGACCGGGAGCAGACCGGGAGCAGTGGCCACCGGACCACCAGGGAGCCCACTGGAGCACCAGGGAAAGGTAGGTTCTCCCTCCCCATCACCCCCCACCACACTCAGGCTCACCCCCGACCACCATCACCCCCCACCCCCCTCAGCCTCACCATCACCCCACCACCCTAAGCCTCCCCCCCACCACCCTCAGCTTCACCCCCCACCACCATCACCCCCACCACCCTCAGGCTCACCCCCACCACCCTCAGCTTCACCCCCCACCATCACCCCCACCACCCTCAGCCTCACCCCCACCACCATCACCCCTCCCCACCCTCACCATCACCCCCCACCACCCTCAGCCTCACCCCCCACCACCATCACCCACCATCACCACCCTCAGCCTCACCACCCACCACCATCACCCCCCACCACCCTCACCATCACCCCTCCCCACCATCACCCCCACCACCCTCAGTCTCACCCCCACCACCCTCAGCTACACCCACCACCACCATCAGCTTCACCCCCCCACCACCGTCACCATCACACCCCCACCACCCTCAGCCTCACCCCCCACCACCATCACCCACCATCATCAGCCTCACCCCCCACCACCCTCAGCTTCACCCCCACCACCTTCACCCCCCACCACCATCACCCCTCACCACCCTCACCATCCTCAGCCTCACCCCCACGACCCTCAGCCTCACCCCCACCACCCTCAGCTACACCCACCACCACCGTCACCATCACCCCCCACCACCGTCACCATCACCCCCCACCACCCTCAGCTTCACCCCCACCACCCTCACCATCACCCCTCCCCACCCTCAGCCTCACCCCCACCACCCTCACCATTAACCCTTCACCCTCAGCCTCACCCCCCACCACCCTCAGCCTCACCACTTCACCCTCAGCCTCACCCCCACCACCCTCAGCCTCACCATCCCCCATAACCCCCCACCACCCTCAGCCTCACCTCCCACCACCCCTCACCACCCTCAGCTTCACCACCCACCAGCCTCAGCATCACCCCTCACCACCCTCAGCTTCACCACCCACCACCACCCTCAACATCACCACCCTCAGCATCACTCCCCCCACCACCCTCAGCATCACCCCCCTCAGCCTCACCCCCCTCAGCCTCACCCCCACCACCCTCAGCCTCACTACTTCACCCTCAGCCTCACCCCCACCACCCTCAGCCTCACCATCCCCCATAACCCCCCACCACCCTCAGCCTCACCTCCCACCACCCTCAGCATCACCCCTCACCACCCTCAGCTTCACCACCCACCACCCTCAGCATCACCCCTCACCACCCTCAGCTTCACCACCCACCACCACCCTCAACATCACCACCCTCAGCATCACTCCCCCCACCACCCTCAGCTTCACCACCCACCACCCTCAGCATCACCCCTCACCACCCTCAGCTTCACCACCCACCACCACCCTCAACATCACCACCCTCAGCATCACTCCCCCCACCACCCTCAGCATCACCCCCCTCAGCATCACCCCCCTCAGCCTCACCCCCACCACCCTCAGCATCATCACCCTCAGCATCACCCCTCACCACCCTCAGCATCACCACCCTCAGCATAACCCTCCGTCACCACCCTCAGCCTCCCCCCACTCACCATCACCCCCTCCTTCTCACATCACCCCCTCTCAATCTCACATTACCCCCTCTCACTCTCACATTACCCCCTCTCACTCTCACATTACCCACTCTCACATTAGCCCCCCCACTCTCACATTACCCCCCACTCTCACATTACCCCCCCACTCTCACATTACCCCCCCCACTCTCACATTACCCCCCCACTCTCACATTAGCCCCCCCACTCTCACATTACCCCCTCTCACTCTCACATTACCCCCTCTCACTCTCACATTACCCCCTCTCACTCTCACATTACCCCCTCTCACTCTCACATTAACCCCCCTCACTCTCACATTAACCCCCCTCACTCTCACATTACCCCCCTCACTCTCACATTACCCCCTCTCACTCTCACATTACTATCACCCCCGCTTCCTCTCACATTACCATCACCCCCCGCTCCCTCTCACATTCACATCACCCCCCGCTCCCTCTCACATTCACATCACCCCCCGCTCCCTCTCACATTACTATCACCCCCCGCTCCCTCTCACATTACCATCACCCCCCGCTCCCTCTCACATTAACATCACCCCCCGCTCCCTCTCACATTCACATCACCCCCTGCTCCCTCTCACATTACCATCACCCCCCCGCTCCCTCTCACATTACCATCAACCCCCCGCTCCCTTTCACCATCACCCCCCGCTCCCTCTCACCATCACACCCCCCGCTCCCTCTTACCATCAGCTACCCCATACACATAGGGTCTCAGACAAAAACGCAAACATGCTCACAGAGACATACATTCGCACACACAAGGATACTCTCTGTCAGACACACTCTCAGGCACATACACAGGTAGACAGTGCATCAATGTGTATATGTGACACTTTTTTGTTAGTGGGGCCTCATGTTTGCGTTTCGCCTAAGGCCTCATAAAGTCTAGAGCCGCCTCTGCATACACACATATAAACACATTGACACATTGCACACACTGGCCTACACACACACACACACTACTACACACACAGTGACACATACACACATTGACACACAGATATACACACTGTCACATACACTCACAGACACATACACTCAGATACTCACACTAACATACAGATACACTCAGTGATACACACACACACACCTAGACACACAGATACACACACTGGCACATACACACACTCAGATACACACACTGACAGAGACATGCACATGTCATACTTTTTATATTTGCAGCCACCCTGCTGTTAGCATACATTTTGTCTGCAGGAGAGTGACTTCTTGAAGTGCTGCTGAGCCTGATTTGTGGAGGGTCTCCAGCAACTCACTCCCCGTTCGTGCCTCTCTTCATCCAGTGTGGCACTCTCTAGGTCTGGGAGGAAGTGACCAGCTGTCACTTCCTTCCAGCATCCGATACTACAGGGTAAATACTACCCTGCTCAGCAATCATACCCATCAGGTGGCACTATGTGCATTGGCCACCCAATGGGCAAATGGCAGCAGCCATTTTGTATTGGCAAAATCACGGCAGACCCCAGTTCTGTTCTCGAAGAACCCCCTGTGGAACGTCAATTGGGAAACGCTGCTTTAATGTATTGGCACTATGTGCATGGGTCACCCAATGGGCAAATCGCAGCAGCCATTTTTGATTGACAAAATAACAGCAGAACCCCAATTGGGAAACGCTGCTATAATGTATTGGTTTAATTTCAAGTGGCATAGAAACATTGCAAAATCAAAGTTTTAGAGAATGGATTTTGGAATTGATAACACATTTTCTGGGGGAAAAATTGTGTTGGCAAAGATTCTTGAGATAATGCATTGGTCTTGTTGGGATCGGTAATTATTATTTGTGCCAGCAAATTTGATGTATTCATCGTCTACATATTAATAAGCCAGTAATGATTGCCATATCTACTGCCCAAACACTCTCAGTCAAATATTGGAATATATCATCAGTTACAAGAGGGTAGAAATGTGTTTTATAAACCTTTCAAGAAGAAGAATGTACTACATGTGCAGCTTTTATAAATCATGAAAGCTGATCACAAGGCTGATTTTAGTATTTTTTCCTACAGTAATTATTATCAGATATTTTACTGAAGAAAAGAGACTATTTGTTTATATTTGAATGTAGGCTCTCACAAGTGTTAATTGAGATTAAATTATTGTCTTTATTTCATCCAAGACAGTCAGAAATCTCATTGCAGGAAACCAATATTTATAGTACTATTTTATGCTAAGCTAATTACAGGTTTAGTTGGAATTTCCATAATTGCTTTGGTGTGGAGGTGGCCATCTTGAAAGGCTACTGCTAAACAATAAAACAAAATGGCAGAGAACATATGTTGTCAGCAGCCAATCACATTTTTTGATTTGTAGGTGAAATCCTAGATTCACACGGTAAATTAAACTATTTGATTAATCTATTTGCCCTTTGGTGGAAATCCTTTGTTTATTTTTGTAAAACGGTGAACAGATTAAAAAAATAAATAAAAAAAATCAACATAAGGCAGTGATGGTGAACCTTTTTGAGCCCGAGTGCCCAAACCGCAATACATGCCAACTTTTTTCCCTCAAGTGCAAACACAGCAATTAAACCTGAATACTGAGGTTTAAGCTTAGAAAAAAACAACTCCTACAGTTGTCCGAACTAATTCTCTGCTTCTTTCCCCCCAGCATCTTCCCTTCTCTACCCACAGCATATCCCCCTCTCGCCCCAGCATCTCCTCCTCCTCCTCTCCCCTTCTCCCTCCAGCACCTCCTTCTCTTCTCCTCCCCCCAGCATCTCCTCCTCTCCCCTTCTCCCCAGAATCTCCTCCTCTTCTCCTCCCGATTCTCCTCTTGCTCTCCCCCAGATTCTCCTCTTCCTCTCCCCTAGATTCTCCTCTTTCTCTTCTCTAGATTCTCCTCTTCCTCTCCCCTAGATTCTCCTCTTCCTCCCCCCCAGATTCTCCTCTTCCTATCTCCCCCTAGCATCTCCCCCTCCTTTCCCCCAGATTCTCCTCTTCCTCTCCCCTTCTCCCCCAGCATATCCTCCTCCTCTCCCCTTCTCCCCTCAGCATCTCCTCCTCCTCCTCTTCTCCTCCAGCATCTCCTCCTCCTCTCCCCCCAGCATCTCCTCCTCTCCCCACAACATCTCCTCCTCCACTCCCTCAGCATCTCCTCCTCCCCCTCTCCCCTATCATTTCCTTCTCCTCCATATTCTCCTCCTCCTCTCCCCCAGATTCTCCTCTTCTCTCCCCACAGCATCTCCTCCTCCTCTCCCCCAGATTCTCCTCTTCTCTCCCCGCAGCATCTCCTCTTCTCTCCCCTCAGCATTTTCCCCTCACTACCCCAGCATATCCCCCCTCCCCCAGTATATCCCCCTCTCCCTACCAGCACATAAATAATGTTTTTTTTTTGTTCGGGTGGGAGTTTGAAGTCTACCCAGGCTCCCTACCTCCTTCCTGCTGTTGTGAGGGGGTGTGGGTGCAAGGGAGCACTGACTTACGTGCTGTTCCAGCACTGCTCCCTCCGCTGATGCTGCCGGGAAACAGGAAATGACATCAATCAGGCAGCACAGACAGACTGCCAAAATGTATGGAGGAAGGTGCTCTGGTGTGATGAGACCAAAATTGAACTTTTCGGACATCAAAGAAAACGCTGTGTCTGGCGCAAACCCAACACATCACATCACCCAAAGAACACCATCCCCACAGTGAAACATGGTGGTGGCAGCATCATGCTGTGCGGATGTTTTTCCGCAGCCGGGACTGGGAAACTGGTCAGAGTTGAGGGAAAGATGAATGGGGCTAAATAAAGGGATATTCTTGAGCAAAACCTGTACCACTCTGTGCATGATTTGAGGCTAGGACGGAGGTTCACCTTCCAGCAGGACAATGACCCCAAACACACTGCTAAAGCAACACTTGAGTGGTTTAAGGGGAAACATGTAAATGTGTTGGAATGGCCTTGTCAAAGCCCAGACCTCAATCCAATAGAAAATCTGTGGTCAGACTTAAAGATTGCTGTTCACAAGTGCAAACCATCCAACTTGAAGGAGCTGGAGCAGTTTTGCAAGGAGGAATGGGCAAAAATCCCAGTGGTAAGATGTGGCAAGCTCATAGAGACTTAGCCAAAGCGACTTGGAGCTGTGATTGCCGCAAAAGGTGGCTCTACAAAGTATTGACTTTAGGGGGTGAATAGTTATGCATATTGACCTTTTCTGTTATTTTGTCCTATTTGTTGTTTGCTTCACAATAAAAAAAAAAAATCTTCAAAGTTGTGGGCATGTTCTGTAAATTAAATGATGCAAATCCTCAAACAATCCATGTTAATTCCAGGTTGTGAGGCAACAAAACACGAAAAATGCCAAGGGGGGTGAATACTTTTGCAAGGCACTGTAAATATAAAAGAAAGTCATTATATGTTAAAAAGGAAGAGCGGAATTTAAAGAATTATTACCATTAAAGAAAATATTAAAAATAATCTACAACTCAACCTTTCATTTTTTTTAATCCTTTTTTTTTTACATTTTGACTTAAAATATATAAAAGATTTATCAACTGACATCACAATTCAGTTTGGTACAGGAGCAATCAGGGCACACAATGCATAGTTTCCGATTTCAATGTCTCCTCCTCCATCTATACTCCCTGACAGGATGCATAGGGCTGTTGACAATAATGGTTGACAGGGAGCTAAGATGGAGGCACTTAGTCCTAAGATAGAGACCGTCCGAGTCCCGATAGGCAGGGTAGGCACCTGACCTCCAATTTTGATGTGATTGAAGAAACACTCAATCTGTCCATTCAAAGCTGACTAAATTGTTCTGGACACTAAGGTAGATGTCCTTGATCAAAAGGCTGACATTTGGCTGATTTTCAAGCCAAAATGGCAGTGGTCATGGAGGAAAGTCAAGCATGTTGAGGAATTGCCCATTTTATAAAACCCTTTTTGCTTCCATACTGCTGCCATGCAAGCTAGGGGGTTGACTTAAGAAGGGGCCTATAGAAATTACCATTGGGTATTTAGTTCAGTTTTCAGGTATGTCATTATAAGGTTTTAGACTCACTAAAATTAATTTTGGAGATCAGCAGGTCTCCTTTTTTCAGGTCTCTTTTTTTCCATGTTCTGAGCTGCTTCTTACTCCAATATCGACACTTGCTAACTCAGCTCACTAAAACACTTTTGGACTTTCATTGCAGCTCACAGTTCAAATTTACCCCTGTGTCAGAATCGGCCATATTCCTCCACACCATGGGCCTATCTTCTTCTCTTAATACACCTGGGATTGCTTGAGTCGACTTAGATGTGCTGTATAACTCTACAAGCTTCTTTTTCCTGTATTGGTAGTAACATCAAAGTCTTTTGGTACTTACTTTTGTGGAGTGATCTGTTACAAAGGGCAAAATTCAGTCATTAATGCTCTCCTCGTGGTTTTCTTTAAACTTTCTCCACCACTTCTTCACCGATTAGTGAACAAATATTCATTCATTTATTCATTCCAAATAGACAACACGTACAGTAACATGCACTCATACCCTGATAAAAATATGTTTTTTTCTAGTGGATTTGTTAGTAGTTTAGACTTTTCATGCCTCTACTGGCACTTATAGGGTTTTCCAACGGAGTGCAGTCAATAGCATTTCTTTTCTCCAGTGTCAGATGTATAACATAAAGTGCCTCTAATCTATAGATTTTTTTTTAATCTACTGATTTACCTACACAACAGAATGGCTATTATCTGTTTGCAAATGCATTTTAATTCAATGCCTATATATTGTACAAAGGTGCCATTCCTGCCAATAAAAATGTACATTGAAAATAAAATATAACCAAAGGAAGTAATGATTCCCTTTTAATATGCATTTCATTTGGACTTTATTAGTTCATGCATCTTATTAAGAGTGCTGAATAAATATCTTGCTTTCTAATCTAATTGCTTTGCAATATAATAGGATGTCTAATAGGATGTTTCATTGAATTATTTGTGAATGTCACAGCACTGGGAAGAAGAAAACAAAAACAAGGTGGACCCCATGGGTGCTAAGACCTGTCCCAAAACTTGCAACAAGATCATGGGATGTACACCTAAGGTCACTGAGTGTCTGAGTTATTTGAGTAGAACTCCCCCGTGTAACTGTTCTATGAACTTAGAATTCTTCAAGAATTACTTTTAGCACAAAGTATATGCTGCACACAGTATTTTATTAAGTAAGAAAGTAATTAAATCCTGCTTTCAAACCTCATAAAAAATTGAAACTGCAATATAAGTTCAAATGCTAGGCAAGGTAACCGTAGCAATTTATAGCCGTTAAATTAAATTCATCCTCAACGCACATATTTTTGCAGAAATCTATCTCATATCTCACAAGGATTCACTATTGGCATTAACATTGATACTTACAGCTTATTAACACAACACTGGATTAGAGAGAACAATTACCTCGCCAGTTCTTTCCTATTGCTCATGCATGTAACGCAGTCTGCAAAGAAAAGATATTTCTTAATGTCCGCATTTATGCAAATTAACATGTTAAATCAAATGTTCTCATTCCTTCTCAAATCCTTTATTGTAAATTGAGTGGAATTTCTAAGGTAATTTTCTTTGAGAAAATATGTTAGCGTTGAAGTTGGACCAGCAACTGTGCTTATCGTGGTTGGCAGGTTGGAATTTCTCCCCTGTAATCCGTAAATCAGAGCAGAAGACATTTTTGAAGCTCAGAAACTAGAGATAATGTGGGCATGTAACTACTAGACAATACTTCAGGAATGCAAATTAGTAGTTTAATCTTTCTGTCGCTGAAAGCAGCAGGGATCTTCTATAAGTGATTATAAAATTCTGCACCACGTTATTAAAAGAACACTCCAAGAACCATAAGCACTAAAATCAGCTATAGGTCTAAGAACCTGTTGATAAAAGCCTGCCTTTTAAATCCTCTTTGTTTTCTTTTTTAATTTTTATCTTGGTCTCTTGTGTCTAACCTCCACCTATTTGTCACACATGTCCCATGGCGAAGTCTAGAATCCCCATTGAGTCATGCATGTGTTTATAACTACACTATGTAACACAGAGGGAAGAAATTGAGATATTAAGAGAATCATGTGAACATGTTTGTATGGCCTCAAATCCAGTCCCAATATTGTTTTGGGTAATTTTGGTGTGCATTTAAAAAAAAAAAATAATAATAATTTGAAATGTATATATTTTTTTCATTTGAGAATATATTTTAATACAATAGAAAATGACTACCAGGTCCTGCATTCAGGAATTAAATGTCATACTCCATAAAATGGAATAAAATTGTCCTTTATTCAAAGACGAAATTATATTTTGTGCCATGTTAGGCACTACTTTGAGGAAGTGCCTTGCATGGAGCACAAAATGCGTTAGCATCCCCTCTTCTCCATCTCAATGCTTTGCCCCTCCTATCAGTAAATTCCTCAAAATAACTGTGTGTATCTCTATTCATTGAGCCTAACTTCATAAACCAGCTAACTGAAACAAAGGCACTTTATTTCCACAAAGCAGTACCCACTCACACTGATTCCTTCTAAATAAGATATAGCATGCTTTTGAGCTGTTTGTCATTTATCAGGTAGAATATGATCAAGGCACTCCAGGATAACCAAAGATTCTAATTTGTCAATATATTTGCCCAGTTATAAAGTTTATGAAACAACTTAAAATTCCACATTACTTATCACGTTAAATACTAAACAATTTAAAATTCCAAATGACTACTAACATTAAATAAAAAAAAAATGTAAATCATTATTTGTTAAAAAGGAATAGTGGAATTTGCACCATTGAAGAAAATATTGAAAATAATCTGCAACTCATTAAAGGACCACTATAGTGCCAGGAAAACAAACTCGTTTTCCTGGCACTATAGGGGTTAAAACCCCTTAAGCCACTTACCTTTCTCAAGCGCCGGGCTCCCTCGGCGCTGGGGAACTCTTCTCATTCTGCCGACGTCAGCTCTGAATGCCGCGTGCGCATTCAAACCGCCCATAGGAAAGCATTACTCAATGCTTTCCCATGGACGTCCAGCGTCTTCTCACTGTGATTTTCACAGTGAGAATCGCGTAAGCACCTCTAGCGGCTGTCAGTGAGAGAGCCACTAGAGGCTGGATTAACCCTCAGTGAAACATAGCAGTTTCTCTGAAACTGCTAAGTTTTCAGCTGCAGGGTTAAAACTAGAGGGACCTGGCACCCAGACCACTTCATTGAGCTGAAGTGGTCTGGGTGCCTATAGTGGTCCTTTAACCCCTTAAGGACACATGACATGTGTGACATGTCATGATTCCCTTTTATTCCAGAAGTTTGGTCCTTAAGGGGTTAAAGGAACACTATAGTCACCTAAATTACTTTAGCTAAATAAAGCCGTTTTAGTGTATAGATCAGAGGTAGGCAACCTACGGCACTAGTGCCATGCACGGCACTCGAGGTGTCTTTGCACGGCACTCAAGGCTGCTAGAGACAAATAAGCTCTGGCCTATCAGGAGTCCCAGTAAAACTTCAGATATCTGCTAATCCGAAAAGGTGGTGAAGGACAATCCTCAATTTATGCATTGCAGCACGTAGAGGAAGTGATCTCAGATCACTTCCTCCCAGCACTTGTGAATAGGAATCCACACAGTAGTAGAGCAGCACGCAGTTGCTGTTGCAGCTCCTGTCTTTGACATGTACCTGGCCGGTCTGGACCCCACTGGAACCCAGGGAAGCCACCCAGACTGCTAGATATACACAGGAATGCAGAATCCTGCATTCCTGTGTAATCCCTCATACAAATAGTACGGACAGCCCACACACAAACATACTCATAATCTGCACAACACCACTAACAATCCACATACATGCACACAACCCCACATGCAGTCTCTCACATGCAATACCTCAAACAGCCCCCACACATACTACCAAACACACAATGTGACATATCCATTCACACAATTCCACAAGCAGCCCCCATACACAACTCACATTCATATGTATCTGTCAGGATCGGGACAGGGATCCAACACGCAGAGTACAAACAGTAGCCAGATACGTATACCGGACCTTAGAATGGCCGGACTAACGTAAGTAGTACAGTATAGAATGGTCAAAGACAAGCCGAGGTCGAGGGTAACAGAAGACAGGTAAGCGAGAGACAAGCCGAATCAAGGGTAACAGAGATAAGCAGAGTAAGGTAAACAAGCCGGGTCAAAACCAAAAGGGATAATAGAATACACAAGCACTGAGTGACTAGAACAAGCTAGAACCACGACAGGGCAATGAGCTAATGAAAGAAGCTCTGTTAAATACCCTGTTCAGAGCAGTAACCACGCCTCCGAGGCGTCCTGATTGGTCCTGCAGCATTTGACTGACAGGTCGTTCCGGGGGAGTGTCCTGATGACTACTTCCTGCCTAGATGCTGTAAAAGGCAGTCACTCCCTCGCGGTCGGCCTAGCATGACCGGATAGACCGCGGGGAAGGGAGCCATCAGACCGTCTGGATGGAGGAACAGCTAAGTCTCTACCTCTTTCGGAGGTAGAGACCACAGGTACCCTGACAGTACCCCCCCTCTCAGATACGCCCACCGGGCGGAATGAACCGGGACGAGATGGGAAGCGAGAGTGATACGCCCTGCGGAGACGGGGAGCATGAACATCCTCCTGAGGTACCCAACTCCTCTCCTCAGGACCATATCCCTTCCAATCAACCAGATATTGTACTCTCCCCCGGGAGATTCGAGAATCAATAATAGAGTGAACCTCATACTCCTCCTGACCCTCCACCTGAACGGAGCGAGGAGGGGCTATTGTGGAGGAAAATCTGTTACATATGAGTGGTTTCAGCAATGAAACGTGAAACGAGTTCGGGATGCGTAAGGTATTAGGAAGAGCTAAACGATACGCAACTGGATTGATACGGGTCAGCACCCTGTAGGGTCCAATATAACGAGGAGCGAACTTCATGGAGGGCACTTTTAAACGGATGTTCCTCGTGCTCAGCCATACCCTATCACCAGGAACAAAGACCGGAGCCGCCCTTCTACGTTTATCAGCGTGTTTCTTGACCAACATAGAGTTGTGCACAAGGATTTGTCGAGTTTGATCCCACAACTTCCTCAAATTGGCAACATGAACATCAACCGACGGCACCCCCTGGGAAGGAGAATCCGAAGGAAGAATAGACGGATGAAAACTATAATTCATGAAGAAGGGGCTTGAATGAGTAGAATCGCAAACAAGATTGTTGTGTGCAAACTCCGCCCAAGGAATCAAACCGACCCAATCATCCTGGTGTTCAGAAACAAAGCATCGTAAATATTGTTCAATTTTCTGGTTGGTACGTTCAGCAGCTCCGTTAGACTGAGGATGATAGGCAGAAGAAAAGTTTAATTTAATACCAAGTTGAGAGCAGAAGGACCTCCAAAAGCGGGAAACAAATTGGGAGCCTCTGTCCGATACAATTTGAGAGGGTATCCCATGTAGGCGAAAAATCTCCTTAGCGAATATCTCTGCCAATTCGGGAGAAGACGGGAGTTTAGGCAGGGGAATGAAGTGTGCCATCTTAGTAAACCTGTCAACCACGGTGAGGATAACAGTCTGTCTTTTAGAGATAGGTAGATCGACAATAAAGTCCATGGCCAAACAGGACCATGGTTTTTCTGGAACCTCCAAGGGGTGCAGGAATCCACATGGAAGCGTATGGGGTTGTTTGGTTTTAGTACAAACTTCACATGCAGCGATGAACTCCTCAATATCCCTCCGTAAAGCAGGCCACCAGAAGTCCTTAGAGATCAACGCGTAAGTTTTGCGAATACCAGGATGTCCCGCCATCTTGCTATTATGTAAACACTGTAAAAGTTCCAGTTGAAGAGCAGGAGGAACGAAATGACGGCCCGCAGGAGTCTGTTTAGGTGCTAGATGTTGCAACTTAATGATCTCGGCCAGTAATGGAGAATGAATCCTGAGATTCATATTAGCAATGATATTGCATTTCGGAACTATAGAAGAAAGAACTGGTTCAGGTACAGTAGAAGGTTCATATTGGCGAGATAATGCATCGGCTTTAGAGTTTTTAGAACCAGGTCTGTAAGTCAGTACATAATTGAAGTGAGTCAGGAATAAGGACCAACGAGCTTGTCTAGAGGATAAGCGCTTAGCCTCCCCAATATAGGACAAGTTTTTGTGGTCCGTCAAAATCGTAATAGGGTGTAGGGTCCCCTCCAACAAATGTCTCCACTCCTTTAAGGCTTTAATGACTGCTAACAGTTCCCTTTCCCCGATGTCATATCTGCTCTCAGGCCCAGAAAATTTCTTAGAGAAGAAACCACAAGGGTGTAACGGTTTATCCACCCCTAACCTTTGAGACAGAACAGCCCCAACTGCTGTCTCAGAGGCATCGACCTCGAGCAAGAAAGGCAGAGTCGTATCAGGATGGACTAGAATGGGAGCCGAGGCAAAAAGTTCCTTGAGAGTCTTGAAAGCACCAAGAGCTTCCTTAGACCAGAACTTAGTATCAGCCCCTTGTTTGGTCATATTGGTAATAGGCGCAATGATAGAGGAGTATCCTTTAATGAAGCGCCTATAGTAGTTGGAAAAACCAATAAACCTTTGGATAGCCTTGAGTCCTTTGGGCAAGGGCCAGTCTAAAATAGATTGGAGTTTTACAGGATCCATTTTAAAACCTTCCCCAGAAATCACGTATCCAAGAAAGTCTACCTGAGACTGATCAAAACTGCACTTCTCCAATTTGCAATATAGACCATGTTGCAGCAGCTTGTGTAATACCTTTCTGACCTGTCTATGGTGAGTCTCAATCTCCTTAGAGTGTATTAGTATGTCGTCCAGGTAAACAATAACACAATCATGCTGAAACTGTCAGGATCGGGACAGGGATCCAACACGCAGAGTACAAACAGTAGCCAGATACGTATACCGGACCTTAGAATGGCCGGACTAACGTAAGTAGTACAGTATAGAATGGTCAAAGACAAGCCGAGGTCGAGGGTAACAGAAGACAGGTAAGCGAGAGACAAGCCAAATCAAGGGTAACAGAGATAAGCAGAGTAAGGTAAACAAGCCAGGTCAAAACCAAAAGGGATAATAGAATACACAAGCACTGAGTGACTAGAACAAGCTAGAACCACGACAGGGCAATGAGCTAATGAAAGAAGCTCTGTTAAATACCCTGTTCAGAGCAGTAACCACGCCTCCAAGGCGTCCTGATTGGTCCTGCAGCCATTGACTGACAGGTTGTTCCGGGGGAGTGTCCTGATGACTACTTCCTGCCTAGATGCTGTAAAAGGCAGTCACTCCTTCGCGGCCGGCCTAGCATGACCGGATAGACCGCGGGGAAGGGAGCCATCAGACCGTCTGGATGGAGGAACAGCTAAGTCTCTACCTCTTTCGGAGGTAGAGACCACAGGTACCCTGACAGTACCCCCCCTCTCAGATACGCCCACCGGGCGGAATGAACCGGGACGAGATGGGAAGCGAGAGTGATACGCCCTGCGGAGACGGGGAGCATGAACATCCTCCTGAGGTACCCAACTCCTCTCCTCAGGACCATATCCCTTCCAATCAACCAGATATTGTACTCTCCCCCGGGAGATTCGAGAATCAATAATAGAGTTAACCTCATACTCCTCCTGACCCTCCACCTGAACGGGGCGAGGAGGGGCTATTGTGGAGGAAAATCTGTTACATATGAGTGGTTTCAGCAATGAAACGTGAAACGAGTTCGGGATGCGTAAGGTATTAGGAAGAGCTAAACGATACGCAACTGGATTGATACGGGTCAGCACCCTGTAGGGTCCAATATAACGAGGAGCGAACTTCATGGAGGGCACTTTTAAACGGATGTTCCTCGTGCTCAGCCATACCCTATCACCTGGAACAAAGACCGGAGCCGCCCTTCTACGTTTATCAGCGTGTTTCTTGACCAACATAGAGTTGTGCACAAGGATTTGTCGAGTTTGATCCCACAACTTCCTCAAATTGGCAACATGAACATCAACCGACGGCACCCCCTGGGAAGGGGAATCCGAAGGAAGAATAGATGGATGAAAACCATAATTCATGAAGAAGGGGCTTGAATGAGTAGAATCGCAAACGAGATTGTTGTGTGCAAACTCCGCCCAAGGAATCAAACCGACCCAATCATCCTGGTGTTCAGAAACAAAGCATCGTAAATATTGTTCAATTTTCTGGTTGGTACGTTCAGCAGCTCCGTTAGACTGAGGATGATAGGCAGAAGAAAAGTTTAATTTAATACCAAGTTGAGAGCAGAAGGACCTCCAAAAGCGGGAAACAAATTGGGAGCCTCTGTCCGATACAATTTGAGAGGGTATCCCATGTAGGCGAAAAATCTCCTTAGCGAATATCTCTGCCAATTCGGGAGAAGACGGGAGTTTAGGCAGGGGAATGAAGTGTGCCATCTTAGTAAACCTGTCAACCACGGTGAGGATAACAGTCTGTCTTTTAGAGATGGGTAGATCGACAATAAAGTCCATGGCCAAACAGGACCATGGTTTTTCTGGAACCTCCAAGGGTTGCAGGAATCCACATGGAAGCGTATGGGGTTGTTTGGTTTTAGTACAAACTTCACATGCAGCGATGAACTCCTCAGTATCCCTCCGTAAAGCAGGCCACCAGAAGTCCTTAGAGATCAACGCGTAAGTTTTGCGAATACCAGGATGTCCCGCCATCTTGCTATTATGTAAACACTGTAAAAGTTCCAGTTGAAGAGCAGGAGGAACGAAATGACGGCCCGCAGGAGTCCGTTTAGGTGCTAGATGTTGCAACTTAATGATCTCGGCCAGTAATGGAGAATGAATCCTGAGATTCGTATTAGCAATGATATTGCATTTCGGAACTATAGAAGAAAGAACTGGTTCAGGTACAGTAGAAGGTTCATATTGGCGAGATAATGCATCGGCTTTAGAGTTTTTAGAACCAGGTCTGTAAGTCAGTACATAATTGAAGTGAGTCAGGAATAAGGACCAACGAGCTTGTCTAGAGGATAAGCGCTTAGCCTCCCCAATATAGGACAAGTTTTTGTGGTCCGTCAAAATCGTAATAGGGTGTAGGGTCCCCTCCAACAAATGTCTCCACTCCTTTAAGGCTTTAATGACTGCTAACAGTTCCCTTTCCCCGATGTCATATCTGCTCTCAGGCCCAGAAAATTTCTTAGAGAAGAAACCACAAGGGTGTAACGGTTTATCCACCCCTAACCTTTGAGACAGAACAGCCCCAACTGCTGTCTCAGAGGCATCGACCTCGAGCAAGAAAGGCAGAGTCGTATCAGGATGAACTAGAATGGGAGCCGAGGCAAAAAGTTCCTTGAGAGTCTTGAAAGCACCCAGAGCTTCCTTAGACCAGAACTTAGTATCAGCCCCTTGTTTGGTCATATTGGTAATAGGCGCAATGATAGAGGAGTATCCTTTAATGAAGCGCCTATAGTAGTTGGAAAAACCAATAAAACTTTGGATAGCCTTGAGTCCTTTGGGCAAGGGCCAGTCTAAAATAGATTGAAGTTTTACAGGATCCATTTTAAAACCCTCCCCAGAAATCACGTATCCAAGAAAGTCTACCTGAGACTGATCAAAACTGCACTTCTCCAATTTGCAATATAGACCATGTTGCAGCAGCTTGTGTAATACCTTTCTGACCTGTCTATGGTGAGTCTCAATCTCCTTAGAGTGTATTAGTATGTCGTCCAGGTAAACAATAACACAATCATGCTGAAACTCCCTAAGTACCTCATTAATCAAATCTTGAAATACTGCAGGAGCATTGCATAGTCCAAATGGCATAACAGTGTATTCGTAATGGCCATACCGGGTATTGAATGCCGTCATCCACTCGTGACCTTGCTGGATTCTCACCAAATTGTAAGCCCCTCTGAGATCTAACTTGGTGAAGATTTTGGAGCCCTTAAGACGATCAAATAACTCGGTAATCAGTGGGATAGGATAGGCATTTCTGACAGTTATTTTATTCAAGCCTCGGTAATCGATACAAGGTCTCAGCGTGCCATCCTTCTTCTTAATGAAAAAGAACCCAGCCCCGGCCGGAGAAGAAGACCTCCTGATGAATCCCTTTTCTAAATTCTCCCGAATATACTCCTCTAGAACCGAGTTTTCCTGAACAGACAAAGGATATACATGGCCCCTCGGAGGCATAGTGCCGGGTAGAAGCTTAATCTTACAGTCAAATGACCTGTGTGGAGGCAAAGAATCGGCATTCTTCTTGTCAAACACTGCCCTTAAGTCTAGGTAAAGGTCTGGTATTTGTCTTTCTGTGGACTGAGTAGGATTCTCCGGTATGTTAATATTAGCTAATGGAGAAACCTTGCACAAACACCGATCCTGGCAGCCCTGGCCCCACGAGAGTATCTCTCCTAACTCCCAATCGATAATAGGGTTATGTTTTTTCAACCATGGGTACCCCAGAACTATGGGAACGGAAGGAGACGAAATGAGCAGAAGAGATAAATTCTCCACGTGTAGGATACCCACATTTAGATTAATGGGTATGGTCTCACGAAAGATAACAGGGTCTAGTAGTGGTCTACCATCTATGGCCTCAACGGCCAAAGGTGTCTCCCTTAGCTGGGATGGGAAATTGTTCTTACTAGCAAAGGCTTGGTCGATAAAATTCTCAGCAGCACCGGAATCTATCAATGCCATAGCCCTTACTACTTCCTTCCCCCAAGTTAAGGAAACTGGTAGCAGAAGCCTGTGATCTTTATAATCAGGAGTAGAGGACAAAATAGAAACACCCAAGGCCTGTCCTCTAGAGAGACTTAGGTGCGAGCGTTTCCCGGGCGGTTAGAACAGTTCGAGAGTAAATGACCCTTGGCTCCACAATACATACACAAACCCTCTCTTCTCCTGTGCTGTCTTTCCTCCTCAGAGAGGCGGGTATACCCTATCTGCATAGGTTCAGTAAGCAAAGATATCGTGGAGTCAGGACTTGGAACAGCGGGAGCAAACCTAAAAGAAGGTCTCTGGTTCCTCTCTCGAGTGTTCTGTCTCTCTCTTAGACGTTCATCTATACGAGAGATGAACGAAATTAAATCCTCTAAATTCTCAGGGAGTTCTCTG
Organism: Pelobates fuscus; assembly: GCF_036172605.1. NCBI lineage: Eukaryota > Metazoa > Chordata > Amphibia > Anura > Pelobatidae > Pelobates > Pelobates fuscus. The sequence goes on from NC_086321.1 coordinate 58,719,685, forward strand.
GTAGCAACCTCATCAAGGATTACATCAGATAGGCCATTCAAAAATACATCCATATACGCCTGCTCATTCCACTTGATTTCTGCCGCCAGAGACCTGAACTCTAGTGCATAATCCACCAGTGTTTGGTTCTCCTGTCTCAGGCGCAACAGTAATCTGGCTGCATTAACCTTTCTACCTGGAGGGTCAAATGTTCTTCTAAAAGCAGCTACAAATGCGTTATAGTTATAAACTAATGGATTATCGTTCTCCCATAGTGGGTTGGCCCATCTCAGTGCTTTCTCAATGAGTAGGGTGATAATAAATCCTACTTTTGCCCTATCTGTAGGATAAGAGCGAGGTTGCAATTCAAAGTGGATACTAATTTGGTTTAAAAAACCACGACACTTCTCAGGAGCCCCACCATAGCGTACTGGGGGGGTAATGTGAGAAGAAGCACCCACTGTGGCTACCTCTAGACCTGAACCGACAGGAGAAACAGGGGTATTCCGTATCTCCTCTGGTGGGTTATTGGCACAAGCTAATAGAGCCTGTAGCGCAAGCGCCATCTGATCCATTCTGTGATCCATGGCTTCAAACCTAGGATCAGGAGCAGCCAGCTGACTGTTTGTACTTGCAGGATCCATTGGCCCTGTCGTAATGTCAGGATCGGGACAGGGATCCAACACGCAGAGTACAAACAGTAGCCAGATACGTATACCGGACCTTAGAATGGCCGGACTAACGTAAGTAGTACAGTATAGAATGGTCAAAGACAAGCCGAGGTCGAGGGTAACAGAAGACAGGTAAGCGAGAGACAAGCCAAATCAAGGGTAACAGAGATAAGCAGAGTAAGGTAAACAAGCCAGGTCAAAACCAAAAGGGATAATAGAATACACAAGCACTGAGTGACTAGAACAAGCTAGAACCACGACAGGGCAATGAGCTAATGAAAGAAGCTCTGTTAAATACCCTGTTCAGAGCAGTAACCACGCCTCCAAGGCGTCCTGATTGGTCCTGCAGCCATTGACTGACAGGTTGTTCCGGGGGAGTGTCCTGATGACTACTTCCTGCCTAGATGCTGTAAAAGGCAGTCACTCCTTCGCGGCCGGCCTAGCATGACCGGATAGACCGCGGGGAAGGGAGCCATCAGACCGTCTGGATGGAGGAACAGCTAAGTCTCTACCTCTTTCGGAGGTAGAGACCACAGGTACCCTGACAGAAACTCCCTAAGTACCTCATTAATCAAATCTTGAAATACTGCAGGAGCGTTGCATAGTCCAAATGGCATAACAGTGTATTCGTAATGGCCATACCGGGTATTGAATGCCGTCATCCACTCGTGACCTTGCTGGATTCTCACCAAATTGTAAGCCCCTCTGAGATCTAACTTGGTGAAGATTTTGGAGCCCTTAAGACGATCAAATAACTCGGTAATCAGTGGGATAGGATAGGCATTTCTGACAGTTATTTTATTCAAGCCTCGGTAATCGATACAAGGTCTCAGCGTGCCATCCTTCTTCTTAATGAAAAAGAACCCAGCCCCGGCCGGAGAAGAAGACCTCCTGATGAATCCCTTTTCTAAATTCTCCCGAATATACTCCTCTAGAACCGAGTTTTCCTGAACAGACAAAGGATATACATGGCCCCTCGGAGGCATAGTGCCGGGTAGAAGCTTAATCTTACAGTCAAATGACCTGTGTGGAGGCAAAGAATCGGCATTCTTCTTGTCAAACACTGCCCTTAAGTCTAGGTAAAGGTCTGGTATTTGTCTTTCTGTGGACTGAGTAGGATTCTCCGGTATGTTAATATTAGCTAATGGAGAAACCTTACACAAACACCGATCCTGGCAGCCCTGGCCCCACGAGAGTATCTCTCCTAACTCCCAATCGATAATAGGGTTATGTTTTTTCAACCATGGGTACCCCAGAACTATGGGAACGGAAGGAGACGAAATGAGCATAAGAGATAAATTCTCCACGTGTAGGATACCAACATTTAAATCAATGGGTATGGTCTCACGAAAGATAACAGGGTCTAGTAGTGGTCTACCATCTATGGCCTCAACGGCCAAAGGTGTCTCCCTTAGCTGGGATGGGAAATTGTTCTTACTAGCAAAGGCTTGGTCGATAAAATTCTCAGCAGCACCGGAATCTATCAATGCCATAGCCCTTACTACTTCCTTCCCCCAAGTTAAGGAAACTGGTAGCAGAAGCCTGTTATCTTTATAATTAGGAGTAGAGGACAAAATAGAAACACCCAAGGCCTGTCCTCTAGAGAGACTTAGGTGCGAGCGTTTCCCGGGCGGTTAGAACAGTTCGAGAGTAAATGACCCTTGGCTCCACAATACATACACAAACCCTCTCTTCTCCTGTGCTGTCTTTCCTCTTCAGAGAGGCGGGTATATCCTATCTGCATAGGTTCAGTAAGCAACGATATCGTGGAGTCAGGACTTGGAAAAGCGGGAGCTAACCTAAAAGAAGGTCTCTGGTTCCTCTCTCGAGTGTTCTGTCTCTCTCTTAGACGTTCATCTATACGAGAGATGAACGAAATTAAATCCTCTAAATTCTCAGGGAGTTCTCTGGTAGCAACCTCATCAAGGATTACATCAGATAGGCCATTCAAAAATACATCCATATACGCCTGCTCATTCCAGTTGATCTCTGCCGCCAGAGACCTGAAATCTAGTGCATAATCCACCAGTGTTCGGTTCTCCTGCTACAAATGCGTTATAGTTATAAACTAATGGGTTATCGTTCTCCTATAGTGGGTTGGCCCATCTCAGAGCTTTCTCAATGAGTAGGGTGATAATAAATCCTACTTTTGCCCTATCTGTAGGATAAGAGCGAGGTTGCAATTCAAAATGGATACTAATTTGGTTTAAAAAACCACGACACTTCTCAGGAGCCCCACCATAGCGTACTGGGGGGGTAATGTGAGAAGAAGCACCCACTGTGGCTACCTCTAGACCTGAACCGACAGGAGAAACAGGGGTATTATGTATCTCCTCTGGTGGGTTATTGGCACAAGCTAATAGAGCCTGTAGCGCAAGCGCCATCTGATCCATTCTGTGATCCATGGCTTCAAACCTAGGATCAGGAGCAGCCAGCTGACTGTTTGTACCTGCAGGATCCATTGGCCCTGTCGTAATGTCAGGATCGGGACAGGGATCCAACACGCAGAGTACAAACAGTAGCCAGATACGTATACCGGACCTTAGAATGGCCGGACTAACGTAAGTAGTACAGTATAGAATGGTCAAAGACAAGCCGAGGTCGAGGGTAACAGAAGACAGGTAAGCGAGAGACAAGCCGAATCAAGGGTAACAGAGAGAAGCAGAGTAAGGTAAACAAGCCGGGTCAAAACCAAAAGGGATAATAGAATACACAAGCACTGAGTGACTAGAACAAGCTAGAACCACGACAGGGCAATGACCTAATGAAAGAAGCTCTGTTAAATACCCTGTTCAGAGCAGTAACCACGCCTCCGAGGCGTCCTGATTGGTCCTGCAGCATTTGACTGACAGGTCGTTCCGGGGGAGTGTCCTGATGACTACTTCCTGCCTAGATGCTGTAAAAGGCAGTCACTCCCTCGCGGTCGGCCTAGCATGACCGGATAGACCGCGGGGAAGGGAGCCATCAGACCGTCTGGATGGAGGAACAGCTAAGTCTCTACCTCTTTCGGAGGTAGAGACCACAGGTACCCTGACAGTATCATACACAATACCATAAACTACTCATGAACATATACAATATAATAGCTAATATACGCAGGGCCGTCTTTAACGTGGGGCAAACTGGGCAGCTGCACCGTGAGCCCCGCTGGCCTCAACTATTTCTAACCCCCGGCCGGTAATCCGCACACTAAGGAGGCCCACCGGGTGGCCCGTGCACAAAAGGCCACCCGGTGGGCTTCTGTCAGCAGGGGCCCGGTGGCGCACTGAGGCGCTTTAACAGCGCAAGCGGGCCCCTTGCTTTTTGGCAACAGGCTGGGAGGAAGTGGCGGCCGTGCATCACTTCCTCCCACAAAGAGAGGAGCGTGCGGGAAAGAAGAGTAGGCAGAGTGGAGGGGGGCTGGCCGAGAGATCCAGACCACAACTCCCAACACCTTCAGCCACCAGCAGGAAAGGTAGGAAACTGGAGGGTGGGTTTAAAAGTGTAATTTTTGTGTGTGTCAGTATATATGTCTGTGTCAGTATGTCTGTCAGTGTGTGTGTCACCATGTCTGTGTCAGTATGTCTGTCTGTGTGTGTGTCAGTATATCTGTGTATGTGTCAGTATGTTTGTGTGTCAGTATATCTGTGTATGTGTCAGTATGTTTGTGTGTCAGTATGTCTGTGTGTGTGTGTGTGTTAGTATGTCTGTGTGTGTGTGTCAGTAAATCTGTGTCAGTATATCTGTGTGTGTGTGTGTATGTGTGTCAGTATGTCAGTATGTCTGTGTGTGTGTTTCAGTGTGTATATATATCTCTGTGTGCGTGTATATGTGCATACATCTCAGCATTCACACACTAACACTACACACAAATACACCCCTACATTCAAATTTCAACACTACGTACAAACACATGTCTGTGTTACACACCAAAAGTATATGTAAATACACCCCTGCATTCAAAAACCAACACTACACAAATACATGCTTGCAGTCACGCCAACACCACATACAAACATATTCCATACAAAAACCTGTTTACATTCAAACACACAAAAAATGCTTAGTGCTAAGACTTGGAAACATGGGTAAATGGTAGAGCCCCAGCTGTCAATGCATTACTGGAGTTGCACGACAGATGGGGATCTACCTTTTAATCACTCGTGCAACAGGGAGACCCAAAAAAATTCTTGCACCTCTCTACTTTAGGTCCGCCACTGCGTTGAGGTGGAGGACGTGATTGCACGCCTGGGGAGGGGGGACAGGGTCCAGGGGGCCCCAAACAAATGCTTTGCCCAGGGTCCAGTCAATATTAAAGACGGCCCTGCATATACGCACAAATACAACGATACAAAGCAATTACAGTAAAAATAACACAAGCAGAATACGGCAGCATACACACCTCATTTAAAAAAAAATAGGACCGGCACGCTACGGGACATCACAATCCTATATCGGCACAGTGCTGCTAAAAGGTTGCCTACCCCTGGTATAGATCATTCCCCTGCAATTTCACTTCTCAATTCACTGTCATTTAGGAGTTAAATCACTTTGTTTCTGTTTATGCAGCCCTAGCCACACCTCTCCTGGCTATGATTGACAGAGCCTGCATGAAAAAAAAAACTGGTTTCACTTTCAAACAGATGTAATTTACCTTAAATAATTGTATCTCAATCTCTAAATTGAACTTTAATCACATACAGGAGGCTCTTGCAGGATCTAGCAAGCTATTAACATAGCAGGGGATGAGAAAATCTTAATTAAACAGAACTTGTAATAAAGAAAGCCTAAATAGGGCTCTCTTTACAGGAAGTGTTTATGTAAGGCTGTGCAAGTCACATGCAGGGAGGTGTGACTAGGGTTCATAAGCAAAGGGATTTAGCTCCTAAATGGCAGAGGATCGAGCAGTGAGGCTGCAGGGGCATATTCTATACACCAAAACTGCTTCATTAAGCTAAAGTTGTTCAGGTGACTATAGTGTCCCTTTAACTTTTTTGGGACATATTTGGTTATCCTTGAGTGCGTAGATCATTTTCTACTTCATAAACTACAAAGTGAGGTTTGGTCTATATAAGGTCCAGTTGCACCTTGGGGACCAACAGAGTGTGGTTTCCCTTCCACTACTGAACTTTGACCTGTTTGTCATCACACTCAATTACCTCCTCATTCCCTTCCCATGTTACCAGCGATTGTAATTATTCTTTTAATTTTTGCTGGCCATCACCTCCAAATTCCTATTGCTACCTCTTGTCTCAACTCCCCATTTTAACATTTAGATTGTTAACACATGGGCTATCTAGGTGAGTATTCTGTATAAAACAACTTCAGTGACTAGATTTCTGCTCCAGGGAAGGGCCCTCGTTACCTTTTATTATTGGCCTGTTTATATTGTACTGGATTTTTCACCATTTGCTGCATGATGTGTTGACGCTTTAACCCCTTAAAGGGAAACTCCAGTGCCAGGAAAACAATCCGTTTTCCTGGCACTGGAGGGTCCCTCTCCCTCCCACCCCCCAATCCCCAGTTGCTGAAGGGGTGAAAACCCCTTCAGTCACTTACCAGGGGCAGCGACAGGTCCCACGTCGCTGCTTCCTCCTCCCCCGCCGCTCCTCCTTCTGGTTACGTCGGCCGGTGGGCGAGACTGATCTCGCCCGCCGGCCGAGGAGACCTAATGCGCATGCGCGGCAATGCCGCGCATGCGCATTAGCGCACCCCATAGGAAAGCATTGAAAATGAATTTCAATGCTTCCCTATGGGGAATAGAGCGACGCTGGAGGTCCTCACACAGCGTGAGGACGTCCAGCGACGCTCTAGCACAGAAAACCTGTGCTATGAAGCAGGAAGTGTCCTCAAGTGGCTGTCTAATAGACAGCCACTAGGGGAGGACTTAACCCTGCAAGGTAAATATTGCAGTTTTAAAAAAACTGCAATAATTACACTTGCAGGGTTAAGGGTAGTGGGAGTTGGCACCCAGACCACTCCAATGAGCTGAAGTGGTCTGGGTGCCTGGAGTGTCCCTTTAAGACCGGAGGGCGTACAATTACGTCCTTTTTTTTTTTTTTAAATTCTTTATTTTTGGTGCAGTTTCAGCGAGTACATATAAAGGTAGTCATGCCACAACATTAGATGCACAATAAAACATTCACATTACAGTCGACTTATGCGTTGGACCGAGTCGAGCTATGCACATTTTGTGTTGATGTGGGCTATGTAGTTGTAGCGAGGGTCTGGCCATGCCAGTGGTGCGTGTTTTTTATGTGACTATTGTCGTCCCGGGGGGACTATACGACTATGTTGGGACACTGGCATAGGTTATGGCCTGGGTAATCACTTAGTTCCTTGCGTGGTTTAACGTGTGTCATGGTGGGTAACGGGTAGGATCTAAGCCTTTGTGTCTCGTCTATGTGTAAGTGCAGGATGATATGGAGTTCGGTTTATGTGATGTACTGTGGGGGCTCCATAAAGGACTGTGCCCTGTAACCCTGGGCATTCAGGGGGGGGGGGATGAGGTACACTAGTTGGACCTGGGCCGGCGTTTCATCGTCACGGGGCCGTGTAGTCGGTGTCACCCGGTGTGGGTGGGTCAGCGGACCAGGTTATGTGTGATTTAGTTCGTCTTCAAAAGAGATATCAAAACAGGGTGCGATAAACATTGAATAAAGATGGCATAAAAACAGTAAATGATAATAATAGTAATAGTCTGGCGGTGTGACCAATGCAGGTTTCAGGTTGCCGGTCCCGGCAGTGTTGTGGCTGGTGCCCTGGTGTTAATGGACAGTCCCAGAGTGGTCAGTAGAGCCGGTCCTTCTCCTAAATTGGAGATCTTGTAATGTTGGTCATCTTTAGTCACCCATAGTGTCCTGGGAGTAGCCCATTTGTACTTGAGGCCCGCTGCTTGCAGGGTGGTCGTGATGGGTTGCATGCTTTTGCGCCAAAGGAGAGTGTCTCTACTCAAGTCCTGGAAGAAGGTGATTCTGTGTGTTTCAAAGTCGTTCATTGTTTTCTCTTTGATGGCCATCATCAGGGCTATCTTATCCGTTAGGGATTGACATCGTAGGATGATGTCACGCGGGGCTGCCTTCGGTGCCTGCTGCGGTTTTGCAATGCGATATACTCCGTCAAACATGAAGTGTTTCGCTTGTCTGTTGGGGAGGAGTGCAGCTACCAGGCGCAGGGCCGGACTGGCCCACCGGGATACCGGGAAATTGCGCCGCAGGGGGAGCAGGCTCTTCTGTCTCTGCTCCCCCGCCCTCGCGCGCAGCTTAATGAGACTGGGGCCGGAATATGACGTCATATTCCGGCACCGGTCTCTTGCTAGCGCGCGAGGGCGGGGGAGCAGAGACAGAAGAGCCTGCTCCCCCTGCGGCCGCCAGCAGACCTCCCCCAGCCAGCGGCTGCCGGCCAGCAGACCTCCCCAGCCAGCGGCCACCGGCCAGCAGACCTCCCCCAGCCAGCGGCCAGAAGAAGACCTCCCCCTGCGTCCACTAGCCCACCCAGTCGGTCACCAACAGGTAAAATATGTAATTCTGTCAGTGTCAGTGTGAGTGTATGTGTGTGTGTGTCTGTGTCATGGTGTGTGTATGTGTCTGTGTCATGGTGTGTGTGTATGTGTCATTGTGTGTGTGTCTGTGTCATGGTGTGTCTGTGTTATTGTGTGTCTGTGTCATGGTGTGTGTGTGTGTATGTGTATGTGTGTTTGTGTCATGGTGTGTGTGTGTGTCTGTCATTGTGTGTGTGTGTGTCATTGTGTGTGTGTGTCGGTGTCATTGTGTGTGTGCGTGTGTCATTATGTGTGTGTCTGTGTCATTGTGTGTGTGTCTGTGTCATTGTGTGTCTGTGTCATGGTGTGTCTGTGTGTCTGTGTGTATTTAAAAAGTGTTTTTACTCACCTTTTTTTTTTCTCCCCACGCCGTGCTGGTCTTCCCGCGACTGGCCCTGCCTCTATGGCTGAGATCATCAAGCATGATGATCTGAGCCAATCCAATGCTCTGCCATAGGATTGGCTGCAAAGGTGCTGCACACTGTGCAATCACGCTGTGCAGCACTGACACAGGAAGCACCTCTAGTGACTGTCTGAGTGACTGTCACTAGAGGTGTCACTAGGAAGCAATGTAAACACTGCATGTGAGTATGCGTAATGTATTATTAAATTAAAAGGACCAATATTATATATTAGAAAAATAAATATATATATATATATATTACTCAACCATCTGTGGTGGCAAGACATTGCCTTACATATTACATACGGCAATATATGGGGCAATGACTTATGGGGCTGGCATAGATTTTTTTTTTCCAGGGCTGCTTTGTATCCCCAGTCCGGCCCTGACCAGGCGTCTGATAAAGTGGGGCAGTTCGTCCAGTAGTACCACCTCTGATACACCCCTGATTTTAATGTTCTTTCTCCTGCCCCTATCATCTAGTATAGCCAATTGTTTGATGGTGTTTGCTTGTGTGGATTGTATTTGGGAGACTGTGTCTTTAAGGGTGGTGATGTCTTGGCGTATTTCTCTCACCTCTTGTTCTGCGGCCTGGGTTCTTGCCGTTACTGCCTGTACCTCTGCCGCCAGCCCTTTTAGGTCAGCTTGCCACATGTGCTGAAGGTTCTTTTGGAGACCGGCCAGCATGTCCTGGATGTCTCGCTTCGATGCCGGTGCCATGTCATCCTGGGTGTACATACTTGCGCTTCCCGTGCCTGCCGTAATCGCACTGTGAGTGGAGTCTTCGTCCTCTGATCCCTTGGGCGATGCCGCCTCTATGGCTTGGGTCCGTGCAGGCGGAGGGGGTTGCAGCATGCTGCATATGTCCCTTTGTGGCATGGGGGTGCTCGGGATTGTTTTGTGAGTTTTCCGCCCCATTTCTTCCGTGGTGTAGAAGTCGGCGTCGGTGAGTAGTGAGTTCCCGCCAAGCCACCAAGTCAGCTCCCTGGTTAGGTGGTGTTCACTCGTGCGATAGGCCCCGGATCCCTTGGTTCGGCGTTTAGTGCCCGATTTTTGAAAGAAAGGCATCTGCAAGATCCGCCGGGTGTCCGGAGAGTGACCCTGCGGTTCTCTTCAGTCGATGGGCTGTTAGTGCCGTGTTTTGGCCGGTTTTGCACGCTGGCTTGTCGGAGCCGTGGTAAATGGCGACCGCTGCAGTGTGCCGCTAGCTCCGCCCCCCAATTACATCCTTTTTTAAGAGGCTCTAAACGCCGCGGGGCATAATTGTACACCCTCCGGTTCTTTTTTACTTACCCGGTCACCGGCGATCCCACGCCAGCGATCGCGGTATAAAAAAAATTATATATATATATATATATACGTATATATACACATATGTATATATATACATATATTAATTCTACACATATATTTATGTAATATTTTTACATAATTAGGTATCCTAATTAATTACAATTAGCGGGACCTGCCTGACAACCCATGCCGAAAGTATAGGGAATTTAATTTGCTAGCACTATATTTAACCCTATAACTTTCCAAGACATCATAAAACCTGTACATGGAGGGTACTGTTGTACTCGGGAGACTTCGCTGAACACAAATATAAGTGTTTCAAAACAGTAAAATGTATTACAACGATGATATCGCCAGTAAAAGTGATGTTTTTTGCATTTTTCACGCACAAACAGCACTTACACGGACAATATTATTGCTGCAATACTTTTTACTGTTTTGAAACACTAATATTTGTGTTCAGCGAAGTCTCCCGAGTACAACAGTACCCCTCATGTACAGGTTTTATGGTGTTTTCAAAAGTTACAGCGTCAAATATAAGGCTTGTGTTTCATTTTCACATTAAAATTCTCCAGATTGCTTACGTTGCCTTTGTGACCTTATGGTAGCCCAAGAATGAAAATTACCCCTATGATGGCATACCATTTGCAATAGTAGACAACCCAAGGTATTGAAAATGGGGTATGTCCAGTCTTTTTTAGTAGCCACTTAGTCACAAACACTAGCCAAAATTGGCGTTTATTTAATTTTTCACACACAAACAAATACTAAAGCTAACTTTGGCCAGTGTTTGTGACCAAATGGCTACTAAAAAAGACTGGACATACCCCATTTGCAATACCTTGGGTTGTCTACTATTGCACATGGTATGCCATTATGGGTGTAAATTTAATTCCTGGGCTACTATACAGTCTTAAAGGCAACGTAACCAATCTGACGAAATTCAATTTCAAATGTAGCACGCTATATTTGACCCTGTAACTTCCCAAAACACCATAAAACCTGTACATAGGGTACTGTTTTACACGTGAGACTTTGCTGAATACAAATATGTGTATTTTATTGCAGTAACAGCAAACAGTATTATGACATTGACAGTTAAAATGTCATGTAGAACAAAAAAAATAACACAATTTCTAATTTTCTCCCATTTCTTCATATTAAATTATGTTTCATAGCTAAATATTTGATATTAAATGAAAGCCCTGTTTCCTCTGAATAAAATGATATATAATAAGGGGGTGCATTTAATATGAAAGAGGTGAATTACGGTTGGACAGACATATAGCGCAAATGCCAGGTTTTGTTTACGTTTTGTTCTGTTCACAACTTGTATATTTGGCTCAGTCCTTAAGGGGTTAAAAATACCAGTAATAATAATAATAATAATAATAATAATAATTTAGTGACCCGTAATAATCTCTAAAATATAACTTTTGGCAGCCCCTAATGACAAATTAGTAATTGTTACAATGTGCATTTTGTTTAATTTTGTTAATGAGAATACTTTTATAAAGGCATCTTAAACTATTCTGGCAAATATACTTTTGTTATTATTACCATTTGTATTTATTCCAAGGAGCTTTTGAATGTTGCACTTAATAGATTTAGAATCTAAGTTTTCATCAGAGTACTGGAAACAGAAAATGAAATATATATCAAGGACCACATGTGTCAGTTTGTTTTATGGAAATGTTTGATGGCCTTGAGTGACCTGATTAGACTCTTGTTCAAACTGTGTGGAATGGCTTTCGTCTGTGGGAAAGGGAGCTACCCTATTTTAGACTAAACATTCTTGAGGAGTAGAGTCATGACTGATGTATAAAAATAAATAAAAAATCCACTATTCGATACCCCACGCGAGCTGCTACTGCACAGATTATTTCTTTCTACCATACTACTTTCTGACAACAATTCTTAAGGTTGACATGGGCACAATGACCTGGATATACGATGTAATCATATCACACAGAGAGGCCAGGTATAATACCACCAGGATGTGCTCTCTGATTCAATAGGAGCAGAGACGAAATGAGATGCTGCTCCTGCTGTCTGTAGAAACAGAGAAGGCCTTCGCAGGGTGAGCAGGGATTTTCTCTTACCCACATTGTGGGCAAAAATGTTTGCCTGGGTAAACGCAATGTACAACACCCCTACGGCAAGGATTTGCATCAACTGAGGTTTTAATGATCCCTTTACCATATACATAGGCATCAGACACATCTGTCCTCTTTTGACGCTGCTCTTTCTCCAAGCCAATGAACCATTCCTCCAAGCAGTTAGACAGAATCCCGATAACGAGTTCAGATGGGGCCCTCCATACCTAAAGTGGACGTCTGTGGAGACGACCTATTATGAGGGATTGCCATATGTATAGTTCTCACTAATTTCAAGATAAACTATTCTAAACCAAACATTCCCAACATTAACATATCGACTGAGAGATCAGACCCAACCCATTGGAACGTCCATTGGCAAACACTGGCGGTACCTGATTTTCAACTATATTACCAAACCTCCCACTTACAGAGAGTGGTGGAGTGGGCCAAGGAAGGAGTGTACAAACTTCGAACTCAGGTCACTCACCTCATTTGAACTTATGAATAATGAACCTGACCCACTACCGCATACCATTTCAATTCTATATTCCACACTTCAACACAATCAAACCCTCCACCCAACCACCCGTATATGAGCAAATTGGAAACTGCCATAGAGTCACTAACAAGTAACAACAAATTAATGGGTAAATATCTGTGACTCGTGTGCTGGCAAGTATAACACAAAATACTGCAAACAAGGTATTAAGGACGTGGTACAAATCCTCACAACTCCTTAAGGCCATTAACCTCTATCTGAAAGGCAAGTGCTGGCACTGCCACTCCCCACCAGGTACATTCTTGCACATTTGTGGGAATGCGCTAAATCGGTTCTGTGAAGCCATTCACACAGTGCTTAAGAAAGATTCAGACAACCCCCACCCTTTTGCCCTGACCCATGCCTCTATCATCCCACTACCCTACCATCGCAACTTCCCTATAAAGGAAATTCCTTACCATATCAATTCTAAACACATCACCACCCCTCTGGTACACTAAAATTGAAGAGCTGAGAAAGGAATTGGCACTCTCAGCTCAGGGCCAACTACAAACATACACAGAAACATGTACACATTGGCTGACAAAAAGGACTTTCAACTACTGCACATACAGATGCCCAGTGGAGGCCTTGACCGGGGGGTGGAAAGACCAGTAAGAGATTGAACAGGCTTAATGCCAAAGTCCTGAGTCATCAGGTGGGAGGGCAACTGGGTGTTGGACCGGTGATGGATGGTTGTGCAAGTCCTACTGTGTTATACTATGAAAACCAATAAAATATTAATAAAAAAAAAAAAAATCACAAATGTACATGTAAGTTATCTTCCTGTTTGGATTCAAGCATTCCTTATGCTTTAACATAAGTTAATAAAGAGAACAGACTATGGTTAATACTGGAGCTATAAATTATAACAAGTAAATCTTGTTTTAGGAGTTTAATGAGTAGAGTAGGTAGTATATGTTATTTTACCTGGCCTTAATACAAAGTAAAACATTAAAACCAGGGCGCTATTAGGACAGAACACTGAGGATAAAGTTCAGAGTCTCCTTGTGTACACTGTGGCTAAAGAGCTATAGCCCCCATATACAGAGAGCATAGCACAAAAAGACCCCAAAACATAGTAAAAAAAAAAAACACAGGAGCCCCACATATTAAACATCCCAGGATAGCTCTGATCTGAGCGCCCATGTTGGCAAAATAGTGCCTGAATCCTTGGAGAATAGACAATTTGCCACCGTGGGGAAAAGTTTGACAGGCCGCACACAAAGTTCATGCCCAAAAGGGTTCCAGGACAATAAGAGCTTTGACCAGTCAACTGTTAGAAGTTCCTGTGAACGAAATAATATAGTCTGAGGCCTATGTCCTAAAAGCACTCTTGAAGCTAGTAGGGAAGTAGGGGAAAACCGGAGTGAATGTTGGCTGGGAGTTGAGGCTAGCCGCGGCTGGACCGGTGTTCCAAAAGAGTTGTGAATAAGTCCCGCTGAAGTCTCTGCGGCTTTCTAGGCTTCGGTTACAGTCAGGGAAAAGGGCGTTATTAGTTAGTTGGCCTGGAGGGGAAGGTGATGTGAGCTGGGAGTAGTGAAAATATTCTTTTGGTGGACAACATACGGGAAAACCATCTAAATGTGGATGGTGACTGGGTGGTTTGTCACAAGGCTACCCACAAGTACCTGCTTCTTCTTAAGTAAAACTAAAAATCTAAGGCATACCTCTTAACGCATAGTGATATATGAGCAGGGTGGGGTGTTGACTTCCCTATTTATATATAGGGCTTTACTTGTGTTTCCTTTCATAGATCTCCCCATCCGCATGTTCTCATACCTGCTCATTCTATTTTATACCATTACATTCCTTCTCAAACACCATTCAGCCACTCTATCATTCTCAGACTCTATATTTTACATTTTCAGACAGTCACCTTTTCCACCACACCCGCTTTCTCAACCCAACCTTCCTTTTCTTGGCATACAATGTTTACTTCTCAGTAACATTTAATGTTTAATCCCTTTTCTGCAATACCTCATTTTCCTTCTCACTTCAATTCTTTACTCTTTTCTTTATCGAGTTTCTTCTCATCTCCCACTCATTCAACATTTTTCAAACACCTTTCTGACACCTTTTTGTCACCCCACTTTACATAGCATATCCCATCTGTCATTATTAGCTCCTCATTTCTGTATAATTATATAATAGGCTCCTTCTGAGTCTCCCCAACAGGAAAGAAGTCCCAACACTAACGGGGAGGACACATTAACCTCCTAGAATTAGGTCTCTCCAACTTTCTTAAATACATAGAGAGAGTGCGTGGGCACCAAAAAAATGATAGATAAATCTATCTAAATACAAAGAGAGCAAAATATACTAGTCAATTTATTACATTAAATGTAAATCGACAGAATGGATCAACTCCAAGGATAATATAAATACACTGTATAGGTACAGACAATGCCCAAGATAGCAAGAAAGTGTGCAATGCCGTACAAACTACTGCAACAAAGTTGCTATCCAAGGGCAACTGTAAACAAATGTGCAGAATAAAAAAGGTAACAGTAAAAATATATCCAAACTCTTAAAAAGGGGTCATATCCCCTAAACAGTGAAAAAGGGGGAGCAGGATAACGGACCTCAAAAGGAGTAGTGAAGTAAAATATAAATACAGCATACAAAGTATACAAAAATCCACAAAACACAATGTAAACCTATACACAGGAATAACAGCAAAAATACAAGCAAAAAAAGTACTTATCCGTCAGGGGCCCCCTCCACGGATGAACAATGTTGCTATCGTTGTGTATACATAGGTGTCATAGGGATCCGGGTGGTAAAGTTGCCAGCGAGCTCAACCTTCACGCTTGTTGTCACACTCACGGTTGTACTCGGAGCTGTACTGTAGAATCAGACAATCAACAGGGGCAGCAACTCTTCTGAAAGCTGCAGGGGACTGGGGCAAGGAAGCACAACACGATGGGATCTTGTGGATACCGGGAACTTCGAAAAATGGCGTGGCTGCCTTTAACCCCTTAAGGACACATGACATGTCTGACACGTCATGATTCCCTTTTATTCCAGAAGTTTGGTCCTTAAGGGGTTAAGGAGAAGCGTAGATATTCTGTCTCTACTGCAAATCAGGACCATGGATGTCTACGCGTTTCATCTCTCTAGGAGACTTTCTCAAGACTGTGGTCCAAGGTCTATAGGACCTAATTTAAATACCCTCTCAAGAAGGAAAAAGAGAATAAATCAATTAACACTCAAAAAATGGGGAAAACCGTTTAACAACCAAAAAAGGGGTACATATGTAAAGAAGCATTCATTATACACATCTGACTAAAATATGAAACAATTAGTAAGTTATATATATTAGAAGCATATACCACATCCAATTTATTTCCAAGAAGTATAAAAAAATATATAAAAAAAATTTTTTTTTAGAAATATTATACTAATAAAGGTAATATGTCATGAAAAATGGAAATTATTTTTTTATTTATTTATACCAGAGTTCATCAACCATAAATAAATGATATAATATTAAAAAAAGTTAAACCAGATAACAGGGAGGTGATTGAGGATAACCAGCTATATTAAAGGTACTATATTTAGAGCCACAGACAGAAGAATAGGACTAGAACAACATATTCAAAGAGCCTGCTCTGATTCTTCATTTATGCCATTTGGTGTAAGGATGTTAAGCTTAAAGATCCATTTTGTCTCAGCCGCATTCCTTTTCTTTTAGCAATTTCCTTTATATTGGGTACAATTTCTATGCCCATTACTGAGATATCTGATGGATCATGTGAGGATATTTATGGGGTGATAAATATTAAAAAGAATATTTTCATAAAAATTATTAATTTAAGAGCTGCCCACTATTTTTAACTCTTATAGACTCTGTGGCACATGTATTAGAAGATTTATATTTCACATATTAATCACAAATAATTACAAAAATATAATTTATTGTGACAATAATAATCATAATAATATATAACATGCGTGACAACAATCAGTGAATATTTAGGTATTACATATGTATACAATATGGCAGTGGTTTAACACAATTTACAGATAGCTAAATAGCAACAGTTATATCGACATGTATGCCGTTTTCAACAAGATTTACGACAATACACTTCACTTTGAATTAAGCCAGGCTATTTCTTACACAGAATCAGTTTGAAATTCCTTTAACACAGAACACAGCATCTCCCATCACAGCTTAAAGCAATAAAAAAGGATTTTTGGGCTGACAGTTTAATCACACTGAGTTAATGAACTAATTTACTGCTGGCTAAAATTTTCACAGGCAAAATACCTTTTATATTGCAATGGCAAATACAATAATTCTCATACCAGATCAGTTAACTATTCCTTCTCATCCAATAACCAATAAAAAATTATTCTAAACCGATTTTACGTTTGCAGAATTGTAACTTTCCTAATTAAAGATGACTATCCCTAAATCCAGATAAGTCAATTTCTCTGGTTAATAGCTGATATGCTATTTTTGGCAAATTACTGGAAAATATAGTTATTTATTCCTTCTGCAGTAAGGAATTTAAATAACTATATATTTCATTAGCTAACTATGATTTCATAATAGTTGAAATCTGACCAGCCTTTTATACAGATATATTTCTGTTTTAGTAAAATTAATACATTTTTATTTATTTATTTATTATTGCCATTTATATAGCGCCAACAGATTCCGTAGCGCTTTACAATATTATGAGAGGGGGATTTAACTATAAATAGGACAATTACAAATAAACTTACAGGAACAATAGGTTGAAGAGGACCCTGCTCAAACGAGCTTACATTCTATAGGAGGTGGGGTGTAAAACACATTAGGACAGGAATTTACAATCAAATAAGGTGGGCTGCCCTTTAGGAGAGGGCAAGAGACAGGTATGTGAGGTAAGGGTTAGTCTTGGAGGCCATAAGCTTTCCTAAAGAGATGGATTTTAAGGCACTTCTTAAAAGATGCAAGACTAGGGGAGAGTCTGATGGCGGTAGGCAGGCTATTCCATAGGAAGGGAGCCGCCCGTGAGAAGTCCTGCAAGCGCGAGTTGGCTGTACGAGTGCGGACAACGGACAGGAGGTGGTCACGGGCAGAACGGAGAGACCGAGAAGGGACATACCTATGGATCTGTGAGGAGATATAAGAGGGGCTAGAGTTGTTCAGTGCTTTATAGGTGTGAGTTAGTACCTTGAATTGACTCCTATAGCATACAGGAAGCCAATGTAAGGACTGGCAGAGGGGTGAGGTGTGAGAGAAACGACTAGAGAGGAAAATCAATCTAGCAGCAGCATTCATTACGGACTGTAAGGGTGCAGTACGGCTATTGGGGAGACCAATCAGGAGAGGGTTACAATAATCCATGCGGGAAATTACTAGAGCATGGACAAGCTCCTTGGTAGTATCTGGTGCAAGAAAGGGGCGGATGCGGGCTATGTTTTTAAGATGGAATCTACAGGATTTGGCAACATGCTGGATGTGAGGCTCAAAGGTGAGACCAGAGTCAAGTATGACGCCAAGACAGCGCGCTTGCAAGGATGGACTGATGTTGGTACCACAAACTTGAAGGGAGAGCGAAAGAGGAGGATCAGTATTAGGAGGAGGAAAGACAAGGAGCTCAGTTTTTGAGAGATTGAGTTTCAGAAAGCGGGAGGACATCCAGTCAGAGATGGAAGAAAGGCAAGCAGTGACACGTTGCAGGACGGCAGGGGAGAGGTCCGGGGAGGAGAGATATAGCTGGGTGTCATCAGCGTACAGGTGGTAGTGAAATCCAAAAGAGGTAATAAGTTTGCCAAGAGAGGCAGTATAAAGAGAAAATAGAAGGGGACCAAGGACGGAGCCTTGGGGAACTCCAACTGAGACAGGGCAAGGGGAGGAGGTATCATTAGAAAAGGAGACACTGAATGAGCGTTGGGAGAGATAAGAGGAAAACCACGAGAGGACAGAGTCACAGAGACCAAGCGATTGAAGAGTTTGAAGAAGGAGAGCATGATCAACGGTGTCAAAGGCCGCTGAGAGGTCAAGAAGAATTAGTATGGAGTAGTGGCCTTTGGATTTAGCTGCGATTAGGTCGTTAGTAACTTTGATAAGGGCAGTCTCTGTAGAGTGGAGAGGGCGGAAGCCAGATTGAAGAGGGTCAAGGAGAGAGTTGGAATTGAGGAAATGAGACACACGGGTAAAGACAAGTCTTTCCAGAAGCTTTGAGGAAAAAGGGAGCAGGGATATGGGACGGTAGTTAGAGGGGGTGGATGGGTCGAGGGATGGTTTTTTTAGTATAGGTACTACAGTGGCATGTTTAAGGTCGGCAGGGACGATGCCAGAGGAGAGCGAGCAGTTGAAGATGTGTGTTAGAGAAGGCACGAGACAAGTGGAGAGAGATCTAATAAGGTGAGATGGGACAGGATCGAGCGGGCAAGTGGTGGGGCGAGAGGAGCAAAGAAGAGCAGCCACCTCTTGGTCAGTAGCTGGGGAGAATGTCTGAAGGGTAGGAAAGGCATGATCTATGTGTGATTGAGAAACAGAAAGGCAAGGAGGGGAGAATTCTTTCCTTAGCTGTTCAATCTTGTCAGTGAAGTAACATGCGAAGTTATCAGCAGTAAGGTTAGTTTTGGGGGTGGCCACAGCAGGGCGAAGAAGAGAATTAAAGGTGTGAAAGAGACGCCTGGGGTTGCGGGAACATGAACTAATGAGAGTGGAAAAATAGGACTGTTTGGCAAGGGCAAGGGCTGCACTGTATGAACACAATATGAACCTATAATGGAGAAAGTCTGATTGTGTACGAGACTTCCTCCAGGAGCGTTCAGCACAACGGGAGCATCTTTGCAGGTAGCGCGTTGATTTAGTATGCCATGGTTGGGGGCGGGTCCTCCTCGAGGTGCTTGTTTGGAGTGGCGCTGCAGTGTTCAAGGCAGATGTAAGAGTAGAGTTATATATGGAGATGGCCTGTGAAGGACAGGAAAGGGAAGGGATGGACAGCAGTTGTGAATCAATGTCAGCTGACAACTGTTGGAGATCAAGAGAATTAAGGTCCCTCCTGAGTTGAGGGGGGTTAGGCTGAGGTTTTTGGGTGATGGGGTACGTGAGAGCAAATGATAAGAGGTGGTGATCAGAGAGTGGATATGGAGTGTTGCAGATATTAGATACTGTACATGCATAAGTGAAGATTAGGTCAAGGGTATTGCCAGCTACATGGGTGGGAGAATCTGCCCACTGCGATAGCCCGAGGGAGGAAGTCATGGAAAGTAGTTTGGTGGCTGCAGAGGTCAAAGGTGGGTTTATAGGAATATTGAAGTCTCCGAGAATTAGGGATGGAATGTTAGAAGAGAGGAAATAGGGTAGCCACGCAGCAAAGTGGTCAAGGAAGAGAAGAGGGGAACCAGGGGGGCGGTAAATACCTCTGCTCTGAAGATTCAGCAGGACTTGGTTGCTTGGGAGTGCTGGGTGTTTTAATGCTGTTTTAAAGGGGCCCAGTCTGAAATATAAGGTCTGAGGTTAGAAAAAAAAAGAAATAAAACACACTATTATGGGTGGGGAGACATGGGGTTATTGAGGTAATTAATTAGAGATGAAAAACTAAAAGGAGATAACATTTGGGATAAAAAGATAGGAAGGATCAGATAGGTGAAAGTCATAAACCATGAACATAAATTTACAAGATTATCAGTGAGTAGTAACACTAGGTAAACAAACAATTAACAAAACGTCTTAAAGAATGAACATAAAATGACATGATCACAGCAGCTTTAAGCAAAACAAGAACAGAAGATCGGGATGGGAGATATAGGTATCAATTAAGTAGTGATTTTAATTAAATTAAATAAAACCAGTATAATTACCAGCTTATTTTTGTAGAATTCTTGGTGTCTTGGAGATGTATTCCATCAAAGTGGTGAATGCAAGTATGAATGAGAATTGTGGGAAATAGGAAATTTTTCAGATTTTGATTAAGAATATTTCAAAGTTTCGGTTGGAAAAAGACAAGAGTCCAAAATTAATTGGAAGGGATACAGAAAGTTAGGTGTGTCCTCGTTCCTGCTCCAGACAGATCTAAGACCCAAGATCCCTCTCTCTCCTTTGACCTTAATTTTTAAAGGCAGACTTCAAAACATTTTGGTTCATTTTTAGAAGACTTACTGTCTGGTTTTGTGCTGTTAAATTAGTTTCTGACATGTGTAGCCTTAATTTCATCCTTCCTTACAATGGAACTTTGTATCAGATCCTTAATATTTAAAAAGTAAAATTAATAATTTAGTGTTATCTGTCATTGGTAAACCTGTGTCTGGTTTTCTTGTGTGAAGCTACATAGTTAGTAATGTGACAGCATGTGATATATACATGTCTCGTACACATTCAGTTATATTAGTTTAATAATATGACATTTCTTCATTGATATTCTATCCATGAATATTTTAATATTATTAACTTAGGTACTATTTATATATGATTAACATAATATAGTTGGTCTATATGCGTAATGTGTGTGTATATATATATATATATATATATATATATATATATATATATCAATATATAGAGTGTCTAATATAATTATATTTGTGTCTGTGTTGTTGTGTTTTCAACCCCCCTTCTGTTGCAGATATAAGATCTTGTAAGAGAATCTTATCTCTGGCCAGTGTTTACTTTAGATGCATTCCTGTGCTAAGCGCAGAATAGAGTTACAGAGAGAGAAAAAAGTGTGTCTGCCTTTTTTTTTTAAAAAAAATATTCTGTTACAAAGTTTAGTTACCTCTGTTCTGATGGTGCCTTACAATATGCATTTTTAATTTCTTTCTTAACACAAAATGTCTGCCAGTGTAGATACCCTGACAATTACTATCAAGGGCTAGCTGAAAGTGTCGAGCCACTGGGGATCTTTTGACGTTATAGAGGATAGCCAAATGGTGTTCCCTGAATCTAGTCTTTAATGACCTAGTGGTTTGCCCAAAATAGTGGAGACTACAGGAGCAAGTAAGCAATAAACTAAAAATGTAGAATTGCAGCTGATTCTTTGATGGACCTTGTATTGTACCTCTCCCAAATTGTGATTTACTATGGCCGAAGTATTTACAGGTAATACCGCATTTCTTCCCACATCTAAAATGACCTATACAGGAGTTATGGTTAAGGTGGCAAACAGCAGGGGACGTATATTTGGATGGTGCAAGAATATTCTTAAGGTTTTTGTTATTTCTAAAAGTGACTCTTGGTTAGAGATGCTGAATTTTAGCCATGGGTCTAATAGTAACACTGGCCAATGTTTGTGCATAATTTCTATAATGGCATCATAAGAATTGTTAAAATCGTAGAAAAGATGGGGCCCTTGTTCTCAAGCACACCTTTGGTGCTGATATTGAACCAATTATTCTGTATTCTACTCTTGTTATCCCCACCTTTTAATAACAATGTAATAGTGTTGTGAGTCTCAGAGTTGGACGTTGGTAGGTACTGACTGCCTATAATTCAAAAAGCCGAACTAGTTATAGGAATGAACTAAAGGCACATTCATTAGTACGCATTCGTTAGTTTGGCTCAATCCCATCAGATTTGAAGGGAGTGAACAGAACTAACGAATGAAAGAATGATATATATTCATTGCTATTTATTCATTCGGTTAGTAGTTCGGCTTTTTGAATTACACAGAGTGCTTAGTGTAATTCACACAGAGTGTAATTCAAAATGCCGAATGAACAACAAACGAAAGATTTTCGGTAAATGGCCATTCGTTTGTTCGTTCTTTAGTTTGGATACCCATTCATTATTCGGTATTCGTAAGAATGGAAGAAAATGCATATTTTCGTATGAAAATCCATTTGTACGAATACAAATGCCCAAGTCTAGTAGGTGTATATCAACCTCCACTGTGGATATAATGGAAGGATCAATAAGGGTCCTCCTATCTGTATTCCTCGCCTTATTGTGTGCATCTAAAACAGAATTGGGAGGAAAATCCTTTTCCAAAAAACGTTTACTCAATGTCAGGGCTTCTTACTCAAAATGTTCCAACTTGGAGCACTTCCGATGAAATCTTATAAATTGTCCCAAAGGTACGTTGGTAACCCAGGTTGGGTGATGCCCATTGGTCACTTGTAAGAACCCATTGACATCGGCCTTTTTCTGGAAGATTTTGGTCATTACTTTATCTTTCTTCCCCATAGAAGAAGATCAAGGAATTCTATTTTCGATTTTTGTTTGTTAAACATAAATGAGAGGCCCCAATCGTTAGAGTTGAGGTAGGTGACAAAGTTGTCAATCTCTTCCTAATAATGAAAATATTGTCTTTAAAACGACGGTAAAATATTAACTGATTCATCCAATGTGGGTTATTTAAAATAAATGTAAATTCCCAAAAACCCATAAAAAGATTTGCATATGGTGGGGCAAAGCTTGGCCCCATCGCTGTTCCCTTAGTTTAATGATAAAAGTCCTTGTCAAAACTAAAGTAATTGTGCGTTAAATTAAAGTGTGCTTATTCAATGATAGACTCAGCTTGTAAAATGGGTAAAAGGGGGTCTGAATATAAGAAATGTTTTAAGGCCTGTAGGCCTAACATATGGTTGATGTTGGTATGAAGTGCAGTGACATTAACAGTTAACCAGCAAAAGTCATCCTGCTAGGTCACACCCTGCATGAGAGTGAGTACATGACCAGTGTCACGGATGTGTGAATTGGAGGTGTATCACATATCTCTGGTGCAAAGGTGCAGTGAGAGAGCCTATAGAGGAAATAATGGGCGGCCAGGGGGTTTATCTAGGTTCTTGTGATTTTTTTCTCTAGGATCCTCCTTCCATGCAGGTCCTCTATGAGCATGTGTTGCTCCTTGATGAAGGCTATAGTGGGATCTTGTTTTAACACTTTATAAAACGCCTTGACCTCTAAAATTCTATGGGCCTCTTGTAAATAATCATCTCTGTTGAGCACCACAATACCCCCTCCCTTATCTGCCCCTTAATAATAATGTTATGATTGTTTCTTTAATCTTGTACAGCTCTCCGTTCTGATTTATTCAAATTATTGTTATATTTTCTTTTGGTGGCTTTGTTGGCAGCATCTAGGGCTTTGAAATCTTTAAGAACCAACTCGTAAAATATAGGGATGAAATGTAATTTATTCCCCTGAGGATAATATGTGGAGGGGGGTTTAAGACCTGTTGGGGATATTAGACTCAATTATCTCCAACACATCCATCTCTACAGTTTTATATTCTTGTTCATTCAAGAGTTTCAACAGACCACTTAGTATGATCCTATCCTGAGGGTTGTTGAGAAAACCTGGGCACTAAGTGACACTATTTGCCTCTTTGATATTAAATGATCTAGTTAGTTAGCGTTAATTTTCTAATAAAGTGGTTAACAACCTTGAATAAATCAAATAAAATCAAATTCTTTGAGGGTGCAAAGTTTAACCCTGTATTTAGAAGAGAGATTTCAGCTGGCTTCAGCTCATGGGGGAGATGTTAAATATGCCCTTCATGGGAGGCACCTCAATTTGAGCGGATTGGTATCTCTTCCATCTGGATCCTCTGTGGGTGTAACCCTCTTTTTGCCTAGCATTTTGGAAAATAAGGGAACGTTCCCACTTTCTTTACTGAAATTATTGTTGAGAACAATGGTGAATGGAGACTGTGTGCTCTATATCACCATCAGCCTGCAATCACCACTACTACACCCCTGCATGCAGTATTGAGAAGCAATAAACTGTAATCACTGTTACAGTTATGGAATTTCCAATTGTAGTTGTGGTGGCAGACTAACGCGCACATTTAATGCATTGCTGTAAAAAAGCAAATTGACCATTGCTAACTTCCATTATGGATCGATTTTACAAATTGTACACTTTCCTTTTTCTCTTATACCTCGCACATAAAAAAAAACAAAGTCCGCCGGCGAACAATAGCGTGTTCGCGTTGGGCGAACATATGTGATTTCCGGTCCGGCCCCTATACGTCATCATTGAGTAAACTTTGACCCGGAACCTCACAGTCAGCAGACACATTCCAGCCAATCAGCAGCAGACCCTCCCTCCCAGGAAGTATCTGCTGGCTGTGAGGTTCCGGGTCAAAGTTTACTCAATGATGACGTATAGGGGCGGACCGGAAATCGCATACGTTCGCCCAACGCGAACACGTTATTGTTCGCCGGCGGACAGTTCGCAAACAGTTCGGCGGACAGTTTGCGACATCTCTAAACAAAGTACGGAATACATTGTTGTGAAAGCAAACAGAAATCCATGGTGCATCATCTGCATATTTATAATAATCCCAAGAAATCATGTTTCCATAATTCTCTCAGAATGCGCAGCTTGACATGCAAATGAGCCAAGACAGGCAACGCGTTTTAAGCTTTATTCTGCATCTCTGCAGGTAACCCTTACCAACTGAGCACTTGAATTGTCATCCAAAAAGGAGTGACAGGAAACCTTCTCTGTATCGTCCCTTCACCAGTTCATAACAACCGTGAATAAAACTCATTATTTTTCAGTATTGCTTGATGAAGACATGCAGTCGAAATGTTGCTGTTTTGCCAATAAAGGGATATCATTTTTTTCACAATAAGAATGCTGGACATCTATTTGTTTATTTCCTTTTGTTGGTCATAGTGACATGTTAATATTTACCTGGACACATTTTGCTTCTAAAGCTGAAAGGAATTGCAAAATAGTGCTGTATATATATAGTATGCGGCATTCAACTGCTACAAGAGTTAATTTAACAAACCAAGCACTGCAGTTATTTTGGGATTTGAATTGATAAATAAATTGATTCCGCTTTTTGTATAGGATTTTACATTTTACGTAGAGATATGTGGTGGACCTTGCATCCTTAGGTAGAAATATCTTGTAGCCAATAAAGGGGTTAATGATGATAATAATTTTAATGTTTTGCGGTAAGAACTCTCGTACATTGAATACTGCCTTTATTTTTTTCCCAATTGATTTTCTACAGCAGACTATTATGTAAATTGAAATTGCTGAATATTTTTTCCAACATTTATTCCCTAAAACATCCTACCTTTTTCAAAGCTGTGTACTCAGAAAACACTGCATTATTTATCAAAACAAAATAAACACTATGGTTTTTTTTTCTTCCTGAGAGCGTTTCTGTAGTGCAGATGAGACATATGGTTAGCTGGAGGGTTAAATATGAACCTTTTCTCTTGCTTTAAATGAGAACGCGTGCACCATTTGGCTTGGAGGGGGGTATCATCAGCTAGAGTCTTGTTAATAAATTATTCCCGGCACAGTTGGGTAGTTTATCGAATAAATTACTTTCTCTTTAGAAATCCTAACTCTTAAAGAGAGCATTAATTTAATTTAGTAACATTTGTATTTAAAACATTATTTGCAACTGGAAAAAAAAAGCAGTTGGTTCAGGGATGGATTTTATAAACAAGGTGTCTTTGTCCTGGGGTGGAACTACCAGTGGTGCAGCCGGTGCAAATGCCCTGCAGTCTGCAAGCTTGGGGTGCCCATCATGTGACCCTAACACTAAGGACCATGTAATGGGCATCTCTGATTAGGGGCCAGATCGGGAACTGCAGGCCTGAGTTTGGCTGTTCCCCTGCTGAGCTGGGAGGAAATGATCAAACTTCACTTCCTCCCAGCAGAGAGAGAGAGAGCAGTGCAGGAGAGAAGAGGGAGAGAGAGGAGACAGTCCTAGCCCATTCCAATCAACCTCAGCCGCACAACTTAAAACACTGCAGCCATCTCCTTGCAGCCTACACTGGAACCCATGGAAGCCTGTGTGATTACCAAATTCTAACGTAACCCAAACGGACTCTACGTTCGCCTCACTAACTTTTATTAGGCTAGATTTTACGCTATCTTTCACATACAGGGCCACCCCCTCCTCCCCCCCCCCCCCAGTCATTTTTCTCATTATACCATGTCTCAGTAACAGCGACTAAATCTACACTATCAGTTGCCATTATTGCCACAAGTTCATCAATCTTATTCCCTAAACTGCAAGCATTTGTAGACATGACTCTAAGCTTATCATTTTTTAACACACTTGCTAAAGGCACCTTCTGTCCTCCTAGCTTAAATACATCCTAGCAAAACCTCTGAACTGCTCACTGAAAACATTTGTTCCCTTTTGAGAAAGATGCAAACCATCTTTTTGGTACAGTTTATTTCCATTCCAAACAGAGCTACCATGAGAAATAAAGCCAAATCCTTGCTCCCGACACCATTCACCAAGCCACATATCTGCCTGCCGAACAGTTTGCAATCAGTGATATTTAAAGGGACCGTGTCACAAGCAAAACTACTTCAGCTCATTTGAAAGAGCTTCAAACTCCATCTATATATTGTGCAAGCAAATGTATAAATTGGGAGAAAATATGTTAAAAAGTTATTTTTCTGCTATCTGTCTTCCAGTTGCTCAGCAAACACTCAATGCTGAGGAAGTGAAAGACAGGGAGAGCAGGAGAGATCTCCCACAGAAGGTTACTCTGCACTTCGCTGTGGTTGCTATGGTAACTGCTAGTGCTGTCTAGGGAGTTTAGAAACGATATGACACAACGTACCTCCATTTGGACGCTGGAAATGAAGCCAGTGTGTCAGCGTCATGGAGGTCTGCCCTGCAGAGTTTAGCTCCACTAAACAATGCAACCAAGATGTTACATTGTTGATTGACAGACAACACCCTAGATGTAACAAGGTTAATTTATAAAAGGGACAATTTCTAAGTGCCAAGAGAACACACTTTTCACACAAAGAATTGCAGAAAACTGAAGCTTTAAGGGTCTAGTATTTGGCATTAACCCTATTAGAATCCTGCTTACCACAGTCAAGTAAAACCTTTCCATCATCACATCGCAGGCAGGTAGAACAAGGCATTGGATGTCAAGGACTCCTTTTACTTGTCAAAACTCTTCAAAATAGGTTCACCTAAACAAGAGAGACTTCACTTCTAACACCATAACCACTACAAAAAGCTATAGTAGTTATGGTGCTTGGAGTTTACTTTTAAGGATTAACATGCGATAACTTTCGCACATACATCACTTGCCCTGTAACTTTTTATGTTAAAAGTACACTCCAAGCACCATAACCACTACAGCTTGCGGTTTGACTACTTGCAATGGTGAGGGACACCATAACCACTACAGCTTGTGGTTTGACTACTTGCAATGGTGAGGGACACCATAACTACTACAGCTTGTGGTTTGACTACTATAGTGTTCCTCTAAGTAGACTGCTCAGTAAAAAACAAAACAAAAAACATGTCTGCAAAAAACAGTATACCATAATAAACAGCTGTGTTGTGCTAATATTTTTGAAAGTTCAGCCAGTCCGGTTCTACCTGGACAAGGATACAGCGAGAAATTCTCGTTTTTTAAGGAAAGATCACTGGATACCATTTAGAATGTACCATCCAGGACTGAATGGGTGTATTAGATGCCCCTCCTTTTATGTTTTATTTAGCAACTTAATACTTTGCTTACATTTCTCTAGATCACGCATTCAGCACTTTGCAGATAGAAATTAAAATCAATGGCTGCAGTGTTTTTGGAGAATCGATAGTGAGCTGAGCATTAATAATTCACAGACATTGCTTTATGCCTTATATTTTACATGGTGACATTTGGCCATTTGCTGTACACAATGACCTGAACACAAAGCCAAGCATGTCAATAAATGCAGAGCTGGCACGATTCCAGCTGTACATTAGTAAAATAGGTCAGCGCCAATCAAGGATGAAATGATGGCATGCGTAAAGTGTGCATCACGCAATACATCACACAGGAGTTACATTTCTAATGCATAATGGGATATCGACAAGCGTGTCTTTATCTTGTTAATGGCGCATGCTATGACTAAAACAAATGATGGGCAATGGGATAGTCATATTTTTATATTGTAGCAACAGTTTATGCAGCACTTCAAACGGTATCTAATGCAGGTGTATTCCAATGCCTGACTCCAATAAAACATTGCCAGCCAAATAGATGGAAAAGGTTCATGGGAGTTGTGTTAGAAATAGTAGTCATGTAGAGGGGGTTATGCTTAAATCACGAATGGAGGAGAATTAACAGTGGAAATAAACATTTTACGTCAAAATAGCAGAGCTCAAGAAAAAATTCCAACTTCACTTTTTTTCAGCTTGGTTGATTTGAGCGTAAAGGCACACTATAGTGTCTGGAATATAAACATGTATTTCTGATAATATAGTGTTGGTGTGGCTTTTTAAGTCTACAGCCACACCAACACTGTTGAGGAGTGAAAAGGAGATTTTACTAACCTTTTCTCTCATGCCGCACAAGCTCCATCTCTCAAAGGAACGTTCAGTGCCTGCATGTAGAGCCTGGAGACGTTGAACGCCAATGCTGCACTGGACTAGGAAGCACCTCTAGTGGCCACCTGAGTGAATGCCACTAGTAGTGTAACTAGGCAGCAACGTAAACAGTGCCTTTTCTCTGAAAAGACATAATTTACATTTAAAAGCCTGCAGGGGCAGGCTGTATACACCAGAACCACTACATTAAATTTGCATTTTGTAAAACTTGTGAAAAACCACACACTGAAATAAACCGTAAGGAGGGCTCTTGTTGAGCATTAAATAAACAATCTAGTCACCAGAATAACTACAGCTTATTGTATTTGTTCTGGTGAGTATAATCATTTGCTTCAGGCTTTTTGCAGTAAACTGTCTTTTCAGAGAAAATGCAGTGTTTGCATTACAGCCTAGGGATACTTCCACTGGCCACTTCTCAGATGGCCACTAGAGGTGCTTCCTGGGGAAGTGCTGCACAGTTTGCAGCACTGCCATTCAGTGTCTCCACCCTCTGCATGCAGACACTGAACTTTCCTCATAGAGATGCATTGATTCAATTCATCTCTATGAGGAGATGCTGATTGGCCAGGGCTGTGTTTGGCTTGTGCTGGCGCTCTGACAGTCTTAGTCAATCCTATACAAATGCATTGTGATTGGCTCAGATCATCACTTCTGATGATGTCAGCCAAGCAGGCAGATCAGGCGCAGAGCCAGCACCAGGAGACTGGGATAAAGCTAAGATTCTACTATATTTAGGGGCGCAAGATGTTTATTTTTAGTATAGGGTCAGGAATATATGTTTGGGTTCCTGACCCTATAGTGTTTCTTTAACTATAATAAGGAACATTATAAAAATGTAATTGATACATATGTTATCTTACATCTCTTGCATACTCTTTACTTGTGGTGGCAGACGGTTTCAAGAGGCACTTGAGGGTCAGGAACACAAACATATATTCTTGGCCAATCAGCATCTCCTCAGATAGATTAATTGAATCAATGAATCTCTATGAGGAAAGTTCAGTGTCTGCATGCAGAGGGAGGAGACACTGAATGTTTGGATGCATTTTAGGCAGGAAGGATCTCCAACAGCTATCTGAGGAGTGGCCAGTGAAGGTATCACTAGGCTGTAATTGTAAACACTGCATTTTCTCTGAAAAAACAGTGTTTACTGCAAAAAGCCTGAAGGTAATGATTCTACTCACCAGTACAAATTCAAAAACCTGTAGTTGTTCTGGTGACTATAGTGCCCCTTTAAACTTTCTACTGAAAGAAATTAGAAATTATTAGATGCCCAGCTGCTGCGTATTGTCAGGAAATGTGAACGTACACTAAATCTCTAACCTACTACTGATCTGCAAAACATGGCTGAGCGTGGAAGGAATGATAGTCCAACAAACTGCGCTTCACTGCTTCCCAAACTGATTTCTTTGAAAATGTACGATTAATATTAAAATAGTGTTTTGAGTTTTAGCAGGTTGGTGAGGCTTATGTTGCGGTATGTATAGAGATAAGATAATGGAGTTAACATTCAATAAATGAAACGCATGAATTAAGTGGCATTTGTGAGATTCTAAAGGAGGTTATAAAGTAGAGCAGCCATTAAAGTGAATCAGTTATCTGTGAGATGTTGGCTTATTAAATTTACATTTTGAGATTGCCTTTCCTTTGTGTGTGTGGTATTTTTAACAGTGTAATAGTTTCAGAAATATTTCAATTTTTACCTTAACATCTTGCAGTAGTATACACTGGTGTATTTGAACTTACCTAATTTCTCCTTGTTGAAATATTTCAACAGCAACCAAAGGAGGAAACCAAATTACTGACAAACCTTGCCAAGGTGGATTTGTTTATTAAGGAGGGGATTTGTTAAGCCATATCTGCATCTAGAAAGATTAACGGAATATTAGACCCAAATCCTCCCTTCCCTCTATTTCTACTTATAGGGTAACAGACCCCCTATACTCCGACTGAGTATATCTGTTGTAATTCACCCATGTCTCAAGTGAAGCAGTGATTATAGCTCTGGTATACCCAAACATCAGCCTAGAATTGATGAATGGTACAAGAAGACTGTTTTATTATGGTCCAGTGGCCTGCTTATATAGACAACTCCCTGCAGGGGGTCTGCACACAATACAATGCAAGCCCTCCCTATAAATCTCTGTGCCTGGGAGATAATTGCGTTAAAGACAGGTAAGCTAATTATCTCCCAGGAACAGAGAGGCAAACAAACATAAAAATACCCCAAAACATCATAAAAACATAAAATAACCTCACAAATAATACATTGTTAAATAGCCCTGATCTGAGAAACCAAGTTCTCCAAATAGCGCTCTGATCCATGCAGTGTAGGGGAAACACTGTGTTAAAGTTCTTACCAGCCACACACGTGGTCCTATGCCCAAAACAGTTCCAGAGCTTTTGGTGCTTTTGCTGGTCAGCTTTCGGGAGCTTCTGCGGCCACAATAAGAGGTGTGACCCACAAAGTCCTCATGTCAAATTTAGTTCCACAACAATCGCGGCTAAGTACCGCTCAGTACAATTCATGGGTTTGGTTCATGCGAACGGCCTCCAGAGAGACAGCTTTCGGTTTCATTTGCATGAAGGGAAAGTGCCGAACCAGGGGCACCAAAGGCAAGCTAATAATGGTGGTTGGGGAGATTTAACTCCAGAACAGGGATCTTTGTATATGGCCCATAGTCGTAAGGGCAGGAACCTAGCTAGCAGGCTTCTCCAGGAGCTCATGGCATAGGCATGTTTGTCACATATCTCCCCCCACCCAAGGGAAGACTAACCAGGTACCAGACTTCCTGTCGGTCCACGCTTTTTGGAGGGAAGGTGCCTGAGACTAAGGGGAACAATTGCTACCTAGGAGCCAGCTGGAGCACCCAAACGTTGACCAGCAAAAGCACCAAATGCCCTGGAACTGTTTTTGGCATAGGACCACATGTGCGGCCGGTCAGAACTTTAAGACGGTGGCGTCCCCCTACACTGCATGGATCACAGCACTATTTGGAGAGCTTAGATCAGGGCTATTTAACAATGTTACATTTGTGAGGGTTATTTTATGATGTTTTTGAGTATTTATATGTTTTATATTTACCTCTCTGTTCCTGGGAGATAATTAGCTTACTGATCTTTAACGTAATTATCTCCCAGGCAGAGATTAATGGGAGGAGCTTGCATTGTATTGTGTGGAGACCCCCTGCTGGGAGTTGTGTATATAAGCAGGCCACTGGGCCATAATAAAACAAACAGTCTTCTTGAACCCTTCATCAAGTCTAGGCTGATGTTACCAGTGCTATAATCACTGCTTCACTTGGGAGAGTTACAACCGATATACTCAGTCGGAGTATAGGTTAGTCCGTTACATAAGGTTATACATTCATCCAGGCGTGATGGTAAATGGATGAGGAAATCACATTTTTTAGCCATAGGCCAGCTATTTTTTTTTTTTTTTTACAGATCTGCAATTTTTCAAGCCCAGCTATTAGAAATTACAATTCCCTCGTCAATTAGGGGCATTTATTGAAGAAGCTCTATTCTACGATTCAGAATATTTTGTTTGTGAAGGTATCACAGAGCTCCACACTAATAATACTATTGGTAAGGTGCACTGCAGATGTCCTTTTTCCTATACTGAAAGCCACATTAATGTATTATGTCTATAAAGGTATCAGAAAGGTTTATGGCAATAAAACACCCTGTAATGTATGGCATATTTGAGTGTATCACAGGGCTGCGCAGGAATAACACTCATAGTAATATAGCACTATGGACTACATCTCTAAAGCACAACAAAACTATTACATAGTATAACAAAGATTTCTATGTCATGGAATTTTTCTATTCCCATGGACTATTGTGGTGTGTACGAGGATTACATATCATTCATTAACTTGAGTTTTATTGCTGTGGAGTTCTGATATCTCTCATACACATTTCTTACTGACATTCATTGTTGTGTGATTGTGTCATACAATGAGATCATACATTACTGGGAGTTTTATTGCTGTGGGAAAAAAAGTGCTGCACTGAGCTCTGAGGTAGTAAATCTCACAGTAGTATTTTGTAAGTGTAGCACAGGAACATGAAGCAAGCAACTATAAATGTGTTTGTAAATTAGCTTTCAATTGTGCTTGAATATTAAAGGGATTTCCTAACCCTTAGTGGTTTTAAATAGTTTACAAATCCCTACTGGGAATTATTCACTGAGAACCCCCTTATAAACCTGCAAATAAAATACAAAGTTACCTAAAATTCAGAGCTGGATAAAGCGCCTAACACAGGTTTCCATCCCCGCTGCCTATTTGGTGTCCAAACAAATGCTTCTCATAGAAAAGTAGTTAATTGGAAAGTATCACCAGTATCATCAAGTGAATTGAGGCAGGGGGAGAGAACACTGAACTTCCCCTTGCCTGCAAGCTAGAAACTCACTATATCTGTCACAACCGTGCAGACTGATACTTTTTGCACAGAATTGCTTTAAAACAGCCCAACACAGAGTTCCACACTGCCAAAGTCATGTGTGCCCGGGGTGCAACAAGCCCCCATCCCAATAGACTCCTGCCACCATGACCACAGCTGGCGGAGATGTCGACCATATTCATCAGGGGGAAAAAAAAAAGTGGACCCTTTTATTTAGGTTAAAATAGGCACTTAAAGCAAAAGAAAGTTCATAAACAGCTATAGTTACAGCGTGGCTATTTTAGCCTGGATTCTGCAGTTTTTTTTCTTCCTTACAATTCAATGTGTAAACCTGTAGGTGAACCCCATACTGACACAATAGGGGTTTAGGGCTCTGCCTTATTCTGGTCTTTATATACACAGTATGTTGCAACTAATCTATCTCAAAGTAGATCTATATGACTAGCCGTTGTGGTACAACTCTCTGCTTTCATTTAATGATTGCAGGGAGAGGAATAAAATATAGTGAGATTAAAATACATTTGCAGACTATGTTTACAGAGCTATTTATACCGCACAGATTCTAGAATTGTACAACATAATTAGAGAGTCCAATTGAAGTTGTCCCTTTAATTGAACGTGTAGGCATTACAATGAGAAATGATCTGTATCTACTGTCATTCCATATATAGATACTTTGTATTGGAAGAGTTGTCACCCAAATTGGATACATTTTGTGAATGGATTGATCGCGACCAAGGTTATTGTCATAGGATAAACACAAACCTGAACTCACAGGAAGAAGTGTTAAGCAAACTGTCTGTGAGCTTTATTGATTGCCCACTTATAATGTATTGGAGGGGAGAAAGAGAAAATTGTTA
Organism: Pelobates fuscus; assembly: GCF_036172605.1. Classification (NCBI taxonomy): domain Eukaryota; kingdom Metazoa; phylum Chordata; class Amphibia; order Anura; family Pelobatidae; genus Pelobates; species Pelobates fuscus. The sequence continues at coordinate 58,753,731 of NC_086321.1, forward strand.
GGTCATCTCAATTTTTAAATGTCATTCTTCGAGCCATCTGGCGGTAATACAATAGTTTGAGTGACATTAACATATATAAGTTCTATTACACACTATTCCTAGTTTTCAGAGACCATTTTGCATTTATACTGCCTTTGGTTATCTTTGCAGTATTTGAGTCATCTCCAACAGAAAGTATTGCTTTAAAAGCCAACTCGTTTTCTTACACACTTTGAATGAAGAATTTTAGCAACCTACCACATTTCTCAGCAAATGTTTTGACCAAAAAAAGAAAAAAAGTATTGATATGGGTTCCAGGCAGTTATGCAAACAAACTGCTACAAAATAAAAATAAAAGGGTTACTCCAAGCATAACCACTACAGCCCACTGCAGTGTTTATAAACACCCATTTCCCAGTAATGGGGCTACTGTTCTGCAAAGATTTACCCTCTTGTCTTGGTTCCCACTGTGCTGTAAGGGTCTTCTATGGCAAGTGATGTGCATCTGGCTTCTACAGAGATACAGAAGTTATATGCTGATCCTGACAGCCATTCAAGCAGTCAACTGACTACTCTCAACCAACGAATGCAACTCTTTACATATATCTTTTACAAACATGCACAAAGTTGCTATTAGCCAGCACAAAACGCTTGTTCTTGGATGGCTAATCACACTGCCGGAGTTGGAGTGACACCTCTTGCAACAAATGGGTTAAACTTGGTCTTTGAAGTATTTCAAGATACTTTCATATGAAGTATAACAAAATGCTGCATATACAGTAAGGATCGACCGATTATCGGTCTGGCTGATAGCCAATAAAGATACCGATAATGCAGACCAGGGCTGCCATTAGGGTCCTGGGGGCCCAGCACACTCTTTCTTACCTTTCCAGCGCCTCCCTTCAGTCCTGCGGCCGTCAGAGCATTGACACGGGTTACCATGGCAACGCTCCGTGGGCACACAGGCAGCGAGAGTTAGACACGAGAGCTGCTGGGAAGGGACGTTTGAGTGTTGCTGGGCCCCCCCAGGGAATGTCCATATCCCCCCTCCCTGGCCAGGTAAGAAGCGGGGGGGGGGGGACTAAAACAAAATGTAAAAAAAAGGGATATAAAAAAAAAATTAATAAGGTTTACAAAATAAAAATGTTTCCCCCAACCCCCCCCTTTTTACACACATTACATACCTACACAAATATACACTGCATTCACTAATCAAATACTCTCACTGCATCCACTACACACATATATTCTTGAAAACATACAAAATTCTGACTGGCATGTATATATTGTGCACTTACCTTAATATTTAAAAAAAAAAAAAATTTGTAAAAAAAAATAAAATAATAATAAACATGTTCAGTTAACAGTAGATTTGCGTAGAAATAGTTAATTTTTTCAAAATGGTAAATGTACAGAATATCGGTAAGTTAACGGCTATCGGCCTGAAAATTCACAGATTATTGGTATTGGCTCTAAAAAAAAAATAAAAAAAAATCAATATCGGTTGATCCTTAATATACAGACACCAGGCATGAATATTAAAAAGCTGCATAATAGGTTGGCCCTATACAAACACTTAGAATGTATAATCAAGTGCAAACAATAGCAAACATTTTAAAACCTTTCTTTCACCCTCAACTCTATCCACTACCTTGCAGTGAGAATAAATCTCAATCGATCTTTTAAAGTGATGGAGAAAAAGATTAAAAAAATAATAATAAAGTTCTGTAAACAATTTAGTCATAGGATGAAGTGTGGTAATCAACAAAATATTGAAGAAAATCTTTTATTTAATGGCAAGGTTATTAACCCTATACTCCTCTCCCCTTCCCTTATGACGGATATAGCCCCTTGTTACTCCAAATACTACAGTGACAAATATCTAACATATGGTTTAGATAAAAACATACCAATACATTTTAGACTAGTCATATAATATAGAAATATATTTTAATGTCATTAACATATCTATATTTCAATCACTCTTTTACAGGAGTTTCAATTTTTTTAACGTAACATAGTAATCCAACTGAGGTTTCCGATCTATCGGATTACTATATTGTATGAATAACAATTGAAATTCCTTTAAAAAGACTGAGTGCTACCATACTTATATGAACTGTATAAATATACAAGTTTCTTTTTTTCAGCAAAAGCATTTTTCTTTATTAAGCTTTTTACATAAACCGCAGAATCTTACCAGTCAGCTTGCCAGTCATGTGTTCTATTCCTCTTTATTATTCGTTTTATCCATATAGTAGTAATCAACAGGTAATATTAAGTATTCTAAATCAAGGAAGGTAGCATTTGGCATAGGAACAATGTGTCTGACGGTGAACTTTGCATTCTTAAACAGATATATGTTTTAATGTATACATTTGCTGTTAGTTACATCAACACACAACTGCAAACCTGAGTGAATGTCACCTTGTAACCCACAAGTCTTAAAGGAGGACAGGGACAGCTTAAATTAAAATATTCTATGCCAGAATTTAATTTTTTTTTTTTAGAACTTTAATGCTTTTATGGACAGAATAAAATTTCAGATATAGAAATTAACAAGTAACAAAACACAGAATCTAGCAGACAGACTCAATAAATATCTCAAATATAAGTTAATGGAAACAAGTCTTTATTAACTTTTAATATCCAAAAAATAAAACTCTTATAATTCTCTTTACAGCAAATATATAATATCAGTGCTTTGGCCATAATAAGTTAAAGGCCCTTTATCATAAAATATATGATTTTTTTTTTTAACCTTTACTCAAACTGAATTTATAATCCCTATATAACCTCCCTACATATACATAACAAAAGTGTAATAATAAAATTAGCAAATACTAAACTATATTGATAGTTTGTCATTCTAACATCTGTAGTTTATATAAATGGTACACGCATCTAATATATAGGTTAATTCCTTGGCTTTTGTTAGTTACCGTGTACTATGTAATATAATAAAATACATGCTGGCGAACATTCGTGCATACTTGCTAAGACTGCAGCTACCGTTTTAAGTTTCAATACTGACATAACTATTCTATAAGCAGTTTGCATTTAAAGGTTTTGCAATACATATTATGCCATCAAGGCAATTTTATACCGAAAAAAAAAATAATAAATCTAAAATAAACAATATTTTGTAAACTTTTGTAAGAAATGTAACTTCAAGTGAAATAAAAAATAAAGATTTATATATTTACTAGTCAGTACACAGACTGGACAACTTCAATTTTGTGTTATTGTGAAAAAAAAATTAAACTTTTACCTTGAGAAAAAAACGGTTTCAAAAATATTTATAGAAAATCCATACTGAGATTTATTATTTATTTTTTTTTTTAAAACATTTTTTTCTTCTTTTAATTTCTGCATATTGATGCAAGTGTTTAAAAACAGACTGAGAAAGACTTAAGAGAAGTATATCCACAGGTTGAAATGCAAAAAAAGGGAGAAAATAAAATAGAAAACTTCTTTCCCTGCGATTAAAAATCTATTTTTTTTTTTTTTAAACTACAATAGACTTGACTCGTTAAGGACTATAATCACTACTTGAAATCGGTTTTGGTGAGAGCATAGTTACACTAGCCTTTCCCTTTTCTGCTTAGACTAAAAGTTCAAGTCACGGGTGGCTTGTAAAAATTATTCACATTTACATTAACTTTCCTGTAAAACTAAAGGTTAATTACATGATCAGACTAATAAGTGGAATGTAACATTCTATATTAGCCAGTTTGCACATTTTAAGGCCCTAAAGAAATCCAGGCAATTCATAAAAACAGCGGGTTGATGTTCCTGAGCAGACACAAGTGATTAATTCCACTTGATATCTCCCAAGATTCCCCTCTGGTAGTGTTTATCTACAAGCTATGAGGATCTTCAGCACATGCAGGCGATAAGAAATCGCTTACAAACACTGGAGGATTAGTAGTATGATAGAAATATCTGCCTCTTCTAGTTTTTCATACGTAGAAGAACATAAACAAAAAGGCAGTGATGCATCTTAAAAACTGAAATTTCTGTAAACATAATGCTGCACTATGTAAACTAGCTCTGTAAATCAATTTACTGTATAATGATCTCACGTTTACCGTTCTAAATGCTAATCAGCTGATCTCCACCTAGTGAAACTGGACATGCAGTTAAATTTAGTCAGGTGCCAGCAGCAGTGATAATCATCAACAAACTGCAGCTTAAACCCAGCCTTCAACGTGTATACATAGGATTTGAGGAAGAGTGCTATATTGTACTTCTAAACATCTGTACATTTAAGAATGTATTTGGATCGCTTGATTAACATTGGCCTGACATACAGGGCATAAAGGTATTTCTTTCTCACACACCTTGTTGGCACAATCCATGCAGAAGAAATTATGACCACATGGAACAAGCGCAGCAGTGACCTCGTTTTCAAAGCAGATAACGCAGTCATGCTTCCGTCTTGTTTCGGGGGGAGAACTGGATGTGGAACTCCCACTGGAAGAAGAGTAGCTGTTTGTACCATTGGAAAATGCTGGGATGTAGATAGGAAGCCCAACTTCGCCTGCGCTGGGAAAGTCGTTTCTAATACTTCTTGCTCTAGGGTAATCGACAACCTCTGTGAAGGTAGGAGACATACTTCCTCTGCGTTGAGTCTTCGCAGTTCCTTCACTTCCATAGCCAGAGAGTGTGTTTCCTGAATCGTAAGGCGCCCAGATGGTCTCAGAGGAAGATGGTATTGGATCAAAGGCCGATGCATCAGACAGATCCTCAGAATTCATGGCTGGCATAGTTTCTCCAAACCAAAAATTGCCAGTGCTATAAGGACTTGATGGACTAAAATCTGCCAATCTATTACTTCCCATAAAGGAATCTGTAGAGCCGCTGCCCAAGGAGCTAGAACTATCATTTCGGTAGTTCGAAATCATCCGGTTACGACCAGGAGCTGGTGGGTTTGCACTTAGCCAAGAGGATGCGATGCCTCCAGTTTCAAAGCTCACATCTGTACCATTATAGTGGAAATCATTTTCCTCATTCAGCTCAATATAATTGCCAGTGCGCATAGCTATATGCATCTCAATTTCTTCACGAGCTCGATCAACATTTTCAGGCATCCCTGTCACTTCAAAGACTGGCTCCTTATCCCGGCTTGGGGTTACTATATAGGTGTGGGTTTGCTGTTGTATTCGTTTAATTGTCGCTCCTTTAGGCCCAACTACAAGGCCAACCACTCTGTAAGGAACCCGGACTTGAACGGTAGTTTGACCTGGTAAGTTAGGGGCACACTGCCCAGTGCCAACAGAGGGACCATTTTTGTTGCGAGATGCTCGTATCATGGAGAAGTGTTCAGCAGCTGAAAGAATTTCTCTTTTGGCCATCGTCACATCTTCTTTTCTTCCAGTGACTACAAATATTGGCTCTTCTCCACGGACTGGTGTCTTTATGTAAGTGTTCGTTTTGGCCCGTAGTGCTTTAATCTTGCAACCTGCATTGGAAAAGAAACAGGATACAATGTTAAAAACTCACAATATGGACGGCTAAATAATGTGCAAGTGAGCATAAAGCTGCTTATATATAAATAAGCAAACAACTAAAGTGAAGAGTCATTTAGGGACTATAGACACATCTGGAAGTAGTATGCTAACACGGTAAAGGAATTCATGATTGATTGGGATAGGCATAACGCTACCCTGTAGAACAAAAACAAAATCAGTCTGAGATTTCATAAAGGGCTGACTTAATGAGCCAACTGGTTATCTTCTATCACAACATATGTTTTTATAAACTGTACCCCCACATCCAAAACAAAACACATAGGTTTAGGTTTTGTAGTTTGAACATTTAAGATTAAAAATTAATAAATATGGGTATGCAGAGTAGCTAGCAGGGAGTTCTAGGAAACTGGTTTTATGTGCTAAAAACCCAAAGTAGTGCATCTTTAATTTTGAACAGTTTAACACTAAATAAAGCTCACTGACCACCCACAGTTCAGCTCCTACTGGAAGTATGGCGAAGAAAGAAATTGCACACTTCCTAGCCATACCAAATCATACAGACAATGAGTTCTTTGATAGGGTGAAGTGGTGAACTGATACTCTTAGCCAATCACAACTGCTGATGACTACTTAAATTGATCTCATTAACTCATGCAGCAGAGGATACGGGCTTCACTCATTTAGCATTAAAGGGACATTAAACTGCACCCCCTCCCCAAATAAAATAAATAAAATCACCCTTGAGTAGATATACTCCCATTGAAAACATGCATTCATTTAATTATGGATATTTTCATTCTAAATGAGAAGCCTCTGAATCTTCGTTAGCACTGCGTAGTAGGGACAGCAAGCAGGTGCTGCAGCAGAAGAGCCTGTTCTCCATCTCAAACTGCAATATTACAGTAAAGAGCGCTCTGTACTGGGAAATCCATCTGATGTAGGACATGGGTAGGCTTAGAAATAGCACCAATGTTTGATGCTGCTCAGTAAAACACACTTTACCAAACTGCATCCCTAGTAAGTAAGGAATGTCCAAGCTAGGTAATATCTGTTATTTGACCCTAAATACACTACTGGCAAAGTTATACATCTGGGGTATCATCAGCATACAAATATAGGGTCTTTACTGTAGTGATTTAGGATACTCCCCATGAAAGTAAAAGGTGTGAAATATGACCAGGACTTTTAACAAAAACTGTTACAATGCTCTACGGTAAATAGCCTAGGGGGGTCTACTGTCTACAAATATATATCTTTATCTGTGGCAGTTTTGGACTCTGTGACTACCAATAAAAAGTTATAATCTCAGCATGCCAAATTTGTGAAGGTTTAATTTAAAACTAAAATTCACACCTAGCAATTTTTTATTACTTCTTAAAAAAAATCATTGAAATCCTAGATATGAGGCATTTTGAATTATTTTTCTTTAGTTGCAATTGTTGAGTAGACATTATTAAATGCACAACAGGTGGGGGGAAAAAAAACAAACGTTTTGATTTTTAATTTTGTATTCATATTTAATGTTGCGTGCATGGGTGCAGTTAAACAGAAATTGTGAAAATGTGGTATAATAAACGCATGTCAAATGTGCCAAGAAGTTCTTGGTCACAAATGCGTCTCATTTCAAAAGAGCATTTGTCCTTATTTGGTTCCTCCCTTAATGTGTGCAGTGTAATAGTTTGGTAGAAGAAAAAGAAAAAAGGCTACTTTAATAATACACCATATTTTTAATATATCCACAGAAGTTTAGAAAACTGTCATGTTTAAAAATAAATATACAGCACAGTACACATCACATGTTTACTAGTTAGATAAAAGGCTAAACATCACAAGACACTCAAAGTCCAGATATCATAAAACTAAATTATTTGAGAAATATCATTTATCAGTAGCAAGGTGAATTTTGCTGACATTAAATGCATGTTAAAGTTGATTGAGTAAGGAAGTAGCCTATCTAAATTACCTGTATATTTATAGAGATGAAGTAAGTACTTTAGTCTGACTGACATCAGTATCTTAAAGGAACACTATAGGGTCAGGAAAACAAACCTGTATTCCTGACCCTATAGTGTTTAACCCACCATTTTGGTGGCTTGCCCCCCCCCCCCCCCTTTTATACCCCTATAAAAAAGTAAAAAAAAAAAAAAAACTCACCTTATTTCCAGCACAGTACAGGTCTGCCGGCACGGTGTGCGTATGAGGGCAGTGTGTGCGTATGAGGGCAGTGTGTGTATGAATGCAGTGTGTGTGAGTGCGTGTGTGTGAGTGCATGTGTGAGTGCGTGTGTGTGTGTGTGAGTGCGTGTATGTGTTGGTGGGGGGTGGGCATTTTGATTATTTGTTATTTTGATTATTTGTTATTTTAATCATTTTTTTGTTCTATTATTTATTTTTAAATTATTATTTTTATTTTATAAATATTATTTTATTAATATTTATTTTTTTCGTCCCCCCTCCCTGCTTGATACATGGCAGGGAGGGGGGCTCTCCTTCCTTGGTGGTCCAGTGGGGGGCTGGCAGAGCTGTTACTTACCTCTCCTGCAGCTCCCTCCTCCTCCGCGCTCGTCCGGTCAGCTCCCCTGTCAGCTCACAATGTAACTCTCGCGAGAGCCGCACTATGACCCCGCGGCTCTCGCAAGACTTACACTGGGAGCTGACAGAGGTGCTGAACGGACCGGCGCAGAGGAGAAGGGAGCTGCAGGAGAGGTAAGTAAACGCACTGGAGCCCCCACAGCCCCATTGTCTGTATTATGGCAATGTAAATTGCCATAATACAGACACTGACTCGAGTATAAGCCGAGTTGGGGTTTTTCAGCACAAAAAATGTGCTGAACAACTCGGCTTATACTCTAGTATATACGGTACTTAAAAAAAAATAAAAAATCTATCCTTTTCTTTATGCATAGGTTCTATAGATTGTATGACAAGTGTTCAGTATTATATTCTTTGAGTTAAACTAGCCCTTTCTGAAACGGAACACTCAAACCAGGACTTCGCTTAGACAGAGAGGTTCTGGCTCTCCACTGTTCATAGTGCAAGGGGGGGGGGGGGGGGGCAGCAGTGGTGCTGTAGTGTTCCTTTTAAAATCTCTGGTGCAAGTCCAAGCTTGCAAATTATATATAAAAATACATTCTAACCTAGACCACTTTAAACACATTGCTCAGCACCGAGACATGTTTTTTTAATGTATATATTAATAAAGCAACGCCTTCTGTAAAGATATGTATTTATTAATAGAATGTTATGTTATGTTATCTGGTCCTGCGGGACATCACACACACAATATGGTCCCTAAATGGCTTATATCTGCATGGAATTCCTGGTTATTTAGCTTTGACAGAGCTATACACCTCTACACTAGTTAAATAAGAAATTGCATTTTGGAATAGGATACTGAAAAAACACCTCTGGATCGCCTAGTTTCTACACTCGTTATTGACTGTTTCTATAATGCAGCTCTGCGAAATTTGCCGACACCTTATAAAAAATGTATAATACAGTTATGTTATGCAGCCACAAATACTGCTGCACCTTAGGTTATTAAGGAGTCCTAACCAAGTCTTCATTAGGAGCAATAATTATTTTCAAAAAAATCCCCAAAATCTATACATTTACAACATTACCCAGTAGTGAATCTTGGACTCTCACTTCAATGTCTGTTCCAGCACTTCCAACAGCCTCTCTTTGTCCTATATATTCAGCTTTTCAGGCCCTGCTTAATTTCTATATCCGGGCTATAACTAGCCTCAGGCCATCTGTAGGTCTGTCAGATTTCCTTTTTCAAGTTCTCGGATAGTTTCATTGAATCAATCCCAGATAACTCAATAATACTCTAGAAACACTTTTTTTTTTTTTTTAAAGCACCAACAATGTACAATAGCGTATATGTACCACATATCATTTAGTGAGATCATATCACTTAAGTGGGAACAAGATAAAGAAAACAGAATAAAGTGCCAGTGTGTACTCATAAATAAATATAGACCACCTATTTCCCAAAATAGCCAAAAGGTATTGTATCCGATTAATGCTGACCACTTCAAAAGATACTATTTGGTAGATACGCCAGCCTTAAACCCTTTTTGTGCGAACCAAACAACTTTCTCTGGCAACACAAGACCTTAAACTCCAACCATGTGAAAGTTATGTTTTTAAACCATTACTAATGTACCCTGTGTGCTTGCAGGACTACCACAACCCCACTACATCTTAGCTCTCACTAGTTTTGGCTACAATGTACACAGGGCAGGGTTTACATTTTGTAGTCCTATGCCACTAGGCAGGCCTTAAGGATTACTTGCCACTGTAAGCAATATTATACCTACACCATAGGTGGAAAGTCACTAGCCAAATGACAAACAGGGAGTGTAGCTGAACAAAGGTTTGGTGCTCTGGCATACTGTCTGTGCTCAATGTAAAAACAGATAAAATTCAATGAACAAGCAAACACAGGAAAAAAATATTACTAGATATTTTCGTAAGAATTAGGGTAAAATAGCCCCAAAGAAAAAGTAAAAATACCCAATCTACAATACCCAGGGTGTCTGACTTTAGAAATGTATTAATTTACTGGGGCTATATTTCAACTGGCAGGTAGCCCGCTAAACTGCCCCAAAGGAGAATTGCACCAAGATCGAAATTCTATTTGAGCACTGAATTGCATACCTTTGACCCTGTAAATTCAAAAACACACGGTAAACCTAGATAAAAAAGGGGCAGTTATAGCCAAATAGAAATTCACTCTCTCTGCAGCAGTATAAATCAGGTTTACAAAATACTTACCAATGATGTGTGTGCATGACAGCGAAATAAATAGAAACACAGACTGTCCTGTGATATGCAAAATGGTCTTAATTATGCCGCATCAGCTTGTCCTGGTTTACTAAATCTATATATGGTTCGGTACCGTTTATAACTTATAATTGAGCCGTGGCTCGATCAATGAAATCCATACCTACACTCTGTCACTCGCTACTGATGGCATGTCCTGTTTTTTGTAATTTGACTCCAATGTAATGTATATTCAACAGATACTCCTTTCCTACGTTTTCTTGGAGACTGCCTGTAAATCAAGAGATACCTCTCATTGCATACTGACAGGATAATTTACTAAAGTGTGAAGTGTCAAGAATTTAAAATTTTAGTTAAAAATAGCAAATCTGAAAACATAAGTGGTTTAAGGTTATTTTCACAACTTGGTATTAGTATTTGAGATTTGCTTTGAATGCTTTAGTGGTGTGGAGTGATCTAATGTTAAAGGGCGCATTCAACCCTGACACTCAGTCTCAAAGGGCGCACTCAACCGGGATACTCTCACCAGTCTCAAAGGGCGCACTCAACCCGTATACTCTCACCAGTCTCAAAGGGCGCACTCAACCCGGATACTCTCACCAGTCTCAAAGGGCGCACTCAACCCGGATACTCTCACCAGTCTCAAAGGGCGCACTCAACCCGGACACTCCCACCAGCCTCAAAGGGCGCACTCAACCCGGACACTCCCACCAGCCTCAAAGGGCGCACTCAACCCGGACACTCCCACCAGCCTCAAAGGGCGCACTCAACCCGGACACTCCCACCAGCCTCAAAGGGCGCACTCAACCCGGACACTCCCACCAGCCTCAAAGGGCGCACTCAACCCGGACACTCCCACCAGCCTCAAAGGGCGCACTCAACCCGGACACTCCCACCAGCCTCAAAGTACGCACTCAACCCGGACACTCCCACCAGTCACAAAGTACGCACTCAACCCGGACACTCCGACCAGTCACAAAGTACGCACTCAACCTGGACACTCCGACCAGTCTCTAAGGGCGCACTCAACCTGGACACTCCGACCAGTCTCTAAGGGCGCACTCAACCTGGACACTCCGACCAGTCTCTAAGGGCGCACTCAACCTGGACACTCCGACCAGTCTCTAAGAGCGCACTCAACCTGGACACTCCGACCAGTCTCTAAGGGCGCACTCAACCTGGACACTCCGACCAGTCTCTAAGGGCGCACTCAACCTGGACACTCCGACCAGTCTCTAAGGGCGCACTCAACCTGGACACTCCGACCAGTCTCTAAGGGCGCACTCAACCTGGACACTCCGACCAGTCTCTAAGGGCGCACTCATTCAGAATACCCCCACCAGTCTCAGAGGGTGCTGAGAGCTCACTCACCTAACCATGCACTCACTCTGCTTATGGCCATCTCTGCACCCCTCACACGTATCTCGTCATTGCCAGAAGTGCACACTCGCTGTAAGCACTACTCCCCTGAGTGTACACTCACCCTGTCTGCCCACGATCTCTGCCACATGCTCCGAGCTGGGTACCGGGACCAGCTCGTTGGTGTTCACGCTCTTCCTCCGCATGTTAAGGGCGGCCTGCTCCGCGCCCAGCGGGTACCCGGAACCGAGGAGCAGCATCCCCGGGCCCCCGGTCGCCATCAGGTCCCCGCCTCCACCAATCAGGTCCCCAGGTGCCCCGGCTGCCAGCAGATCTCCAGGGTCCATCGCTCCGGCCAGCAGCTCCCCGGGGGCCCCTCCTGGGTACAGCTCCTCCCCGGGCCCGTCTTCCTCCTCCGCCGGGACATCGCCCTCCCCCGGGCTCTCCAGGCCCAGCGCGGCCAGCCTCAGCCGGATCTCCTCGGGCTCCAGTAACAGCAGGTCGGGATGAGCAGGGGGCCCCCAGGGGCCTCCGCCCGGCATGGTGCAGTGCTCGCGGGGATCAGCTGCAGGGGTTCAATAGCGGGGAGCCAGACCGCATCGCCCCCTCCTGCCCGCCCGACCCACCTGCACCTAGCTGAGCGCCGCCCGCCCGCACTGCTCCATCCTGCCCCAGGGATTCACCGCAAGGAGCCCGCCCGCACCGGATTCTCTTTGTTTCTCTCTCACACACACACTCTCAGCAGGCCCCGCCCCTTCCTTCCCCCGGCCTAGAAAACCAAGCCGCAAGCAGATTGGCCGACTGACATCATCACGGAAGCTCGGGACGCTCCTGTGATTGGCCGGTGATGAGGCGACCCGATGACAACAGGCAGACTGGGAAGAGACAGAGGAAGTGTGCTAGTGAATGGGCGGGGCCAGCCGTGATGACCTAAGCACTGTGAAAGAAAGGCGGGGATTGCGGGAGATGTGGCAGAAGGGGCAGGACTAGTGGAATCATGCAGGGTTCTCTCAGGTCACAGGGCTGTCCACATTCTAACATAGAATTCCGCTAATTCTACTGAACTGCAACACGAATTACAACAGGGGTCCTCAAACTCCGGCCCCCCAGATGTTGCTGAACTACAACTCCCATGATTCTCTGGCTATCTATGTAATTCAAAGAATCATGGGAGTTGTAGTCCAGCAACATCTGGGGGGCCGGAGTTTGAGGACCCCTGAATTACAACATGATGGCTGTAATAACCACGATATGGACATCTAACATTATTCCAATGTGCAGGGAAGGCTCCAAAGAGATCAACCCGCTTTCCATTAGGTGTGTCTGGACACACTGTGTACCTCCCCAATACTAATTCCATAATGTATCAATCATAAACCCTCTCCATTGTACCTGCACCCGGGCCAGGGTTAAGAATCCATTGGACCTGGTGCTGACTGTTATAATTGGGCTAATTACAGAATCCTATTAACAGAAAGCACTAAGACAGTTATACCTGCTAAGTGTCATGTATTTGGTGGTGGCAGTGGTGCCGGACGGAAACTTATAGGATGCATTTATAAGAATACCCTATGCTCATCTCTTGCTTTATCTCTCAGGCAAACCCATAACCCCCAACATCGGCATTCTGTGAAGTGGGATGTTGGGGAGTGGGGTAAAAGAAGTGGCCTGTAATGCGAAAGAGGGCATGTCTGCTCAAATTGGTTAACCTGGCGTGAATGCACCCTGAGCTTGGCACCAACACATCTAATAATGTGCTCGCTCTACGCTTTCTAGGGACCGTGCCTGTCTGCACTTTCTTGTCCGTTCGTCATGTCTTACTAGAAGACAGAAGCTCTCAGTATGCAGCCTGGGACAGAGAAACATGTGGATGTGAGTGTAGAATTAAGGGGACTTGCCACACTGCAGCAAGAGCATTTTCACAATGCGCAACGTCAGCTTTAAGTTTACTAATTTATAGTCAGCCAGTCAACACAAGTTTTGTTTCTAGGATCCCATACTTAATTACCTCTGCACAAAGAAAGAGCATGTGAAAAGCCATACAAAAGAAATAATGATTGTATTTATTTTAAATCAATGGGTCTATTCAATAAGCATTGACCTAGAGCTTAAACTCCATGAGCCCATATGTTAATCACACCCAGCCTGCACCATATCCACACCAATTTATATGCCTAGCATGCTGGTGAAAGTTGGCTCAGGGCAAGTGTATTCCTGTATACTCTACTCCGATGCCTGTTATCGTACACTTGGCTCAGTTTAGAGACAATTTGGAACACCTGGTGGGACATATACAGGGTTATTTACTAAAGTGAAGATTCAGGGTAAATTTCAAATTTGAGGCCATAGTAGCCAAACTGGAAGCATTGCGGACTTTGAGAATTTTGTTAGAGAGTTTGGCTATTTTGACCTTAAATGTGAAATTCACTTTGAAATCTCACTTCAGTGAATAACCTTCTTTACTGCTTCCAGACCATGTTTAATGGAATCTGAGTATTACCATTGCGATGACATCATAACTGATGAAAGTATTCTCATAGTTGGCAACATTTTGAAAACATTTCTAGAGACACTTTGGGTGGGATTTATCAAAATGTTGCCAACACTTTTAGAGCTAATTTTTGGTGAATATTATTTGGCACATTTGATTAAATATGAATTTTTTTTAAAATCTTTTGTTTCTGTTGCTCCCTAATCATTATTTTTGAATACATGTAACTTTTTCTGTGACACAAAGGGTTGTATTTGTGAATACTGATGGCATTTGATTGCAGGACTGTACTTGTGTGTAGTGTAAGCGTTTGAATGCACGAGTGTATTTGTACACATGTACAAATATGAACACACAGATGTACATATACAGATGTACATACACAGTTGTGCTCAAAAGTTTGCATACCCTGGCAGAAATTGGGGATACTGATTATATGAAACCATTTATTATCACATAGTTGTTTTGCTCCTTTTTTAAATCATAATGATAACAGAAATCACCCAAATGGTCCTGATCAAAAGTTTACATACCTTTGAATGTTTGGCCTTGTTACAGACACACAATGTGACACACACAGGTTAAAATGACAATTCAAGGTTAATTTCCCACTGTAACGGATCACCTGGCACCCCGACTGGGTACCTCCGTTGATGGATTCTCCTAGTGCTTCCCGAGGGCTCCAAGCACTCCACCAGACACCATAACCGCCACAGCTTGGTTGGGGTCTCACCGTCTCCTACCCACCCTGGACCCACGACAAGGCTTCCAGTGGGTGAACTGTCCTCCAAGAGAGCGAAGCAGGAACAAGCTCTTAAAAGAGCTAAGTAGTGATTATCCAAGGGAGTATGCAGAGCATAGCAATCCATTGTAGTGATATAGCAATTCCCCCAATAAGAGACAAGACTCTAGATTGAGGGTTAAGCAGGAACAGAATGCACTGAGCCTTTATTGCTTCTTATATACACATTTCCCCACAAGGTTGCCTCCCACGTGGGCCTTGTTGGGCACTGAAAACACAAACTCAACAACCAATCATTTACAGACACACGGTTAAACACTCCTACTCATTACTGTATCAGCTCAATTATCTCCAAGCGAAAAATACACTTTTTAAACAATTTCTATAACTCCAAAATTATACATCACATTCACATAAATTTTCTGAACCAGCATAATTAGGGAACCAATATACTCAAAAATCATGTGAATCGGTTAAGTGGTTCGGGAAATAGTTGGAAGTCCTATTTGACCGACCGCACGCACATTTTAATGCCCAAAACAGTTCCAGGGAATTTGGATGTGCGGCCGGTCTATTTCCCATGTTAAATGTAGTTCAAATAGACGAACGGCAACTGTTCGTGCAAATGTCAATGTGCCGTTCGAATTGTCGAACAGCGTTCGACTCTAGTCGAAGAGTTGAAGTTCAGAGAAGGTAAAGTTCAGCGGTGTTCATGCCGTTAAGTGTCCGATCTGAGTTCCATGAACTCGATGACTAAACACAGCTGAATGCGTTCAACTGAATTAAAATGGCCGCCGCCACTTGTTCGTATGTTCGTATGTGTTCGTATGTATGTTTGATGGCGACTACTTCGGCACTTCGGCTGCATCCGAAGCGCCATTTCAAAAGTACAAATCCTTTCCCATAGTAGTTAAAGGGGCAGAAGCAGTGTAATAATATCCAATATGCCCAAATAACGCTTTTAAAGGGCAATACATCCCAGGGGCCATAGTCACAGGGCAGGAGGCGGGCAAGCAGGCCCCTCCAGAAAATACTGGCAGACAATTTGCATTCTTCTGCACAAAGGCTGCACATGGGATGGTCTTGGACTTTCCAGCATGACAAAAGGCCAGGTTGACCCTTCAGTGGTTACAGCAGAAACATGCAGAGGTTCTGGAGTGGCCATCACAGTCTCCTGACCTTGATATAATTGAGCCACTCTGGTTGGCATTTTGCCAAGAGAAGTGGTTAGCTATATCACCTGCAAGAATTAGGGACCTCCTAGACAACTATTACAAAAGACTGCATGTTGTCATTGATGCTAAAGGGGGTAATACAGAGTATTAAGAAATATTGGATCGGGGTTCAGAAGACCCAAGTAAGTCACAAAAGAAAAAAGGAGGTGCAAAGCATCCTATTTCTAGATGGGAATGGACAGGAAAAAAAGACTGACGGGTAGGGGAAGGTGTCTCTCTTTTATAGCTTTATTTAGGAGGTGTTCCTGTCCAATTTGGAAGTGGGAGGAGCTATATCCATATGTAGTGCTGCCATGGATATATCCGTGAAATACTTTTTAAACAGCTTTTTATTCTCCATGTTCCTCTTTTTTTCTCTAGCCTTACAATATTACAACTATGATCCCTTATATTTGGTTATGTTTCTATACTGCTGAACTATTTTTGATGAACTTCTAAATTTAAAGTCACAGCACTCTTCTCTAAACTTCCCAAGCTCACCAAGAAAGTCACTTAAAAAGCTTCCATTCAAGACCCTACCAGCAAGCAATTTCCATTACAGTCATAACTGGCCGCTAAAGAAAACACACACGCACCTCCACTACTTTGGAAATAGACCTTGGCACACACTTCACCAAACATCAGGTACAATTGATGTAGATTAATTTAGAAATAAACAAATATGTTTAAATGTCTATCTGTTCCTGTCCAAATCTGAGATGATTAAATTGCGTATACGCAGAAGTAAGCTCACACTGACACATGGAGTTCAGGTTAAAAGCACTTCAGAAAAATTTAATGCAATCTGGCTGGAAAACAGTTATGCAGATCTTTTTAAAGGCAAAATGACATCATCATTGAATATCAGATAATAACAAATAAACATCATTAATTGGATTAAATGTTATGTGACTATATCAGTGTCCACCCATCAATATTATTAATTGGATCAAAAACTAAGTGGTTAGCTTCGTGTCCACCCACCAAGAGGTGGTATTATTTTGGACACGGGTGGGGACAAGGGGGTCTTGAGCGTCATTTTACACGGTCGGTGATGTCAGATCTCGTGGTCAGGTGCAAGGTCTCTTATGAATAGAACATTTCATTACTACAGTGTTCTCATGGCCTTCAATTTATACTATGTTGCGAGTTAGGGGAAATTTCAGCAGTTCCTGGGTTAGTCATATCTTTATGGAAAAATACAGTCTTTGTCTATTGTGTTAGATGTGCTGAGCAATTCTGTCATGTAATGTAGTTTTCATATGGAGAGGTCAGGTTATGAGGACAAAATGGAGGATTTGTCACAGCATCAGGTTAAAATGGAGTTAGTGCAATAATTCAATACAAGTACAATAAAGACTTTTTAATAATTCTACATCAGTCCCCCCTATGAAATGTTAAATTCTAAGAGATAAAAACTTTATTGGTTAGTTTCAGAGGACAGGTTAGCCCAAAGGCACAAAACCCTATGAAGTAACGGTTCTTAAAGTCTTCTTAGTTCTTCGGAGGGACATCATAAATAGACAAGCTTACATTACCATATGGACCTGTGTTATCTGGAATATAGGCACAACAAGTCATGGTGACAGGTAAACGTTGTTGGTTACAATAGATATAATAAATGCAAATCAAAATATTATTATTATTAGCAGTGACGGTTGGGAAAATGGACTCAAACTTTCCTTTTACTGCAAAATCATCTGGTACCCCCCTTGGCACACCTATGGCATCAATATATATATATATATATATGTGTCAAACTTTCCCTTTAGAGGGGTGCTCCTCTTTATGTTCTGAAGCATGAATGTGGTGTGTCAAGAGTACCTTGTCATGTATTATGTGTATGGACATAATAACCTTGGCTAGGGCGCATTTGCTTATGCATTGTAGTATTAAACCTGTCCCACGCTACATCAGCGTAGGTGGACTCGGATCATTTAGTCAATATTAATATCACCACAGACTCAGGATGGGCAAATAATCCTGAGGGAGCTTGGCGTTTGGATCTCTTTAGCTTCACGAGGTCTCCTTTTGGGGTCCTCGGCTTTCCATCGATGGCAGGTGGTCAGGCATTATTATGGCCATCAAACACTTACTTGTTGGTATCTTTTTTTTCTTTAGAGTCAAAAGTGTGTTAAAATCAACAAATGTTACTTCTCATGTTGCAGAGAGAGAGAGAGTCTTGAATCTGGAACAATGAATCCACTGAGTGATCTCTGTAACTTTCACAATGCACTATTGGGTATATGGTCTTGGTTGTCACATTGATGACCGGCTAGGCTTCTGGCCATCCTGACAAAATGTCTATTATAACTAGTGCATATTTGACCCAGTAGCTCTTTGTCACCTGGATTCTTGAAAGGGATATTGAGAGTTAGCTAGGTGCTTAGGAGTATTTAGAGATCAAAGAGTTCATGAGGGTCTTGGATAGGTATAAAGTTCCATGGGCTCACTGCCCAGTACATGTTTTTGGGTAAACAGAGCTTGAGAGCGTTGGAGTACAGTCCGTCTTCAAGGGTTGCCCCTTTCTGTTTTTCCAGCTTTGTATTTCTTCAGGGTCAGTAGCTGCTTGTCATTCTTTCAGAAGCTTGAGATCTGTAGGTAGGATCTACATGGTGAGTATAGAAGTTTCTTTAGCGGACACCATTCTGTCCACTTCCCTTGGTGCACTTGTGGCTTGGTTGGCAGCTTTTAGTCAGCTTAGTGGTGCTTCTTATCTTCCAGATTGATCCAAAATAATGTGCTGCACCCAGGGCATATCTTGAGTCAGTGTAGGTATTGGCATGTCTTCCTTCAGGCATTTTGTATGCCACTGAGAAGGCTGTCAATTCAGCGTCTTGAGCAGATGTGAGTGAGGAAAGTGAAGGTGCTTGACGTACCTGATCTTCTGTAGCAACAGCAAATCCAGTATGGTACCTTTCCTCATTATCCGCAAACAGAGTGGAGTCAGGATCTGGTAAAGCTACTGCATGCTCTGTTGAAAGGTGTCTTGTTTCTTCTTTCATCTGTTCAAAGCAACCATGAGGAGCAGTAGAAGAGGTTTCCTCACCTATTTCTGTGTGAGATTGGGGGGTATTTGTCTTTCTATTTACAGTTCTCTTGCTGACCCCCCTCTGTAGAGAGTTGCAAATTGATTGTTAGTGTTTCATGTGTTCCTTTCATGAGATTTCTGGGGGCTTAGTGAAGAAAAAACATGAGGGACAGCCACCTCCCTTACAGGTGTCTTACTTCCATGGGAATCTGGGTCAGGACCGCACTATTTCCTTGAGAGTGCCCAAAACAGTTCTTTCATGTCTGAATAATTTTAATTTTTCGTTAGTGTGGCGGAAGAGTGGCCAGAGCAACCTTTCTTCAAAATATAATGTTGTCAGGTAGAGGCAGAGTTGTCTATGAGCGGAGGAAATTGGTAAGGAATAAGAAGGGAGGAAGCATATAAAGGGTATAGATATGGTAGTGGGGAGATGGAAGAATGAGTAGTGGATAGAGTGAGAGGGAAGAAGGTGGAGTAGGAGGAGGAGAAGGCGGAGTAGAGGGAGGAGTAGGAGGAGGAGAAGGAGGAATAGAGGAGAAGTAGGAGGAGAGAGGAGAAGGTGGAGTAGAAGGAGAAAGTGGAGTAGAGGGAGGAGTAGGAGGAGGAGAAGGAGAAATAGAGGGAGGAGTAGGAAGAGGAGGGAGGAGTAAGAGCAGGAGGAAGGGGTGGGGGGGTAGAGGAGAAGGAGGAGGAAAGAGGAGAAGGTGGAGTAGAGGAAGGAGTAGGAGGAGAAAGTGGAGTAGAGGGAGGAGTAGGAAGAGGAGGGAGGAGTAAGAGCAGGAAGAAGGAGTAGGAGGAGGAGAAGGTGGAGTAGGAGGAGGAGTAGGAGGAGAAAGTGGAGTAGAGGGAGGAGTAGGAAGAGGAGGGAGGAGTAAGAGCAGGAAGAAGGAGTAGGAGGAGGAGAAGGTGGAGTAGAGGAAGGAGTAGGAGGAGAAAGTGGAGTAGAGGGAGGAGTAGGAAGAGGAGGGAGGAGTAAGAGCAGGAAGAAGGAGTAGGAGGAGGAGAAGGTGGAGTAGAGGAAGGAGTAGGAGGAGAAAGTGGAGTAGAGGGAGGAGTAGGAAGAGGAGGGAGGAGTAAGAGCAGGAAGAAGGAGTAGGAGGAGGAGAAGGTGGAGTAGAGGAAGGAGTAGGAGGAGAAAGTGGAGTAGAGGGAGGAGTAGGAAGAGGAGGGAGGAGTAAGAGCAGGAAGAAGGAGTAGGAGGAGGAGAAGGTGGAGTAGAGGGAGGGGCAGTAGGGGAAAGTGGGGGACTGTAGATGAAGGGGAGGGATCGGTGGGAGGAATAAGCGGGGGTGGGCAGGTAAGGGAGCAGACAGGTGATGTAGCAATGGAGGATACATCAGAAATCAAGACTAGGTAGAAATGCAATGGAGGCTGCAAATAGCCCATGTACAACAACTATTAACTGGCCCTATGCTTTCCCTAGAGAAAAATAATAAAAGGCTAACATGCTCATCTTGTCTCCACAAGCCTCGAACGTTTCACTCCCATGGGTGGCCCATGATGGCTTGCCCACCACTTCTCCACACGGGGTCTTGTGCCCGCGGAGACAGACGCTATCCCTGACTCTCGTTCTTAATTTAATAATTTATATCTAACATCTCAAAATGTAATTTCTACTTATATCACAAATATACATTATCACAATTTTTATGTCTCGCAAATGGGATAAAATTTATTCTACTCTTCACTGATAATGTATATTTAAAACATACAAAATAGACAAATAACATTACCTTCTGCAAAATAGATGGAAAAGATAATGGAGATTTTGTTAAGCTTATAAATGGCTATACATTAATTCACATTTCTTGTTCTCCAGTTTCTGGCTGTTAATGTCAATGTACAATGTAATAGAGCAGCAGGGAATGCTAGCAGAATGCTTGGTTGCATAGGGAGAGGTATTAGCAGTAGGAAGAGGGAAGTGCAGAGTACTGGATACAGTACTGGAGACCATATCTTCAGAAGGATATGGATACCTTAGAGAGAGTTCAAAGAAGGGCTATTAAACTGGTTCATGGATTGCAGGGTAAAATTCACCAGGAAAGGTGAAAGGATCTTGACAGGTAAAGCTTGGTGAAAAGACGAGACAGGGGAAATATGATAAAAGCATTTTAAATACATAAAGGGAAACAACACAGTAAAAGTGGAGACTATATTTAAAAGAAGGAAAAACTACCATAACAAGAGGACATAGTCTCAAAAATAGAGGGACAAAGGTTTAAAAATAATATCAGGAAGCATTACATTACTGAGAGGGTAGTGGATTCATGGAATAGTCTTCCAACTGTAGTGGTAGAGGTTAACTCAGTAGAAGTGTTTAAGCATGCGTGGGATAGGCATAAGGCTAAGCACTTGCTGCTAGTAACAGATCTTAGAATTAATACACTATAATGCCCAAAGTCTCAATTCCTATGCATATGCAAAAATAAAATATCTGGGCTTACAACAAAAATTATGTTAGTCAGTCTTTAAACTTGGCTTATTCACTTGTTAATAGTTATGCTTATAATGTTAACTGGTCAAGAAATCTTTGTTTATTAGAAACTTTTTATAGTAAATGTTCTTTAAGATAACCCCTCTTCCAGCATGTTATCAATTTTTTTTTTTTTTTTTTTTTTTACAAAGTTCAAACAATTACCAATTCACTTTTCCTCTTCATAATCTAACGTAACAACTTTGCATATTCCCTCTATCCACATTGCATAGTATTGCAACAAATCACACTTGCCTTTACATTTTGAACTCGTCCAAATAATTCTCTATTCCTGCATCAGATTCACTTTCCTAACCTTCGTAATCAACACTGAGCTACATCCCCCACACGATCCTATCAACTTCAATTGAAATAACAAAATACACAATTAGAATATTTTCTAGCAAAAAATTCCATTGCTAAGTTCTGGATAACTCTACGGAACACAAATCTGAATCGCACTGAGTCACAATCACGTCCCCCCTCCTCCTCCCTCCCTTGTCTCACAGAAGGCAAAAAGGGAGGGGGACTGCAAGCATGACATTTTAACCATGTCAGTGCTGGAAAGACAGTTACGTTACAATTATTGCAAAGCAAATAGACACAAAAAAAACACAACATTTAGACAATACACCTAGGGTACCCATACTTATAGCAATAATTGAAATAATCCCTGATCCAGTCAGGTCAATCACAATATAGTAATACTCTCAGTGGAACTCAATACAAAACCCCCACCCTCTACCAGGGTAATGGCTAACACAAAATACAAAAACAATTATTATAATATACATATATTCTTAACCCTTTGTGATCTAGTTCTTCCTCAGTCCAACCTTCCTGCTGAATTCTAGCTGCAATCTACCACATGAAGGCACAGCAATTTTACACACTTTAGCAATCTTTTCAACTAGATCACACGCGCTAGCCAGCCCTTATTGGGCTTTCCTAACCCTGTTCCATTCCCCTCCTATACAGGCATCCCAGATATAGGGGAAAGAAGATTAAACAGATTATCTACAATGGTCAGCTGCCACTCAGAAAGGGTGGGTCCCTCCAAGTGCATCTTCCCAAAACGCAGACTAGTCACTAATTCCGTGTACCCGAGGTGGTAGCCACGGATTGGAGTGGGGTGAGAAGTGTGTGACCAATCACTTCTCTCACAAGAGAAATAGTAGAGGATAGTGTAATAGTATAGGAAGTGTAGAAAAGATAAAAAGGTAAGGAAAATCCTTAGAGACAGACACAGGAGTTCATGAGACTCCTAAATAAACAGACAAAACAACAATACAATTGAAATACAGTGCATGCATCACAGTTCAAATGAAATCTACAGTAATTCCTTTCCTTCACTGCCTATCCTAAAATTGGAATTCCACTAACCTCAGCACTCGGGGCGGTGGTTACCAAAATTGGAATTCCACCAGCCTCAGCACTCGGGGTTGAGGTTACCACTTATACTAAAAATTGGAATTCCAGCAACCTCAGCACTCGGGGCGGTGGTTACCAAATTTGGAATTCCACCAGCCTCAGCACTCGGGGTTGTGGTTACCACATACACTAAAAATTGGAATTCCAGCAACCTCAGCACTCGGGGCGGTGGTTACCAAATTTGGAATTCCACCAGCCTCAGCACTCGGGGTTGTGGTTACCACATACACTAAAAATTGGAATTCCAGCAACCTCAGCACTCGGGGCGGTGGTTACCAAATTTGGAATTCCACCAGCCTCAGCACTCGGGGTTGTGGTTACCACATACACTAAAAATTGGAATTCCACCAGCCTCAGCGCTCGGGGCTGTGGTTACCACCTCTCTGCAAGCAGAGTTACGTGCACAAAGAAGCTAGCTAGGCTTTCAAAGTGGCACAAGAAGGATCACAGGAAATTATGAGTCTACACAAAATCCACAGTTCCAACACTCCCCTTTTTCCTTACAGCCTCAGCCACGAGGCTCCTAAAAGAGGTAAACAGGCAAAGAAGACCCCCAGGAACGCATCCACAGGTCAACCCCCCTTTTTCCCTACAACCACAGCACCGTGGTTCCTAAAAGGAGTAAAACAGGCAACAGAAGACCCAGGCAAATCCCCTCAGGTCCACCCCCCTTTATCCCAAAAGGGGTAAAATACAAACAGATAGACAGACAAACTGAAGACCCAGGCAAGTCCCCTCAGGTCCACCCCCCTTTATCCCAAAAAGGGGAAAACAAGCAAAACAGAGAACCCCAGGCAAATCCCCTGCAGGTCCACCCCCCTTTATCTCAAAATGGGGAAACAGGCAAACAATTCAAACACACCCAGGCAACAGATAGACTAAATGCAGGTAAACAAGTGAGTAACGAGACACCGGGCAAGATATTACCTGTCTTTGATGTCTTCCCGGGAAGCAGTCACAGACACGTGGACGGGTCAATCAAAGGGGCCGGAACATACCGGTGGCTCTGCAGAAGTCTCTACCATGTACCTGGAGGTGATCAATCTCCTTTCCTTCCCCCAGGATTCCCCCGTCCAACAGCATCTTCCTTAGGACGGCTCACCGGCCAGACATAGCCCGATGCCCCACGTTGGGCGCCAAATTGATGTAGATTAATTTAGAAATAAACAAATATGTTTAAATGTCTATCTGTTCCTGTCCAAATCTGAGATGATTAAATTGCGTATACGCAGAAGTAAGCTCACACTGACACATGGAGTTCAGGTTAAAAGCACTTCAGAAAAATTTAATGCAATCTGGCTGGAAAACAGTTATGCAGATCTTTTTAAAGGCAAAATGACATCATCATTGAATATCAGATAATAACAAATAAACATCATTAATTGGATTAAATGTTATGTGACTATATCAGTGTCCACCCATCAATATTATTAATTGGATCAAAAACTAAGTGGTTAGCTTCGTGTCCACCCACCAAGAGGTGGTATTATTTTGGACACGGGTGGGGACAAGGGGGTCTTGAGCGTCATTTTACACGGTCGGTGATGTCAGATCTCGTGGTCAGGTGCAAGGTCTCTTATGAATAGAACATTTCATTACTACAGTGTTCTCATGGCCTTCAATTTATACTATGTTGCGAGTTAGGGGAAATTTCAGCAGTTCCTGGGTTAGTCATATCTTTATGGAAAAATACAGTCTTTGTCTATTGTGTTAGATGTGCTGAGCAATTCTGTCATGTAATGTAGTTTTCATATGGAGAGGTCAGGTTATGAGGACAAAATGGAGGATTTGTCACAGCATCAGGTTAAAATGGAGTTAGTGCAATAATTCAATACAAGTACAATAAAGACTTTTTAATAATTCTACATCACTATCAATCCCAACCAGTTATCAAGATGTCTCCCAATTCACATTACAAAAACAACCTCTCCTAAAACTGCAGACTGCAGGCCTACAATACCACAATCTACAACACACATGGCTGCAGGTATTCTGATTACTATTATGCATGTAGAGATGTCCTTTCATGATCCACTCGGTGCAAAACCTTTCTAAGATTCTATATATCCTGTATCCAATTAAGTTGTACATGGTGCCAGCACAAGCCCTACAACCTTACCTTCCTAAAGGAGGTAACTCAGCGCTCGATTCCTCTTATTCTCCATCCCATACTCCTGGAGGCCCAAGTTGAAGAGTTACTTCCTCTGTTTCACTGCGAGAAAGTGAAGTGTAATTGATTCCTCCCAGCACAGCGACTTCACAGGGAAACAGCTCTAGATTTCAAGTTGATGGCACAGGTTCCTAAACCTGTTTTTTCCAGGACAGGTGCTCAAAAATGGAACTGTCCTTGCAAAAAAGGGACAGTTGGTAACTATGTCAGCTCTCAGAAGTGCAGAAACACAGAGCGTAAGGAAAGCAGTCTGCACCCACAGGGGTTATTCACCACTATTTCATAGGAAGCTCTCCGTGTTGGCACTGTGAGGGGTAGGGTTGTCATCCATCCCAGTTTCAAGGGGATGGACCCATAATAGGTATGTCCCAAGTCCCAGTCATTGGTAATTATATCCTGAATTTTTGTTTAAACCCACTAATCAAACTGATTTAGAGAGCTCAAACAATAGCTCTCAACATAACTTTGCTGTATATACACAAAGGAGCAGGGTATCTCTCAAGGCAGAGACATATTTATACTCCCATACATTTCTGTTGTGTTCACACCTTCCTTAGGCAGGGCTTACAAGTCTTTTTAATGTATCGTTTCCCACAAACAGAAAATTCCACGTGGCTTAAGAGCTTTACTTAAGGCTAGCCTCCTTAACCTTAACATCACCTTCTGCTGCAGAGGGACAAACCTGGTGGCAGGGCAGGATGTTGTATCATCAGGACAGCTAGACCAGTAAGAAGGGGTCTATGAGTGTCTGAAGGTATGTCTATGGGTTTTGTATTTATTTTGAGCTGCCTAGTGAGACCAAGAAAGTGGTTGTTACATGTTATTGTGCTTAGAGTATCCAGTGATGTAAAAGGAAGGTGAGTCATTTGATTGGGGTTCCAAAGTATCCAAGACGGACTACACGTATATCCAGTAGTAAAATTACAGTAACACGCTGGTGCTCCAGACCCGGGGGATGGCGAATCTAAAAAAAAATTAACTTCGAAAAAGTAAATAAAGTCCTGGCACACATATTTCCTCAAACTGCAAATCAGCACATAATGACAACATTTCAGCCAAACACAGTGGCCTTTATCAATTGGGGATGCAAGAGAGACCAAGGGTTATAAACCATGCAGACAACATCAAAGATTTTTGAGGGACGTAAAAAAAATCCCCAAAACAAAACATATTTTGAACTACAACAGGGATCGAAGATGGATAGACAAAGGGGAGTCAAAAACTGGACAGAGACCTGAAGATTGGGGAGGGAAATCACAAATAGGACACATAACTACAAGTGGTACAGATAAAAAGAGGCACACAAATGTCTTACTGCAGTAGTTTTGGTGCACTAAGGATACAGGTGCATTTTCTCCCATTCGTCTCAAACTATTTTCAAGAGGTTTGAAAAAAAAAATCAGAGAGGTTCCAGAGCAGATACGTTGCCAAGGGGGGTAGAGGGGGCTTCAGAGTGAGTGGGTACCCCGGGGCAACTAGGTTATCCGGAAGCAATGTGGTACCCGCTGCTGCTAAACTGTGCCAGATGCAGAAGGGAAGCAGGAAGAAGTCTTTCACATATTTGAAAACAACTCCTCTCGCCTATAACAATAAGGACAATGTGTGACTGTGTTATTTACTAAACAGAGAATTCAAAGTGAATTTAATTTTTAGGCCAGAGTAGCCAAACTGATAGCACAGCTGGCTCAGAGAATGTTTTTATTTTGGCGATTCTGACCTTAAAATTGAAGTTCACTATGAATTCCCACTTTAGTGAATGTGTGTGTGTGTGTGTGTGTGTGACTGGACACCTCATGACTTCTTACCTAGGGCTCACTCCTCTACCTGTGGGCATTATATTGAGACATTTTAATTCTTTGTCAGATCAAAGACATTTGTATAGAGATGCCAAATTGCTGTTAACCCTCTGTCAAACTGTCGCACATTCCCAGCTACATGTATGTGGGTGCTCCATCACCCTATGGACTGAGTCAGTGTTATTTAAATAAACAGTCTACAAACACCTGTATCTTATCCACAAACATCAAAGGTAACTGGATTTCTTAATTTCCTGCCACAACCTATCTCTTGTTCTCCTGCTACATACTTCTCTCCCAGCCATATCCACATCCATACTTCCATCCCAACCATATCCAGTCTTTCAACCCAGTCTTATGCATAGTTCCAACCCAGCCATATCCAGACTTCCAACCCAGTCTTATGCATACTGCCCACCCAGCCATATCCAGACTTCCAACCCAGTATTATGCATGCTGCCCACACAGCCATATCCAGACTTTCCTCCCAGACATATCCAGACTTCCCACCCAGCACCCAGGCTTATAAATACTTCCCACCCAGTCACATCCTTTTATACTTCCCAGCCATATATTGTCAGACTTTCGTCCAAAGCATATGCATCCCTCCCACCCAGCCACAGCTTTTCATATGTCTCACCTAGCCATATCCAGACATTCCTCCCAGCCATAGCCATACTTCCCACCCAGCCATATCCAAAATTTCCACCCAGTCTTATACATACTTTCCACCCAGTCACATCTAGTCATACTTCCCATCCAATCATATCAAGACTTTCCTCCCAGCCATATCTTGTCAGACTCTCCTCCCAACTATATCAAGACTTCCCACCAAGTCTTTTCCATCCTTCCCACTGAGTCACATTTTTTCAAACTTCCCTCCCAGCCATTTCCATACGTCCCTCCCAGCTATATCCATACTTCCCACCCATCCATTTCCATACTTCCCTCCCAGCCGTATCCATACTTCTCTCCAAGCTGTATTCATTTTCTCCAACAGGCTATGTTCATATTTACCTCCCTGTTATATATATACTTCCTTCACAGTTATATCCGTTCTTCCCTCCCTGTTATTTTCATTCTTCATTCATATCCATACTTCCCTCCCTGTCATACCCATTCTCTCTCAGCCATATGCATCCATCCGTCACAATCATTTCCATTCATTAATTACCAGCTATATCCATATTTCCCTCCCTGCCATATCCACACTTCTGCCAGTCATATCAATGCTTCCCTTCCAGTCATAACTATATTTCCCTCTAAGACTCTCTCATTTGAATACATACTACCTTTAATTTATTTCTATACTTCATTCCCAGATCATCCCCAGCCATATCCATACTTCTCTCATAGTCATTTCAGTACTTACCTGGCTATATCCATACTTTCTTTCATTACATCTAGTCTTCCCTTCCAGCGATATCTATATTTGAACTCCCAGCCCCTCTTAAGTCATATTGATTATTTACTCTATCAATAACTCCCAAGTCATATGCATACATCCTTCAAAACGTATGCTGCCAAGCAGATAAATACTTATGAAGAATGTCATGAAAAAAATTAAATGAATGTAAATTCAACAAATCACTGTCACGGATACTTGAAGTGTGGAAACCACACCTGAACATAAATGTGATTTTGTACACAAAAAAAAAAAATCAAGTACCGTACTCTACTGTTGCATGAAATTGTAGATTTCCGACACGTTCGAAATCAGGCTGTAAGCATTTTCCAAGACAAGCAAATTAGATCTCAGGTCAGAGTTGCCATTTTTATAAATGCAGGCCAAAAATATCTACATCCTATAATAAAGTAGAGCCGTGATCAGAATGGAAATTAAATATGACTTTATAATCAATAAGAACAATTTTTATAAATATATATATATATGTTTTTTTTAAAAGGAAATCATATCCGAAACATAAATAAGATATAAATTATTTCATACACATATAGTGCCTCCTGGCTCCTTCCATATACCTTTCCGATATGTGTCGCCTCTATTTGGATGCTAATTTCTCTGGCTAATAACTGTACCAGTACATGAAGTAGTACGTTAAATGTACACAGCATGGGCCATTTGGTGGAATATGGGTGGTTTGTGGCAGTAAGTGATTGAGTCAGGCAGTTTCTGCTTGGCACAGGCTAACCATTATTGCAGTATCACAGGATTTGTGAAAAGAAAACATTAAATGCTTCTGTTTTACATTATTAATATTCTTTTAATATGAGTTCTGAATGGCTTGAATTAGAAATATTTTTTCCCTTTAAACAAAAAAAGCACTCTCCAGTAATTGAATTTTAAATAAAATAGTCATATTGGCTCCCATTATATCACAGATTCAGTAGCTTATTGGTCCTTGCTTAATATAATTCCAAATAATATTGCTTCTTGAATAATTAATTTGTCTAGCTTTTAGGGGAACGTTCTTGGGAAATGTTAATACATGTTTGTTCAATTAAGCTTTAGAAATAAAATCAACTTAAATGTAAACACACTTTAATAAACAACTCAATTGCTTTAAAATAGAAAAACTACTTTCAGTAATATATTTGCCATTAGGCTGTGTGGTCCATAGGTGGCAGAGCAGAAAGCAGGATTGCCCTTTTATAACTAGCTTTGGTTTTTTTTTCGGTTGGCTGATGGCTCTCCCTCTTCTGTTTAGAAGGTTATCAAACTTGAACCACAAGGGTACAAAGCTCTCAAATGGCCAACTTGGATTATTTTTTTTAATGCTGTATGCTTTTTCTTATTTTCATTTTGCATTTTGCGTCTTTTTTATTTTTAATATCAACATTTTTTTATTATTTAGTTTGTGTGGCTGAAGAAAATAAGTTTTAAGAGGAAATACGATTTCTTAAAAATGTAGCTGCATTTTTTTTAATGACCTTTGCACCAAAGGCAGCACAGTTGCTAGGTTTAACATGTTAATAGACTTGTTATATGGAGGTAAAATATGTTATGATATTTGTGGATAGACTGAACATATAACATAACTAAATAGAAATAATCATGTGACTAAATAAATTCTCTGTTCCAAAAAGATAGTCTCATGCATCAAGCCATGCTGGGACAGCCATAGACAATGGAATGTTACAGAAACTTTACAATTTAGTAGGTGTGGAAATATGCGGACAAATTTTCTTTGACCCCTCTTATCAAATTTCTCAGTTGTTAAAGACACACACAAGAAACATTCCATATTTATTAACATTGTGAAATTACCAGGAGACACTACATGGCCACTTTTCCAAGGATGTATTTTTTTTAAACAGAATTGAAACTGGTCAGTTGGAACCAGTTATATTATATATAATACTAAAAGCCTTAACGCAGCCAGAGATTTATTAGTCAATATCCATGATTATATAATGTTTGATAAGTTTCCTACAAATTTCATAAGAGACTCAAAATGCATTTAATTAAAGGACCACTCTAGGCACCCAGACCACTTCAGCTTAATGAAGTGGTCTAGGTTCCAGGTCCAGCTAGGGTTAACCCATTTTTTTTTTTTTTTTTATAAACATAGCAGTTTCATAGAAACTGCTATGTTTATTAATGGGTTAAGCCTTCCCCCAAATCCTCTAGTGGCTGTCTAGCTGACAGCCGCTAGAGGCGATTGCATGATTCTCACTGTAAAATCACAGTGAGAGCACGCAAGCGTCCATAGGAAAGCATTGTAAATGCTTTCCTATGCGACCGGCTGAATGCGCGCGCAGCTCTTGCCGCGCGTGCGCATTCAGCCGACGGGGCAGAACGGAGGAGGATCTGAGGCAGAGAGCGCCCTGCCCAGCGCTGGAAAAAGGTAAGTTTTACCCCTTTTCGCCTTTCCAGAGCCGGGCGGGAGGGGGACCCTGAGGGTGGGGGCACCCTCAGGGCACTCTAGTGCCAGGAAAACGAGTATGTTTTCCTGGCACTAGAGTGGTCCTTTAAGGTGATTGATGAAACTATTAGTCTGCAATATATGTAGATGGTAATGAAAGAATGGTATTCATAAGCTAAAAATAGTTAATTGTTTAATGTATATTGATGTAATTATTTTATGAATGACTGTTGTTTTGACCCCTATTGAAAGAGAAATAATAAAAATAAAAATATATAGTATACCTATGTAATACTTATATATATTTATATAAAATTATATAAATAATAGAAGTATGTTAAAACCTACCACCACTAGGAAAGCACAGTTTAATTGATAAATAATAATATGCATTTATTCATACTCGCCCTTAAAAATATGAGGGGCACGGAGATAATGTCATATGGTATATCTATTTAGGCATAAATTATAGTAATTATCAAATTAGAAACCAGCTGAAGTTGAAGGTATAAATTTATCAAGGCACATTTGTGGTAATATCAAAGGTCAATCGATTCCCCCTAGACGTTTTACTAGATAAATGAAACGTAAAGCTCCAAACTAGGAATTCATGTAGAGAGAGTCGTCTGCCGGACAGGTACCAGCAATAAAGGAAATGGGGGGAAGGGCTGCGCCACAACAAGTCAATGTATAAATAGTCCAAATAAAAAAAGGAAAGTCTTATCTAAAGCAGGTCCAGTAGGAGACGCAGAGTCTGTAGGTATTAGTCCGGAGCGGATATCCTCTTTCTCCTCCTCCTTAGGAATTCACTCGAATATAGGGAAAATAAAGAACAAAAATGGTGCAATACGTCTGATAAAGAAATACAAAAGTCTAAAAGCTGGTATAGAACTCACATGTATAGGAGCTGTAACTCGCTCTAGTTTGAAAGGCGTGCAGCGGTACAATCCCCGCTTATGGGATATAGGGGAAATTCCTCCGTCAGTGGTGTGTTCGAAACTCGAATATAAGAGAAAGGAGACGACAAATAGTGCTCACTGGGTAAAATCCACGGATAAAATAGTAATAAAAATAATACTCACAAGAATGGAGCAGGCCAACTGCTCCTTGATAATAACACTGGTGGTATTATCCCCACCTTGGGATTACTTGGAGTCCAAGATGATGCCAGGTAACAAACAGTGTTCAGTGTATTTAAAAAGATAGATGGCACCAATAAAAAAAGTGGCCAAATAATCTTTAATATGATAAAATACACAATAAAAATCCACAAACGCGTTTCGCCAATACGGCTTTATCAATATGGAAAGAGACAGCAATTGTATTGCAATGTAATACACAGTGTGTAAACACGTCTACCAATCAGATGATCAGATGTGGGTAAATAGCTTCTAACTACCATTTTTGGACCTGCCCTTAGATAAGGAAAAGGGGGATTAAAGGAGCAAGATTTAGTCAGTAGGGATCTCTCTCAGGTCAGCGAACACTATTACCAGACATTTGGACAATCAGAGATCATTAAAGAACCAAGACCTCAACATACATCAGCCTTCACTCTAGCAAATGGCTTAGAATCTCACTAGGCATGGTCTTCTGACAGAACACATAGTGGTGGTAACGTATGCATTTAATTTGTCTGGGGCTATAACTATTTCCTATAGGTAAATTTTGCATTTAATAATACTGATGGGAAATACATTTTTGGAAAGTAATATTAGAATACTCTGACATTTTAATCCTTTCTGGCAGAGGGGGTTCTAAGACAAAGAGCCATGTGGGATCATTTTAAGTTTTAAAATGGCGCTGGCTAACAAGTAGCGCACAGCTTGACGTTTCAGTATCTGCAGATTAGTGATTCTTATTTAATTATTTTTTTAGCTGCTTGTTTTTTCAGTGTAACCTTGCAGTTACTACATACATCCGGCATCATGTTTTGAATACGCTTTGTATAAGCACAAACACTGTTGCCTCACCTCTGCCATACTTGCTGCCTCCTGATGTGGCCAGGATGCTGGCTGGGCTCAGGAGACCCAGGAGCTGGAGGTACACTCCATATGCATTGAGATCAGAAGCAGAGGAGGGGTTAGAAATGAGAAGTATGAGACAGACTTAAGCTGAGCCCACAACAAACAGCAGTGCCTAGCATACTCCTTGCTAATGTGAGGCCCTGGTGAATAAAATGGATGAATTGCAATTGGTATTGACAAAGAAGATGCTTATGGACTGTAATATGTTGATTTCTACAGAAACGGAGCTTAATAATAACATACCTGATAGTGAGGTCGAGTTAGCTGCCCGTAATATTTCTAGAACTTATACGACAATGCTGAACTCTGGTAAATGTGACGGAGGTGGTGTGTGTATCTATGTGAATACAACTTGGTGAACGGATTCAACTATTGTTAAAACTAAATGTTCTGCTGAAGTGGAATTTTGTGTGATTAAATGCAGACCATTGTATTTGCCCCGTGAATTTTCCTGCATTATTGCTATTGCAGTTTATGTTCCTCCAGAGGCTAATACTTAACTAGCCATGAAAGACCTGGACATTTGTATTAACAAATTGCAAACTATACATCCAGATGGAGTTTTTGTTTGTTGCTGGTGATTTTCACAAAGATAATCTGGAACGCCTGTTTTGACCATATTTTACATGAATGTTTCTTTTCCAACATGAGGAATAGGTTGGATCAGGTTTATATGAATATTTATGAGTCTTATAAAACTATTCATCTTTCCCATGTTGAAAAATCAGATCCCATATCACTTCTTTTGTTTGGGACTAAACGTGAACTTTGAGCTCAATGCTTTTTTTTTTTTAATTCTTTATTTGTATACGACATGGGTGCTGAATATACGGTCATCCAGGGTTACAAACCTGGTATGTTACAAATCACAGATTGTATACATATGCAAAGAAAAACTGTTTTGGTAACAAACAACATGGTGCTATTGGTCGCCCGTGCCTGGAAAGTCAGCTGAGCGAACAGTTCTAACTATCGGTGGTTCCCCTGTTCGTTTGTTTGCCTTGTATGCTGTTCCCAGTGATTCGCTCCCTCTGTGGTGGCTGTGCGGGTGTTGTTTCTTAGTGGTTTCGTGTGGTGAGTGTCTTGTTAACCCTGGAAGATCGTCCTATAACACTACTTGTATGGGTCGAGGTTTTGGTTCCCGTCGAACGTATAGAGTAGGTTCCACGGAAATAGTAATAAACAGAAAAGAAAGCAGAAAGATAGGAGGGG
Source organism: Pelobates fuscus (assembly GCF_036172605.1). Taxonomy (NCBI): domain Eukaryota; kingdom Metazoa; phylum Chordata; class Amphibia; order Anura; family Pelobatidae; genus Pelobates; species Pelobates fuscus. The sequence goes on from NC_086321.1 coordinate 58,787,747, forward strand.
TGGGAGAAAGGGGGGGTACGGGGGAGGGGACCTATCTTGTGTTGGCAATGTTGAGGTGTGTTATGTGAGGTTGGCCAGGTTGGAGTTTTCTCACGGTTCCCATATCTTCTGGAAGGCTTTTAAGGTGCCTCTTACTCTAGCCGTTAAGTTATCCATCAAGTGGACTTCCTTGATCCGCCTTATCACCCCGGCCCTGGGCGGGATGGTTGGTTTGAGCCAACCGGAGGCTACCGTTCTCCTAGCTGCCAGGGTGATTCTGTGGATCAACTTCTGCTCGTGTCTCGACCAGCCGTCTATGGTTCTGCTTAATAGGAAGAGCCACGGGTCAAGGTCTGGAGCTCTAGAGAAAATCTGGGTGACTAGGTCTTGTATCTGCGTCCAGAATGGGCCTATCAGCGGGCATTCCCACCACATGTGGATGTACGTTCCCCTCTGGCTGCATCCCCTCCAGCACGTGTCTGTTGTGTCTTTTTGCATTTGATTCAGCTTAACCGGTGTGGATCAACTTCTGCTCGTGTCTCGACCAGCCGTCTATGGTTCTGCTTAATAGGAAGAGCCACGGGTCAAGGTCTGGAGCTCTAGAGAAAATCTGGGTGACTAGGTCTTGTTGTTTTTTTTTGCATTTGATTCAGCTTAACCGGTGTGGATCAACTTCTGCTCGTGTCTCGACCAGCCGTCTATGGTTCTGCTTAATAGGAAGAGCCACGGGTCAAGGAAGAGCCACGGGTCAAGGTCTGGAGCTCTAGAGAAAATCTGGGTGACTAGGTCTTGTATCTGCGTCCAGAATGGGCCTATCAGCGGGCATTCCCACCACATGTGGATGTACGTTCCCCTCTGGCCGCATCCCCTCCAGCACGGTTCTTTCGGGTTTTTTTGCATTTGATTCAGCTTAACCGGTGTGGATCAACTTCTGCTCGTGTCTCGACCAGCCGTCTATGGTTCTGCTTAATAGGAAGAGCCACGGGTCAAGGTCTGGAGCTCTAGAGAAAATCTGGGTGACTAGGTCTTGTATCTGCGTCCAGAATGGGCCTATCAGCGGGCATTCCCACCACATGTGGATGTACGTTCCCCTCTGGCCGCATCCCCTCCAGCACGTGTCTGTTGGTTTTTTTTGCATTTGATTCAGCTTAACCGGTGTGGTGTACCAGCGCAGCATTGTTTTTATGGATTGTTCCTGGAGGGTAACACACACCGATGAGGAGTGGTTAGCCTCCCATATCTCTTGCCATTCTACCCCTTCCAGGGTTTCGCCCAGGTCTCGTTCCCATTGATCCGTGTAAGTTAATTTACCCGAGTCCCTGGCTTCGGAACAGAGGTGGGCGTACAGGAGCGTGATCATGCCTTTGGGTATGGTTTCTTGCAGGCAAATGCGCTCGTACAAGGTCTTTTTTTGTTGGGCCGCTATTTGTATGGTTGGTGTTTTTGCGAAATCTTTGATTTGGAGATATCTGAAGAAATCGGCGGGGTGAGGTGGCCTAGCTGTCTCAATGTGTCAAATGGGATAATTTCTGTCCCCTCATATACATGTCAGATGCGTTGTAGGCCTATCCTCTTAAGGTTTCTGAAGTCTCTAGCTGCCATTCCGGGGGTGAAGGCCTTGTTGCATAAGTATGGGGTGAGGGGGGACGGGTCGGAAGCTAAATGGAATTTTAATTTGAAGGTGTCCCATATCTTCAGAGAGTTTAATATGGTCGGGCATGTGATCCTAATAGGTGGCCTATGTTCCCCGGGGACCCACATTAGTAGCTGCGGGAGATCAGCTCCTGTCATTAAGGATTCTATGTCTGCCCATTTTCTTTCGCCGGGGGGAGTGTGCCACATCGCTATTTGTGCTAATTGAGTAGCTACATAATAATAGTAGATGTTCGGCAGGCCCAAACCCCCTCTCGTCTTTGAACGGTACAGGATAAATCTAGAAATTCTGTGTCTTTTGTTTTGCCAAACAAAGGTTTCCATAGCCCTTTGTAGAGGCTGTAGGGAGGATCTGGAGACGCGGATGGGCAGCGCCTGAAACAGGAACAGAATTCTTGGCAATATATTCATTTTAACAGCGTGTATTCTCCCTATCCAGGAGATAGGTCTGTCCACCCACGCCTCCATCTCCCCAATCAATTGTTTTATCATTGGGGCGTAGTTCTGCTGAAATAGGTTTTCTGGTTTTGTTGTTAAGCGGATACCCAGGTACTTGAGTGTTTGGTGTTCTATTCTCATCTTATGTGCGTCCTGCAATTGATTCATTGCCATTGTCGGTACTCCCAATGGGAGAACACTGGACTTCGTCATATTTACCCTGTATCCGGAAAAGGTCCCAAATTCGTTTAAGACTTCCCTTAGGGCCCCCATTGAGTTTACCGGGTCGGTGAGCGCCAGGAGGACATCATCCGCATAGGCTGATACTAGGAAATCTCTGCCCCCCACTTTGATACCCTGTATCCTTGGGTGCTTCCTCAGGGCGTGCAGTAGAGGCTCTAACGATGGGGCGAAAAGGAGTGGGGAGAGAGGACACCCCTGTCTGGTTCCGTTAGAAAGCTGGAAGGGATGGAGCGGAGCTCCTGCTATCTTCACCTGTGCTCGGACATTGCTGTACATGGCTCTTAATAGGGTCATAAACTGTTCGGGAAACCCTAACTGGGTCAGTAGCGTAAACAGGTAGGGCCACTTCACTCTTTCAAACGCTTTTTCAGCGTCGAGCGATACTAGCATCGTTGGGGTCTTTGTGGCCACCTGGCGCCAGATTAGGTCAATGTTTCGTCGGGTGTTTTCGAATAACTGCCTGTTAGGTATGAAACCTACTTGGTCGGCATCTATCAGATGATTTAGGAATGGGTTCAGTCGTTCTGTCTGGATTTTCGCTAGAAGTTTCATGGTTAATGAGGGATATTGGTCTATAGTCACCTGGAGCGAGGGGGTCCCTATCTGGCTTTGGCAATAATACGATGGTGGCTAATGACATATCCGGATTTGGGGTGCCTCCCGTCCGGAACCTGTTGAAAACTGTCGTTAAGTGTGGTACCAGTTCCTCGCGGAAGGCCTTATAATAACTACCGTCGTACCCGTCGGGTCCTGGGGCTTTATTCCCTTTTAAAGTCGTTATCGCTCGATCTACTTCGTCGGGGGTAATATCTGCAGCTAGTACCGCCTGGGGAGCGTCGGGAGTTCCAAGTCCTTAAGGAACCTAAGGGTGGCGTCTTCGTCCTTTTTCGTCATCGTCTCCGTGGTTGGTGAGTGGTTATATAGGGATTTATAGTATTCCGTAAATACCTCGGCTATGTCTTTAGGTGAGGTTTTAATGGAGTTATCTTGGTGTCGAATGGATGCTATATGTCCGCGCCTCATTCTCGGTTTTAGGACTCTAGCTAAGAGGGTATGCATTTTATTGGCCCGTTCATAGAACGTGCGTTTAGTCCAGGTCATTGCTCTGGCAGTATCATCTAGCATTAGGGTGCGTATGGCCAGTCTAGTCTCTTCTAGTCGTCGGAATGAGGCGTCGTCAGGTCGTCTCTTGTGTGTCTGTTCTTGCGTCCGTAGTTTAGTCAGTAAATTCGTTAAGTTTTGTGTTCTAGCTTTCTTTCTCGCGGTCGCTAATTTAATGAGCGTCCCTCTTATAACTGTTTTATGTGCAGCCCATGTTGTCTCCGGCTGCACGTCTGGGGTGATGTTGGAGTCGAAATATTCCACTATGTCCTTGCGGACCTGTTCTACGATCTCTGGGTCGTTTAGTAGTGAGGCGTTTAGTCTCCATGTCCACGGGGAGCTACTGCATAAGTTGCCAATGGTGAGGTGGATGTCGGCGTGGTCAGCTCAATGCTTTTTTATAGATCATTCCACAGTGAAATTCAACACCTTACTTTTTTTTTTTTTTTTTATCTGGATATCTATTATCTAACTACTAGTCGCACACGTATTCTATTATCGCTTTTATTATATTCTGCATAAGTTTTCAATAGGAATGCAATAACATGTCTGTTTTTTATATTTTTTATATTTTAGAGTCCATCTACCATCATGAACATGAAATCATCCTCATACAATTTTAATATATTTTTCTATTTTTTTTATTTTTATCTTATTTTATTATTTTTTTTATATTTATATTTATTTTTATTATTTATTTATTTATTTTTTATTTCCTTCTATTTATGATTGTTGTATCTAAAGACATCTTACAAATCCTGATGTTATACCATCAGATACAGTTTACATTTACAGTGTGTCTAGCTTCAAGTATCTTCAATCACCTACAGTTATACATTAGTTCTGTTATATTGGAATAATTGTAGCACATATTACAACATCAGATGACTGGTCTATTCATTTATTCACTTATTCATTTACTATTTGAGATTGCTCGGACTGCCAGATGGTTACTCAAAATCCAGTATATCAACCAAATTGGGACTTCCATGCATATAGGGATCTATTTGATCTCTATTCCGACTTTATCTTCATATCATACTTAATTTTATTTTTCACATCCTATATCTTATATATTAGAACGATGTATTTACTTGTACTACTATTCAATATTACTCATTTTAACTCTCTTCAATTCTGTTTTATTCTGTTTTTTTTATCTTTATCTTCATTTGATTTCCTTCTATATTTATTTTTACTCATATTTTCTTCACCTATTTTTATCACTTATTTTCCATTCCAAGTCTCACTATAGAATCCTGCTGCTTTATACTTCTACTTACGCTCAGTGAATATCAATTAACTAATTTATCACTGTACAAATTTCACTCACCAAATAAATTATAGAAAAATCACTATGTCACTTTGACTTAATGTCCGCTATATCAAATTGCTGCTATGTTTAACCTAAAGTTATTTCTGTATTGCTACTACCGTTATTACTTTGTTTATTGAAGATGTATCATTTAATAACCATTCAAATGTATGTAATTGTATGTTTATTGACCATCAATTGAAAGTGTGCTAGGACAGCCTCTGAGGAGCTGGGCATTTTTTTGCCACGTTACTGGACGCTCATGCGCAATGCCTGTAGGCTCATGCGTCCTTTTGAGGAGGTGACAAACCTAGTCAGTCGCACCGAAGGCACCATCAGCGACATCATACCATTTGTTTTCTTCCTGGAGCGTGCCCTGCGAAGAGTGCTGGATCAGGCCGTAGATGAGCATGAAGAGGAAGAGTTGTGGTCACCATCACCACCAAAAACAGCCTTATCAGCATCGCTTGCCGGACCTGTGACAATGCCGGAAGAGGATTGTGAGGAAGAGGAGTCAGAGGAGGAATGTGGCTTTGAGGAGGAGGAGGAAGACCAACCACAACAGGCATCCCAGGGTGCTCGTTGTAACCTACCTGGTACCCCTGGTGTTGTACGTGGCTGGGGGGAAGAACATACCTTCATTGAGATCACTGAGGAGGAGGAACGGGAAATGAGTAGCTCGGCATCCAACCTTGTGCAAATGGGGTCTTTCATGCTGTCGTGCCTGTTGAGGGACCCTCGTATAAAAAGGCTGAAGGAGAACGACCTGTACTGGGTGTCCACGCTACTAGACCCCCGGTATAAGCAGAAAGTGGCTGAAATGTTACCAAATTACAACAAGTCGGAAAGGATGCAGCATTTGCAAAATAAATTAAAAAGTATGCATTACACAGCGTATATGGGTGATGTCACAGCACAACGGGAATCTAACAGGGGAAGAGGTGAAAGTAATCCTCCTCCTCCCACGACCACGCCGGCAAGGACAGGACGCTTTACAGACGTGTTGTTGATGGAGGACATGGAGAGCTTTTTAAGTCCTACGCATCGCCACAGCCCTTTGGGGTCCACCATCAGAGAACAACTCGACCGACAGGTAGCAGACTACCTCGCCTTAACTGCAGATATCGAAACTCTGAGGAGCGATGAACCCCTTGACTACTGGGTGTGCAGGCTTGACCTGTGGCCTGAGCTATCACAATTTGCGATAGAACTTCTGGCCTGCCCCGCTTCAAGTGTCCTGTCAGAAAGGACCTTCAGTGCAGCAGGAGGTATTGTCACTGAGACGAGAAGTCGCCTAGGTAAAAAAAGTCTAGATTACCTCACCTTTATTAAGATGAATGAGGGATGGATCCCGAAGGGACTGACAGTGGGCGATACATTCGACTAAAAAAGGCCTGATGAGATGAGCTGCCTTGGGCTAAAAATGGTGACCCTATGTAGGAGGAACAGTCCCTATTCTGCTCTGTGTCAGTGTGTATCAGGGTCCCTGAGGACAGGATCAATCCATATCTGCCAAGTGACCCTATGTAGGAGGAACAGTCCCTATTCTGCTCCGTGTCAGTGTGTATCAGGGTCCCTGTGGATAGGTGTCAATCCATATCTGCCAAGTGACCCTATGTAGGAGGAACAGTCCCTATTCTGCTCTGTGTCAGTGTGTATCAGGGTCCCTGAGGACAGGTGTCAATCCATATCTGCCAAGTGACCCTATGTAGGAGGAACAGTCCCTATTCTGCTCTGTGTCAGTGTGTATCAGGGTCCCTGAGGACAGGTGTCAATCCATATCTGCCAAGTGACCCTATGTAGGGGGAACAGTCCCTATTCTGCTCTGTGTCAGTGTGTATCAGGGTCCCTGAGGATAGGTGTCAATCCATATTTGCCAAGTGACCCTATGTAGGGGGAACAGTCCCTATTCTGCTCTGTGTCAGTGTGTATCAGGGTCCCTGAGGACAGGTGTCAATCCATATCTGCCAAGTGACCCTATGTAGGAGGAACAGTCCCTATTCTGCTCCGTGTCAGTGCGTATCAGGGTCCCTGTGGATAGGTGTCAATCCATATCTGCCAAGTGACCCTATGTAGGAGGAACAGTCCCTATTCTGCTCTGTGTCAGTGTGTATCAGGGTCCCTGAGGACAGGTGTCAATCCATATCTGCCAAGTGACCCTATGTAGGAGGAACAGTCCCTATTCTGCTCTGTGTCAGTGTGTATCAGGGTCCCTGAGGACAGGTGTCAATCCATATCTGCCAAGTGACCCTATGTAGGGGGAACAGTCCCTATTCTGCTCTGTGTCAGTGTGTATCAGGGTCCCTGAGGATAGGTGTCAATCCATATCTGCCAAGTGACCCTATGTAGGGGGAACAGTCCCTATTCTGCTCTGTGTCAGTGTGTATCAGGGTCCCTGAGGACAGGTGTCAATTCATATCTGCCAAGTGACCCTATGTAGGGGGAACAGTCCCTATTCTGCTCTGTGTCAGTGTGTATCAGGGTCCCTGAGGACAGTTGTCAATCCATATCTGCCAAGTGACCCTATGTAGGGGGAACAGTCCCTATTCTGCTCTGTGTCAGTGTGTATCAGGGTCTCTGAGGACAGGTGTCAATCCATATGTCAAGGTTTCAATATGTCATATGTCAGGTGTCAATCCATATCCATTGTGATTTAGGAATGTTAGGTGATTTATGCCCTTTATGGATTAAAACCAGACTCTGCATCAACTGTGTAATTTTCCATGGGAGTTTTGCCATGGATCCCCCTCCGTCATGCCACAGTCCAGGTGTTAGTCCCCTTGAAACAACTTTTCCATCACTATTGTGGCCAGAAAGAGTCCCTGTGGGTTTTAAAATTCGCCTGCCCATTGAAGTCAATGGCGGTTCGCAGGTTCGCGAACGTTTGAGGAAGTTCGCGTTCGCCATTCGTGAACCAAAGATTTTATGTTCGCGACATCACTACAGTGTAAGTGTAGCAAGAGAGCGCAGATGCCTCATTACAGCATCATTTTCAACACACTGATTGGACAGGATTTTGTACTCAGGCTACTGTGAATTCCCACAATGATATTGATTTATATATAAATGCTGTTGTGAAATAAATTAATAACTGTGTTGAGACAGTAACATCATCAAAGTTAGTAATTTTTTTTCCAAACCATGGGTAGACTAAGAAGGTAAATCTTTATTACATGAGCTGCTTGTAGATGTGGAGGTCAGAATGTTTGTAGTTTATCCAGAGCAAATATAAGAAAGGGGATTTAAAATACCAAATAGTCACAGCAAGTGTGCATAATTCATTGTTGTACTATTGAATATTGCCATTTAATGTAATTTGTGTAGTGCATACAGTATATGAATTGGCCATTTGGTAGAGGTGGAAGAGCCAATTTGATTATAGAGGACAGATGTCAGAAGGGGTTAATGTAAATTGTATGGGAATGTGAAAGGGGACAGATGGTTTACATCATGAATTGATCCTTTGATTAATCAAAGGCTCTGCAAGGTGTGAAAGTCTCCACTTGAGCTGCCTGTATGTCTAGTTTCAATGTAAATTACTGACTTTGACCATATGGCCTGAAACTCTTAATTGATAGTTCATTTCTTTGATATGTTAATGGCCATTAGGCTTCAAGAAAACCCGTGTGTTCCAGTATCAAATCCAAATGAAACATTAATACTTACTCACGGAGTGATAATTAAGCCTCATTTTTAATATATTTAGAATGGGACAAGCACAATCTTTTAATCAAGCCTAAACATGAGTTGAGTAACTTAAGCCATTTGGGTGGGATTGTGATGTTCACTATATTAGGTCACAAGTAAGAAGTGTAACATATCTATGGAATGGAAAAATGGTAACAAATTTATGGATGCAATTATTATTTCTGTGACAAGTACAAAAGAGGAGATATAACCAAAAGATTCAATTTGGATTGATGTTGGTCTGGAACACAGGGGAATGGTCACTTATTGTTTCTATAGGTACACCATTATGTCTACCTCTGGGCCTGGCTTGGTAACTTGAAATGAATCCACAGGGTACATATCCAATTATATTAAAATGTGTATTGTACTTGCTTGGGGCCCCTGGGCAGAAGTTTTACTTTGAAAGTGAGTGAGTGATTAGAACTTCTGTTATTTTATCCTTTTTGTTTTTCTGTTGTTGGTGTAACTCATTTAAATGTCATCTATATTTTTGTGTGCACTGCAACTATTTTTTGCTCATAATAAATATTCCTTTACATAGTTACATAGTTACAAAGGCTGAAAAGAGGCATGTGTGTCAATGAAGTTCAGCCTTCCTCACATTTGTTTTTTGCTGTTGATCCAAAAAAACTAAACAGTTTGAAGCACTTCCATTTTTGCAACAAACTAGAAAAAACATTCCCTCTTGACACCAGAATAGCAATCAGATTTATTCCTTGAATCAAGAAGCTATTACCCTACATTGAAAAATTATATCCTTGAATATTCTGTTTTTGCAAGTATGCATTTAGTTGCTGTTTAAAAATCCGTACATACTCTGATAAAACTACTTCTTTAGGCAGATAATTTCACATCCTTGTTGTTTATGCGATGAAAAGTATATATAATGGAGGAACATTCAAGCTAACAGTTGTATGAGAAGCAAACCAACAACCACTAATCAGTATAACTAAACCAAAGGAAACCTTAGTGAGCCAATGAGTCCCATGAGGGCTATGTTAATGTAAGTACGGTGAATGTATATACACGTTAATTTACATTAGTGAACCATATAGTGTAGGCCTATAGTGAAGCCTGACATGATTACTACAGTTAATTGCGATGCTAAGCCATGGAGAGGGCCAAGTCATATAATAGAAGACGATATGTTCCAGTAAGGGGCCTAATACCGGAAGCTGAAGAAAGTCTCGCTGAGAAGCTACGTATTAATGAAATGCTGAAGATGTTAGTAGTGAAATTTGCCCTGAAAGAACAACCATGCAGTTAGTAGAACCTGATTAAATCAGTCTGATAGGTGTAGCATCACAACTTATCTATATCCTAATTCACCTGTTGGAGTAAAACTTTAGACAGAAAGTCAGGCAGCATGACAGAAAATCAATATCCCATTGGATATCTTGTCAATATTAAATTGTGTAAAGATCGTATACGTACAGAGGACCCTGCGAGGATCAGCGTCCTGTTGACGGCATGGCTAGACATTATGTTTCTAGTCTTACCAGTCTCTCATGTATTCACCCCCTAGAGGATACGAGTGCTGAGAACTTGCATGGAGGTCGGTTTTTTTGAGCAACTCGTGCCTACTCCAACATCAACATTGTCCGTATTGGTGTGCATGAGCCTGAACAGTACCGCTACCCTGGCCTCTGCTGGGAAAGGAAAGTTGCACTTGTGTAGCTCTGTCATTATGTGAGGAATGGTCCATAACCAGATAGAAGCCAGACTGCTGGCATCACCTATAGTGTAGGTGTAGTGGACCGACTGGAGTACAGGGGATTTACACGTCATCACCTAGAGTAGAAAACTTTAGAACCAGTAAATGACCTACCTACAGAAAGAACCGTAATCTGATGATCTGATAACAGAGGAGTAAAATATTAGTCACAGACAAACCTAAAATTTAATGACAAAATACTCATAAATATTATCGGTGACAATATACTTATAAAAACATGAGACAGATCACATGTCCATAACCTGACCTAACCATTTGTTTATAAGGATACATACTGTGGTAATAGTTATTGAGCATTAGAGCGATGCATGGTGAGCTAAGGGTCTCCTAAACGTACGCCACTACATATCAAATTGAAAACCTGTGATAGAATATGATTGATAAGACATAGGAAAATGGATGTTAGCGTGACCTCGTGAGTACAACAGTACCACGCATGTACAGGCCCCATTGCATCCAACCATGCAATCATATTTAGGTAAATCCTTACACCAGTGCTGCTTTAAAATGAATAACCTTGCATAACAGAACAGTTGAACAGTTTATCCTTGCGTAACACATACAAAGGACAGCACAATAATATAAAACATAAAGAAGAAAATACTAACACGGATCTAAAATAATGTATAAGACCCAACAGTCCTAAAACAATCAAAATATCCGTCTAATAGACACCTGCAAATGTAATAATTAGTACCAAACATGTTTTAACATTTATATATTTAAACAGTAAGACCATATGTAATGGATCGATGGGCACCCCGACTGGGTACCTCCATTGAAGATGCTCCTAGCGCTTCCTGAGGACTCCAAGCACTGCAGCAGACACCACAACCACCAAACCGGAGAAGCATATGAATGCTCTCAAGCATATGAATGCTGTAAACAGCTGAACAGGAAAAGCATACAACCCGCTTACACTCCTGGCAATCAGCATACAATCCAATTGCCCCAATAACGAGACGACACTTCGTTTTGAGATCAAGCAGAACTGACTGTACTGGCGCATACAGCCTCTTTTATTCACAATCCACAAACATAGTACTGCCCACAGGGTTTTGAAATACAACCAATCAATCTGTACAATACACACAGACACTCCCACACAAAATCTTCCCCTCTGCCTGTGATATGATTACTGAACACAATGGGTAATATAATTATCACAGGCAGAGAAATACAGTTTTATAAAACATATCACAGGGACCCCAAAACATGCAATAACCCCATAAAGTATATCCTCGGAACCGGGGGATCTGGGTGAACCACATATCCAAAATTCACCCAGATCCGTTCAGTAGTTTGGAAGATACAGTTTAATGCAGATTCCGCAGAACATATACAGGCTATATGAAAAACAATTACTGTATAATGTGTCCCCTGTATAGTTTAAAACTACTGCACGATGTCTTTGTGCACCAAATACCGGCGAGATGGCACCGTGTAGCAAAGTCCAAACAGTGTCTGTGAGCTAAAATGGCCGCCATCCATTGTTCTCACCATGTGCTTCATCCATTGTTCTCACCATGTGCCTCTGATACATGAAATGGTGGCCACCCAGTAACTCCACAGTATGTCCCCAGATTGTTCTTAAAGGGCCAGCAGCAGCATAATAAAATACAATATGCCCAAATACTGTATTTAAAGGGCCAAATCTCCCAGGGGCCATAGACAGCAGGCAGGAGGCGGGCAAACAGGCTTCTCCAATGCCCAATGGCGAGGTTGGTTTTGCCACACCATATTTATAACTGATGTAATACTAAGGTTTGAACGCTAGAGGGTCCCAAGCCAAAATCTGTCTATGCTGTATGATGACAGTTATAGTACCTAGAAATGAACACTAGAGGGCCACAAGCCAAAGATCCATCTAAGGTGTATGTACGAACCAAAGGATTTAGTATCGTGAAAAGAGTTCTAAGGCAAGAGTTTGTGAGAACTACAGTGCGAACAGAGTGAATACGAACAAATTCAGCTTTGCGGGGATTCGTTCTACAATGAACGAAAGTATACAAATGACCATTGAGCACATGAAAGCCCTATACTTACGATTGCTAAGGACCTCTGCGCAGGTCTCTTGCCATGATAAGTTATGTTAATGCCTCATATTGCTCAACTTAGCCTCTGCAAAGGCAAATGTAGAACTGTACTCCTGATCTGCTGTTCAACTACTCTTATTCTGAACAAAATAAAAAACATTTAAAACAAAATTGCACAGCATATTCAAGATGTGGTCTTACCAGCGATTTATAAAGAGGCAAAATGAAATTCTCATCCAGAGAATTAATGCCCTTTTTCATGCATGACAATACCTTACTGGCCTTAGCCACTGCTGATTGACATTTCACATTGTTACATAGTTTGTTATCTATAACAACTCCCAAGTCCTTCTCGTGTGTTGTTATCCCTAATTCGCTTCCATTAGGGGTATAAGTTGCTTGTGCATTCTTTACGCCGAAGTGCATAACTTTGCACGGAATTCAAATTCTGACTGACTGTAGACCATTTGGCTCTCAACTTGGCACTGATGGTATTTCCCTTCCTGACAGATTAAACATCTTCTATTTAAAAACAGAATATAGGTGGTGCTGAAGAATAGACAAAACTGTACCAATATAGCTGAAAGAACGGAAAGGTATATCCGAACCGGAAACGTTGCCATCTTGGAGGTGGCATGATACGTATCTGGTTCAGACCATATTTGGGAATGGGTGTGTTTTTTACAACATGTGTGATTAATTGTTTGTAATATTTGTGTATATGTAAATAATGCTTATACTGATAGGACTTTCATTAGCACCTGAGGAAGACCCATTTGTTAGATTGAAATGCATTGTGCACGTATTCCAATGTTATTGTTTTTATCTATATAAGTAATAAATAGTTTTTCTAAAAATCTTCTATGCCCATTTTTATCAGGGCTATAATATAGGGCCTAGTGAAGGCATGGTCTCATTGTTTTGTTATTTTAGTTCGTTATTTAGTTATATACTGTCACTCCAATGGAGTTAATAAATAAGTTTGCACAGCAATATTAATAAACAAGCTCACACAGCAGTCTTTGTAACATGATATTGGACTTTCTTATAGATAGGCTGTAGACTGTGAAGCTTGGCAAATTATTTCTTCCATTACAACCTTAAAGGGACGCTCCAGGCACCCATACCACTTCTACCCATTGGAGTGGTCTGGGTGCCAACTCCCATCACCCTTAACCCTGTAAGTGTAATTATTGCAGGCTTTATAAACTGCAATAATTACCTTGCAGGGTTAAGTCCTCCTCTAGTGTCTTTCTATCAGACAGCCACTAGAGGGACTTCCGTGTTCTTAGAACACGAAAAGTGTGTTATACGACGCTGGAAGTCCTCACGCTATGTGAGGACCTCCAGCGTCGACAAAATCCCCATAGGAAAGCAATGAATAATGCTTTTCTATGGAGAGGTCAAATGCGCGTGCGTGGCCTTTGCCGTGCATGCGCATCAAATCTCCCCCGCCGGCTGACGAGGAGAGTAGGCGGAGCCTGACCCGTGCCGAGGGACATCGGCACTGGACTCCGCTAAGTCACTGAAGGGGTTTTAATCCCTTCAGCAACTTTGGATGGGGGATGGGAGGGAGAGGGGCACTGTAGGTTCCTGCAGTGCCAGGAAAAACACCTTTAAGTACTGGTGTTCCACACGGCGTGCTTAGTCCTCTCCTGCATTTTCTGATTGTGTTCCTGTTTATGATTCTAATGTTATAATCAAGTTTGCGGATGATACTACAGTGAATGACCATCTGTCTTTGAGCACCAATTCTACTGATGAAGTCAAGAGAGAACAACCGAGTCTCTTCTTCTTGAGAAGACTTAAGAAAGCCGTCTTGTCACCACAGATAATGACAAACTTTTATCGCTGTACAATTGAGAGTATTTTGACAAATTGTATTTTATCATTGCATGGTAATTGTTCAGCATGCCTTTCCTACCCTTCAGACATTCTTCCCGGCTACTGACCAAGAGGTAGCTGCTCTTCTCTGTTCCTCTCGCCCCACCACTTGCCCGCTCGATCCTGTCCCATCTCACCTTATTAGATCTCTCTCCACTTGTCTCGTACCTTCCTTAACACACATCTTCAACTGCTCTCTCTCTTCTGGCATTGCCCCTGCTGACCTTAAACATGCCACTGTAGTACCTATACTAAAAAAAAACATCCCTCGACCCGTCCACCCCCTCTAACTATTGTCCCATATCCTTGCTCCCTTTTTCCTCAAAGCTTCTGGAAAGACTTGTCTTTACCCGTGTGTCTCACTTCCTCAATTCCAACTCTCTCCTTGACCCTCTTCAATCTGGCTTCCCCCCTCTCCACTCTACTGAGACTGCGCTTTTTAAAGTTACTAACGACCTAATCGCAGCTAAATCCAAAGGCCACTACTCCATACTAAGTCTTCTTGACCTCTCAGCGGCCTTTGACACCGTTGATCATGCTCTCCTTCTTCAAACTCTTCAATCACTTGGTCTCTGTGACTCTGTCCTCTCGTGGTTTTCCTCGTATCTCTCCCAACGCTCATTCAGTGTCTCTTTTTCTAATGATACCACCTCCCCTCGTCCTGTCTCGGTTGGAGTCCCCCAAGGCTATGTCCTTGGTCCCCTTCTATTTTATATTTATACTGCCTCTCTTGGCAAACTTATTACCTCTTTTGGATTCCACTACCACCTGTACGCTGATGACACCCGGTTATATCTCTCCTCCCTGGACCTCTCCACTGCCGTCCTGCAACGTGTCGCTGCTTGCCTTTCTTCCATCTCTGACTGGATGTCCTCCCGCTTTCTGAAACTCAATCTCTCTAAAACTGAGCTCCTTATCTTTCCTCCTCGTAATACTGGTCCTCCTCTTTTGCTCTCCCTTCAAGTTTGTGGTACCCACATCAGTCCATCCTTGCAAGTGCGCTGACTTGGCGTCATACTTGATTCTGGCCTCACCTTTGAGCCTCACATCCAGCATGTTGCCAAATCCTGTAGATTCCATCTTAAAAACATAGCACGCATCCACCCCTTTCTTGCACCAGATACTACCAAGGAGCTTGTCCATGCTCTAGTAATTTCCCGCTTGGATTATTGTAACCCTCTCCTGATTGGTCTTCCCAAAAGCCGTACTGCACCGCTACAGTCCGTAATGAACGCTGCTGCCAGACTGATTTTCCTCTCTAGTCGTTTCTCTCACACCTCACCTCTCTGCCAGTCCTTACATTGGCTTCCTGTATGCTATAGGAGTCAATTCCAGAGTAACCTCTACCTCACATACCTCTTGCTCTCTCCTAGAGGGCAGCCAACCTTATTTGACTGCAAATTCCTGTCCTAATGTGTTTTACACCCCACCTCCTATAGAATGTAAGCTCGATTGAGCAGGGTCCTCTTCAACCTATTGTTCCCGTAAGTTTATTTGTAATTGTCCTATTTATAGTTAAATCCCCCTCTCATAATATTGTAAAGCGCTACGGAATCTGTTGGCGCTATATAAATGACAATAATAATAATAGCTGTTGATAGGAAGGCTCTACAATAAGAAGTAAAAACGACTCAATAAATTATTGAATTCAGGAAATTTACAAGGCACTCTGTGCCCAGAGAGTAAGAGGAATCATCAAAGGTACATTTCATCCTAATTATGGATAGTTTAATTTTCTTCATTCAGGGAAATGTTCTAAGAATTTGTATTCCCGGAACTGTAGGTTTGGGAATGGATTTGTTTCCTCTGCACTGATATTTTTTAATTCTATGCTTTGGTGTTAACTCTTAAGAGTATAATTGAATGACTTTATGAGGTTTTGTTGTATAAGCCAGATTACTCTTATTTTTTTCCTGGATGATATATTAGCTTTTACATCCGATTTTGTATATTGGTTTATAATTTGTACTTGGCTTTATTTACACTTATTCTAGGTGTGGAAGCAAGATGGTTTCTCTATACATTACACTCATGTATATGGTGGATGTGCTTATAATTTTTTATTTTATGTATATGGTCATCACGGTTGATATGTTCATGTAACAGCTTCTTCCCACCACCAAACCACAGATGTCAGCCCGTTTATGAAGATCCGGTCAGCTAACGCCTGTCCCCCAACTAAGAACAGCAGACACACACAGCTCGAGGGTAGAACAGGAGCTAACCATTATTAGGCACCCCCAGGTATTTATATACATGTAAACTCATTAGTAAACACACAAAGGTTTGGAACAACAACCAATCAAACTGGGCATAGACAAACAACCAATCACACTAAGCTCATTAATAACCAATAGGACACACCATCACAGAACACCTACTTTGCATACACAGTCAAACAAACATTATGCATTATGTAAAGGGGTTAACACACAGTCAACAATAGGTGACTCAGCTCCCTGAGTCACAAAGGGGAAAGTCCCAACCCCCACCCTCGTGGTCACACAGTCTCTGGTTCGGCGCCAACTTGTCTCTACATGTTGTGGCTAGGTCTAAGCCTGTGCGGTCTAAATGGCCGCTCCCCACCAGAGTCCACCCAATCAAAGAAGCCCTTGATGCCTAAGGGACAGCATACCAGCGTTCCGTCACAGTTCATATTTGCAATTTCTTGCTTATGACCAATATACAACTTGCACTCTATGCACATGTTCTATGTACTCACTTCTTGGACTTTACACACATGGTCTACGCGATCACATGTTGCAATTAACATAAATGGTTTATGTGCTCACATTTCGTAATTTATTTACATTGTTTATGTGCTCACATCTTGCACTTTACACACATGGTCTAAGTGAACACATCTTGCAATTTACATACATTGTTTATGTGCTCACATCTTGCACTTTATGCACATGGTCTATGTGTTCAAATTTCGCACTTTTCGCACATAGTTGCTTTGCTCACGTCTTGCAATGAATGGCCCATATGCTTTATGTACTCTAAATTAATGGTCTGTGTTTGCAGCTTGTGTTCGATGTGTTTAGTTGAATCGTGGTAAGTGCTTTATTCTCACATGATAAAGATGTATTGTTGAGAATTATGTACTTTATTTGCACTAGATTGTGTTAACTGTTTTTGTAGTTTTATGCACTTTAATTGCACATGAAGTGTAGTTGGTTTATAACAGATATATGTTTTAGTTTGGATTGGAGGCTATAGGCTATATAGTTGTATTGTATAATATTGGTGGCACTATTGTTTAATGTCTATATGTATTATAAGCTAGCATTTTTATTTGCTAAATCTTGGTCTATTAATGATTGAGGGATTATATGTCTTAAAGGAACACTATAGGGTCAGGAATACAAACATTATTCCTGACCCTACAGTGTTAAAAATCCATTATAGGCTCCAGGTCCCCCCCCCCCCCCCCCCCCCCCGCTGGCTCTGCCCACTCTCCGCCCCATTGGCTGAGATCATCAAAACTAACAATCTCAGCCAATCCAATGCTTTCCCATAGGAAAACATAGGGAGGCTAATGCACATGTCAGGCAATCAGCATCTCCTCATAGAGATGCATTGACTCACATGCAGAGCATAGAGACCCTGAACGTCAGTGCTGCATGTTGTGCAGCACTGACACAGAAAGCACCTTTAGTGGCTGTCTGAGTGACTACGCACTTTTCACTATTATCTTTCACGTGTTCAATAGTGGTTGTTTCTATCAGATTAAAGTAGGTTTGGGGAGTTCCTACCTACGTGTGGAAGCTGCTTTTCCCTGCTTTCATTGTGTGAGTATGTTTACGTTAGGTAATTTGCATATGTTTGCATCCATTGTTTTGGTTGTGTCACTAAAGGTTAAATGTTGGGTTGTTGGAGGCTAGTCATTGTGTTCAATAAAGCATTTTGGGTAATCTTGCCCCCAAGGTCAGTGCCCACTCTGTCTAGGAACATATACTTGTCTTTTCATAAGGTGGTCCACCCAGTTTCCCTTTAATGTTTTTCTAGGTAAGAGCTAGAGTTGAACCTCATCTCTGGTGTCTATTGGGGAGCTTACATCTCTCAGCACACTTGTAGCAGAGATTTCTGAATCGGTCCCCCATCTGTACTGATGCAAGAGCTGGAGTAAAATCATGATGTAGCAAATGTGTTATTATAGGGTGTGCAAGGAAGCTTTTTAAGACATCTGTGCAACAAATGAACAGAGATCTTTTCTCCCTCACAGTAGAGTGGACTTTGCAGCTGCAACACATCTGGGGGCCATTGTGTGTTTTATGACTGTGATGATCCTCACACTTCCAACACCTATGAAAAAAAGCAATAATGAAAAGAATGTACATCCTCTTGACAGAATGTTGCGTAATTTTCACGACTTCTTATACAGACACAGACACAGGTTAAAGGACCACTCTAGTGCCAGGAAAGCATACTCGTTTTCCTGGCACTAGAGTGTCCTGAGGGTGCCCCCACCCTCAGGGACCCCCTCCCGCCCGGCTCTGGAAAGGGGAAAGGGGTTAAATCTTACCTTTTTCCAGCGCTGGGCGGAGAGATCTCCTCCTGCTCTCCTCCTCCGATCCTCCTCTTCTACTCCCCGTCGGCTGAATGCGCACGCGCGGCAAGAGCTGCGCGCGCATTCAGCCGGTCACATAGGAAAGCATTCATAATGCTTTCCTATGGACGCTGGCGTGCTCTCACTGTGAAAATCACAGTGAGAAGCACGCAAGCGCCTCTAGCGGCTGTCAATGAGACAGCCACTATTGGACATAGGGGGAAGGCTTAACCCATTCATAAACATAGCAGTTTCTCTGAAACTGCTATGTTTATGAAAAAATGGGTTAACCCTAGAAGGACCTGGCACCCAGACCACCTCATTAAGCTGAAGTGGTCTGGGTGCCTAGAGTGGTCCTTTAAATAAGCTGTTTTATGCCTCAGTTGTTATTCATGTGAGAGCAGAGGGTCTTTGTCCTTGCCTTTTGATTGTATCTGCCCTCCATTAAAAATGTATATAATAACGTAAAATAATCTCTCCTGACTCACACTTCTTTGGAAAAAGGCCTCCATCTTTGTTTCTAAAGCAGTTTAGATGCCATTTAGGAGAAAGCAAAAAAATAAAGGACGCAGAGAAATATTAAATACATACATTTTTTATCTTTCTAGATATTATTTATTCTGGAACATGGATAGACTTTTATGCCATATATTTATGCCAAGCACCTACAGTGGGAGTAGCAAAAAACAGGTGGAGGGCTATGATTCGGCAAGCTTAATATAAAAGGAAGATTAAAGTATATAATTTTTTTTTAAATATATTTTTCAATATTTATGAAAGTCATCAGTTTATAATTGTTTTTATCCTACTATCATAAAATTTAAATATTTATATAATATATATTTCCCTATCTACCTAATCATTAAAGTCCAGTAAATTCACTATCCTCAAAGGAACACTACAAGCACCGTATACACCACATTACGCTCCCAGGAAAGCCCTGGAATCCCCCATTTTAAGAAATCAAACTGTTTTAAAAAAGTTTGACTTCTTTTCAGGGTTTCACCATGCGTTACTCCCCACTCCAGCACTCTGTAGTTGTTATAGTGCTTACAGTATTCCTTTAATTGGTTAGAGTTACATGAACAATGGTTATTAATAGATAATTGGTGTATTGTGTATTTTTATTTCATTAAAGAACGCTGTCTTTTGTTAATTTACAGGCACTTGCTTCTTGACTTTGTTTTATTTGATATAAAAATAAAAGAGGAAAGCTTGGTTAAATAACTTTTTACCCAAAAGGATATACTTACTGCATAATCTAAAACTTTTAATGTGCTGTAATAGGTAGTACTTCGCTAACAGTTGGTTTCTTAATGTTTGTGGGATTATTGTTATCAGCAGGGATATTTTAAGACTACATTTCTGTTTTATTGTTAATTATACACATCGTCAAGTATGCATAAAGAAAGCAGATGCTACCTAGGAGCATTCTATTAGACTCATGAAAGCTGCACACACACACAAACACACACACACACACACACATTATATATAAATATATATATATATATATATATATTTATATATATATACACACACGGTGGCCCAAACGTAGGTATACAGTTGAATCTATGAAATTATGAATTATTCTAGTTTCAGTGACCGAATAATCTAAATTATATTAAAATCAGAAGGTGAATATTTGCTTATCCTTCTCTACTGTAAACCTCCTAGCAGCAAAGAAACAGTTACAAAATTTAAACAGAATCAACCAATATAGGAATGTGTGACTCCACCCAACTCCTCTTTCTTGATGCACCCAAACAATATGTAGTCAATCTAATAAACTGGAAATAGTCCATACGAGATGATAAACAAACTTGCACTAGGTTTCAACAGAAAAATCTACTTAAAAGGCCAAGAAGATTCTTCACACTAAAGGGAAGATAAAATATGGTCTTTTGATAAGACTGATAGTCATGCACAGAAATACAGTAGAATAACAAATTAGCATATAATGAATACTGAAAAAAACACAGTATGGACTGTAATATAAACTATATGTCAGGATCCTACCCTGACAAACAAGACTTTAGTTCCGTTAATTCTGTTCCATTAAAACAGAATTCCTGCTCTGATTATATTTTACCACTAGTGGCCTACCTCTAGTTCTGGAAACTCACCTGCCTAGGTTTGATCACTTCAGCTACAAAAGGCTACACCCAACTCACCACAGGGCCTTTACAATGAAGTTGATACTCATCCTGAAAGACTTCTGTTCTGGGCTCCTGTAATCTGACCGACTTGTTACCGTCCTGCTGGAAGCGATCCTGGTTTACTCCATCAAGCTTAGTTATTTCCTACCTGATCTTCACTATCTACCTTTGTTACCAACCTGATCCATTACCAACCTGCTCCATTACCAACCTGCTCCATTACCAACCTGAACTGCTTTACAACCCTGCTTTATCCTGCCAACCTGATTTATACCAACCTGCTCCAAACCAGCCTAACCTACGTTTCTATCCTGATTTATCCTGCCAACCAGCTTTATACCAACCCGCATAACACCAATCTGGACTTTGCCTCTCAGTAATATTGCAAGATGTTATTTTCATACTCTATCAGTACTCCTTTTACGAGGGGGGTGTCTCACTAAAGTTCTGCTTTACCTACTATCCAGAAACCTTATTGTTCTGTTTTACTTGTCTTACTATTCAACCTATACTTCCAGCTATAACTTTCTTATTATTTACAAACATCCTGTTTATAATCTATCTAGGGTATACTGCCTAAATCCATTTATTTCGGTTTTCTCGCTCTCTTTCCTATAATTTAATTTATAGGATTTCCTGTTGTTTCAATTATGTCAATACTTACTGATAAAGCCTCTAATATTAACTCTGGCCAAAGTGTCCTATCTGACCTGCTCAAGATCATGACACTAGAATATCAACTATACCATAGCCAGAACAAATAGTAGCAACATATAAGTAATGTAAAACAACCATACTAAACCCAATTTTGAGTAAAACACAGTCAATAAAATATCACAAAGGGGATAAAACACAAAGGGTGGGAAAATATTCACCTCCTGTCTTTAATTTTTTTTTTGATTATTCGGTCACTGAAGCTAGAATAATACCTAATTTTATGACAAGACAGGAGGCTTCATATTTGCTTTTATAATGCTTAAACATTAAAGAAAAAGATGCTCTACTTCCACCTTTAAACGACATTTGATTCAGCAGGGGATCCTGCGTCTCCTACCCTTCACACGAATCAAGATTTATACACGAGCGGACAGCTGAGAACCACTGTCGACCCATTGCATATCCAAGAGGTGTCCACCCCCACTCAAAAAGCATGGTGTATTCCCCGCAAACCCTGCCCCAGTGGCCCGTTGCCGTGCAGCCAACACCCAAAGCATGGACCGTTACCGCCTTCTGAATGGGTCAGACCCAACCACAGCGATTATACACATCAGCACAAGGCCCACTCCTCAGGTCCATGTCATATCTTTTTGAGATATCTGTAGATATATATATATACTGTTGTCATCTTGTTATTGTTGTAGCCATTATACTCTGATATGTGTTGGAGCGAAATGTATGAAAATAAACCTGTGTCTTAATTACCTGGAAAGGGCAATGACAAACTTTGATGTACAACTCTTATGTCATTATCAGTCTATGGTGATCTATATGCTGTTTCTGTACACTGATGCTGCTCCCCCTATCCTATTTTCCTTTCTGTACCCAAAAACTTTAATAAAAATCATCAAATTGGACAAAAATAAAATGGGATGAAGGTCAGAAGTAGAAAGTACAGAAAGTAGATTCACTAGACCAAGCCACTGACGATAAGATATCAAGAGGTGAGCTTCCTGACATATGATACAAAGAGAAATCCTGAGGCAGCACGAAGGGAGTAGTAAGAGCGATATATCATTGTAAACAATTAGACAGTGACTGGAGAACCAATCTGCCACAAGATTGTCTGAAGCCGGGAGATACTCTTCAGGAAAGGAGAGGTTACTATCCAAGCACAATTGGTTCTTTCGTAAGGTCTTAGAGGAGTTTGGAGAGGGGCCCATGTAATGGACAATGAAACATTATCCATCCAAACTAACGAACAATTGTAAGCGTCCTTGGCAAGGCAATTGATTTGCAAGGCATATATCGATGGGGCCCAAAGGCCTCCTGTGGAGAGATTGGAGTAAGTCAACCTAAGAGACTGGCGTCCGATTCCAGGATAAAATCCGGATGGGAACCAAAAAATTGCTTTTCCGTTCCAAACTTCCATATTGTGAAGTCACCAATCGAATTCCAAGAAAACTTTGAATGTCAGAGAAATCAGTCCGTCATACGAATTGGATTTGTGAAGATAATACGTCTTGAGGCTTTGCATTGCCCTGTAGTGCAATGGACCTGGAAAAATGGCCTGAATGGGGGCTGAAAGGAGACCGATGTCTTTCTTGATGGATTTTATCATTGAGGTTGGGAGTAGGAGTATTTTTAGAACAGAGGGTATGTGGAATCACAGACATTGAACAGTTTGTGAAAGTAGAAGTGACGATTTATTGAAGTTGTCTGGGGATGCTGTGCTGGGCGATGTTTTTAAATTTGTGTGTGTGTGTTAAATTGCTATGTTTGTGTGTGTAAATAAAGTGTGGCAATATGTAAAGTGTTGTGAGTTTGTGTTTGAGTGACAGTGTGTGTGTGCAAGTGACACTGTGTGTGTTAGTGAGAGTGTGTAAATGACACTGTGTGTGTTAGTAAGAGTTTGTAAGTGACACTGTGTGTATGTCAGTGAGAGTGTTTGTTACTAAGAGTGTGTAAATGACACTATGTGTGTTAGTGAGAGTGTGTAAGTTACACTGTGTGTATGTCAGTGAGAGTGTTTGTTACTAAGAGTGTGTATGTGACACTGTTTGTGTATGTCAGTGAGAGTGTGTTAGTGACACTGTGAATGTCAGTGAGTGTATAAGTAACAATGTCTACGTCAGTGAGATTGTGTAAGTGACACTGTGCATGTCAGTGAGTGTGTGTGTGTGTGTGTTAGTGAGAGTGTGCAAGTGACACTGGATATGCCAGTGAGGGTGTGTTACTGAGTGTGTAAGTGACACTGTGTGTGTACGTCAGTGAGAGTGTGTAAGTGACACTGTGTGTGTAAGTTATTGAGCGTGTATAAGTGGCACTGTGTGTTTTAGTGAGAGTATGTGTGTGTGTTAGTGAAAATGTATAAGTGACACGGTGTATGTCAGTGAGTGTGTAAGTTACACTGTGTGTATTAGGCAGTATGTGTGTATGGATATATGTATTAGGCAGTATGAGTGTATGAATGTATTAATTAGGCAGTGAATGTATGTATTGGGAGGTGTACGTGGATTTTATGTATTGGACTGTGTGCGTATGGTTGATTGTGTATATAATAGGCAGTATGGATGGATGGATTCGGCAATGTGTGTATATGGATGCATATCCTGGATGAATGTTTTTATATTGGGCATTGTGTCTCTACCTAAATGTCTGCTCTCCTAAAAAGTCTCACAGTCCCTGTTTCCTAAATATCTCAACAGTCTCACTATCCTTTTCCTAATTGTCTTCCGAGGCCTTTTCCGTTCTCTAAATTTCTCACTTAAAGATATGGTATAGTGCCAGGAATACATAGCTATGTTCCTGGCACTAGATCTCCCTCTACTTCCCCCATCCCTCACGCCCTCACAACTTATATGCTGTAATGTCCCTTGGCACTGGGTTGTGCCTCTGCCCCCTCAACGCTATTGACGAGGGGGCGCAAATGCGCATGCACGGCGAGAGCCAGGTGCATTAGGCCCCTTCCCATAGGAAAGCATTGAATCATTGGTTTCCAATGGGGAAATAGTTGACGCTTGATGTCCTCATGCGGAGCGTAAGGATGTTCAGCATCAGTTACCAGACCGAAAGTACGGTAGCATCCAGAAAGCGCATCTAGTTGCTGTCTAAGAGACAGGCACTGGGGTCAGACTTAGTGCTGCAATCTAAACATTGCAGTTTCTCTAAAACTGCAATGTTTAACATTGCAGCACGAAGTGCAATAGAGACATTGTACCCAGATCACTTCAATGAGCTGAAGTGGTCTGGATGGCTATAGTGCCTCTTTAATATCTACCCATTGCATCTCCTTCCCTAAATGTCTCTTCTTTCCAATTCAGCATTTAGTGAATAAACCTCTGCGAGAATGTAGTTGCATTCATGAAGGGGCGGCAAAATGGATTGTTGCCTAAAGCGACAAAAATCCTTGCACCAGCCCTGCATGTACCTGGTCTGTGGCCACCTGCATATTCATTTTAAGTACAGCCAACATGTCAGATTTCAGTTTAATGACCTGTAACAAGTTGTGCAGGTCCTGTTTGGTGGTAGGATTCACATCCTTCAGTGATGCCATAGATATAATCTGTATATATATATATATATATATATATATACACAGTTGTGCTCAAAAGTTTGCATAAACTTGGAGAGTTGGTAATATATGTATCATTTTTAAAGAAAACATGAGTGAGCAGGTAAAACACATTTCTTTTATTTCTTATGGGATTCATATTCAACTGTAGGTTATAACAGAATGACACAATCATAAAACAAAACACGGCAACAAAGAAAAAAAAGAAATGGCCCCTGTTCAAAAGTCTGCATACCCTTAGTTCTTAATACTGTGTATTGCCCCCTTTAGCATCAATGACAGCGTGCAGTCTTTTGTAATAGTTGTCTATGAGGCCCCTAATTTTTGCAGGTTGTATAGCTGCCTATTCGTCTTGGAAAAATGCCCCCAGGTCATGCTGCATCTATCTTGCCATCTGTAACAGAACCTTACAGTCTCCTGGGGCCTGTGGAATAATCAAGGGAATTGTATTTTATATCATCTGTTCGGTAGAAATGCAACTGACAAATAAACGAATCAAACTACCGAACACCGTACCACCTTGGTGTGTAATTAAGGGGTATTTTACCTCCCAGCTTGTTTCCAGCCGTTCGCATGGTTCAGCACGAATTCCTTGTGTAAAATATAGGTGGCCGCCATTTCGGGACTTTACACGTGTTCGCGGCCATCTTACGCGGTGTTTGCCTGTGAACGCATGGAACTAAAAACGGATATGCAAACAGGCGAACACTGCTGAGACCTCCATGCGCCCACAACTTCGTGCTGGAACTACCGAACAACCGGCCGTTCGGTAGTTATACTTAACTTTCTATGGGGATTCCAGCGAACACCAAGATAGCTATGGATGGCAAGGATTTCGTGGAGTTTTAATACGCGAACAGAGACCGACCGCAGGGCCAAAAGTTATGGAACTCTTTTCGGCTAGAGAATCTGTGCGGTCGGTCAAAACTTCAAAGACCCATAACTCCCGAACCCCTCAACCGAATGAGCTGAAATTTGGATATGGTATTCCCCTGAATGAGAGCTATCAAACGGTGCTGGATTTAAAGGTGTTTTGTATCCCTGTTATTGGGGTACATCCAGAACTGGAGTAAAATTGTGTTTTAATTATGTTATATGTTTATCTGAGGGGAGGAGACGTGGGGGTTGTACCATGTATGTAATTGGTTATTTTCAACCTCCCCCTGGGTGTGTTCTGTTTGTACCTTACTGTAATAAAAAGCAGGCTGGGTGTTCCAGTCCTCAGTTCTTCTTGACCCTTCAAAACGTAGCCTCGTCTCGTTCTTGAAAGGGGATTATTGTGGATTATGACTCTGCTCTTTTTACAGCTGAACCTGACTCTCCCCCTGGATCTCGTGGATGGGATTATACCAGCTTTACTTTACTTTTACACAGCAGCTTGCCAGGGAAAATTACGTCACCAACGGCTGATACCCTCTCACTACCAGGGTAGCCGTTACACCATCAATTTTCAGATTCCTCATGCCTTTACCTCATCATGCTTCACAGTGGGGATAGTATTCTTTTCACTATAGGCCTTGTTGACCCCTTTTCAACCATAGCGCTTATGGTTGTGACCATAAAGCTCTATTTTGGTCTCGTCACTCCAAATTACAGTGTGCCAGAAACTGTAAGACGTGTCAAGGTGTTGTGGGGCATATTGGTAACCGGAATTTTTTGTGGCATTGGCGCAGTAAAGGCTTGTTTCTGGCAACTCGACCATGTAGCTCATTTTTGTTCAAGTATCATCGTACTGTGCTCCTTGAAATAACCACACCGTCTTTTTACAGAGCAGCCTGTATTTCTCTTGAGGTTACCTGTGTGTTTTTCTTTGTATCCTGAATAATTCTTCTGGCAGTTGTTTCTGAAATCTTCTTGGTCTACCTAACTTTGGTTTAGTATCAAGAGATCCCTGCATTTTCCACTTCTCAATAAGTGATTAAACAGTACTGACTGTTATTTTCAAGGCTTTGGATATCTTTTTATATTATTTTCCATCTTTATAAAGTTCCATTGCCTTGTTACGTAGGTCTTTTGTCAGTTCTTTTCTACTCCCAACTTCTTTTCTACTACTACTTGTACTCTTGATTTGTTATTTGTAATTTTATTATATTTCTTTTTGCTTTTTCATTTGCCTGCGGCCAGAGTTGGAATTTTTCCGGTTTCCAGTTCCACCACGCTGCAGTTTTGTTCCACTTGAAGTGGAGATATGCCTGTTTACATCTATCTGTCTACAATCATATCACCAGAATCTACTATCAAGTCCATACTACTATATATACCCCAGGGGGGTGAGAGGCCTGATTTCGACTTTTGTTTGTGAGTTTGCTACTAGCACCTAATTTCCTATATTCATTATACTGTGTTACGCTATGATATGTATTTTCTATTATTCTAGATTCACTATTATTCTTGTATAGAATATTTCAGCCTTGGATTTTATTTTCCAGGTTGTATTCCAATTTTTGTACGCTTATTGGATGCGGTTCCCACCTTTGTTTGTTGTCTTTATCTTTGGGTGTTAGTGAGGTACACCTGGGATCCCTTCAATTTAGCAGATTATTATTCTGTCTTTAGGGTGTATACTGTTTTCTTTATCACTTTTCTACTCCCATGGCTCAGTATCTAGCCTGCTCAGTGCATCCAGTGGAGAGCTAGCAAGCTCGTTGACTATTTATATACAGACAGTAATTGCAATTTAAAAATGTACCTTTAATTGCCATTTTAACCTGTGTGTGTGTCACCGTGAATGTCTGTAACAAGGCCAAATATTCAAGGGCATGTAAACTTTAGATCAGGGCCATTTAAGTGTTTTTGTTATCATTATGATTTAAAAATGAGCCAAACAATTATGTGATAATAAATGGCTTCATATGATCACTATCTTTCAATATTTTTTTTTTTTTTTGCATGATCAGTCATATTCAATTTCTACCAGGGTATGCAAACTGTTAGGCACAACTGTATAAGATACAATAACCAGTGCACTCACTCACTCTCTAGGAATACTGAGTATTCATTGCAGGGAAAACACACCTTTAGTGGCAGTTGGAAAGATGGAAATACAGCCACTAGAGGCGCTTCCACAGCTATAACTAATGCTATAGTGTTCCTTTTAAGCTCTTACACATATACACTGGAAGGTGGCATTCAAATCCATCAGCACCAAGCATTACATGGATCTCCATGGGAAGAGTTCTCTTTCCTGCAGTGAACAGTCTGGTGAGAGATAGTTGTATCCCCAAAACAAGAGTAACTTTGGCCTGTGGATGGGTAGGTGTACATTTATACACAATTTAGAGATTTATTCCTATTTGCAGGGTACACAATTTCCACTCACCACTATGCATTGACAATTGAAAGATTGCCTCTAGAGGGTATACTATGGCTTGCAGTGGCTAGTAACTTTTAAGGCCTGGCTAGTAGCGTAGGACAACAAATGTTAAGCCCTGTCTATCTGGCTAACATAATAAAATGGAACGTGAAAACCTCCTTAGTGTTTTAGCTCATTATTAGTATTGTTATTACATATACATGATATAAAAGAAAAAATGACATGCAACCCTTTCTCAAAGATATCAGTTATGATTTCCTTTACCTGTTTTAAATTGAAAATTCCGCCCTGTGATTGTCCTTTATCTGAAGGATAATGCCTTTTTGTTGTTGTTGCTGAAATCTAATTTTCTTGTTATCTCCAGAGGAGACCTTGTGTCATTGACGTAGTCCTTGAAAGGTATTTGTATTGGGATTAGCTATATCTGGATACTGTAAACCGCATGTTTATAGAAGAAAGCTAGCATGGAATTCTGAGATTCCCAATTATATTTGTCATTGTCTTTGTGTCCTTTTCTCCTTCTATTTCATAAAACAATTCATATTCCATGTATCTCAAACAAACATACACGTACATATACAAGTAATAAATACATACATACATACATACATACCTAAATTTAGGGTGTCTGATGTATTCATCTGGAGCACCATTATAGTAGACCTAAGGAAAATATTTTTGCTACCCATTATTGGATACACACCTAAATAGACAATCCTCATGTTGTTTTGCATCCAAATGTATCATCTTTGCAGAAGACAAGTACAGCTGAGCTGATGGAATAATTAGATGGCACGCAAGTATTCCTAAGTAAATGTGACTTGCTGATAACTAAACCTTGTTTTCGTTAGCTTTATATTGTGTGTGTGATGCAAACCAGGAGAATGTTGTACCAACAGTGAATAATTTAGATGTAACCAGTTGTAAAATGTAGTAACAGGTTTCTTGCAGTTGATAAAGGAGAGAGAATGAAAGGATTGGAGGAAAGTGATATGGTGAAGAACTAAATATCACTCTTAAAATATATAGCTGTCCTACAGTAAAATCTGTTTGATGACACCAGATGGACTAGCCTTTGCTCCCCACTTGCATCAATAACCTTGCTTGCCCATGACCCTAACACCGGTACACCAATTGTACTTTCTTGCACCACTTTAGATAGGTACTAACTACTGCATACTGGACACACCCTAAGACTTGTCATTTTGGAGATGCTCTGACCCAGTTGTGTAGCCATCACTATTTGATCCTTGTCAAAGTAACTGAGTTCTTTTCGTCTTACCATTGTTATTGCTTCCTACACATGAAATTCAAGAACTGACTGTTCACTTGCTGCCTAAGGTGCCAGGTGCCATTGTAACAATATAATTAATGTTATTTACTTTTCTTGTCAGTGGTTTTAATGTTGTGGCTTATCAGTGTACACCCCACTACAACTGTTTCCTTAATGGAGAAATGGAAAGTATATCACATCATATACATTTAAGGTAAGCCTGAACCCTTTTGAGAGGAACAGTTTAAACTTGCAAACACAATACCCTTTGCAAACAGGTCACTTGGAGGCTGGTGATGGCATGCAGCATTTATTAAGTAATTGGTCGAATGAGGGAGAGTCTTAAGCCTCTTATCCAGAAAGTGGCAGAGGCAAAATCATCATCAGGTAATCTGTGAGTCAGGCAAGGCAACAAAGTGGTATAGGTTGATCTGAGTCCAGGATACTACAGAACAGGGCAGGAAGTGAGAACAGGAATGCAGGAAAGAGGCAGGAGGAGACAAGCACCGGGTTTCTTTAGCCAGGTTTTATAAGCGCAGTGTGATCACGGTTGCAATTAGTTTCCACGGACGCAGTGCCACCAGATTCTATAAAGGTCAAAATAGTGCACTGGCAATATCTTGACACACATCGCACTGTTGGTGGTGCCTGAGGCACCAACTCTGCAACACTATATATGCCTGCAGATCCCATTGACCCAGTGTCACCAAGTAAGTGGAAATCATGATAGATATTTGTTACGACCAAAGAACATCACTGAATCCAAGAACATAACTAGCACTGAAAACCCAATACGACAGTCACCTGCCCCCTATGACAGTATACATAATTTCTATAGTTTTTGGATATCTATAAATAATGGTTTAATGATAAAACCCATGTTGTATCTTAATTTCACATTTTAGGTACATACCCCTTATTTCAACTAAATATTAAACTTTATTTCTTGTTTCAATTGCAGAGTAACATGATGGCAAAGGGTTTAATTGAGCATATTCATTGCAATGCTCATTAAATTCTCAGTAGATTATTATGAACTTTCTTTGAAAATGAAAATAGTCTTTGCCATGGCATTAAAGTTTTAGATTAATTAATGTACAACTGGAAGTAAAGTCATGAGTCAGAGAATATTAAAGTTGAAAGCACCAATAT
Organism: Pelobates fuscus; assembly: GCF_036172605.1. NCBI lineage: Eukaryota > Metazoa > Chordata > Amphibia > Anura > Pelobatidae > Pelobates > Pelobates fuscus. The sequence goes on from NC_086321.1 coordinate 58,818,501, forward strand.
ATGATGAAAGCTTTATCAAGCGGCATTCTGGCTAATCTAAGGGATTTGTACTTCACAATTTTTTTTGATTGCTGATTGGATATCTTTCTTGTAACAGAAACATCAAGGGCTTAAGTCTACTGTTTGGTATGCACTGGTGGGTCATGTGATTGCGCTATTAAAATGTATTGTTGTAAATGTGCTGGTGTATCTTGCTCAGGCATTTATTCCTTAGCATTTCAAAGTAATGCATTTTAGTTTTCAGAATCCATTTAAAGCATTTAAGCCAGGCTTCCCCAAACTCCTGCCCTCTAGATGTTGCTGAACTACAATTCTCAGCCTATCTATTTCATTCATAAAATCATGGGAGTTGTAGTTTAGCAACATCTGGAGGGCTTGGGGAAGCCTGATTTAAGCCCTGATAAGTAAAAAAAAATTAAATTTTGCCATACAAAAGATCAAAAGTTGCAGAGAAACAGTCACGAGAGTTTATTGTATTTGATATTAGTGGTAATACGTGTTAATCCATATTTAGTGGAACACTCCCAAACTTCATAACCACTAGAGCACACTTTATTGCCTTGGTGTTGCCACCTTTGTAAATTGTCAAAACTATTTTAAAACAGTATGGCTTCTTAATTGGTGTCCGGCTGGACCCTGCCTGGATCTCATATCTCTGTTGTTAATACTTTGTGCTACCCTACTGGACATGTTCATTCTTCTTCTGTCCTTGCAGTTCTTCCCTCTCCAACTTCCAACACCTTCTCTTAGCTAACCTACATTTCTATAACTCGCTACATTGTACATGTCAGTTCTCTGTTTAAATACTGTTCCCTCAGGGAATGAGCATGGGATTGCTTTATGTTTTAATTCATTCTCTTGAGTCACTTACTTTTTCCTTTACATTATTGCCTTCTGGAGTTTGGCTCCTTTGTAAAAGAAAAGATGGATTGTCAGACAGGTGGATAATAACAGTATCCCCTAATGGACAAATTATACATTTAAAACTTGACCATGAGAGTTAGTTTTTTAAATATAGTTATGCAAACTCATGTCTTTATGAAAATCCTCTCCATATGTTTAATAAGCTTGAAAATACCAAGAAGTTAATTCATAATGAAAGGCACTGAAGAGGTTTCTGGAAATGTTGCTGTAGTTTCTTTATGTTGTTACATGCCATTAACATCCATTCAAGTCTTGCATTACACCATGTGTTGTACATACTGCCAGCCTTTCATCTTTTTGAATGATTAGTCCACATCATTTTGATTTCTGCAGGTACAGCTGTATGAGAGCTAGGAACATAATTAGTATGTTGTCCTACTGAATGCATTCTCATTTTGTTGCTTTACTTGTTTAACTCTCAAGATGTTTTCTTTTAAATATACTTTGATATGTAACAATCTTATAAAGACCATGTGTTATACCTGTCCTTTGATTCAAGATTCTATAGAAGTCACAGTTTGTAGTAATAAGAAGGGATTAAATGTATATACAGGACAATCAGTGATCGAAGTTCAAGACATACTTGCTACAGTCTTGCATTTTATGGAACAATCTTGATTTGGGTTCCCAGATCTACTGTCCCAGGTGTCTATGAGGACAAAAGAGAAAAGTACAACTTGAGTGCAGGTTTAAAGACGTTCGTGCTGCACTATGCAAGAATTCCAGGGCATTTCAGCCCAAATTGGAATGCCTGCTAGGATGGCATACTCCTATGGTAGCATCCAGAATTCCCACTTGCCTACCAGGCCTCCTTTTTGTCTTCTCCTTTCCCATTCTCACACTTGCTAAAGTTGGTTTGTGTGGTGAAAGTAACCTTGCTATGGGCCCTGTAAAAGCCATGTGAAAAGACTTGGTTCATGGCATTTTCCATTTGGTTCGGGAACCGAACCAACTCTGGAACCACTGCACAAACCAGAGACCACCCGGGTGCTTGTTAAGCTAAATTGACACCTTGTAATGAGTTCCACTGCAGTGTTCTAATTGTTCATCTGGGTGGCCGCAATTTGAATGAACAACCACGAGGTAGCGGCCATCTTGTTCGCATGAACGCAGGCAGCAGTGTTTGGTTGTCGAATTCATGGAACTGAAATCGGACACTGAAACTCCTGAACACTGCTGGAGTTCCATCATCGCCTGCGTTCGGTTCTATACAACTTAGAAGGGCACTGTTCGGTGGAAGCGTTCCCACGAGCAAGGTGAAAAAGCTCCACTGTATGACTATTGACTACATTCGGTAGTTTGTTCGTTTTTAAACTACCAAACTTGACCGACCGCTACCACTTTTCCCCTGGAACTATTTTGGGCAGGAGCCTTGTGTGCAGTCGGTCAAATTATGACTTCCATGGAAAACCCGAACCCCTGAACCGATCTGGGTGATTTTTGGATATGTTGGTCACCCAGATCGGGGCTATCAGGGGGTGTAACTTTTCTTAGAGTTTTTACGAATTTTGAGGGAACTTTTGGGGTGTTTGAGAAATGTGTGTTTTCTGTGCCTGGAGATAATTGAGTTTGTACAGTTCCTGACTAAATTATCTCTCAGGCACAGGGGAGGGATTACCCTGTTATCTTGTGTAGGAAACCCCTTGCATGGGGTTTGCATAAGAGGCCATGTGTGGTCTCTAATAAACAGATGACTCCCAGCATTAAGCCTTGGCTCATGTGTGGGGGGAACAGCTATACTGCTACATCACTTGCTCTTTTACTGGCTATACAGCGATACTCTCTTGGAGGAGAGGTCTTCCCACTGGGAGCTGGATCCAGGTGGGAAGGGACGACGAGACCCCTGCCAAGCTGCGGCGGCTAAGGGAGCTACAGTGGTTATGGTGTCTGGTGCAGTGCTTATGGTACTTGGTGAGCACTAGGAAGCGTGATTGGCAGAGGTACCCAGTTGTGGTGGCAGGTGGTCCACCACAGTTTATGCACAGATTATAGTAGCCTAGAGGGCTAGCCCTTGTTCTTCTGCTCTTAAATTAAAAATATGAATGTCTATATTAGTTTAGAATACAGATAGATGACATATTAGAGAAACAATATCAAGGAACCCTTTTCAATTTATTAAATGAACACTCCATGCACCATAACCTAGATCCGTTAACAGTTTAGTTTGACACTTACCTGAGCACTGCCTGTCCTGTATCTGGTCTTCTCAGGCAGGTGAAGCTGAATACCAATGTAAGCTTTCATTAATTTGGCTATAGTGGTGAGTCAGCATACATATGTGCTAATCTTTGCGGTACCAAGTACCACCTCATTGTCACCTTACAATACGCCTCCCATAACGATAAGCTACGTGAGGCTTGCTTGGTGCTGAACATAGCTAAGTGCCAATCTCTCCTTGAAAATTGCTTCCCAATTTCATTCTCCCATTTATTCATATATTTTAATTTTTCTGGTGCCTCGCTTTCAATCAGTGCATTATAACACCAAGAAAATGGTTTAATAGACTTACGGGACAAAATAAATTCTGGTGAGGGTAAGATATTTGCCTCATTATCTGCATTATCCATAGCATATGCCTTTATTATATTCTTAATCCTTAAGTATACAAACATCTCTTTAGTATCTAAGTTAAATTCTTTTTGAAGATTAGGAAATAATTTTACTTGCGGCCCGGTCATTAAGTTGCCTATTTGTCTTACCCCCTTCTCTTGCCACCTTCTCATCTGAAGGTCCAAAGAAAGGGCTGCTAATGCCATTAATGGTGCAGCTTTAAACATCAAATTAAGATTTATTACACATGGACACCATTTTTTCCATAATCTTAGTAAGAGTTTTGTGCTTTGTAACATAGGTTTTAAAGGAGACTGGGGAACCGAGCATGTCCATAGGTAGTATGTTATGTTATTTGTATCTAAGCATGCCTTTTCAAATGTTAGCCAAATTGGGTATTGAGAGGTTTTTCTCATTCTGAGTAATCTAAACCCTTCTGCTAAAAAGAATGCTCTGTAATATATTTTAATGTCTGGCATTCCCAGACCTCCTTTTACATATGAAAGACCTGAACTCCCTCGTGCCACTCTTGGGGGTTTCCTCTTCCAAATGTGAGCATTTATAGTGCTCTGAATTTGTTTAAGTAATTTGTTAGAGAGTGCTATGGGTAATGTTCTAAAAAGGTATAGTATCTGAGGTAGTATCATCATTTTAATAAGATTTATGCGTCCCAGCCATGAAATCTCCAAACCTTCCCACTTTGCCATTGTATTTTTAATTTGTTGAAGCATTGGGTAATGGTTTACTTTAATTAATGTTTTAGCTGCTTTAGTAAGTTTAATTCCCAAATATTTTATAAATGTAGTACGCCAATCAAATTTATATTGTAGCTTCAATTTATCTATTACTGTTTGTTGTAATTTAATAGGTAGCGCCTGTGTTTTAGCTATGTTGTTTTTATAATACGACACCTGCCCATATTCTATTAATAGTTTAATCAGTACTGGTAAGGAAGACTCTGGGTCTTTAATAAAGAGCAGAATATCGTCCGCAAACAACGCTATTTTTTTAGTACCCCCTGGTGTAGTCAACCCTTTAATATTATTATCTTGTTTAATAATCCTTACTACAGGTTCCATACATATAATAAAAATAAGAGGGGAAAGGGGGCAGCCCTGCCGAGAGCCGTTACTTATTTTTATTTTATCAGAAAAAAAACCAGTATTAAACACTCTTGCACTAGGATTTTGATATAATGCTAATATACTTGCTAAAAAATTTGATGGAAAACCCATTTTAATAAGCGTAAGTGACATATACCCCCAATGTAAACGATCGAATGCTTTTTCAGCATCTAAAGCTAAAATTAATCCTTGTTGTGATGAAGTGTTTGCCCATTCCACCAAGTTCACAAAGTGTCTAGTATTATCCCCTATCTGTTTTCCAGGTATAAACCCTGCTTGTTCCTCTGAGATAAGATCCGGGAGGAAATGTTTAATTCGTAAAGCTCTCAATTTAGCGTAGATCTTAATATCCGTATTAAGTAGGGATATCGGTCTTAAATTTTAACTGTGTAGGCGGTTTATTAGGTTTCGGTAAAGCCACAATATTTGCTTCCAACATTTCTTTGGGAATGGCACCAGTATCTTTTATAAAATTAAAAAGTCTCGTAAGAGTAGGGATCAGTTGTTTTACTAATTTTAACATAAAATACATACAATGTAGGAGATGATTCACACTTCTAGACTGGTTCTGTAATATAAAAAGCAATATAGTGTAATATGCTAGTACAATTGTATCAATCGAAATGAGCGTCAGGTACTCACAAGCCTAGAGCCAAATTTCTGCATATGGCTCTCATGGATAGCGCTGTGGGACTTTTCAGGATGTCCCTCTCCTATTCCCAGATCACTTATATGATGCTCCGGTTGGGTAATAATCCAGGTTCCACAACTTGACTTGACTTTTTTCAAGAGAAAACTTTATTGCTCCCCAATGTGGAGTAAAACATGGATCAAATTAAAATTTCGATAAAATAAATAAAAAGAGACACCTGACCGATATTAAAGATCTCATCAATAAGGAATTTACCATTAAGGAACAACTTACATGCTTCTCTAAAGGAGTCATTTATGTGATAAAATGCCCCTGTGGCCTATTATACATAGGCAGAACCATAAGATGCCTGCACATAAGAATTTCGGAACACGTGCGCAACATAAAAAAAGGTCTAGAGACACACAGTTTATCAAAGCACTTTAAAACCCACCATAACCAGGAACCTGAGAACCTATTTTTTTGCCCACTTAAACTTGTAGAAAAAGATTGGAGGGGAGGTGACTTTAACAAAAAAATCGGAATAGAAGAAATGAAATTCATCTATAATTTTAACACTCTAATACCCCACGGATTAAATTCAGACTTCGAGGTCTGTCATTTCTTCTAAATGCCTATTTGTTAGAAACATCTTTATGCTAGAATAAAATTGAATAATATCAGGAAAATGCTGTCACCTCCTACTACATAGAGCAGGCTTTTAAAAGTATTAGATATATTTGCAATCCTCTAAAACGGAAAGCACTTTGTTATCCACCTAGAGACACCTGTGTGATGAATATTTAATATTGTAATGGATAGTGAATAATACCCTACAACTATAAGCACTTTAAATATAACAGTATTAAGATTAAGAATGATTATCACCATTGGCACAACACCAGCACTTTAATATAAGATGTCAGCATATGATGTTTTTCAATGTGATTAATACTATCTAAGTTAAAGGCTAATATCACTTTTTGCACAACATCAGCATTTTAATGTTTAATTAAGCACTTTAATGTTAAGCTATTAATGCTATTTAAATTCCACCAGCACTTTAATGCTAAGCCACTAATGCTATACAAATTCATATTTATTTAGCACTTTTATGTTATGCCACTAAAGCTATCTAAATTTCTATTAATTCCGAAATGGAACGCACGACACGCTCGACATGCGTTCCAGTGACGTCAGTAGATAGCGACGGCGCCATCTGAAAGTGGAACGCATGCCGTCAGCGGTGGAACGCACGTTGCGTTCCATACGTGCGATAGCCGGAACCCGGAAGTGAAAAGACACAAGGGGATTAAGAAGACGCCAAACAGAGAAAGAAGCCCATACACCGATTGAAAAAGCCCCTGGTACGGGGCGAAACGCGTTTCGGACATTTGGACTTTTGCCAATTGGCAGGACTATATACAGTTACTCTATTTTTTATTTATTTTATCGAAATTTTAATTTGATCCATGTTTTACTCCACATTGGGGAGCAATAAAGTTTTCTCTTGAAAAAAGTCAAGTCAAGTTGTGGAACCTGGATTATTACCCAACCGGAGCATCATATAAGTGATCTGGGAATAGGAGAGGGACATCCTGAAAAGTCCCACAGCGCTATCCATGAGAGCCATATGCAGAAATTTGGCTCTAGGCTTGTGAGTACCTGACGCTCATTTCGATTGATACAATTGTACTAGCATATTACACTATATTGCTTTTTATATTACAGAACCAGTCTAGAAGTGTGAATCATCTCCTACATTGTATGTATTTTATGTTTGTATTTTATAGAGTGGTGTAAGGGGTTCCCACTCAGGTGATCTGTGGCATTTATTGCCACCACACTTAATCCCACTTTGTTTGTATATTTTTTGTGTTCCACTTACTATTGTTTTACTAATTTTATATAATAATAATTTGAAAACCCATCTGGCCCGGGAGCCTTATGTTTAGTGAGGGAATTTATTGCTACTGCTACCTCTTCTTCCTCAAATGGTTTATCAAGGGAGGTACATTGAAGTGGTGTTAACCTAGGTAAATTTGCCTTCTCCAAAAAAATTTTGATCTCCTCCTCCTTTGGTTGATATGTATTAGTATCTCTCTCTAATTGATAGAGCCCTGAATAATAATTTGCCAGTTCATTTGCTATATCTTGAGGATTATATAATTTATCATTCCTTTTTGAGACTATATAAGGGATTTTAACTTGTAATTTTTTTTTTAACTTTATTAGCTAAAAGTCTACCCGCTTTGTTCCCCATAACATAATGCGATTGATTTAATGTTCTCATATGCTTCCCTGTCTCTAATAGTTGTAAATCTTGTACAGCTGACTTTATCACCATCAGTTGTGAATGTGAGCGTGAAGTAGGGGCAGCTTTATGAGTGGCCTCAATCTTAGTCAACTCTAATTCTAATTTGCTCATTTCCTGTGACCGTAATCTCTTTACCCTTGCTCCTTGCTGTATTAACATGCCTCTTATAACTTTATGGGCTAACCACTGAGTAGTGACATTAGTCTGGCAGTTCACATGATTTCTAAAAAACACTTCTACCTGAGATTGCAACTTTGGGAGATATTCTTCACTATCTAATAAGCTATCATTTAGGCGCCAAGAACTCTTCCCCCTTACAGAAAATGGCACTTTTATCTTAATGCATAGAGGCGCATGGTCTGACCACGTTATTGAACCTATTTGTGCGCTAATTGCAAAGGGCAAGGTTTTAATGTCCAACAGACATAGGTCTATTCTAGTAAAAGTTTTATGTACAGTTGAATAGTATGTAAAGTCCCTCTCACTTGGATAAAGATTACGCCAAAGGTCATAGTAATCAAACTCATGCAATAAATTCCTTAAGTATTTACCAAGGTAGACTGATGATTGTTTCGGTGATTTGTCCTCTACTCTTTTGATATCAAAAGAGGGGTCTGGAACACAATTAAAATCACCACAGATAAATATATGCCCCACCCTATATTGCTCTATCTTTCGAAAGGTCATAGTGAGAAACGATTTTTGTTTATCATTTGGTGCATATAGTGACACTATAGTTACTTGTAATCCGTTTAGTAATCCAACCAAAATCAGCAATCTCCCATCATTCCTAATATATTGTTTATCAGGAATAAAACCCCAATCACAATGAAAATAAATTGATACCCCTTTACTTTTGGTCGTAAACATAGAGTGAAAACTTTGGGGGTAATCTTTACGCACAAATGTGTCTCCTGAAGGCATACCACTGCAGCTTTTGATTTCATCATTTCATGCTCTAACATTCTGCGTTTATGAGGGCTGTTTAGGCCTTTAACGTTTAAAGTAAGTATAGTTAAATAATTGGCCATCTTCCTAATTCAATTATTCCTCATTATCCATTATACTCTTATACATATACAGGTACGTAATATTTTGTTGGTTCTCCAGGCAATGTGGTGACCCAGGGAAGGGCAGGGTGAGGAAAAAAAAAAAAAAAAAAACCCCAACACAAACAAAGAATATACAACCTAAGTATATACACAGCGCCATATTTCCTAGCGCTCTACTTGAATGAAGTCTAAGCGGGCAAAAAATTCCCGACCTGTTCCTCATCCAAGGGCGTGTCTTCTGACTGATCGAAATGCCTGTAACCATTAATGATGTAAATATTTCAAGTCCCTATTCCACTACCTCTTTTATTATGCAAAGTAGCTGCCCGGCTTTTTGGTTGTGTTTTTTTTTTTTTTTTAGAAACTTTTATAGTTGTACAATTTTTAAGCTTAATAATTTATGCAGTAACTTAAGCGAATAAGCTACATAATGCTTCAATTGACATTAATCTATTAACCAAACCTTATTTCACTAGTTATCGTCCACTTATAGGCATCATTAGCATCATATTGATAGTGTAGTCCATATCTTACATTACCTCTTAATAGCTTAGCTTAACTGATACTGTTAATTAACTGTTCCAAATAGCCATAATCACTCTAATTTAAGTTAATTCATAGTATATTAAATCTACCATGCCTACAGTAGGCTGCAATCCAAATTTATCTACAAACCGAGCCTTATTCCCACTAATTATCATCCTTAGCAACAACTAAACCGCACCTACATCCTTGTTTCCTCTTATAATCATTAACAGCATTATATTAACAACAACTAAACATCTCCAACTTCCTTGTTGCCCCTTATGATCATTATTAGCATTATATTCATATTTCCTTCAGTATATTGCACTTATAATCATTAACAGCATTATATTAGCAGCAACTAAACATCTCCAACTTCCTTGTTACCCCTTATAGTCATTATTAGCATTATATTCGTATTTCCTTCAATATATTGCACTGCTATATTGACAGCCAATTAACTATTCCAGATAGCAATAATCTATTTGCTTAAACCAATTCGTAATGCACTAGACCTTATATATATGAAACTTAATATTGTTGTGTAATCATTTAATTTATAATTCACATTATAATGCATATAATATGTATACCAGTTAATTTATCCAATGTTTACCCCAATCATCTCTATATTTACACCTTATTATTATTATTATTATATATTTTTTTTTATTTTTTATATCTTTTCTTTCTTTTTTTTTTTTTTCCTTTTCCTTTTATTATTTTATTTATTTTTTTTTCCTTTTTTTTTTCATATATATATATATATATATATATATATTTTTTTTTTTCCCCTCCTTTTTTCCCTTCATACTGTTACAAATATCCGCCTTATTATAACGCTCACTTAAATTTTTCCAGCATCCCATACCGCATTTTCACACCATGCTTTATATTTATACATCTTATTGTGGGATGCTTATTGAACTGAAACTAGACAATTAGGTGACTGAATATATTCACATATTTGGCATATTTGGCTATAGTGGTTATGGTGCTTGGAGTGTTTAAATATATATGCATTTTACTCTACTACTGGATTCTGGCATTCTGTCCTACAGCATTCCCTCCAGAAAAACTGCAGTTTGATCTGTCCCTTGTTCTACACTCTTGAGCGTTCTCAATGTCTGCGTTGTAGCAGACAGGGAGGAAGGTCGAATGAATTAATGGAGTACATGGTGGTTGCAGTACTAGCCTATCCTGCAGTGCCCTATATATTACATATTCTTGATATAACTATACTTGTGCACATGGAAAAAATTTGGTTTGGACGAAAAAAAAATTGAATTCGGTCAACCAAATTTCTTGTTGTGGTTCTGCTCATATGAATTCCAGCCATGCCACCGATTTGGTAAAAATGCTTTAAGATGAACAAAAAGGGTAACAAAAATATACCTACCACTGCACTGCAAAGGCTTATATTTGTGTCCTTTTAATGAAGCTAATATTGGTAAGAATTAGGTCAACTTAATACTGACTAAAAAGAATGATATTTAACCGTTCAAATTAGGTCCACATTTGGACAACTGGGATTTTGAGCATTTTGTTACTTTTGAGCATTTGGTTGCGTATTCTAAGTGTTCAGTCTGGCTGATCCCTGGTTTATTTCTTTATTATTTATTTGATTGAGTTCTACATACATTTGATTTAGTGGCTGTCCACTTACCATCAATCATATATTTTTTTTTATTGCCATGAAAGAACACTTTGTCCATTGCGTGTGTCGTTTGCTTCATGCTATGTCCATATGGTGATTTGAAGTTAAGAAATTCAGATGACCTTTCGAATGACCAAAATTGGGTGAATTTCTCTTAATTTGAAGCCAATTTCACAGGTCTAGTACTTAAAGGAACAATCCAGGCACCCAGACCACTTCTGCCCATTGGAGTGGTCTGGGTGCCAACTCCCACTACCCTTAACCCTGCAAGTGTAATTATTGCAGTTTTCATAATTGCAGTTTTTATGTCTACTAGACAGCCACTAGAGGGCACTTCCGTGATTGTAGCGCACGAAAAGTGTGCTATAGCGTCGCTGGATGTCCTCACGCTATGTTTATGTTTAAATATATATGCATTTTTATTCTACATTTTTATTTTACTACTGTGGCATTGCCGCGCATGCGCATTAGGTCTCCCCTGCTGGCGGCCGCGCATGCGCAATAGGTCTCCCCCTCCGGATGACGTCGGCGGGGGAGGAGTGTGGGCGGACCCTGACCCAACGCCGAGGGACATCGGCGCTGAATACAGGTAAGTCACTGAAGGGGTTTCAACCCCTTCAGCAACTTGAGATGGGGGTAGGAGGGAGAGGGGACCTGCAGTACCAGGAAAACAGTTTGTTTACCTGGCACTGGAGAGTCCCTTTAATATATGTGTGGATATTGGAAACATACATACTTTATTTTTTACATTCTGGTGGCATTTGTAGGAAGATGTACTTCTAAAAAATGTCATCAGATTCGTTACAAATGCCTATAAGCAAGATATTTGACTTTTTTTATATACCTGATTTAGACACTCCTACTATTTCCAGCAAAATATTGTGATTACATGCTATTTTAGACCCTGTCTGAAAGAGTGCACAATAAGAATACCATATAATTGTGCAATATATTATTCCCTCAGTATTTTTTGTGTAGGAAAAACATATTTAAAATAATAATAATTAAATAATTTCATTTTTTTGTTATCTTGAATAGCTTTGTATGTACACTCTTTCGATTTTATCCTTCCTAAATTTATGTGCTCATTATTCATCCCATATTTGAAATGAATTAATCATATTAAATGAATATTGTAAATTTCCTATTAGTATACAGTATAAATGCAGACTTTGGATAAGATGTAATAATTTACGAAGCAGGCAAAGAATGGAAATTGGCATCATGCTTTAAAACGTAGATTTATAGTTAGAGTAGTTGTTCCCTGGGGTTTTATTAATTGAAGGCGAGCATTAACCAAGAACTTTAGCCAGAGGGACAAGAACAAGATAGAAGAAAAAAGATATACTTAACTAAAGAGTTGAGCAAAACATTGATTTGTGGTGAGTAAATTGAAGCAACTAAAATAAAACACACAATGGTATCAGTAGAATTAACTGTAAAGTTTCACAACTGCAAAACAAATAAGCTGACAACGTGATTTAGCGTGGCTTGTATTCGTAGCACAGAGCTGTCTAGTTTCTCCGATTTTGTGGACACAGATTCAAGTTCCCTTAAGGGAAATGCTACAAATCCAGCAAATAGAAGAATCTTAGGTACCTAAATTAAAGGTAAAGAGCAATTTTCTGCCAAATAACCTACAGTTATTTAATGCAATTGCTTTCTCGGCTCAAATAACATGCCTAGAGGTGAAAAGGTGAATTCACAAATTGTCAGTTTCCAAAAGTTAGATTGCAGAGAGTGTATTTTATTTTGTCCCTTAAAAATGACCCAGACTTTGCACATCCATTATAGGGCTGGGCCAACACAATGGAGAGTTACAATAAAAACGAGAAAGCTATTATTTACCTTTTAAAATGGTGTCAAGCTTAAAAGGATTGACATTTTTAAAAGTGAGGGTTTGTTCTTTAAACATCGCATTTACAGATAAAGTGTCTGACTCCTAAAATTCTATATACAATTTGATGGAAATATTTTTTTTTTTTTTTTTTTTAATCTAAATTGATGTGTTTGATAACAAAAGATTTAAACACAAAAATAAAAAATTGAACAAAAAATGTAAATTCCCCAAACGGGAGTTATATTATTATAAGCATATTCATTTTAGAACATTTTCCCAAAATAAGTTTCCAGTAGCACATAGCGAGAGAATATACACATATTATTTAAAGTATTAAAAGGTAAAAGGTGCTTTAGTTCATTATTGGTGAGTGTATGGGATTGTTATTATATAACTGATAATAAGATGTATAAGCTTTTTTTTTAACCTAACAGGTCCTTTTGCTTTCACCTGCTCCAAATTGCTCAACAAATTTTGACTGTCAAAAGAAAAATAATCAAATATTCTCTAAATGGATGTGGAGTGTTCATGAAATACATAGCAAAATTATAAACGGGCCTATAAATCTAGATCGTTACCAGCACAAAACCCCTTCTTTTCGTAAATTCATGATCCATGTCCCACTAGCGAGACAGCCAACCCAATAGAAAAAAAACAACACAAACTTCAATAATGATAATGTACAATTGTTTTTTTGTTTACTGTAGCTTTCAGGCATTTTTGAAAAGCTTTACATTTTGATATTTTATTCTAGGTATTTAAAAAAACAAGTTCAAAATGTCATGCCTACAGAAGGTTATTAAACAAGAGAAGAGTCACAAAATTGTACACACCTAATATAAACCTAATATAAACCTAATATAACACCTAATATAAACCAAAAACTTCTACTTAACTTCTACTTAGTCAACCAGACCACCTCAGCCCTTTGAAGTGGCCTGGGTGCACTGTCCCTGTTAGTTTAACCCTGCAATTGTAATTATTGCAATTATGGATCAACTGCAAAACTGACCTTGCAGGGTTAACTCTACCTCTAGTGGCTGTCTACCAGGAGAGGCGACTCTCTAATTAGGCGATTTAGGCGACCACCTAAAGAAGGTCTTGTGCTGGCTAGGGCCTCGCGGCCGCCTAAATTGCCTAAGGGCAGACTGAGTTGTTGATTCCTCGGTCATGGACATCGGGAGGGGGCGTGGCGGCTTGCTATGTGTGCCGCCGGTTATGAGGCCGTTTGCCCAGAGAGCCAGCCTTCAGTCTTCAGCTCCGCCGAGTGTGAGCTGCAGACTGAAGTTTCTCGGGACTCCACAGCCAATCAGAGCGTTGCCGAGTTACCACGGCAATGCTCTGACTTCTGGAGATCGCGAGACTCTATCACATGGCTGCAGCTCACACCCGGTGGAGTTGCAGACCGAATAGAGAGCCCACCGGACCACCAGGGAGCCAGGACACTGGGCCACCAGGGAAAAAAGTATTTCTCTCCCTACCCTGCTCCTTGTCAACCCCTCCCACACTGCTACTTTTGACCCCCCTAACTCTGCCCCTTGTCACCCCCCTAACTCTGCCACCTGCCACCCCCTAACTCTGCAACCTGTCACCCCCCCTAACTCTGCCACAAGTCACCCCCCATAACTCTGCCAGCTCCCCATTCTGTCACCTTTCACCCCCTCACTCTGTCACACCCTCACTCTGCCATCTGTCACCCCATCACTCTGCAACCTGTCACTCCCTCCCACACTCTGCCACCTGTCACCCCCTCCACACTCTCTCACCCCCTTTCACACACTGTCACCCTCCTCCACACACTCTGTCACCCCCCTCCACGCACTCTGTCATTCCCTTTCATACTCTGTCATTCCTTCTATGAACACGCACTTTCACCTCCCTTGACGCACTATCTCCACCCTTCCACACACTGTCACCCCCTTAAACCTGCCACACTCACATTAACCCCTCCTGACACTGTCACAATCACCGCCTCCAACCAAACCACACTCATCTCCCCTCAAACAACCACACTCACCCTAACACATTAACACCCCTGCTGCTTTTACACTCACCTTTTCTCTCAATGTCACGCTCACCACTCCTCTTCCTGTCAAACTCCCTCCTCCAATCATGCCACACTTATGTGGGGGGCCACAGTTAGCCCACCACATACACAAAACACAGCAAGCAGCTACCCCACAAACATACACATGCTCACAGAAACATTCACATACAGGGATACTCACTGTCAGACACATACACAGGTAAACAATGCCAGATACACTAAGAAATACACACAGCCAGATAAAAACACATTGCGACTGTATGTCTGCATTAGTCAACATTTGTGTCTCTGTGCATCAGTGTGTTTGTGTGTATGCATGTGCATGTATTTGTGTATTAGTGTGTATATGTGTGCATGTATTGGTGTGTGTGTCTGTCTGCAATGTGAGAGTGGTATGGTATGGACAATGCAAAGGTAAAGTTGCAAGCAACACATATATTATATGCATACATACATACATATACAATACGTAGGAAAACACATATATAATAATATACATGCCCGCCATATATAAATTGCCAATACAGTATACAGAAAATATAGATCGATTGATTCTGTATACTGTATACTGTATTGGCAATTTTAAAATGTAGCTGTTATTCATAGATCATTGCCTCCATCCGGTGTCCCTTCCGTCTACCTTGCAATGTAACTTACTTACTCAGTAGGCATTGGGAAGGGATGACGCCAGGCACGCCCATAGATGGGATTGGAGACTGGGAGTTTATCAATAGCTGTGATGTGAAGGAGAGGAGGGGTTGATCAGCCTGGCAGAGGACGTCACCCCCCCCTCCCTTGTCCTTCCCACACCTGGCAACAACGTTAATTGTAAACACAACACATGACGTACAAAGGTCACAGCTGATTGGTCCTCATGCATATAAAACCCCGGTCCAGATGGAGATAAGGTCAGCCTCTGACGAAGGTGCAGCTTCGTGCACCGAAACGCGCGTCGGATCTCCTTTTTATTTTTATTTTCACCTTTTGGAGCACTTTGTATCACCAATGCACTTACTGTGTGTTTAGCATCCCCTTTTTCTTTTCTTTTTTGATTTGCTTGTGTGTTGGCTGACTGGAGCTGAGGGCATGGATCGAGCAGAGATTAAGCATTAGCATATAACACCCATGAAGGTGTTTCTTAGGAGATTTAGGGACTAGTAGCAAGGGCATTTATTACTTATTATACTTGTTTGTTTGGAATGGATGTTTGCCCCTTTTCCCTCCCCTCTTCCTACTAATCTATTCTCAAGAGGCTTTTAGTATCTGCCGGTAGAGGGGGAAGAATACCTATGTCTCGTAAGTTTGCTTTAAGTAGGTATGAGTGATTATTACACTCATTTAACTTCAACCTACAATAACATTTTCTGTAATTGTTTTTTTCCCAATATCTCCCAGATTCAGACTATATTAATGTGACCCTCTTGTCTCATACAGTCGCTGTATGATATAGCTACCCATTTCACTGTTTAGTGAATTTTCACCTACCATTTTTCCTGTAATTTGGTCTCAGCAGCAATCACAAGGGTAAAGTTTAACCATATCAATTCAGCTGCATTTTTCAGACCAAAGACAAGGATAGGTTTTGGAGCTGCTATATACATTACAATACAGTATTTTTTGTTACCCAGCTTTAGTCCAATTTGTATCTTATTGTTTATGGTTTCAATAAAGTATTTATCTATTGGATACATTTTGGTTTTCGTGTCACACATGACTTATCTCTAAGGAGGTTATTTAGCTGCTAATCTATTTATTTATTGTTTTCCCTCTTCTTGAGTTTCCCCCTTGTTTGGGGTATACTCACCCTCTGTTTATGCGCATTGCATTTGATGGTCCAAGCCCTTGGGTTGAGCTGGTATCACTACACTGACCTTTATATCCCTAATCCAACAAGTTTGGATTGAGTGACACATTCCTCTCTCTGTTTTCTATTAATGCTCAATCTGCTTAAACGTCTTTAGAATCTAACATTACCATTAACATTTTTGTTCAAAGTCGATGCTTAGGAAACGTTTGATTCTTACAAAGTTACCTTTAGATCTCTGAGTATTGTTTCACTACTGACACCTATAATGAGCTCAGCTCCCCATATTTTTCAATAGCACTTTTCATATCCATACTGTTTAATTTATATGCAGTGGTCTGCAGTGATCTGTTCAAACTCATTTCACTTAAATGGTCATGTAGCATTTTGTTTACATTTCTACCTGACTGCTTTAAACCATACAATGACTTGTTCAATCTGAGAACTAGTTTTTCATTCTGTCTAGACTTGACCCCTAAACCTTCTGGCTGTTCTCCATATATTTCACAATCAATTGAAGCATGTAAATAAGAGGTTTTCACATCAATTTGATGAAGAAATAAGCCGTATTGTGCTGCTAGTTGCATTATGATTTCTACTGATCTAATGTTTGCTATTGGAAAGAATATTACCTAGTGACCAATTCCTTTTACTTGATTATAACCTTTATCAACATAGCTGGCATTATATGTATCTGATTCACCAGTTTTGTTCTTTATGCATAAACTCATCGATAACCCCCCCACTGATTATTCACCTTCTGTGCAAAATTGGTTAAAATTAGTCTTTCATTCTACCTTAGTAAATACATTTCCTATTTCATAGCATTAAGGCAGGAATGTGACTGAGGTGAGCTTATGGTATCTTCATAGGTTTGTGGTACATCAATCACCTTGTCATTATTTTTCAAATCAGGAACATTGTCTTTCAAGTACTGGGGAACTTTTCTATTTCTTTTAGAGTAACATATACCATGACTGTTCTTTGTTTGACCATTCTCCTCACTCCTTGTGTTCTGGATCTCTTCTGAACGCTCTACTTCCGTAATGTTTGTTTTCGGTACAGAAGGCACATTGCTCTCTCTATAGGGATTGTCTTCATCATGCAATATATCAGTTCGAGTTTGCATTTCAACAGATTTCTTTCTAATAAATGTCAAAAGCCTGGTGTCAGGATAATACACTAGATAAGAAGGACTGTTCTAGCCATATTTAACATAGATCCCTTTCTCACATTTTAAATCTAACTTCTTCCTATCATAATTTTATGTAAAACAGTCTGACCCAAAAACCTTCATTTTAGAAAGGTCAGGTCTTTTGCCTGTTAACAGGTAATAATAATCTTTCTTTTGGAAGATTATTAAAGCACCTGTTTTGGATCTGAGCAGCAGTCATTACTGTATATGCCCATAGACTCTTTGGCAATTTACTTTTAATTAACAGACATTTTACCATTTCAAAAAGTGCTCTCCAGTTTCTCTTAGCAGTACCACTTTGATGGGGCGAGTAAGGTGCTAAGGTCTCATGTTTAATACCTTGCTTGTTTTGATGTGACTTAAAACTCTCAGCCATGAACAACCATTTTCAGATTTTATACACTTTATATTTCCACATGTGTCTGCTTGACTTTCAAGAAGTATATCAATACTGCTCTTGAGTAGTCAACGGTGAATGCCATGGCATATTTGAAACCTTCTCTAACTTGTAGTTGTATGGGACCTGCTAAGTTCCTATGCACCAGTTCTAGTGATACTATGGCTGGTATCAATCTCTCTATTTCTACTTTGAACAAACTTTCCTTGAGTGCAAGTTTCACAGTTTAGGTCCGACCTACCAATTTTACATTTAATCTTTGATCCTTCTACAGCACTTTGTAACTTTCCAATGTCATCATAATTACAGTGGCCTGGAATGTTGTGCCAAGTTTGATTATTGTAACATCCATGACAGCTATTTTTATTTCCAGAAAATCTACCGTATATACTCGAGTATAAGATGAGTTTTTCAGCACATTTTTTGTGCTGAAAAACCCCCACTCGTCTTATACTCGAGTCAGTTGTCTGTATTATGGCAATTTACATTGCCATAATACAGACATGGACCGGGGGCTGGCAGGAAGCTGTAACTTACCTTCACAGCAGCTCCTGTCAGCTCCCTTCTCTCTCCTCCGGTGCGTGCAGCTCCCAGGTCAGCTCCCTCTGCAACTCTCGCGAGAGCTGCGGGGTCAGAGCCCGTGGCAACGCTCCGCGCGGCCGCAAGAGTTGCAGAGGGAGCTGACCTGGGAGCTGCACCCACCGGAGGAGAGAAAAGGGAGCTGACAGGAGCTGCTGTGAAGGTAAGTTACAGCTTCCTGACAGCCCCCTCCTACAGCCCATCCACTGGACCACCAGGGAGTGAGAGCCCCCCTCCCTGGCCAGCTAACAAGCAGGGAGGGGGGACGAAAAAATAAAAATATTAATAATAAAACAAATAATAATAATAAAAAAAATATTAAAATAATAACATAAAAATAATAATACAAATAATAATAAAATAAAAAAAAGTTACCTAAAAAAAATAACATTAAAAAAATATTAAAATAATAATTAAATAATAATTAAAAAAATGCCCACCCCCCACCAATGCTCTGCACTCACACACACACACTGCATTCATACACACACTGCACTGCATTCATACACACTGCACTGCATTCATACACACTGCACTCATACATACACACTGCACTCATACATACACACTGCACTCATACATACACACTGCACTCATATACACACTGCACTGCATTCATTATACACACACTGCATACACACTGCACTCATACACACACACACTGCACTCATACACACACTGCATACACACTGCACTCATACACACACTGCATTCATACACACACTGCATTCATACACACACACACACACACACTGCACTCACACACATTGCACTCATACACACACACTGCACTCATACACACACACTGCACTCATACACACACACTGCACTCATACATACACACTGCACTCATACACACACTGCACTGCATTCATTATACACACACTGCACTCATACACACACACTGCACTCCATTCATTTTACACACACTGCACTCATACACACACACTGCACTCCATTCATTATATACACACTGCACTCATACACACACACTGCATACACACACACTGCATTCATTATATACACACACTGTAAATAAATATTCAGTTAATATAATTTTTTTTAGGATCTAATTTTATTTAGAAATGTACCAGCTGCTGCATTTCCCACCCTAGTCTTATACTCGAGTCAATAAGTTTTCCCAGTTTTTTGGGGTAAAATTAGGGGCCTCGGCTTATATTCGGGTCGGCTTATACTCGAGTATATACGGTATTTAGATAGTAAAGTCCGTTGTGTGTTTGAATTATGAATTTGGTGCTGGTTTTGCAAATGAGTTTACTTCTGTCTTGCTTAAAGTTAACTGATACACCATTGTTCATTGCTGCTTCTACAGCGAAAATGTCTTGAGCATATGAAATAATATCCAATGCTATGTTTAGGGTTGCTGGCATTCAATTTCCTTTACTGTCAAGTAGGTAAATCTGTGCATCACATTTCTTCAGTGCCATAACTGCTTCCTTTTTCCAATCTGCAAACTCCATGACGTTTTACTCTAACCTAAAGGTGTAATCAAAGATTTTGAAGTTTTCAATATTAGTAATTATGTGGGGTGTAGCCCCATGTTGAACATTATCCCATTTGGTATTAAAACATTAAGTTGATCAATCCTGATTTTAAAAGCATACGAGTGTCCATTATCATTGTTATCTGCTGCTTGTTTAACATTGTAACGATATACAAATATCCAACACATCTTACATAACACCAGTGGAGTTAAGTGAAAAGAGAACAATTGGCCTTTAATTCTGGCTGAGGAGGAGCCTAACCAGCGCAGAAGGACCTTGGTGCTAGAATCAGGTAACTGACAGAAGGGTTGCACCATGGTGGGAGGGATGGATGCAAGTGGGGACACTATGGGGAGCTACAGTGCTAGGAAAACAACTTTGTTTTTCTTTCCCAATATTTTCCCTTTAACCCCTTAAGGACCAAACTTCTGGAATAAAAGGGAATCAAGACATGTCACACATGTCATGTGTCCTTAAGGGGTTAAGTGCATCTAAATAGGAAGACACAAATATCTGAGATTAAATGTCCTTAGTTGGGAGACATGCCCATTATTCCTGAAATGTTGTAAGTGCAATTTAAAAACACAGTCATTCACTAATGTTTACTGTGTTTTCCTATGTGTGTATTTGTATTTGTTATCTCTAGATTAGGCCTTCTCTAGCATTCCGAGCCGACCAGTCAGGCCCTGTAGATCTCCGCGGAGCGTGGCAACATCAGTCTGGAGAGTTCTCTGCAGATCTTCCAGAAGCTCCCGCAGCACCAACGTGGCCACCAGTGAGGAGGCAGTACCCATCGAGGTCTTTGACTGTCGTGCCATTACAGGTAAGCTCTCTTCCACCGCCTTATATGAGAAGTCGTCAGATAGGTCTGTGTGACGTCATATTCTGGCTCCCGGCTTCATTTAGCAGTGCGCGAGGGAGCTGAGCAGGAAGAGCTCAGGTGAGCATACTCCCTCACTGCCCGCCGCCCGCCTCGGGGGGATCAAAAGTGGCCAGCTCTTGAGCCCCCAGGACACTAGGCAAACAAGAGATCGCCGCCCAAAGCAAATCCCCCCAGGAATTTTTATTTTGGAGTCGAAGAGCTTGTAAAGCAATGTTTTCAACGCAGAATGCCGGAGCACCAGGTTTGTGTGACTGTTCGCTTCAGCTGTTGAGCTCCGCCCCCGTGTGTGTTTTTTTAATACCACTCCTGTCCACCACACGGCAGCGCTTATCGCCCAAGTAATATACACCTACACACTACAACTCTTAGATGGCTGGGTATGTGTGCATTGCTCACACAGGGAAGAGATGGCAGCAGGATGCACTATAAAAAGAAGGCAGTTTTATGCTCTGGGCAATGTTCTGCTGGGAAACCTTGGGACTTGGCATTCATGTGGATGTTACTTTGACACCACTCACCTAGAGATTGTTGCAGATTACCTATACCCCTTCATGATAATGGTGTTCCCTGATAGCAGCAACCTCTTTCAGCAGGATAATGCACCCTGCCACAGTGCAAAAATTCTTCATCAATGCTTTGAGGAAAATGACAAAGAGTTGAAGGTGTTGCCTTGGCCTCCAAATTCCCCAGATCTCTATCCGATTGGGTATCTTTGGGATGTGCTGGAACAACAAATCCGATCCATGGAGGCCCCAGCTCACAACTTACAGGTCTTGAAGTTTCTGCTGCTAATGTCTTGGTGCCAGATACCACAGGACACATTCAGAGGTCTTGTGGAGTCCATGCATCAACGCATCTGAGCTGTTTTGGCAACACAGGGGTAGAGGGGGGACCTACACAATATTAGGCAGATGATTTCAATGTAGTGGCTGATCATTGTAGTCTGTAATTCAAATCCATATTCTATAAATGTGTTCATCAACAATAGTTGTTTATAAAGTTGTTTTTGTTTGACACCACATGAAGGAGCCACACAGACTCTGCTCATGTTCCCACTGTGCACATTTCAGTAATAACCGAGTGGTAAATTATATTTTTACTTATAAAATATTTTATGGAATATTCTTGGGTATTCTGCTGAGAGCTTTTCCGGAGGAAAAATCTAAAGCTTCAAATTATTTTATGTATCAATTTATTAATAAATGATCGGGTTTGGCACTACATTACAAATGTATTAATTTATGTATTCTTTCAGCCCCTTGTTTATTGATCTCATCCTCATTCACTTATTCACTTGCATAACCTTACAATCAAATCTAATAAACCAATTTACAAGGCAGACGCACAGGCACAAGACAGCCCTTCATATGATACAAGGAAATCAATACACACTACATGAATCCACATTTTTAATATTATATATGATCCACAAAGGCATGCTGAGCAAGTCGTCAGGGCCGTCTTTAACAAGGGGCAAACTGGGCAGCTGCCCCGGGCCCTGTTGCTCCTGGGGGGCCCAAAGCAGCTGCCCTGTGGGCCCCCTGCCCGCAGCCAGGTCTGAATAGCCCACGGGATACTAAGAAATATTCCGGTGGGCTGCTGCAGGTGAGGTAATCAAGGGCCCCCGGCCCTTTAAGAGGGCTCCAGACCGGGCCTCTGTCTTCCTGCCTGCTGGGAGGAAGTGTTGTGAGGTCACTTCCTCCCAATTAACTGAGTGCCGCTGGGGAGGAGGAGGCATACAGGGAGAGAAGGTGACCAAGAGAGAAGGTACAGACCAAGAAGAAGAAGAAGACTCCCATCAATCTCAGCCATCCAGCTCCCACTGGACTCCAGGGAAGCCACACTTCTGTAAAGGTAAGGAGGGTGGCTAAACTATGTAAATTGATATGTGTATGTATGTGTGTGTGTGTGTGTGTGTGTGTGTGTATCTGACTGTATGTGTGTATGTGTATCTGACTGTGTGTGTGTATCTGACTGTATGTGTATCTGACTGTGTGTGTGTATATATATATATATCTGACTGTGTGTGTGTGTGTGTGTATCTGACTCTGTGTGCATCTGACTGTATATGTGTATATCTGACTGTGTGTGTATATCTGACTGTGTGTGTGTAACTGTGTGTGTGTGACTGTGTGTGTGTATCTGACTGTATGTTTGTATATCTGACTGTGTGTGTGTTCTGACTGTGTGTGTGTGTTCTGACTGTGTGTGTGTATATTTGACTGTATGTGTGTATATTTGACTGTATGTGTGTGTCTAACTGTATGTGTGTATATCTGACTGTGTGTGTGTGTGTATATATCTGACTGTGTGTGTGTGTATCTAACTATGTGTGTGTGTGTATCTCAGTGTGTGTGTGTGTGTGTATCTGACTGTGTGTGTATGTGTATCTGACTGTATGTGTGTATGTGTATATCTGACTGTGTGTGTGTGTGTGTGTATCTCACTGTGTGTGTGTGTGGGGGGGTGTGTATCTCACTGTGGGTGTGTGTATCTCACTGTGTTTGTGTCAGTGTTTGTGTGTATATGCGTGTGTAAATGCATACATCCCATCTAACATTGCACACAAATACATTCCGGGGGAGGGGGGTGGCGGGGGGGAGGCAGGGGGGGCAGGAAAGGGGGGGCAGGAGGGCAGGATCCAGGGGGCCCAAGCAAATGCATGCCCAGGGTCCAATCAATGTTAAAGACGGCCCTGCAAGTCGTACAGTAAGGCAAGTCACAAGGGACAGGGAGCGAGGATGTTTTCGACTTTGTGTTTCAGTTTTGCTCTATCTGTTATGATGCTCTAATGTAATCTGCCATGTTTTAATACATTTGCTAGAGCTATTAATACTCTTAGTTTCCTTCCTTTATTAACCTGATTACAGCCAAGCTCAAAGAGAGCTCTAAAGAATTAACCTCAGAAAATTCAGGTGATATTATGAAAAATATTCCGGAACCATCACATTTCTGGGAATTACCCCATTGAAAAAAAACATTGAAAATTGCCAATAACTTGTGGTAACCCTTTTTTGTATTCTGCACTATTTTTTTGTGCTTTAAAGAGACATCCTAAGTACCAAAAGTACCATCTTAATATAGTGATTTTTCTTTTATTGCCATTTGCGAGACATTTTGCGAGAAATGTCACCGTTTGCATGTTTGTTAACACATTCCTCTAGTGACTGGCAGGCTCTAAATTCCTTCTTGTGAATTAAAGGGAAACACCAGATCAATAAATCATTTTAGCTCTCTGAAGTGCTTTATGCGTGAAGAGTATGCCCTCTTTTTTTCATCTTACAATTTCATTTTTAAATTTTCTATTTTGTAACAGAAATTGGGACTTTTATAGTTAACCTTGTTACACCCCCATGGCTGTCACTCAGACAATCAGTCCTGTTACTTCCTGGTTGTTTAGCTCTGTGGAGCTAAATTCTAGAGGCAGCAATTGCCCAGAACTCCTGCCTTGCAAAGTCTTCTCATTAAGCCGCATTGGGAAGTCTGTAAGTGGACAGTCACAGAAAGTGTGGGCTGGGCTAGAAGGGGAGGACTTGCAAAGACTGCAGACAAGAGATCTACAGATTTTGCAATCTGTGTTTCCATGTAACCACAATGAAAAAAATGTATAATTAAAAGCATGTGTGTTTTCATTGGGGTATATCGACTGTTATTATTTGTATTTGGACAGTGGAGTGTTCCATTAAACTCTTTTTGACAAGTAAGGGCATTATAGAGGATATATATTTCTATATATAATGGACCCAGTAAGTTTAGCTCTATACTGAATACTTGGAGTACTAATTCCTATGTCACTTAGTTCTTCTCAAGCTTATGTTTTATCCTTTTGCAATGGCACCCTATGCAGCAGCACAGCTCGCACAACCGTAAGGCCAGCCCTGATTGAGCTTAGGGTCTTTTTGGTTTGAGTGTTTGATCAAAGGCAATGCTTCTCATAGATGAGCATTGTATTTGCTCAGAGTAGCAATGAGAAGCATTGAATTGGCTCTGGAGATCCCCTGGGGTAGAGCGGAGCTGTGGTGAGGACACCATCACACATGGCATTACTTTTACGCACAACAGATCGATAACATTTATTTTAATACATTTATTTTAATACATTTATTTCCAACACTGGAGTATTCCTTTAATCCTGCCGTCTCTTTTTCTATTTATATTTTTTTGTGTATCTTGTCTGCTTTACTGTTATCTGAGCGCATTGAAATTTAAAGTGTGTCGAGTCCCTTTGGGAGAACACTGCTATAAAAATTTAATTATTATTATTATTATTGCAAAGGTTATAGATGTGCAAAAAAAAGTATTAGTATGTAGAGAAGTGATTTACAGCCAGGAGTACTAAAAATGAATGACTTCCCACCGCCAGCTTCTCTAGAAATTGTACGAATCATCAGAATGTAACGCCGCAGCTTAAACTATTAACTTTTAAATCTCCCATGGCAGAAATAAAAGTTTGGTGCTCCGGGCAAGTTCCCAGTGTGGGAAATCTGGTGGCAAAAACACTCAATTCCTGCTTTAACTATTAATTATCCTTTTACAGAGTGGCTTCTACATTTCCTAAACTGGCATGGAATAAGTTGTTACATTTTAATTTTAAAACATTATATATTAAAATAGTAAATTTTAATCTTCCTGAGCAAAAAAATAAGGGGCAGCATTGGAAGAAAGCATACGCATACTCTCAGAGCTCCAAAGAGATGGTGTTGAATGGTGCAAAAACTTACAGAATTCTGCCATTTATTTTTGTTTCTTGCCTACATTACATGGCTACTGCATGGAGAAAAGGACTAAGTTGTGTTTCTACCTCTTATTGTAAAGACATCGGAGATATGCTTTACTTACTTCCAGAGCTGTGGCCTCTTAAGATGGCAATCGTGCAGGACCCTCCATTTATACCTCTAATTACAGCAAGTTAGATGAGATGAAGGTTGTTCTAAGGCCAAAGGAAAAGTCAGGGTGCCTTTCATTGACAGACGTGCACCTACCTGCCAGCAAGGCTGATATCTGGAACCTGCTCACTGAAATTAAAGCTTTATTTGCTGTAGACATCGCTTTGGTTTGAGAGGAAATGGCAGTTATGGGGGATGTAGTCCACAACATCTGGAGTGCCGAAGGTTGCCTCAAGCTACGGAGGAGGAATCTAGCTCCGCATAAGGTAGACATGATTGCTTGAAGTCAAACATTGAATGACTCAAGCGGGCTCACACCTGCATGGATGTTCTAAGGTGGGCCCTGCTCCCCAATCCAGATAAATAAAAAGGCAGATAAAGCAAGTATATTTAAATAACTGGAAATTGCAATTCTAAAATATATATTCATATTTGAAAACTGCATACGTACAAATATATGTATTTGCATATTTCTGCTTGCAATGTATAGTGTTTGAATCTGAGAGTATAGTGAGCGTATACATATGTGTATATGCTGCATGTAGGGTTAAATCTAGCTAAGTACTTATTTCACTCATTAACATGGAAATAAATGTATAACTTTTTTGACATGCGTTTTTCTGGATTTCTTGTTTTTGTTATTCTGTTTCTCACTGTTAAAATACACCTACCATTAAAATTATAGACTGATCTTTTCTTTGTCAGTGGGCAAACGTTAAAAATCAGCAGGGGATCAAATACTTTTTGTAAGATTATTGAGTCAGATACTGTATTAACTCAATTATCTCCAGGCAGAAAAAACACATAATTTTATAAAACCCCAAAAGTACCCCAAAAACACATGTAATCCCCACAAAAATACAGAACGTATAGCTTCGGGAGTAGTCTCAGTTTATGTCTCTCGTTCTGAAATTTATTCTTACCGAACGCTGTTCGACTCCCGTTCGAATAGTCGAACATCCGTAGAAGGTAAGTAGTTAGCGATGTTTGTGCCGTTGAGTGTCCGATTTGAGTTCCATGTACTCGACGACCAAACACCGCTCATTGTGATTGTAGCATAAGATGGCCGCTGCCACATGTTCGAAGTGCTGCTTCGACCGTTCAGGAGCTCGAAGTGCCGCTTCGAACCGCTTAGAGAGTTCAAGGTGTTACTGAGTGAATAATATACAGAATAAACTAAAGGGAAGGCAATGTCACGAGCTCATAGGGGAATGAAATGAAGGAGTTTTCAGTCCAGGGACAGGGTGATCTGTCACAATGGTGTACAACAAGTTCAACTCACCAATATGGTAAGAACCATCCAGTTTGTTAAGGCCTTGAATTACCGACCACTTCTTCTTGGCCACACACTTGGAGACATGTACCCCTCTGATGTGGGACATCCCTAATGTTAAACCCTTATACCTGAAAATGGGTTCAGCAAAAGGCTTGCTGAAACCTCAGCCTTCACTTACCTAATGAGTTCACGTGTGAACTTTTATTGGAAGCAATTAGTGTCTTGAGGCTAACCTCTTTCATATTAAGTAACATACCTTCTTGTTTAGTCACATATCTATTTTGCTTTTCACCTTTTAATTTATGTCATTGTATTTCACAGGGTGACGGACCACCTGGCAGCCCGACAGGGGGCCTCCGTCAATCGATGCTCCTAGTGCTCACCGAGGGCTCCAAGCACTCCGCCAGACACCATAAGCACTGTAGACTCCACAAACTGCCACAGCTTGGTTCCAGCTTCCAGTGGATAGAACTCTCCTACTCCAGAGTGCGTAGCAGGAACAACTCTTAGAAGAGCTGGTGATTATACTCAGGGGAGTATTGTGATATAGCAATCCCCAGAGTGTATGTAGTTCTCCAAATCCCAAACATGAGCCAAGACTTCATGAAGGGGTAAAGCATTCTGTTTAATGCAAGGTGTATGCCCACATGGACCTTGTTGGGGACAGGGATACAAAGCTTACAAACCAATCAGAACAATAATTAAATGTACAACAATCCCATAACAAACATGCGATCCCTCCCCTCTGCCTGTTAGGTAACTGATTCAGATACTGTATTAACCCAATTATCTCCAGGCAGAAACCCCCCCACATATTTTACAAAGTCCCATAGGTACCCCAAAACACAACATATCCTCATAAACATCCCCTGATAGCCCTGATCTGGGTGACCAACATATCCAAAAACCAGCCAGATCAGTTCAGGGGTTCAGGACGTACCTAATTTAACATACCTAATTTAAGTTTAACATCACATGACGTTTAAAACGTAGTATTACTGTAGCAGGAGAATGATTGGTACTATAATCTGAATTGGTAAAGAAATTAATGAAAGTACACCTGAATGGATTATACCTGGAAGATATAAAATGTAAGACATGGACGGCAGAGCCTGACCGGGGAGCTGAACAGACACAAAATCTGTGAGCTCCCGAGCCTGGACCTGATTTTCGGCAAAAAACGAGGGAAACACGCTCAATCCTGAACCCCTACTTACCTCACCTTGCACTCCAAATGCTGGGGAACGGGTGGATACCTCACACACTCAGAAAGCCCACTGGGCTACCGGTTCAGAGACTCGGGGCCTACACCACGCAGGGTAGAGGAGAGACGGCCGCTCTCCCACCCCACCAAAGCAAGCGGCACCCGAAGTATTGGGCCTACCCCCCCCCCCCCTGGGACCGGTGGGGGTTATCCCGGTCCCAATAATCGACACCAGTGAGCCTACACAGAAAGCAACAGAGGGCAACAGCCTAAAACGTGCACTAATCCAGCAGACCGATAGCTGCACTAAAATGGCGGACGCACAGCCTGACAAAAACCACGCGGCACCAGAGTCCCAACACTCCACCTGCGAACCACTAGATACTCGCCTGAACAAACTGTTTGCAAACTTCTGGGCAAAGGTGGAAGCACGACAAGCTGCTGCACGGACACAAATGCAGGCAAGCGGGAGCACACAGAGAGATCAAGAGAGTGACAGCTGGAGAGGACCCGGGAAGCCCTTGGGCAAAAACCCGACGACGCAGAACGCTACTCCTCTCACAAGCCCATCCGGGCTGCGGGCCCCGAAGGGCAAAACCCCAACACATCCACCATACAGGCGGAGGCCTGGGCACCGCAGGTGGCGCAACTCCGCCGCAGCCTTCAGACCTACCCCACCAGGGAGGGACCCGGCCTTTACAAAGCACCGAGTCCGTGGTGATATGATGCTGGCCCCACAAAAAGCCTGGAGCGAGAGGGTTACCCGAGTATACCCCTGGCCGTCCACCGACACCCAGACCTACCCGACACTGCCGCCACAGTTCCCCCTCAGAGGCATAGGATGACCTTTTGACAGGCGGACGGGCGGCCGGCCGGCCTCCCCACAAACACCAAAGGACGCTGTGCAGCCAACCTTCCCACACACCCATTAGGACATGAGTATTGCCAGACCCATGAACTGGAAAACAAAAAGGCGGAGGTACCACTAACATGCCACGGAGGTAAAGCACAGAGACATTCCATGCACCTACAGACCAGACGCCTGAAAAACAAGATATGTGCAAATATTTACATTATGCCTCTAATCATTATGTGCCTCCTATTGATGTTTTCAATTACTGTGTGCCTATCACTGATATGACCCTAACTCTGCCGTTACACCCACAACCGTACTAGCGCTAATCGATGTTTAGGTGAAAGAGATATGTCTCTCATGTTAAATTGCATGCACTGTTGATTTCTACCACTAAGTACTGTGTCTGGTAGAGCTTCATTTGGATGCCCTTCTTGTTTAATCTGTTTGTTTAATCTGTTTGCTTTCAATACCAGCCAGTGACAGCTGAACATGCACATGTATGCTTAATGTTGAACATACCTAATATATGCTTCAAACGTCTGACCCTAACACCCCTATAGACACATAGCACAATACACGGTGACAAGACGTCAGACTAATCTGTTAAGGATTAGCCATACCTTAACGACAATGACGGCACATACTATGGGAACAACAGACAGAGCAGTACTCAAGACGGACATCACGTGACGTAGCACGACAGCAAAACAATGGTCACACTAAATATACCACACTCGACTCCCTGCAAATAACCCCAGTCTGGCTGTCATATGCTGCCGTTGATCGACATACAACGATTTAACAACCACTAAATTGTGTAGTGTAAAATGTACTGACCTACCTGTTACCTGTTAGAATTACTAAACTGTATAGCTTGTTGAGCCCAGTTAGACCAACAAGAAGACTTATTTTGCATGCCTGGCAACCACTACCAGCATGATGCTTAATACTGACGGGCTAGTTTAAATCGATGCTATTTTAGTCTTCACAGATCAGCCTTAGCTCATATAGCTCAATCTGACGGTTCTTCACATACTAATTTCTACTGGAAAGTTTACACTCGCTATATGACATCTTAATTCAGCTTGTTTAAAACATGTTTCCATTAAGCGACTTACAAAATATAAAAACAAGGCATTATTATCCTGGAAATGGCCCCACATAAAAACAAGGCATTATTATCCTGGAAATGTCACTAACAATGTTTTCGATGTATTATCCCCAATCTGTGAATTACATATGCATTTTCCTTTCTCTATTCTGTATCCCTCATATGTGCCTTAATAAAAGAAAGATTTAAAAAAAAAAAAAAAATTAAGACATGGTATTAATCCCGTATGGTATAATTTAGAAACTGGATGTACTGTAAACCCCCTAATGGGTCGCCAAAGTAATAAATAGTAAACCAAATGAATGAATTACCAGTGGCCTAATGGAGTAATTGTAAAAGCTAGAAAGCAGATAGTACTACAGAAGTCACTATATGAACGTAAACGTATTGAGGACCTGACGTGGGTCCAACGCAATGCCTAAATAAGCACAACGTGTAAACGTAAAAGGCAGAGTGAGGCCTTAATATACTTGTTTAATGAAAAATATAACCGTAAGGAATAAAACACCTGAAACAAGATTGCTGGAGGAACACCGCTGTTCTTGTTTTCTCCAGTAGTTTCCTACTAAATTGATATGGGCTTCTAGAGTACGTGGTATAATAGGAGAGCAAAGTGAGCAACGAGTTGGGGAAATATATATATATATATATATATATATATATATAGAAAAGACTTATGCACTGAAATAGTGTGTAACCTAGAGTTATTATAAAACAGGCGTATGTGACCACAAAGTGCTATTAAATCATGAACAGGAATCCCAGATGAACTGGACCAAATTGTAATAGATTACATAGCCTAGTGTGCATAAATCCTAGCGAATGGATATGAGAATTTTAAAATGTGCATTGTATTTAAGAGCGATGGTAAAGTACTGAACTGTGACCAACATTGAAACGCACAGGTGAAGGTAGTAAGTGGAAAAAACGTGAAAAGCAAGTTTATTTAACCAAACCAAATATACATTAATAAGTGCAGGAAAAAACGAACAGAAAAGCCTGCATGAATGGAGTGAAATTCAGCACATGCAGAAATGAACAGTGAACCCTGCCCTATGGTTTATAAAATGAACAAATGGTGAAATTAAGAGAATGTCCAACCAAACGGCTTTAAATGAAAGCTTAAGTGTCAGCATCTAGGCAAGTTGGAATTTAAACGAATGAACGCATGATTCAACCAGCATACGAACGGGACAAGTAAACATCTTGAACCAGACAAATGAACAGGGTAAGTGAACAGGCTGTATTGGAACAAGCAGAATCCCGCGAACGTGAGTATTAGCACAAGATTGTTTAAACAAAAGCAAACGAACGGTACACGTGTATGCAAATGTAATGGGAGCCAATCCCGGCGTTTGGTAGAACCGAACATGGAAACATCGCGAACGGGTTCCCACGAGTACATACGTAAGCGTAAATGTGTCTCATGACCGGAAGAAGGTGTCTTGCGATGCGGAAGCCAGGTCGGAGACGCTGAAGGCCGGATCCATGGGCTGCTGGGAAAAATTGGTGGGAAGGACCGTAACGGAAGTGCTGGTTGTTGTGGTAACGTCACTCGAATAGGAAAACGGTGTAGGTAAGTAGAGGGGGGTTGAGTTTATATAGGGAAAACTCCTCCCACAAATTCAGGCCTATGGCCTTTTACATATAATTTTCGAATGGCTGTCAAATTCCTGCAACTAAATCTAAAGATTGTAACATCTAACACTGCTCTAACTGGTTTAGAACCAGTCAGATACTACCACTAAACTTACACAAAAATAAATAAAAATGAAAACCAGGAATTGCTAATTTATACACATATGTGAAATTTATAAAACTTTGTTTTTACAGATTTCTTGATTGAGACCATAAATAATTGATTATATGTAGAGTAGGATATTTGTTGACAGAGCCCCTGGGTGGAGGTTTTTATGAATTAGTATAATTGGTCTCCATCAACATGTGTATGTTATATCTGGCTAAAAACAAGCTTTATTTTATTTGCTCAATACTAGGCCAAAATCTGAGATCTGGTGCCCTGTTTTCCCTTCCCAAAGTTTGTGCCTTATCTGTACTTACAGGGGCACCAACAATCTGCACAACTCAATATTCAATAAGTTCAATGTTCAAACCAATATGTATACATTATTACAAATGTAGTATATGTAATTATGTATACAAAGCTATACATTCACAAAGCATGCACAACAGCCCAACAACAAATTAAACCTATTTGTAACAAGGCTGAATGATATATATTATTTTCAAATTATTGAACATCTACTACCTCTATTTTGTCATCACTAGATGATTTTCTAATTTAGCATTTTCATTAGAGGTACAATACAATCTCTATTCTATTGCAACATTTTTATTGACATAGAATCACAATGAAATTATAGCTGCAATTTTCTGGAGTAGCAAAAGAAGCAGCATAATATATAGTTATCATTCGAAGAAATTTTCCATGAAAATATATTGAAAATTCTATTATATTTGTCCAATTCTGAATATGAAGAAAAATATGTTAGTAATACTGTATGTTTTTATTCTGCAATAAGCAAAGGGCAATTAAATGTGTTAGGCTAATCATGTTGTTTAAAACATTTAAAGGAACGCTATAGTTTTGTTCAGTCACAGAAAACACAGTTGGAAGTGAATAAAATCTGCTTCAGTAGTCTCTCTTCTAATTTTTGCTTTTTACATTTTTTTTGACTGCGTTGTTCAGATGATTATTCAGATGATTATTCTAGTAGTCTGCACCAATGGCAGCAGTACCACCACAACACACGTGAATAAACCATCTGTGTTTTGGGTGGAGGTGCTTGAGACTGCAGTTTGACCCAATGAAACACCAAGTACCAGAAAGGAGAGTAGTGCCTCATAAATGGTTAGGGTTATCTCTCTGAAGCTCCCCTGCTCCCAGTCTTTCTTTCTGTTTCTTTTTTTACAATTCAAATTTCACCCAAACACACACACACACACAGACATACATCAACACAAAAATTCTTTATATCCCAAAAAAGTTAATATCACACTTATATTGCACATTACAAACACCAGTACAACCACAACACACAAGCAATACACTCCCATTCCAGAGTCAGAGTGTATGCAGTGCACTCACTGTACACAGAGAGACACTGTGCAAAGTCAGCATCACACACTCACTAACCCATCCGAAAACTGGAAGTAGGAATATAAAGATTAAGAAGACTGATGGAGATGGAAAAGGACTACAACCAGAACTTGAAGAAGACAGTTATTGCAACAGACAGTTTGAGTATGAACCACAATAGAACAGGTCGTTCCTGTTGCACTACAATAAAGTTTATGTATTTCAGAATTATTGCTGTGTTTGGCTTTAAGTAAGTATTTCTTTGTAATGGCACCATAACCACTACAGTGCACTCTTGTGGTTATGGTATCAGTGGTGCCTGTGTGCCCAAACAATGTTAGTAGTTAAAACATCGTCAAATGAATGGAATTTCAGAAAGAAAAATGTTGGTCGAATTTCATGTGATAACAAATAGGCTAATGGCCAAAATTTGTTTTGGATGAAACCAAATTGTTTTTAGATGATGCAAACATTTTGGTGGGGCCCAAGTCTACCATTTTCTTCAAGGCAGGTGGTAAAGCTGTGAGTAGTAAAGTTGGAGGAGCAGGTACTTGTAAAAGACTAAAAGAGTGAGATGAAGAAGCAAAAGAAGTGAATGACTCGTCAATCTGAAAGCAGATATGGAAAGTGAAAAGCATTGGCTCGTGACTACGTGCTGTGAGGGCACATGTTAAGTGAATTTGCTGTTGCTATATTCAGTTTTTTGCTTGCACTTATACTTTGAGTACATTTTTGTAGGATTTAGTTTTTTCATTGGAACCATCTGCTGCTTTATTTTTGTTCTTTGTGTGGACCTGTCAGATTGAAAAAGAAAGGAAAAAGAAATAGAAAGAAAACTATGTTGACTTGGTAAGGATAGTGCATGAATGTATTTTATAGTAAACATTCAGGCTGATTTAGAGGTCCTGCAGCAACACTTGGATGTTTGATAAAACCTTTGAAGAAATAAAGTAAATTGATAAATATCATTGTTGTGAAAATTTGACCAGAGAATATTGAATAGAATCTCCAGAAGTTACCTCTATTATATAATGCTGTACATGCATATTGCATTAAAAATGGCAAAAAAATAAATAAATAACAACAATCATATTTACCTTAAAGGCTTTTGAAGCTTCAGCACAAACAGTTCCCTCCAGGATTAAGAATTTATAAACTCATTTAAAGAAATTAGTTTGCTAGTATTAAAAGCAGGATTGGCATGATTCACAATGATCAATCACAACATTAAAACTTTTAAAATGTAAAATTAAAGCAGCAGATCATTTAAGTCCTGCAAGTTGCGAAGTGGGGCCTCCATGGAATGGATTTGTTGTTCCAGCACATCCCCAAGTGGATTGAGATCTAAGAGATTTGGAGGTCAAGACAACAACTTGAACACTTTGTCGTGTTCATCAAACCATTCTTGAACAATTTTTGCAGTGTGGCAGGGTGCATTATCTTGCTGAAAGAGGCCACTGTCATGAAGGAACACCATTGCCACGAAGAGGTGTACATGGTCTGCAAGAATCTAGCATCTACATCTTTGCACCGAGGATAATGCTGCCTCTTCTCGTAGTACATCCTGCTACCATCTCTACCACTGCTAAACAAGTTACACGCACCAGGCCATCCACACGATCTAAAAGAAAACATGATTCATTAGTCCAAGCAGCCTTCTTTCATTGCTTTATCATCCAGCTCTGACGCAGATGTCCCTATTAAAGGTGCTTTTGGTGGTAGACAGGGGTCATCATGTGCACTCTGAGCAGTCTGCTGCTACGCAGCCCCATATGCCCATACACAGCAAAATGTGATGCACTTTGTGTTCTGGTAACTTTCTATCATGTCCAGCAATATGTTTTTAGCAAATTGAGCTATGGTAGCTCTTCTGTGTGATCAGACGAGATGGGCTAGCCTTTGTTCCCTACATGCATTAATGAACCATGAGCGAACCATTATCCTATCGCTGGTTCACCGGATATCCTTCCTTGCATTACTTTTGGTAGATACTAACAAATGCATACCAGGAACAACCCACAAGACTTTCCGATTTGGAGGTGCTCTGACCCAGTCATCTAGCCATCACTATTTGTTCCTTGTCAAATTCAATCAGATCTTTTCACTTGCCCATTTTTACTAGTTCTAACACATTAAATTCAAGAACTGACTGTTCATTTGCTGTCTATATATCCCACTCCTCAACAGGTGCCATTGTAATGATGTAATCAATGTTGTTCACTTCACCTGTCAGTAGTTGTGATGTTCTAACTGATTAGTGCATTTGACTTGAATGTTATTTAGTTAGTACACTTTGCTATGAAATGAAGAATAGGTACATATTGTCACTTTCTACTGCATGGCACAATATACACGACTAAGTATTACAGCTATACCTCATCCCACTTCTGGAAGTAACTATTGTTACTTTTTCGACTCCCTCGGTTGGAGACCCAAATCTGATATATATGTATGTCAAAATAGCCCTTTTTTGATCTTTTTGACTAAAAGATCATGAAGAGATACATAATACAGAGAAAGCTCAAAAGAATAGTGACCATTTTGAAAAATCTAAATATGTGAAATGGTTAGGCAGGCTCCAGTAAACATTGCCTGATGTACAGTTGTGCTCAAAAGTTTGCATACCCTGGCAGAAATTGTGACATTTTGGCATTGATTTTGAAATTTTATGAATGACCACGCAAAAAAAAAAAAATTTATTGAAGGATAGTGATCATATGAAGCCATTTATTATTTATTGTTTGGCTCCGTTTTAAATCATAATAATAACAGAAATCACCCAAATTGCCCTGATCAAAAGTTTACATACCCTTGAATGATTGGCCTTGTTACAGACTCACAAGGTGACACACACACAGTTTAAAATGGTAATTTAAAGTTAATTTCTCACACATGTGGCTTTTTAAATTGCAATTAGTGTCTGTGTATAAATAGTCAATGAGTTTGTTAGCTCTCACATGGATGCACTGAACAGGCTAGATACTGAGCCATGGGGATCAGAAAAGAACTGTCAAAAGACCTGCGGAACAAGGTAATGGAACTTTATAAAGATGAAAAAGGATATAAAGATATCCAAAGCCTTGAAAATGCCAAAAACTACTGTTCAATCACTTATTAAAAAGTGGAAAATTTGGGGATCTCTTGATACCATGCCAAGGTCAGGTAGTCCAAGAACGATTTCAGCCACAACTGCCAGAAGAAAAACCCTCAGATAACCTCAGGAGAAATACAGGCTGCTCTGGAAAAAGACGGTTTGGTTGTTTCAAGGAGCACAATACGATGATACTTGAACAAAAATGAGCTGCATGGTCGAGTTGCCAGAAAGAAGCCTTTACTGCACCAATGCCACATAAAAGCCAGTTACAATATGCCCAACAACACCTTGACACTCCTCACAGCTTCTGACACACTGTATTTTGGAGTGATGAGACCGAAATAGAGATTTATGGTCACAACCCTAAGCACTATTTTTGGAGAGCGCCAATCAAGGCCTATAGTGAAAGGAATACCATCCTTACTGTGAAGCCTGGTGGTGGCTCCCTGATGTTTTGGTGGGATGGTAGAGCACAGGGAATCTTGTGAAAATTGAGGACAAGATCAAAGCAGCATGTGTTTTAGAAAATACTGGAATTCTGCTCGAAGGCTACGCATGGGACTCTATTGGACCATTCAGCATGACAATGACTCTAAGCACAAGGCCAAGTTGACCCTCCAGTGGTTACAGGAGAAAAAGATGAAGGTTCTGGAGTGGTCATCACAGTCTCCTGACTTTAATATCATCGAGCCACTCTGGGGTGATCTCAAACGTATGGTTCATGCAAGACGACCAAAGACTCTGCATGACCAGGAGACATTTTGCCAAGACAAATGGGCAGCTCTTCCACTTGCAAGAATTATGGGCCTCACAGACAACTATTACAAAAGACTGCATGCTGTCATTGATGCTAAAGGAGGCAATACACAGTATTAATAACTAAGGGTATGCAGTCGTTTCTTTTTTTTTCTTTGTTGCCATGTTTTGTTTTATGGTTGTGTCATTCTGTTATAACCTACAGTTGAATATGAATCCCATAAGAAATAAAATAAATGTGTTTTGCCTGCTCACTCATGTTTTCTTTAAAAAACATATATTACCAATTCTCCAAGGGTATAACAACTTTTGAGCAAAACTGTAGAGAAACTCCAATCTATCCATCAAGTGGATGCATTAAGACATCACTAGAAGTTTGGAAAGTTCATACTTTGAGAAAATGATCATCGTGAAGTTCTAACAGATTCGCACGATACATATTTATGTAGTAGCTTTTAAGTTATCATTTGAATAAATATATTTTTATAAAAAGAGGGAATTTGACTTTCAGTCGTTTGCTTCCTCAAACCATTTACAAACTGAAGTTGCAGAGCACGAAATCTGGAAACTAAGAATCCCTAAAATAAACCACTTATCCCTAAATATAGACCAGCTTATTTCCCAAACAGCATTAATTGACCTGCATGATGTCAATGCAACCTATTCCTTACAAAGATGATATATTTACAAATCTTATAGATTACACAATACCAACATTTTGTTGCTACATTTTTATTGTAACTGGATCAAATTAAAATGCTTCAAACATTCCATATATTTATATTCCCTCGGGTTTATTTTCTTTTAATGAAGACAACTATTTAAATATATTTACATTCATAATGAATCCCTACAAGGCAATATTCATAAGATGCAAAGAAAAGAGTGTATTGAAAATGAAGACTGCAACACCAAAGGCATGCCATTAAATCCAAAATTTCTTGGTATGACATACGCTTTTAAAAAGTATGAATAAATATGATGAACTCTGCCACTATTTTGTAGACTAGACCCACAAACAAATACTCATTAGCCGGCTCAAAATTTCAACTTGCCACTAACCATTAACAAGTGAAAATTTAGCCCTGGCAAGTTGACATTCACACCTGGTAAGTGTGCCATGGATCCTACAAACTTTTTAAAGTATTGCTAGTGATACCGGAGAAACTGACGGAAGCCAAGCACAGAGAGATGAACACAGGTTTCTTCAGGAAGGAAGAGATTCTTTATTCGGTTCACCGATCGGGACTCAGAGGGACTAATGTCACCAAAATACAACAAGTTCTGAGCCCCGGACAATAGTGCAGGCTCCTTATATAGGCACATAACTCCTCCCATATTAAGCTCCACCCGCACATTCTCATAACCAATCAAAACGAACAAGAACTAACTTCCTGCTTGACCGCATGGCTTGTCCAGCACAATGGAGGAGGGGAATACTACATCCGGTATTCTTGCACATGCTCAGTACACTACTGATCGTATATTTGCCACGTGCAACCGACCGATACGTCAGCATATGCACGTACGCATGCCACGTGGTAATCTCGGCCTACTAAATTTATTTTTACCGAGATTCCACCACATTCCCCCCTTTGATGCCTCTGATATTTCACAATTACTTGAGGCATCACTTAACCTAATCATTTACCCTCTGGGCGGTCTTTATATAAGACATCCCTTTTTGTTTTTTTTTTGTTTTTTTGAGGCATCACTTAACCTTGGTTTGCATACACCTCAGGTTACCATGAATCAGACCAGACTTTTCTATGATGTGAATCCCTCAACACGCCTCTTCCTGCATTGGTTCTCCCTGATTTAGAGCTTCATATTTATATATGGCCATTATCTGTGCTGCAGCCTTCCTCTCTGCTATATTTTCTATCAGGCTTTGCACAGACCTAACTACTAAAGGAATAAGACATGGCAGGAGTAGACACAACATTATAATCAGCATGACTCCGCCTACCAATGCCTTAAGCCCTCCAAACTGCTCATACCAGTTACCAAACCAACTACTTGGATTATACCCTTTCCATACCTGAGTAGGCACATGCGCTAGTTTAACCATATGGTTAGTAAGCTCAGCTATTGCTTGTCCTTCATCATCTATTTGAAGACAGCAATTGCTCAGGTTAAACTTCCCACATACACCTCCCTCTACTGCCAATAGGTAATCCAAGGCTAATCTGTTTTGGTACACTGCTGTCCTCATTCTGGTATTATGCTTCGCTAGAAGATTGAGTGCTTGTGAAGTCTCATTAGTAATTATCTCAACCACCGCCTGTAACCTTATAATGCGGTTGAGCATATAAATTGGGGTTCTATATCCGAAAGTACCATCCTCTGCCCAAGTGGCTGGCCCATAATAGTCTATAATACGCTGGGGAGGCCATTCATCATCTTCCCAAGCGCCTATCTCTATGGGTCCCCTTTTCTTCCTATGATTCACATCATACACTTTAACTCCCAAAGTCTCACCTGTTTCAATAGGTAACAAGAAGAAGGATGGTTTGAGCATACCCAACACACATGCCCCTTCCCAGTCCTGTGGCAACTCCGAATAGGCCTTCTTACCACAGATCCAGTACAAATTTGCTGGGGCTTTCCAACTAGATGTGATGGATAAGTCAAACCATACGTCCTTTAAATTGGCATATCTTGCAAACGGGTTAGATGGTTCTGAGACATTTGAAGCCGACCACCAAGTTGTATTCTTTGTATCATCATCATAAGCTTTTTGCCCTAGACAAGTTAATTCTCCTACAGAAGTATTAAACATCATTCCTTTCCTTGCTATGCAAACATAACCTATGATGGAGGTTTTCACTCTCCACTCAGATTTACCTCTAACACTCATCTGATAATCGGCTTGTGAAGATATTAATTGTTCAACTGCCTCAGAACCGGATATTACCTCCTTTGCTTCCCAAGGCCATTGGTCTCCCATGTTAGTACCTCCACACACATAGCAGTTGGTTACATTAAGACTACCAGCAATACTCTCAGCTAAATCTATGAACAGGTTTTTAGCGTTATGGGGGATATTATTATCTACACTCATCTCTTCATAAAAAGAATGGAATACCTGATGAGTTTGGGAGGTTACAGTATCGGTCTCTATCCCTATAAACAATATTGTCCCAGGGTCCAAACCCGTCCCATATATTTGAAACCCAAATAAGTTACCATATTTATCTAAGAATTGGTCAGGATTATTTATAAGAATATGGACTGGATTGCATTCCATAGACTTACAATATGGATTGGTAGGCAACTTAGTAGCAACTTGTCTGCTGTCTGTCCCCAAGTTGCCCACCCCACACAAGACCAATATGGGCAAAAATGATATTCTCTATTTGGGCATTTTGGACTCACATACTTATTTTTACTACTGGGACAAGTATATTTATCATTAGACCCATACGTTCTCTCCCATCTAAGATCCCCACATACATTCCACGGCTTTCTACCACTTGATATCGCTTTACATGCATCAAATAGCAGAACACCCGAAGAATGTATGGATTCTAACACTGTTTTATTTATTAGGGTCCCCTGAGGATCTCCATTCCTGAGGGTCAACCAAATTGTACGAGGTTGATACTCTGGATTGAAGCACTTAGGTTCTCCTACTCCCAAATGGCATACACTATACTCTACATTTAAGTATCTACACCTAGACACATCTCCTTTACACTCATATTGCGAATGCCAAATTAGGGTCTGGGAAATATGATTACCTGTTATAGGAGTCTTAATGCAAACCTCACAGCTAAGAGTGTCGGTACCTCTACCTTCCTGAATATAAAAAGACATATAAATAAACAATATCATTAGCACATCTTTCGTCGGCTGCATCCTCATTCTTCGTCCGTGCGATGGCACCTCAGCTTCCAGGTGTAAGGGCTGCAGGGAATGGAGTTCTGCTCGTCTTCACAGGGGTCCCTTCGAGACTTTCCTGGCTTTTAATAACACGTTGGTGAGCGGACAGGCGTTATTATGGCCGTCTAAACACTCACTTACCAATCTCTGAAACAATAAAATTTGTAATCCACAAGGTTTCCTTGTCACTCCGACTGAGTCGTGCGCTTTAACCGGATCTTGCAGGGATTCTCTGGATCTGTTGTAGCTTGCCAAGAATCTACTGCTGCTGGTTTAACCCTGGAGTGATGAATCCACGGAGTCACTTAGGCCACTTTTATCGCTGTAGGGATAGACAAAAGAACAACATAAGGACCTCTCCTCTTAGGCCCTAACGGTACATTATTCCACTCTTTAATCCACACTTGGTCTCCTGGATGGTAACTATGAACAGGGGGATAAATATTCACAGGTAATCTATCTTGTACCCATTTCTGTACCTCCTCCATAGTCTTACCCAACTCTACAACCTGCTGCCGGGTAATTCCTTCTCCCAACTGACTCAAATCCCCCCTTAAGTTACCAAGTACGGGAGGTGGACGCCCATACATGATTTCAAAAGGAGAGAGACCCATCCTTCTGGTAGGTGTACTTCGAATACGCAACAGAGCTATAGGCAAAAGAACGTTCCACTTAAGTTGGGTTTCCTGACACATCTTTGCCAACTGATTCTTAATAGTTCTATTCATTCTTTCTACTTTACCAGAACTCTGAGGTCTATATGCTGTATGAAGTCTCCACTTAATACCAAGCATATGAGTCAGTTGTTGTAGGCACTGATGAACAAAGGCTGGACCATTGTCCGATCCTATAGAGCAGGGTAGTCCATATCGGGGTATTATTTCTCGTAGCAGGAATCGCACAACTTCTCCTGCTTTCTCTGTACGAGTAGGACATGCTTCTACCCAGCCTGAATAGGTGCATACAACTACTAGTAGGTAGCGATGTCCACCA
This sequence comes from Pelobates fuscus, assembly GCF_036172605.1. Taxonomy (NCBI): domain Eukaryota; kingdom Metazoa; phylum Chordata; class Amphibia; order Anura; family Pelobatidae; genus Pelobates; species Pelobates fuscus. The sequence continues at coordinate 58,860,692 of NC_086321.1, forward strand.
GATTTAGGCATAACTGTATAGTCAATTTGTAGATCAGACATAGGGAGTCCCCCCATATACTGAACTCCTGGTGGTTTTACTGGTCCTTGCCTTGCATTATTTTTAGCACATGTTACACATCTTCGTACAATGGCTTGAGTTAAGTTGGACAATCTTGGTATGTAGAAATGTTTTCTGAGAGATTCTTCTGTACTATCTCTTCCAGAATGTGTCCCATTGTGATAGTTTTGGACAATTTCTACCGCTAGTGATACTGGAATAACTATTCTCCCATCTTCTAACTGATACCATTTGTTCTCCAGGTACTTTCCAGGTTCAGTCTTTAACCACTCCTCTTCTTGAGCTGTATAAACTGGAGTCCATTGAGACAGTGGAGTCGGTATAAGAGCAGCTATATGTTCCACATATTCCTGTCTTCCTGATTCAGCGGCACGCTTAGCGGCATTATCTGCCATCCGATTTCCTTTGGTTACATCACCATCGCCTCTCAGATGCGCTCGACAATGTATAATACCAACTTCTTTTGGTTCCCATACTGCTTCCAATAGTTGTAGTATTTCAGCTGCGTACTTGATTTCTTTGCCCTCTGAATTCAATAGTCCTCTTTCTTTATACAAAGCTCCGTGGGCATGAGTGGTTAAAAACGCATACTTGGAGTCCGTGTAGATGTTCACTCTTAAACCTTCTGCCAATTGTAACACTCGTGTTAGTGCTATCAATTCTGCCTTTTGTGCTGATGTTCCTTTTGACAGTGGCCGAGCTTCTATCACCTTGTCTATTGTTGTTACTGCATATCCTGCATAGCGAATCCCTTCTTTCACATAACTACTACCGTCTGTATAATATTGGACATCAGGGTTCTGGATGGGAAAGTCACGAAGATCTGGTCTACTTGAAAATACTTCATCCATCACCTCCAAACAATCGTGTTGACTTTCAGTAGGTTGCGGCAAAAGGGTATCTGGATTTAAGGTATTGACAGTCTCTAAATGCACTCTTGGGTTTTCACACAACATTGCTTGATACTTGGTCATACGGCTGTTACTGAACCAATGATTGCCTTTGTAATCCAACAACGTCTGTACTGCGTGTGGGACTCGTACATAAAGTTCTTGAACCAGAGTGAGTTTGTCGGCTTCAGCTACCAGCAGGGCAACTGCAGCTACGGCTCTTAGACAAGGTGGAAGACCACTGGCCACTGCATCCAGTTGCTTAGACATATAGGCCACAGGTCTTTGCCATGATCCCAAGTACTGTGTCAATACTCCCACAGCCATTCTTCTCTGCTCGTGTACATACAGGTAGAATGGTCGTGTGTGATCAGGTAGACCTAATGCTGGGGAACTCATCAAAGCCTTCTTCACATCTTCAAATGCCTTTTGCTGTTCTTGAGTCCATAAGAAGGGGTCGTGTTCTGTACCCTTGATAGATGCATACAGTGGTTTCGCCAGTATCGCATAACTGGGAATCCATATCCTACAGAAGCCTGCTGCCCCCAAGAATTCTCGCACTTGTCTTCTATTCTTGGGTATTGGTATTTGGCACACAGCTTCTTTTCTCTCTGGACCCATTATTCTTTGACCTTCAGAAATATGGAATCCCAGATATTTGACAGTTGGCAGACACAACTGAGCCTTCTTCCTAGACACCTTGTATCCTGCCTTCCAGAGAATGTATAGTAGATCATGTGTTGCTTGCTGACATATTTCTCTTGTGACTGCGGCTATCTACAAGTCATCTACATATTGTAATAATACACACTCTCCTGGGATGGACTTGAAATCCAGTAAGTCTTGACTTAAAGCTGAACCAAATAGGGTAGGTGAATTTTTAAACCCTTGGGGCAGTCTTGTCCAAGTCATCTGGCGTTTCGAGCCCGTTACAGCATTTTCCCATTAGAAAGCGAAGATACATTGGCTTTCTGCAGCAATTCGGAGGCAAAAGAAGGCATCTTTGAGGTCTAAGACTGTAAAATAGGTAGCCCCGCCCGGAATTAAAGCAAGCAGGTTATACGGATTGGGCACAACTGGGTGTATACTTACAACCGCATCATTGACTGCTCTCAAGTCCTGCACAGGGCGATACTCATCTGTACCGGGCTTTTGAACAGGCAGCAATGGGGTGTTCCAGGGGGAAGTACAGAATTTTAGGATACCATACCGTATGAACTTATCCAGATAAGATTGAATATTCTTCTTAGCCTTCTGCGGGATATGATATTGCCGTAGGCTCACTGGATAAACCCCAAGTTTTAGTTCAATTCGAATAGGTGGAATATTACGGGCCAGTCCTGGTGGGTTGTTCTCTGCCCAAACTCCTGGTATGTTGAATAAGGATTCATCACTCTTAGGGTTTTGGCTAGTCAACGCTGTATAAAGTCGCCACTCTTCTTCCTTTGGTACAGATAATGTCATAATACCTGAAGGTCCATTAAACTTTAAGGATGTTGTTCCATTTGGTAGGAACGTTATCTGCGCTTGTAATTTTGATAGCAAATCACGTCCCAGCAATTGGACTGGACATTCAGGCATATAAAGGAATTGATGTTTCACTACGTGGCCTCCCAATGCACATTGTCGACTTTTAAGAACCGGTTTTGCAGCACTTCTTCCAGTTGCTCCTATTACGGTGATAGTTCTTCCAGATGGAGGAGCAACCAGATCAGTCACCACCGAATGTTCAGCACCAGTATCAATCATGAATGCACTCCTTTTTCCCCCTATTGATACTTCGACCATAGGCTCCGCTCGGCCAAGGGGGATGGAGCCCGGTCGGTATCAATAGTCATCCATGACCGTGTCAGCCAATCCTACAAAGTCCCTATCTTCTCTATCGCGGGACCTTTGCGCTGCGGGATAATATCTGTCTTCCCTAACACTACCTCTGTCATTACCATTACTCCCTCTGGGACCTCCTCTACCTCTCGCTCTACCTCTAAAGTTTCCATTTCCTGCCCTGGGTGGGTCTCTCTCGTACTGCTCTCTTTTTGGACACTCGCTTCTCCAATGCCCTTCTTCTCTGCAGTATGCGCACTGATTCCTACTCAGGGGTTCCCTATTCCACTTACTATCGCCTCTATCCGGCGCCTGCGATCGCTACCGCTAGCATATCCGCCTTTTTACGCATCTTGCGCTCTTCCTCTCTCTTACTCTCTGATTCCCTATTCATATAAACCTTATTAGCTACCTCCATTAGTTGGGTGATGGACATTCCTACGAACCCTTCTAACTTTTGTAGCTTGAGCTTAATATCTCCGTAGGCTTGGCTGACAAAGGCAGAGTTTATCATTCGGGAATTCTCAGGGGCTTCCGGATTAAAGGGGGTATACAAGCGGTATGCCTCCAATAATCGGTCATAAAAGACACTAGGCGCTTCATCACTTTTCTGTATCACCTCAGCCGTCTTAGACATATTTATGGCTTTCTTCCCTCCGGCTTTCATGCCAGCAATTATAGCGTCTCTATAGGCTCTTAAATGAACCATGTCTGCGCCATTAACATCCCATTCGGGATCAGCATTAGGATAATGAGTTGCGGCCCATGCTGCTGGATTAGCTTGGTTTAAAGTACGGGCTTCTTCTTCCAGCGCTTTAATGGCAGCTTGATTTATCCTAGTCCTCTCCTCGTTGTTAAACAATGTCATTAGTAATTGCTGTCAATCAGCTCAAGTTGGATTGTGCGTCTGGACTATCGAGGTGAACAGGTCGGTCATGGCTTGTGGTTTATCAGTATACGAGGAATTATGGGTTTTCCAATTCAAGAGATCGGTAGTTGTGAATGAGACATATACGAAGATTGAGTCAGCATACACCATTTGGCCTAAATCATTAAGGTATGCTGACCCAGGAGTCAAACGGAGTGGCATCTGATAATTTTTAGGTTTTTGGGTACCGGTCAGTTGTCGGGTTAGTACAGGGCTTCGTTGAGGGGCGTCGGTTAGGGGTTCCGGTCGAGGGGTAGTAAGGCATGGGGATGTGGAAGCTTTATTGTGGGGAAGGTCGGTGAATAGAATATTCCGAGCCGGGCTAGAGGAAGCCTGACCGGAAGCTTGAATTGGCGCCAAATCAGGATATGTGGGTTTAACGGGGGTTGGTACCGGAAGGGGAGGTTTAGTAATGAGGGGGATGGATTCTGAGCTAGAAGAGGAAGCGGATGGGGACAACGGGGGAAGGGGTGTAGAACTTCCTGTATCACTTCCCCTTGAGGAGAAGTAAGGGAGCGGCATAGGGATCTCGGACTCAGGGGGCGTGTCCAAAATGGGCGTAACCATGGCCCTAATGGACAAACGAGTCCTGGCCACCATGAGGCGACATTGCTCCTCGTGGCATATTCGGATCCATCTTGGCGAGTCGTTTACGGCCTGCCTCCAACAATCAATGTATGGAAACTGTCCGTAAAGTTCAGGCCTACCTGATACAGCCACGTGTACACGCTGTACCAGATTTGGATCTAAACTGCCACGTGGCGGCCATGCGGCAACCAAAGTAGGCCATTCCCTATTACACAAAGTGATCAAACGTGCAGGAGACATTTTAACCCCAAAATCACATACTGTAAATCCCTTTTTAAAATTCTTTAACATGCATCCTAAGGGATCCAAAATCGTCGAGTCCGACGCGCCCATACTTAGCAATGGAGCGTCGTTTCCAACGAATACTACACACGCACTCTATTCAACGGTCACACCCGTTCCCTCGGCAACAGCACCACGTGGTACAGTTACTAAGTGAAACGTACACAATAAAACACTCAGGGAATTCCTGTACACACACAGCTGTTACACCAGTCACTAAGTAATCGATATTATGCCCTTTGGCGAAACTATACCGTCACCCACGCTATCATTCCTATATATGAATTACCCGTCTATAACATACCCCAGTAACATCGTCTTTACAAACAGCAGTTACAGTACGGTTAGCATAGGTCAAGTACAATTAATAGTGATTATGGTGTTAGACATGCAATAGACGACAATTATTAGTATTTATATACAGTGTCAGTAAATATACAGGGTTATGGTACCGTGCACTATAATACAGCTACACACTATTAACACTCTCGCTATACGGCAGAGCTCACGCTATCTAACAAGATATACACGCTACTAAACAATCTTTAACACATATACAATCCCAACTAATCTATTGGCCAGTACCTTGATGGACTACCTAAAACTATCTACATCCGTTTTGGTTAGCCACACTGCCCAAGCACCACATATAGCGAACTAGAGGGTGGGATTTACAACAGAACCCTTTTAGTCTATCTACTCTATCAAAAGTCTAGTGGGTTCCAAATTTACATGCCTTCCCACTTAGCCAAGATAGGTTGAGAGCTAGCGGACCGAATTTACACAGACGCCGCTTAGTCTCCCGGTCCCTCCGTGCCAAAGTTTGCCTATCCCTGGTCTAGTAGGTTCTTCCACGGACTTCAATGTTCTACTCTCCTGCATTCGCGAGAGTAAGCACTGTTGCAGCTTTTGGGAAATGAACTATTACAGTAATAATAAACTTGATTTGCAAAATGGGAGCCAAATATTTTCGTACTAGTTATAACATTTAAGAGGCAACATTCTAAACTGAGCAATCACCATGGATACCAATCGAATATTCCTGCTGATTGCTCCACTTTTAGAAGTTTATTGCAAAACTTATTTTATTTATAAATCCTGCATTTTTTTTCTCTATTTATAATGAATCCCACTGTGGCTTAATTTCCATATGCTTTTTATAACTGGGCTATCCATTCAGCCTAAAGAGAAATTGAACTACTTTTAATACAGAGTGGAAAATTAGAAATCTGATGCTTGTGTTCTGCTTAAACACTTGCAATGCATGTTTAATTTCTCTTCCATTGTCACATTCACTTTAGCTTGTTTGTGCCTCATTAAATATCTTTAGCTGAGCGGTAGCCTGCAGCTACGGTGCAGTATATATTACACCGTGTTTTATCAGCAAGCTAGCAAAACAGTGACCATGAACTTTGCTCTTGGGCTTGTTATCCTTCTGGCTCCCATGTAAAAAAATCAGTCTGCTCAGGTTATCAATATTATTCCTCTAAATGTCAAAAAGCTGTTGCTATTTTGCTGCCTATACAATTCTTGGTTACCCAGGAGGAAAATTAATGCATGCAACCCTTCTGTGGAGCCGTGTGCATTTATTTATTAGAATGTATTTACTGCAGTAGATTTGAGGATATGTTCTATTTATGTTTTTTTTTACTTTTGTATTTTTTTTAATGTTTGCTTAATGCTAAGTAGGAAAATAGAGCCCGTGGCATTCCCCTAAAGACTTCATTGTTCAATGGTCAGCAACTTTACGAAAGTTAAACATTTTTTTTCTCTTTCTTCTACATGCACGGAACATTTTAATTTAGATTGACATACACTGCCTATGCTATAACAAAAGCAATAACACAACAACAAACAAAACAAAACTATAAGGCCGAGCTGGTTAAAGGTGTAAATACAATGCATGTATATTATTACAGTTAAAAAATAGGTATGATCATGCTGCAGGTGCGAAAAAGACAAGCGCATAAGTGTAATACAACTTGTTAATAATCTGTGAGCATGCAGGGATGAATGTGAATGATAACACAGTAATAGAATGTCAAGTGTAGCACCTCCAAAATCATAAATTAAAGGATCAGACACTTGGCTAGGTAAATGATAGGTGTCTTTATTCTATGCAAAAGAAAGACAATGTTTTGTCTTAGCGAAACCCTTATATCCAGAGTAGTGTAAATACACAAAGATTGCATTTTTTCAGCCACTACAGGAAAGACAATTGGAAATGTTGTTTGAATCAATGATCTTGAAGACAGTCAATACATTTGCTATTTAACAGCTAGGTATAGGAAACCGCGTAGTAACCTCAGCCAACCTGGAAAAAAAGAACTAAACCAAGCCATCTTGCCCATGTACCACTCTCTTGATGATCACTGACCTTGAATTATTCATAGCAGTTGACATTTTTCATGTAGTCTGTGAAGTAGTAACCAGAAAACAATATTGTTGGGTACCACCTGCACATCTCAAGTTGGACTTTGGAAAATCCTCTTTAGGCACAGAAACTGGAGAAATTATGCTTCCACAATTATGCCAGAATTCATAGGTGGATAAGCAAGAACAGAAATGTTTTTCAAACTTCATTTGCCATTTTTTCAGGTTCCCTTAGCAATGGACATTGCTTTAAACAAAGCTTTTTAAACAAAACAAAAAAAAAAAATATATAGCATGGGAATCAATGCTGCTGTCAGATAATGAGTCCTTACCAGATAATGCATAGACCCTTCCTCTGTGCAGACAGAATGACCATTACATTCTCTGACCTGTACCATAGACTGGCAATTAGCTGTCAACCCTATGTTTCCATTTTGCATCCAGATTCATATAATAAGTTCCCTCTATCACATCTCCCCTACAACATTATGTCATCCTTATTTCCACATTACTCTATCCACCCATATAATTTTACACTTCACCTGCTCGTGGCAGTGAGGCCCTGGTTTATCTTCTCATCTCAATCTCCAAGTCTCATTCCATCTTCACTCATAGGGTCTAGGAGTCATCTAATGTCCACACACTGTGTAAGCCTTCCTGTTACATCTCAGAAAATTAACATTAGATCAATTTCATCAGCAGCCCACATCCTGCATCATTTCTGTCACATTTAAATTATCTCATTTATACCCCTGGTGTATCTTTATCTCCAGCATCCCATGTTGTTTCTGTCCCCATGGTCATCTCCAACTCCCCAAATCATTATTAACCCATACTACTATTATTTCACTGTATCTGCAGAAATACCAGTACTAATGCCCACCAAGATATAAATGAGTAAAGTTATGATGATTTTAATAGTTGGTCTATGGAGGTATGAATAAGAGTACATATATAAGTCTTTGGATCTACAATATCTACAAATTTGCCTGGTGGATTGCCTGTTGTGTGTCCTCCTACTCAAGCAGTCAGTGAGCAAGACAATGTATAGGCACCATGACAGATCGAGAAAAAAAAAATGTGCTTAGTTTGCTTAAAGTAGAACAGTCACTTTTTTTTTTTTTAATAACATGTTTAGTTATGCCTACGTTTAACAAATATGTACTTACAAAGTGTGAAATATAAAAATAAATGTAGAAATCTACGTCCCTTTATCCTGCGACTGGGCTCCTCCATCTTAGCGCCCAGACAATCATTGTTACAAGCTGTGTCCTTTGCACTGAGCACTCAACATAGAAAAATAATGCTGGGAAGAGGACAAATGAAACAATGTTTCTGTTTTGCCATCATATTGTTAATTTGCATTGTTTGTCATGGCTTTTCCTTGTCTGAACTGGATTGCGATGCCATATGCTAAATCTTTAATATAAATTTAAATGAAAATGGAGCAGATTATGAAATAAAAGGTTAACATGAGTTATAGGTGATGTTTCCATTTGTACATTCTGGCAATCGTTTACCTGTATTCTCTCTTCATTGTCCTCCATTTGTTATCAAGTGCCTTCCAAGGACAATTATTCACCAGCATTTTATAGTGAAATAATTCTCATTAAACCCTATCAAAACAAAGTGTTTCCAAAGCAAGATTTACTTAGATTGGTGGTATTAAGTTCATAACTTCAGGTATGCAGGTTTGACATTTCTTTTTGTACAGTTGAAACTTATCTTTTCATTATAATGTACTAAGTAGCACAACCAGGCAGGTCAGTGCAATCACATTTGATGTATTTGTATAAATGATGTATTAGAACTGAATAACACAGAACTAATTGCGGGAGCAGCAGGTGTTGGATAACAGGATAAATGGTGGAGCAATTTTCCTTCGCCGGAACAAATAAAATAAAACCAGTTATAATAGTAATGCATTTTTCTACATTCCTCTCTAGTATAGTAATAACTTTAGATTACATTGTATTTTCACCTATTTATTAAGCCAATGTCAATTTAGAAAATATTGCCAATGTATACTTAATAATAATTAATATTATAGTAGTTATAGTATTAATAATAATAACCAAAAATCAATCACTGCAGTCATGTTACTCATATCAAGTGATAAGTGACCATCACATTTAAATCTTCAGGGATTTAAATATTTGGCAATGGCTTAACACCACATTTTGGGTCAATGCTCGGCTCTTCCACCTCCTGGCTTCTGGTCCTGTCTGCGCTGCAGTTAGAGCAAGGGGAAGCCAGGCAGCCGCTGATGGGGTGTGAGCATGAGAGGCATTAGGCATTTGGGCACCCTGTGTGAGAAAACTTCACATCTTCCCTCCCTGGCCACACACCCTCATCCAAAACCTCCCACCATTCAAACCCTCAAATTCTTATGTGTAAGCTGCCAGCCCCCCTCCCAAGAATTGACTGATAGCAGTTTGTACCCCCAGACACATTTAGGTCCTGACCCCTTTCATATCCATTATACACATAATATAAATAATAATATAAAGGTAATTTTATTGAACTGAGAAATGAATTGCCACCTTTTGGACAAAATAGCTGATTTTTTTCAAAAATTCTCCAACTTTGCTACAATTACAGCTGAGCTATTTTAGCTTGAATTCATAAGCATATAGTGCGAAGGCATGTGTATGAATGCAAGTTTGAGCGCATATATTAGTGCATGTGCTTAAGTAAGTGTCTAGTGCTAGTATGTGTCAATTCAAAAAAGTATCCAGAGTGTGCAAACGCAAGAATTTTTTGAATTTTTTTTTTTAAAAGTTCAAACTTGTGAATGTAAGGGTAATAATATTACCATCAGCAAATATGTGATTAAAGGACCACTGTAGTGCCATTAAAACATACTCGTTTTCCTGGCACTATAGTGTCCTGAGGGTGCCCCCACCCTCAGGGTCCCCCTCCCGCCCGGCTCTGGAAAGGGGAAAAGGGGTAAAACTTACCTTTTTCCAGCGCTGGGCAGGGAGATCTCTGCCTCCGATCCTCCTCCGTTCCGCCCCGTCGGGTGAACGCGCACGCGCGGCAAGAGCTGCGCGTGCATTCAGCCGGTCGCATAGGAAAGCATTTACAATGCTTTCCTATGGACGCTTGCGTGCTCTCACTGTGATTTTCTCAGTGAGAATCACGCAAGCGCCTCAAGCGGCTGTCAGTGAGACAGCCACTAGAGGATTTGGGGGAAGGCTTAACCAATTTATAAACATAGCAGTTTCTCAGAAACTGCTATTTTTATAAAAACATGGGTTAACCCTAGCTGCACCTGGCACCCAGACCACTTCCTTAAGCTGAAGTGGTCTGGGTGCCTAGAGTGGTCCTTTAAGACTGAAAATTTCAGACAGGTTTTCTGTGTGCTATTCATAATGTCCACATCCAAAGATATCATTCATCATTTTCAAAATTGGAGCTATGTTGAGGGGAAAAAAAGCTTTTTTTATTATGTAGCATAGAAACCTTCATTTGTTGCTACAGCCATTTTTAATGATGTGTCGTCTTGAGAGCCATGGAAATGATCTAATTTAAGTAATAGGTTACTGACTCAGGCCTTGATTTAATATTGTTTGATAAGCTTTCCAAATGAATTAATATTTTTGGATAAATCTTTAAAATGTATTTATTCACATATTAAAATATCAAAATAAATATATTTCAATATATCAATAAATATTAACATATTACAAAATTAAAATATTTTTCATAATATTAAATACTTTTAAAACTTAACCCCTTAAGGACCAAACTTCTGGAATAAAAGGGAATCATGACATGTCACACATGTCATGTGTCCTTAAGGGGTTAATCCAAAATTATCACTCAAAAAAATTATTTGGAAAGCTTATCCAACAAATCAAAATTAAATCAAAGCCTTAGTTTTGGGTCTGTTTTGTGGCATTGTGGTGGCACCTAGAGTATATATCGTGGTAGTTCATAGGTTCATAGAGATGCCAAGGATTTAATCTGGCGTTGTAATTACCAGAAAAACACAAAAATAAGATAAACGCATCTTGCCTACTTCTACTCATTTTTTTTTAAATCAAATTGGCTGGGGCCAACGTACCTTAGACTTAAAGGAACACTCCAAACACCATAACAACGTCATCTAAATTCTCGAATGGGTTAACCCCGAAGTAAGCCTCCAGCACTATTCTCAACTATCCCCAGGCAGCACCTGGCTTTTGAAATCTCAGTCTCAGGAAGAACAGAGTGTCACTGGGCAGTGTAGAGAAATGAAGAGAAGAGAGGGGTAACAGCTGAAACAATGAAGTTATATTCTGATTCATAAAGTGTTTTTATTAAAAAGTAAAACTGTGTTCTGCGCACCCATGATAGGTTCCCATTATCTCAAACCCTGCTGTTGACATTGTGTTCCGTGATGTATTAAGTTTTATTGGACTTTACAAAAAAATATGTTGTATTGGAAACCCTAGTGAGCTGTAAAGGGGTCTAGGTTGAGCGAATGATTTATGTGGATTGCTATTTTTTTGCCCACTTTATAAAATAAAGAAGACTTTCTTCACCTTGCAGTACTTGGCAGTAGTTTCATACTGTGATCCTCTTTGTAGGAATTTAACAAGTATAAATATTTTACAAGTTATTGAAAGAAATTGCTTATCGAGCCGCGCTTTTAAAAGGTGCTTTCAAGTGTCCAATAAATTTCTATTAAACAAGGTTCTTACACAAACATGAACATTTTCTTTATTTTTCCAAATTAATGTTGCTGTAAATATTTTTTTATTTATGCAAAATAACATTGTTCATATTTTCAGTGGATTACTTTAATAAGATGTTGCTGTTCCTATAGTGTGAATGGTAAACGATTGTGCGAAAAAATACATTTTTGCTGCTGGGTAAACAATTTTAATAAGTATAGAATTTCTCTTGAACATGTGGAGAGTCTGCTTCAATTTACCAGAGAAATGCGCAGATGTTTAAAAGTAAGAGGTAGAAAATTACAGTCTGCCACAAATGCAATAAAAAGTATTCATTTTTGTTAACAGTTTTTTTTTATATGTTTGGACTACTAATTCACATTTTAAAGAGGCACACCAGGTTTGCTTTTACCAGTCATTATTTTATACACATTTATATGCATTCTATCAACATAAAATAAATACTTTAAATATATGTATCTCTCTTTCTTCATATAAAAAAAGAAAACAAAAATGGGTTTATATCAGAAACAGAATCTGCAATAAAAATGCAGATTTTGCTAGTTATACATTTTTTTTTTCATTTAACATCTGCAAAAAATGTACTAATCAAATAAGTGAGTTGTTAGTACATTTTATAACGGCGAAAATATATTCATACATTAGAACCATTTTAGCACATTGGTGGACCAAACTTTAAAAATACACGGTATAATAATACTATTTTCACAGATGTGCAATTTTATTTGCTATATTGTTTTTTTTGACAATTAAGGTGCAAATAAAGAAAATTCGATGGAATGTTCATCATTGAGACTTTTTTTTTTTTACACGCCATTCATTTTTACAGTTATATTTTTCAAATGCATCTGGTTAGTGCATGCCTGTCATACCCTTCCCTTCTCCGTAAGACATTCACCCAGTCTCCACTAATTCAAAAAAATCATTGAAAACTCACTTCTTCAAGAAAGCATATCAATTAAACTGTTAGCAGGTTTTTATCCCCCATGACTCCCCTCCTGCAACTGTCAAAAATTACCTACTAAGCCCTCAATGAATACTTTTCTAACAACCTACTCTGTACCCCTACTTTTACCCTTTGTGTCACTATACCCCACTTCCTCTAGAATGTAAGCTCATTGAGCAGGGCCCTCCACCTCTCTGTTCCTGTATGTCCAGTTGTCTGGTTAAAAGTACATGTCTGTTAGTCCACCCATTGTACAGCGCTACGGAATGTGATGGCGCTATATAAATAATAAAATAATAATACGACTTTGCATGGTTGTGCTACTATCCTAATGAGAGAATTGGCAAACACAATCAGTGGTTTAAAGGAACACTATAGTCACCTAAATTACTTTAGCTAAATAAAGCAGTTTTAGTGTATAGATCATTCCCCTGCAATTTCACTGCTCAATTCATTTAGGAGGCAAATCACTTTGTTTCTGTTTATGCAGCCCTAGCCACACCCCCCCTGGCTATGATTGACAGAGCCTGCATGAAAAAAAAACTGGTTTCACTTTCAAACAGATGTAATTTATCTTAAATAATTGTATCTCAATTTCTAAATTGACCTTTAATCACATACAGGATGCTTTTGCAGGGTCTAGCAAGCTATTAACATAGCAGGGGATAAGAAAATCTTAATTAAACAGAAGTTGCAATAAAGAAAGCCTAAATAGGGCTCTCTTTACCGGAAGTGTTTATGGAAGGCTGTGCAAGTCACATGCAGGGAGGTGTGACTGGGGTTCATAAACAAAGGGATTTAACTCCTAAATGGCAGAGGATTGAGCAGTGAGGCTTCAGGGGCATGTTCTATACACCAAAACTGCTTCATTAAGCTAATGTTGTTAAGGTGACTATAGTGTCCCTTTAAAGTAGTAGTTAACTGCCTGTACCCAGATCCTGTGTAAAGCAACTTTTTTTACAATTTGAAAAAATTGTAACTAAAGAATAGAGACTAAAGTGGGATATTACAAGCCTGAATAAATACATGAAATACATGAAAATCATAAATTACCCAAGAGATTGCGTATGTTAAAAAAATTCTACATCCCTACAAGATGATGAATCTTTTATGACATGGTGATCCATCATATGCAAACTCTTCCTTTAATGTGATGTTTACTGATGATGCTAAACAACACAATATCAGAAATAAGAAAAAAAACTTAAAGTTTTTCCTAGTACACACAAAGGTTTTGGCAATATCATTATTAATATTAAATAAAAATGCAACAGGAAAGAAATGAAGACAAATGAACTTAAGAGCATCACAGATACAAGTGAAATAGATTAGAATGCATGATACAAACCACAGTTTCTACCACATTTTGGACCCAAAGAGATATGGTAAATAAAATATACACTGATTAAGAAGATAGCAAACATAGCTGAAGACCCAAAGAGATAAGTGTTTAAATAGTCAACTTTGTATTTTGCAGGAAAGCACTTAAAGGTACACTCTACTGCCCAAACACAAATAAATTAAAAAAAATCATTGTTTACTAGTAGTGATGTCCCGAACTGTTCGCCAGGAACATAGCTTGCTCGTGGCGAACGCGGCGGGCGAACATATGCGATGTTCGGTCCGCCCCCTATTCGTCATCATTGAGTAAACTTTGACCCTGTACCTCACAGTCAGCAGACACATTCCAGTCAATCAGCAGCAGACCCTCCCACCTCCATGACGAACAGGGGGCGGACCGACCATCGCATATGTTCGCCCGCCGCGTTTGCCGCGAACAAGCTATGTTCGCCAGTGGATGGTTCCCGGCGAACAGTTCGGGACATCACTATTTACTAGGTATACCTCAAATGAAAACTTGAATGCTTTTAATTATGCATTTTTCATTGGAGTTATATCTAAAAATAGCTTACAAAGACTGCAGATCTCTTGTCTGTTGCCTTTGCAAGACCTCCTCTTCTAACCCCGGCCAGACTCTACGTGACTGTTCAGTGAGAAGTGAGAACTGTTTGTAAGGCAGGTGCTCTGGGCAATTGCATTCTTTTGGGTTCAGTGCAAATAAGCTAACCAAACCAGGAAGTAACAGGACCTGTTGTCTGCTGGAAAAGCCAGGGGGTGTAACCAGTATAATTTATAAAAGTCTCAAGTTCTATTGAAATCTGTAATTTTTCCAATATGAAAAAAACAAGAAAACAAACGTAGTTTAGGGGCTTGGAGTGTCCCTTTAAATAAATACTACAAAACTGTATTCCTAGCACTACAATGTCCCTCTGCCTCCGCAACCCCCACCTGGTGCTCCCACCAGCTATGAAATGGTTAAAAACCCTTTATACACTTACCTGATTAGAATGCTGAGATCCTCTTGCTTTCTCCTTAAGAGCAGCACTTTACTCTCTCCTCCAGCTCTGCTTCACTCCCACCTTATTTGAGTGCTATTTTCTGTCCTAACGTGTCTTATACCCCACCTCCTATAGACTGTAAGCTCGTTTGATCAGGGTTCTCTTCAACCTATTGTTCCTGTAAGTTTTCTTGTAATTGTCCTATTTATAGTTAAATCCCCCCTCTCATAATATTGTAAAGCGCTATGGAATCTGTTGGCACCATATAAATAACAATAATAAATAATAAATAAATAAATTAGGCCTGCCCCATAGAAAAGCTTTGACTCAGTTCTTACCTTTGGGGTTTGCAAGGTGCTGGTCGTCCTCATGCACAAGGATGTCTAACATCGTTTCACTAACTTAAACTTCATGAAACTGCAGCAAGTGCCTCTAGTGGCTGTCTGGGCTAAGGGGACAGGGACACTGCACCCAGACCACTTAAATTAGATAAAGTGGTCTGGGTGCATATAGTTTCCCTTTCAGCAACATTCCAAACACATAGTAATCTAAGCTAAAAAAAACAACTTGAGTCTATCAAGTTCGACCAATAAAACACGTCTTTTTATGCTGTTGATCTAAAAGAAGGAAATGAAACAAAAACAAAACAAAAAAATAAAACAATTTAAAAGGATGGACAATGATACCTCAAAAAGGGAAAAAAATCCTTCTTGACTCGATAATGGCAATCAGATTTCTTCTTGGATCAACAACCTGTTTACATACATATTACTAGTTATATCCTTAAATATTCTGTTATGCCAAAAAAGAAAACAGGCCTTTTTTATATCTATATCTATAAAATCTGACAACCTCTTTGGTTAGAGAATTCTATGAAACTAACAAAAAAACAACAACCCACCTTCCAGTCTCAATGGATGGTCTCTTGCCTGTTGTATATTCCTTCTGATGAACCTTGTATATATTTGTATAGTAATATCATATCCCTGTTGAGATACCTTTTTTCTAAAGAAAACAAATGCAGTTTTTTAAAGGCATTCTTCATAACTATTTTACAGTTGACATTGTAGCTTGCCTCTGCACTTTTTCTAATTCTGCAATATCTTTCTTGAAAACTAGTAATTAAAATTAAACCACATTTTCAACATATGGGGTCTTACCATTGATTTTTAAATAGGAAAAAAAAATCTTGATCATTTGAACCAAGACACCTTTTTTATACATGACATCTCCTTACTAGCCTTTGAAATAGCAGACCGATATTGCCCACTGTTGCCTATTATGTTATCTATAATTGTTCCAAAGTCTTTTTCATTTGATGTCATATCTAACTCAACCCCATTTTAATGTGCAAGTTGCAAGTTGGTTTCTTATTCCAAAATGCATGACTCTGTATTTATGTGCATTAAATCTCATCTACCACTTCTCTGCTAGATCTCCTAGTTTATTGGAATCCCTTTGTAATGAAGCTTTATCATGGTCCTACTCTGTGATCTTGCTAAGTTTTGTGTCGTGTGCAAACATCGATACGGGACTTTCAATGCCAACTTCAAGATCATTAAACAAATCAAAGAGAAGTGGAACCAGGGCAGAACCCTGAGGCTCACGACTTACCACCTTTGTCCAAATAAATGTACAAATTAGTATCACTATCATTTATATAGCAGCAACATATTCAGCAGCTCCTTAGAATCATAGAAAGGGAATATTTGAGAGGTCAAGAAAGCCACATGCTGGTTAGGTGGTCTAACTGGGACAATAAGAATAATAACCCCCCAAAAAACATTTAATAAAGAACAACACCTGAGGTGTACAAGGGTTAAATACATATTAAATATCTCCCTGAATTTCCTAAATACCAATGTAACCAACGACCAGCACTACTATAAATATTACTTACAGTCATTTAAACATGCACTTTACAATCAAGGCACAACGCAACACATATATCATGCCTTCAGATAACAAGACAGGTCATTTGTCTTAATATGCCTTGTATCACAAATGTATTACTGTTTTCACTCGCATGGTAAATAAAACAAGTCATTTTACCATTTTCTCAGCTTTAGTCATTTCTGACTTATGTCACACACAAATTATAAAATAAATAGAAATGTATGTGCTATGGCCATTTCGATACAGATGTATCCTGTATATAACTGTAAAAAAGAAAGAATGATCACCTTATAGAAAACTGCAGAACAGTACAATGAAAACATCAAGATAGCTTGTCATCAAATTTTGAGGATAATATCACAAACTTTGGCTGCCAAGGTGGAGAGATAATGAAATAACACTCCCCTCCAAAAAGGGCAATCATTAATATTAAGACATCCCAAACAAAGATTTGCAGACTAATTATTACAAACTAAAAAGCAGATACAAAATTGAGACTCAAAGTAAGAAACTCACCTATGAATTGAAACTATCATTCCTGACTCCGGTTTTTATTAAAAGAGGTTTCTTTTGTTTGATGCTCTAACATTCGAAAATGTAATCTATTATGTTAACACATGTATCTGTGATCTCACCGTAAAATGCTTTTGTTTCTGTACTAGGAAGATGGTGAACAGCCATCTGTCTCAGAAAATTCTTCAAATGAAGATGTTGCATCTCAATCCATATTCATCTGCTGTCTTTTGGAACATCTGGACAATTTGTCATTCATATATTTGAGGAATCTACTAAGCTTGAAAGGAACACTATAGGGTCAGAAACACAAACATGTATTCCTGACCCTGTAGAATTAAAACCACCATATAGCCCCCTGGCCCACCCTTGTACCCCTAAGTATAGCAAAAGCTTACTTTTATTCCAGACTGCTGCTGCTGGATCTGCCCTTGATCTGCCTGCTTGGCTGACATCATCAGAAGTTATGAACTGAGACAATCACAATGCTTTCACACAGGAAAGTATTGGATTGCCCGAGACTGTGAGGAGTCAAATCAGGGGCTGAGCTAGCACAAGCCAAACACAGCCCTGACAAATCAGCACCTCCTCATGGAAATTAATTGAATCAATGCATCTCTATGAGGAAAGGTCAGTGCCTCCATGCAGAGAGTGGAGACACTAAATGGCAGTGCTGCACACTGCGCAGCACTGCCCCAGGAAGCACCTCTAGAAGCCATCTGGGGAGTGGCCAGGAAAAGTATCCCTAAACTGTAATGTAAACAATGCATTTTCTCTGAAAATACAGTGTTTACAGCAAATAGCCTAATGGGAATGATTATATACATCACAATAAGCTGTAGTTGTTCTTGTGACTATAGTGTCCCTTTAATTTTTCAAACAAATTTGGGCTGAACTGCCTTGAGATAGCACTGAAATGCAGTCTCTCCAATTCCATAAAACGGTTCAGGAATTGCTCAGAAAATAATTCTCAAAAATGTTCTGAACTCTTCAGGGTGCTCGGATATTGAAAGAGGTCATGCTTCCCAACCTGCGTAAACACTTTAGTTCCAGAGATGGCCCCAAAAGCTTGCCCTTATCAAGTGGTATACAAGGACCTATGCCCCTGGTTTCATTGCATATGCATTTTTCTAAAAAAAATATGTTTTTGCAGAATCCATTGCAAGAAATATATTACCTCAATCATACCCTGTGCAAGCTGCCAAGCATTGCAGACCTTCAAATAACTGGAAGGAGAGGTGAGTTCATCTAGGATGTTAAACTGCAGTAGCACACCTCTCTCACTGGTTCACTAGCCTACCACCAATGAACCAGGCCCTGCCTCCAAGGGAAAATGGTAAGAATCCCGAAAAGGCAGGCAGAATTTTATACCGCCGCTGGTCGCACCCACTCAGTCCCCCGTCCCTCCATGGGAAACCATCCATGGGGAATTTCGGGCTGCTTCTTTGTGAGTTCCATTGGGCTATATTGCTTGTTTGTCTACTTCAAAGATATAATAATGTTGAGTCATCCAGCGAGACAGTAATTTGTAAATTTTGGTGATGATAACATTTCCCCAGAGGAACTAGCTTAGATTCTTCTGAAACGTGCTGAAATTCTAGCAATTTATTATATTATAGAAGATCGATTTTTTTTAAGAGTTAATTGAATAATAAGTTAATAATAATGATACAAAATTCAAATTCAGAAGTTTCATTTACAACACAACAGCGACAAAATTGTTTCCCAGTATATTAGTGTATTTTAAAGTGTTTTTAGAAATTTGTATTGCAATGTTTTTGCATTGCAAGTTAAATTGCAAGTTACTTGTACATTTTAAATATTTTATCAACATTTTAACAGGGCGATCCCATGGGACAGTCTGTGTTTATGTTGTGTTCTGTTGATACTGTAGATAAACTTAGTGTTTATTTCCTTTCAGGCAGCCCTGATATGATCCCCATTGGAATACTCAAAATTCTGAGAGTTGCATTATGCATTTTTCTTAACCATGGCTTAACAAAGAACTTCACTATAAATATCCCACACAAGGCAAGCTAACTTTTTTTTTTTTTTTTTTTTTTTACGAAATCTACCTGCTTTGAACAGTGTGCACATTATTTTACAATATGGATGGAATTGAAAACTATATGTATGGGAACTTTTTGCAAGATACATACTCTTAATGTCAGGGCTATCCTTAATGTTCACAGGGTCATGGGCAAGCTTCTGCATTTAGACCCCTGCTCCCCCAAAATGGCTCTATAGACTACTCATCGAAACTGCATGAGATGCCATATAAGATGTCTCAGTAGCTTATGGGAAATGACAAGATGTTGTGGAAGATTTTTAAAGCTTAATATTTAAAATTTTTGGCAATGATGTCTACTGATTGTGTTAGATTTTTTTTTTTTACATTCTTAGCCAGTCTCGGCAGATATTTTTATTTTTTTTTTGTAAATATGTGTTTATTGAAGTGTTACGTTCAATTAGTCAACTTTGAGTAAACATCAATTGGGACACGCAGGTCCCGGCGCTCAGTACATTAACGGTAACATGCAAAAACTGTAAGTTATCATTTCAATTAAGGCGACACGCAGGTCACCTCTTAACATGAGCAACTCATCTCTAACTGCCAACATGTTAACATTCTGTTTTCTGTTTTCCTCCCCCCCATACCTCCCCTCCTCCGTCGACCCCCCCCCCACCCCCCGCCCCCCGTGTGCGGCCACTCATATCCCGTGGAGAACCATTGGAAGTGTCAAGTGGGGTAATTGAGTGTAGTATCCATAGCTTTTCATGAGGAGACGTGTCGAGGGGTACATGCTCTAGGTGTCAGTTTAGCGACCTATCCAACCATAACGTACACAAGGGTCTAATGATGTTAGGCGTAAGACGTGGTTCGGAGCTCGGATAGTGGGTCTAGCACTTCGGGTATGGGCCTATATATCCCTACTTGAGCCTGGGTGGGTAGGTTTCAGGTTGCAGTTGTGGTAGGAGTGGCAATACGGGACGCAGTTTACCACTAGGCGGGGTCAGGGGTTAGCTGTCACGGTCTTATTACCAAGTATTCTCTGGGGTGCATGAGGCATCCGCCTCCCCTCCCCCCTCCCCGTTAGCTGTCAGTGGGTATTATGTGGTGCCATGAAGTATCTCTGCGTTTGGGAGTTGATATGTCTTGCCAGTGGTGTGTTCATGTGTTCTGCTGGTTCCAGGGTATCCAGTGCATGGAACAGGGCTAGGGTAGCGTCAGTGCTCCCCTTGTTCCCCTATTTGTTCCAGCTGTCTAAGTGGTCGCTGTCGGGTCATGCATTCACTGTGGTTCCTAGCCAGTATGTTCCCGCTGTCCAACTGTCTGCTAAGATACCCAGCGTCTGGGGAGTCATCTCTGGGCCAGTCTTGCTTCAGGTGTATGTGTGGGTGCCTATTCAGGTGGTCGTAGGTGCAGGTATGTGCGTGTGGTGGTAGGTGTGGAGTGTGTCCTATATGCATCTCTCCTTGTCCCTCCATCCGCCTGCCCTTCCCCGTGCGGCTCAGTGTGGTGTCAGTCTCTCTTGTGTAGTATCGGTTACCAGTGCGTATGTGTTCTACGTTATAAGATAATAGCTATCTCCCTACGAGCGTTGCATGCAAGTCTGGTTGCTCTGTGCGCTGATAGCGTTCCCTCGTCCCCGTCCCTCAAATATCCACTCCCAACCGTGGTGAGACCCCCGCTCCGGTCCCCCCGGGGTCCCTGCCCTCCTGTTCCCCGGCCCCTGGTTGAGGACATGGCAGATCAGTGTGGAGGTAGGGAAGTCGTATCAGGCAGGCCCGGGTCCCGCACCCCCACATCCCTCTCAGTCATCATCTGCGGTTTGCGAGCGGTAGAAGAACCAGGGTCCCCATTGTTCCGCGTGCTTTTCTTGTTTGCCCAGCAGGTTTGCTATTACGGATTCGGCTTTTTGAATATCGTCCACTTTACGTCTCCATTGTTCGATCGTCGGCGGGTGCGTCTTCTTCCAGAGCAGTGGTATCAGTGTCTTCGCCGCGTTCAAGAGGTGTCGAAGGATAGATTTTTTATATACTGAGAGCGATTTATCCGTGTGGTGTAGTAAGGCTAGGTCTGCCGTCAGGTTCGGAGGTTCGCCTAGTATCTTTTGTATTTCATCCCCAACTTTCACCCAGTATGGCTTAATACCGTCGCATTCCCACCAGATATGTTGGAGGGTCCCGGTCTCAGTCTCGCATCTCCAGCATGTGTTTGGTATTTCCGAGCTGATTCGGTGTAGCAGAGATGGGGTGCGGTACCAGTGGGATAGCAATTTGTAGTTCGTCTCCTGGTATTGTGAGCTAGAAGAGCTCTTATGTTGCAGCAATAGTATTTGCTCCCATTGATTTTCTGTGTATTCTTTGTCCAGTACGTCTTCCCAGCGCCTCTTGAAGGTATCTTTCCTCTCCCTCTCGCCTGTCGCCAGTCGCTGGTACATTATGGAGACTGTTCCCGCCGCCTCGGGTGTCTGGAAGCATAACTGTTCAAACCACGATAAGTCTCTGTGCAGTCTATTTCTATGCGGCAAGTTGTAATAGAAGTGTTTGAGTTGGGCATAATGAAATTGGTGCATCAACGTGGGTCTCTCTACTCCCGATAGATCCTGTAGCGTCTTCATCCCCCTGTCTGTGACCGCCGTATGTAGCGGTATGAACCCTTCTTGGTTTGGAAGCGGCCATGCTGGTGGCGGTATTCCATCGCCTATGTACGTGTTATGAGCAATGGGGATCAGGGGGCTCGGGGTAGGTGAGATATAGGAAGTTTGTCTCAGTCCGGTCCACGTCTTAAGGGTCTGGGTGATTGGCGAGTCCTCCCCGAGGTCCTTCTTGGCGTCAGCTTCCTTGTACCATAGGAAGAGGTGTAGGTGGTTGTTCGCTAATTACCGGCCTAAGGAGGTCCACCGTTTGTGGGGGGACGCCAAGTGCAAATCCCTGATGCGTTGTAGAACCGTGGCTTGGTAGTACTTGTGGAGGTCAGGCAGGGCCAGTCCTCCCCACGGTTTGGGAAGGCAAAGTGTGTCATGTTTGATCCTGGCTCTTTCTCCCTTCCATATATATCTGAGGAACGCCGAGCGGAGGGTTTTAAAGAATGCCGGTGGGATTGTGCGAGGTATGGTGTGGAACTTGTATAATATCCTCGGTAGGATGTTCATTTTAATGACTGCTATACGACCTTGCCAGGAGATGTGGTTGAAGTTCCATCTCTTGAGGTCGTCGAGGATGTCCGTCAGGAGGGGTGTGTAGTTCTGCGCATATATATCCCTAGCTTCAGGTGTGACCCGGAGCCCGAGATATGACATATATTCTGTGCACCAGTGGAACGGAAACCGTGTTGCAGGGTGGCGCATTCCTCTCTCCTGACCGTCACATTCAAAACCTCGCATTTAGGCAGGTTGAGCTTGAGCCCCGATAGTGCTCCATATATCCGGAATTCGCTCATGAGTAGTGGGAGCGACTCAAGGGGTTCAGCTAAGAAGAACAGCATATCATCCGCGTAGGCGGCTACTTTGTGTTCCTGTGTCTTATGTGTAAGGCCCAGGATCCGGGGGTTGTTGCGGATTTTATCAAGGAACGGTTCCAGGGTGAGCGTGAACAAAAGTGGCGAGAGTGGGCACCCCTGCCTGGTTCCGTTTCGAATCTCGAAACTGTCCGTGAGGGCTCCATTCACCCTGACTCTGGCATTAGGTTGATGGTACAGCGTCTGGATCCAGGTCATCATTCCCTCCCCGACACCAACCCTCCTCAGTGTCTCCATCATGAAGTGCCAGTTCACCCTGTCGAATGCTTTTTCCGCATCCGTGGATAGTAAAAGTAGCTTTTTCTTCAAGTGTTTCGCCAGGTGTTGTAGCATGAAGAGCCGGAGCGTACTATCTCTGGCTTCCCTGCCCGGGATGAAGCCTGTCTGATCAGGGTGAACCAGTCTAGGCATGAAGGCCTGCAGACGGAGGGAGAGTATCTTCGAGAAGAGTTTTATATCGGTGTTGATGAGGGAGATTGGGCGGTAGTTGCCCACCTGTTCCGTGTTCTTCCCCGGTTTAGGTATCACTGTGATCGTCGCCGCCAGGGATTCCCTGTGAAAGGAAGCTCCATCACGTAGGTTGTTAAGGGCCTTCACTAATCTTGGTATTAGGTCTTCGCTAAATTTTCTGTAGTATTCCACCGGGAACCCGTCCGGGCCCGGCGTCTTACCGTTTTTTGCCGATTTTAGGGCCAGCTTAAGTTCCCCTTCGGTGATAGGCGCTTCGAGTCCGTCCGCTTCTTCCGGGGTGAGGGCGTCTGGATTAAACCCTTGTAGGTAGTTGGTGGTTTCAATTCTCTTCTGTGCGGTATTGGTGTCACCATCTGTGTCAGGGATGTTGTATAGTTGTGAGTAGTACACCCGGAATTCGTTAGCACTGTCATCTGGGAATTGTGTAAGCTTACCTTGTTTAGTGCGCAGGGTGTGTACTTGCGCCTGTTTCTGCGGGCCCCTGAGCATTTGGGCGAGAAGTTTGCCCCCCTTGTTAGCGTGTGTGTAAAAGAATGCCTTTGAGCGTTGCACCTGTCTCATGTGGTTACGTTCCAGGATGTCTGTGAGTTGTTTCCTTTTCATGGTCAGCTCACGGTAAGTTGGGTCGTGTTGGGTTCTTTTATGTATCTGTTCCAGGTCCGCTATCTGTTTGGTGAGGTCTTTAATCAGTGCGCCTGCCTCCTTCTTTTTTTGTGTGGCCATTCTGATGAGGTGGCCCCTCAGAACACTTTTGTGCGCCTCCCAGATGGTCATGTCAGAAACGTCGTCTGTGGAGTTCTCTTCGAAGTATCGACGAATGTGATCCGCAATCAATGTTCTCGACGGTACATCTTGGAGTAAGGCGTCATTGAGTCTCCAAGTCATCTTAGCCGGGCGATATAGCGGTGATTCCAGTTCCACCCTCACTTCACTGTGGTCCGACCAGGGAGTTGAGTGGATGTTTGCCTTTCGGAGGAATGTGAGTCCTTCCTGCTGTATGCATATGTAGTCGATCCGGGAATATCTATGGTGTAACGTGGAGTAATAGGTGTAGTCCCGGTCCGCAGGATGGAGCGCCCTCCACGCGTCTGTCAGGCGAAGTGTTCTGAGGGATCGTCGAATAGTTTGCAGGGCTGAGTCAGGGATACAACTCCGTCCCATGGATGTATCGACCAGAGGATCTAGTGGGACATTTAGGTCGCCTCCCATTATCAGCACTCCTTCTGTGAAATTGGCTAACTTTCTCAGTGTCCTGCGGAGGAAGCTGGCTTGTCCCGAGTTCGGGGTGTATATGTTTGCTACTGTATACGTCCTTCCCGCTAGGATTCCTTTGACGAAGATGTATCTGCCATTGCCATCCGACAGATGGTCTGTGGGCACGAACTGGAGGTGAGCTGCGATCAGGATAGCTGTCCCCGTTTTTCACATTGTGGGGTGATTGCTATAGAAATTTAGTGGGTAGTGTCGGTTTTTGAGTAACGAGTTTGCCTCCACTCTCAGGTGAGTCTCCTGCAGGAGAGCAAACGAAACGTGTTGTCTCTTGAGGGTTCTTAAGAGGTGTGATCTCTTTTCAGGGGTGTTGAGGCCCCTGCAGTTCTGTGTCGTAAAGATCAGGGGTGCCGGAGAGTAGGCCATTGCCGCGACCCACTCTTTGGTCAGCTGTGTGCGGTCTAATCCGTACCTCCAGCCAGGGGTCTCCACCTCTTGTGTGCGTGAGCGGGGCCGGGGCCTGCCGGATCAACCGCCGTAGGGCGGCGGGGAGAAAGAGTGGGAGCAAGGGAAAGGAGGAAGAGCACAGAGGGGGAGAGAGAGGCAGGAGGGGGGGGGCAGAGGGCCAGGTGAGCACCCCCAGGGGCGTCCAGCGATGAGTTAGAGCGCTGTGGGTATGAAGTCCCTCTTGACACAGCGTCACAGTCGTAAGACGTCTGCGGGGTGTGTCTCCGTAGGCGCTTGTGTGCCTACTTGTGTTTGGTTTGTCCCCTGGAGTGTGTGTGGGTGATTAGTCGCGTGTGGTGGTGAGAGTGTGTGTGCGGCTGTTATATAGGGTGTGTCTGTGTGTGTGTGTATACCAACTTATGTAGTAGGTGTTGGTGTACCCTCCTGTATTGGATGAGGTCCCGTGTAACTGGGTGGGTGTCCAGAGCCGTACCACTACACGGTATATACCGGAGTAGCCGCGGCTGTGGCCCCCTCAGTGGTTCTGGTTTACACGGGCTTGGTTCGGGTCGTGGCCTATGCCAAGTCGAAGTGATGTACGGGTGTGTCTGGAAGTCTCAGGTGAGGATATAGCGTCTTGTGTGCACTTTGTTGCTGGTATTACTAGCGGTTATGTACTCTCCCTTCGGTTCTAGATCAGCACTATCTAAAATTGCGTGGTTCTGGTTCTGGTTCTGGTTTACACGGGCTTGGTTCGGGTTCGGGTCGTGGCCTATGCCAAGTCGAAGTGATGTACGGGTGTGTCTGGAAGTCTCAGGTGAGGATATAGCGTCTTGTGTGCACTTTGTTGCTGGTATTACTAGCGGTTATGTACTCTCCCTTCGGTTCTAGATCAGCACTATCTAAAATTGCGTTAGTAGAGTCTCCCCCGTCTGGTGGTCCGGGCTCCGCAGAGTCCCATGACCAGTCAGCTCTCAGGTGGCATCGGGCGAGTCAGAGTCAGTTAGGTTAGGTCAGGTTAGGCACAGGTCGTTACAGTTCGTCGCCGTCATGGTGGTGGGGGCGTGCCGTCCAGGCGTCGGTCAGTGACAGTGGGCGTGATTCTTGGGTGCTCGTCTCTGCAGTGCGAGTACGGTCTAGAGTGAGGGATAGTCTACGTTAAGAATGGGGTTGGCTGAGGCGTCTAAGCTAGGTCTAGGATGCGTGTCCGGGGCTTCACTGGGTATAATCACACCATATATGGCACCTGTCCTATCCAGTAACCTTGTGACCTTCCTGTGCTAAGTACAGTGCTCAGTGGGCCCCACGTCTTACATCTACCTTTCCCACCATTATACATTTTCATCCTCCCCCACCCTCGCCCACCCGCCACAAGCATTTTTCCCCCTCCAACATTCAACATTACCCTGGCCCCCCTCCCCCACATTCCCAGTCCTCTAGTAGAGCCTGGAGTAACATCAGGCTGTGCCCCTGGGTTGGCGGTGGTCCGGGTGCAGCGGCACTACAGTATTAAGCGGCAAGGTCCCATTTCCCAACTTTCTCCCCCCCTCCCAAGGAGCGTCTAGGATCCCACCCCCTCTATTCAATAGTGCCAAGCTGTCAATGTCTCGGTGGTGCGTAGGCGCCCCTGACCTCATCAGGTAGGGGAGATGTCGTCGGGTGGGTGGCATCTCTCCGCAAGGAGCCAGTCCATGCCAACACCTCTAGCGTGTGTTTTAGGCGGTTAAAGTCAACAGTCCCGGGTCAAAGTCAATACGTGTCAGGATAATAATATAAATGTACTTAGCTTGTTACGATCTCAGTCACAAGGATGCCTCGGTCCTACCAGCCGGGGGAGACGCCAAGATGTCCGCCTTAGTGCCAAATCGTTAGTCAGCCTGCTTGGCCGGGTTGCGTGGCCGGTGCGCCGGCGGTCTGTGCGGCGATTCTTCTCTGCGGCGTCGTGCAAGTCTTTGTGCCAACGGGCCAGGGTGTTGGTCTGTCGGCCGCAGGATCCAGTCTTCAACCTCCGTGGGCGGCAGGCCTAGTCGCCTCAGGAATATCGGCACTTCGTCAGGCCACCGAACCGGGATCCATTCGTTATCTTGGCGGGCCAGTAAGCTGAAGGGGAAGCCCCACTTATAGGGGATGTTGCGGCTCCTCAGAAGTTGGGTTACCGGACGGAGTGCCCTGCGGGCCTCAAGAGTGAGGGGTGACAGGTCCTGGTAGAGGGCCACTTCTGAGCCTTGAAACGGCCAGGACTGTTTGGAGCGGGCCTTGGACATTATCAGTTCTTTCAGTTTAAATTCACGCAAGCAACAAATAATGTCTCTAGGAGAATTGTCAATGTTTCTCGGTCTTGTGGCCCTGTGAGCTCTGTCGAAGTGGATATGTTGCGGTGCATCCGGGCCTAATATACCTTTGAAGAGGGCAGTAAGTACAGCCTCTACGTCTTCTTCTCCGTTGGATTCAGGGAGGTTGCGAACTCTTATATTAGATCTGCGCCCTCTGTTATCCAGATCTTCAGCTTGTCTTCTAAGGTGCAGAAGGATGGTCCCCTGTCGGGTAATTGCTAGGTTATTAGCTTCTATGCGGCTGGACATCGCCTGTTCTGAGGCCTCCAGGGTCTGAATGCGGCTACCTTGTGCTGCCAGTTCACTTCCTAAAATGGCGACCTCCGCTCTGATTGCCTCATGGAGTGTGTCCGAGGTGCTTTTGAGGTCGTCTTTCATGGTTGCAGTAAGGGCCCTGATATCTGCTCTTATGTCCGCTAGGGATAGAGTATGGGGTTCCGTCTCCGGCGGTGAGTACTGGCTGTCGGCCATCTTGGGGCCTTGTGCGCCGCGTGGCTGGCTGCTCGGTGTTTGCAGGTAGCCGTCCAGGGAACCGGCGTGCGGGCTGTTCAGCGGTCTCCTGGGGGTCTGGTGGGTATCTGCCCGTTTGGTGCGCCCCATCGGGAGAGTATTGCTGCGTTTAGTGCTGCTTACAATGCTGCGCGGGTCGGAGCTCCGAAGTTAAGCGCCCATCTCCGACGGCTTCCAAGCCACGCCCCCCTCGGCAGATATTTAGATATGCTAAAGATTTAACATATTGAATGTAATGAAAACTCACACCTTGTCTTCCATATTGCTCCACATGCATTATTAACCTTAATCTCCCTAATTATTTTAAAGGCTGGCAATCAAATATCACTGATTCCCCCAGACTAAAATCCAGTTTCCATAATCCCTCTTCAAACTGCATCCAAATCATCCTCGGCCTGATCTCTCTCTCATATACATATGTACACAATTTTTAAAGCTTCCCCCTATTCCAGTCTATGATACCCTTTGTATAGTTTAACCCCACTCTCCATAAAACCTGCACTGTGCACACATTTTTTTTTTTTATTCTTTTTTTTTAGTGTGCATCATTAGAACAGGGATATTGCTCATTTTACAAGATTAGAAGTCACATATACATATATGTTGAATACAAAAATGCAAGAAAAGGAGGATAAAAGGTGCTAAGATCTCAAAATATAACCCAGTGCAGCTAAAACCCCCTCGGTATATATTCAAATATACATACATATATAGCTTACAATAAGATATACTGCACATTTTATAAGGGTGAACATCAGTAAATTAATGCACACAAATGGCCACAGATAGATAAAGCATTGCAGAACATATGCACTGAGAAATCAAATAGTAGTATAGAATATCAAAGCAAGCAGAGACGCAGATCTAGCTGCTGGTGTGAGTAGCCCGGTTAGAGGAAATCTGTTGCACCGGATCAGTTTAAGGCCTAGTTACCCAATTCCCATTAAGGGGTGTGAATAGCCCCACAAAAGAGCATTAGGCACAGTTCCCAAGGACACCGATCCTCCCTCCACACATAAATAGAGATGCCCTTGCCAGTGAGTCAGCTTTTGAGGCCGCTGCGGGACATTTACCAAGGGCGGGCCGGAGGCGGTAGAATGACGGAGTGCAACTCCCTGCTTCATCCCAAGGGACTGCTGTTGCGACACACACACACACACCATGCCAGACAGACACACGCACCATGACAGACACACGCACCATGACACACACAAACACACACACACCAAGAAACAGACACACACACCATGACACAGACACACACACATACCGTGACAGACACACACACATACCATGACAGACACACACACATTCACTGACGACACACACACATTCACTGACAGACAGTCACTGACAGACGCACACTCTCTCTGACAGACGCACGCACTGACAGACCCACGCACTCACTGACCAACACATACACACTCACTGACCTACACACACTCACAAACACACACACACACACATTTCCCCCAACACTCACAAATTATTATAATTTTTTTATTTAATTTAAATCCACCCAGCCTCCCTTGGAGAGCTGGAGTGGATTACTTACCTGTCCAGTGGGGCTGCTGGGCGGGCAGGCAGGGGGCGGACAGGCTGAGTAGGCAGCGAGGGAGCTTTAATCTCCCTGCCCAGCTCCCTCGCGCGCTGCTTAGTGATGCCGGGAGCTGGTCTGACGTCATATTCTGGCTCCCGGCTTCATTAAGCGGTGCGCAAGGGAGCTGAGCAGGAAGAGCTCAGGCTAGCATGCTGCCTCGCTGCCAGCGGCCCGCCTCGGGGGGGCTCAAAAGTGGCCAGCCGGCCAGCTCTTGAGCCCCCCAAGACGCGAGGCAAACAAGGGATCTGCCTGGGCGTTTGGGGCGGCTTTTTTTTTTGCTGCCCCCTGCAAAGTGCCGCCAATGGCAAATGCCTTGTTTGCCTCGCAGAAGATACATCCCTGCCCAGGGGACCAAGTAAGTTGTGAAGTGCTCCTGACATCATAACCACTATTGTAGGTTGTAGTCAATATGGTACTTAAACCTATCGTTGTACAAAATGTGCACAATTTTGTGTCTATACTTGCACAATAACAAAGCACTCTGAATGTATTGTAACTTATACCAATCCCCCTCCCCCAGAGTTCTGAAAACACATTGATTCAGTCAGTAGCTTTCTTCTTGCCATTTAAACTGCTTCAGCAAGGGATGGTGTGTCATAATTGCTATATTTTCTTTTTCTTAAAATTGCAGATAATTGAGAACTTAGTGCAGGTGACCGTGAAGAGTAGTGCTGACACAGGTTAGTTTAGAAACTGTTCTCAGAGTTATTAGAGAGCATGGTAACCTGATCTCTCTGTCAGTGCTGTAAAGATTAAGCTTTGCCCATGGGTCTATATTACTTTCAGTACACCACCAACACCACTCATTATTTACCCATACATTATCTGTACAAATATTGACATACCTTTTCCTGATCAATTTAATCAGTACTAATTAATTTAAAAATCAAGCAAAACTGTTGAGCATTTGCATAAGAAAACCTTTGTCTTAAATACCATTTATGATTGCATCGTACTTGGATACAAGATTAATAATTGTGGATAGAAAAAAATATGAATATTCTATTTTGCATTCTCTGAATACGAACAGATTGTATTTAAATAATGGAGAGCAGAATGCGAAGCCTTGTTTCAATTGTCATTATCATATATTTTCTGTTAACATTAAAATCTCATTAAAATGATAGTTTTTAGTAATGTTCTGATATACGCAGTACATCGTGAGGCCTTTAGGAACATATACTTTTCACATCTACAGAGTTAATTTGCACATTTTTGCATTCATACGAAAACTCTTAAAATGCTTAATATTTTGACTTAGGCACTTGCGGGTCTAATCTTAACAAGCAACTTTTCCAAACAGTGTTTGCATGCAGTCATACTCTGCTAAGACATTTCAAAAAGTTATAACAGCATAAGTTTAAGCTTCAAAAACAAACAAACAAACAAACAAACAAAAATACATAGTACCTATATAGTAGAAAAGTTACGTCTCATTAGCGAGAATTACAGAAGTAGCCATGCCTCGTGGCATTCTGGCTTTCTAAATACAATTTTAACCATTGATGTTCATTGTACATGATTGGTCACCAAGTATATAGCTGAGCACGCCGTACAATGTATGCTTTTGCTCACAAAGGGAAAAATAAAAAAGCACTTTATTTACATTAGAGAAGGGAAGAGAGAGGCCAATAGTATAACTGCTATTCATTATCTGACACCAACAGATTCAGCAACAAATAAAAGGACTACAGACATATTTGACAGACATTACATAAACATTTACCATAACATACACATAGATACATACTACTACAGAGGAATACAGGTCGCTAGTCTTACAAGCTTACAATCTAGCATAGAGCTACACTAAAAATTTAGAAGGTAATTGAATTAACACTAACGTGATGATTTAATGATGTTAATCACACCAAATCATACTGGTCTATTGTTATAAATGGAATTGATGACGTTATTAGGAAATATTGTGAAAAGTCCTGGCATTTCATTTTGTATACATTATTCAAAGAGACTTCTCAAAACGTCCATCAAGGTTACCACCTGCTTAAAAAACAACAACATGTGAGCCAACAATTTCTTCTTTTATTATTTACATGATGTCAGTGAACAAAGTTTAATTTGTGACATACTAAATAGTCTTCATCTGAGCAGCCCGTTTCTATTGTATTAGGTTTTACAAATGGATATGACAAATTATGGAACGCATGCCTGGGTGATGTAGATTATGTTGGATTACGTCTGTCCATGCTTGAATCAACACTTTATGGCGCTATGAGTGGGTTTACCCAGCTGCAATTAATTTTTACATAAACCATATGGCATGATGTCCTCCTCTGACAGATTTTAGTTCTTTTCATAAATCTGAAATATTTTACTGCTCTGTTTGACACATTGAATCTGCAGAAGCTGCTAGAACGTGTTCTGAAAATGTAATTTTGTATTTTTTTTTTTTTAAGCACACACATTGAGGGTCACCTGGTTTCGTGATGTGCACTGTTGGCTAAATAAATAGGACTTCTGAAAGGAATTCATATTATTATGACACGCAGAAGTAAAATCACTGCTGATATTCATTGTTGAATAGATTATAGTGATATTTGTTCTTTGTTGATTCACTTTCTTTTTTAAAAAGGTATTTTGCCATCAGGCAAGTGAACCTGGCAACGTTCCAACACAATTCTGTGTATCGATGAATACTAGGTGGAATTAAGGAGCAGGAGAGAAGGAGCCTCCACTTAAAGGGACACTATATTCACCAGAACAACTACAGCTTATTGAATTTGTTCTGGTGAATAAAATCATTACCTTCAGGCCTTTTGCTGTAAACACTTCAATGGCCACTCCTCAGATGGTTGTTAGAGATCCTTCCTGGGTCATGGCTGCCTAAAATGCATCCAAACATTCAGTGTCTCCTCCCTCTGCATGCAGACACTGAACTTTCCTCAAAGAGATTCATTGATTCAATTAATCTGTATGAGGAGATGCTGATTTGCCAGGGCTGTGTTTAAATTGTGCTGGCTCAGCCCCTGATCTGCCTCTTTGTCAGTCTCAGTGCTGTGGGGAAGCTACCACTTCTGATGATGTCAGCAGGCAGTGAGCAGGTCAAAAGGAAACAGGGACAAAGTAAGCAGCTCCAGACTTGAATACAAGTAAGAGTATATTTAGGGAGGCATGAGGGGACCAGGGTGGCTAGATGGTGGTTTTAACCCTATAGGGTCAGGAATACATGTTTGTGTTCCTGACCCTATAGTGCTCTTTTAAGCATTACATAAACATATTGAGTGCTGGCTACGTTACTTGTTTTATGGTGATATTTAAGGTGAATAACAAATCTTGTAATCAGAAGGTGTCCTATGGGCATCCTGTGATTCATAGCCTAGACATGGATACCTAGAAACAAAATATAGTATCAGTTTGCACCATCGATGGGACTCTTAAACAACAGAGTGTCAAGATTACAAGTGGATCCAGCACGCAGTACTGTGTCACACCTAGGACTAAGGATAACGTATAATCGGACCTTAGAATGGCCGGACTTAACGTCTCCAAGAATAGTCAAAATACTAGCCAAGGTCAGGGACACAGAATCAGACACAAAGATGAGAGAAAGCGGGGGCGGAGTCTGACCGCCAAGCTGCACGGACGCAGAGGAACGGAGCTCCAGCTAGGCAAGCAATAAATAAGGCATAAACGACGGCTAAAAGCTCAAAAACCTCCCAGGGAGCACTACCCACGTCGGGGGTGCACTCCGGTATCGGGTGATACCCGTCCGGAGCCTGTCGGAGGTACACAAAGTAAACGCTGACTGAGGCCTGCTGGAGTGGGAAGCGTGGAGAAACGGCCGCTCTCTACGGCACCAGAACCCCCAGAAACTGCTGCAGACTTCCTATCCTCCCCCCAGACCGGTGGGGGATATCCCGGTCTCCTGCCTGACAGGAACAGCATAACCACAAACGAGCTACTTAGACTACACAACCCGCAAGCACACGGGACACGTGAGGCATACCTAAAGATGGCCTCCCAGCAAGGAAGAAAGACAAAGAAAGCGGGCGGCTATATGCCCTCCCACCCCCTGGAAGCCCTAGACCGGCTGTGCCTGAGCCTCTGCATGACACTGCGGAGCAAGGGGGTACCCTATCGGCAAGCAGCTCAACTGGTAGCCGCATGGCTTCGACCTATAACCTGCCGACGCTACTACGATCTCCCATCCTGGGCTTTCCAGGCGGCCGCCCGGCCACGCAGACACCGAAAGCCGGCGATACGAGCAACAAAGCCACATGACCCGGGCCCACATACCCGCTCTTATCCACAGAAGTGCAAGACAGCCGGGCAGGCCCCAAGCCCCAGCACTCCACCCAAGCATAAAACACAGAACCAGCAAGACTCCAAGCGACACACCAGAGTCGCAGCGGCACGCCATGCCTGCACGCAGAAGGTAATGCCGCAGAACAGGGCCGGAGCCGGACTGGGGCCCAGAGACCCATGCCACCCGGGTACACACACTGTCCCTCATGCATATAAGAGAGCGCCCGCCAAGCCAATACCACAAACAAGCAACCCACCTGACCCGCACACTCGAGCCCAACGCAGCTCAGCTCCACGCTCCCAAACAGCAGCGACGAGCCAAGAGAACACACGGGAGAACGTACCGCGACACCCCGCAGGCCTAAACAGTAAACCCATAGGCCTCAAGCTACCACCGAATGGCCAACTCTCACCTTGGCAGGAAGACCCACACAGCGCCGCTCTGGGGGACAACACCATACCGGTGGGAATAGGCTGAAAGGGGAATCCCTACAGGCGCACAGTGCTGGACTCTAGCCGCTGCCTCGCCCACCTCATGGGACAGGGCTACCGATAGCAACACCCTAAAGCCCAGACACTCGCCTTGCGGCAAGCACACAAGTCTGACAAGACACTTGGTAGCTCTACCGCATGGCCCAGATGCCAAGCCAGGCTCCTGCTACTTAATCTTGATTAATAACTGTTCAACTACTATATGATATATGATAAACGGTGACCTACAACTTCTCGTACAACAATTGATCGACACGCAGCAGTGAGTCCTTAGAATAGCGTGTTTAGTATAAGCCTTTTCTTAACGCTCAGTGACAGCATATGCACCAGAATAGGCATGTTATGCAATACTAATTATTATTTTCTTATGTTATTCTTTTAATACCTTTGTTCAGAACTACTCATGAACCTGCTACAAGTTCACACAACCTAGACATCCCTGACTAGCATCATAGAACTGCATGTTTAGCCTGTGACAGCATAACAATACGGGTATAGCTATAATAGCGTTGTTAAGCATTAATTGTTTCATTTATTTTTCACACTGACGTTCTAACTGTATAGCACAGCCAGCATACTCACTTATTTCCCTAATCTACTTAACTGATACTCTTCAGATCTGCTGATCCTTATGATTGAAGCATCGGCCTAGTTTTTCAAGCAGACTTGTTTGTTCCAGCACTCAAAATACTGCAGTCGTATACAGCAAAGAAACCTAATTCACACACATGCTAACCTACATTGCAGTAACACTTCACCATTGTTAAGCCTCTCGGACTCTCGGATAACCATAGGCATGAAACCACGGCAGGGCAATGAGCAAGAGTAGAGCTGGGTTTAAATACCCCTCCTGTGGATCGGATTGGCTGTAACCGTCCTTTGACCCCAAAAGTAATTACCAGGTTTCCATGAGCATGATTGCTGCTCGGTACAACTTTTCCTGTCAGGACAGTAATGTTGCTCAGCACAAATTTTCCTGTCAGGACAGTCATTTTGCTCGACACAACATTTCCTGTCAGGACAGTAAATGACAGTAACCAGATTTTTATGTGCGGATGAATACGTGGCACAGAGTTATTAAAGGGTCAGTCTAAGAACAAAAATCACTTGAGCTTAATATGATGGCCTTGGTGCTTTGATGGTTTCCCTGCAGGCTGACAAATGTAAGCATTACCATTTTGGAGAAACAGCTATGTTTACGTTTGTGAGTAAAATGTCTTATTGAAAGTCACTAGAGGCACTTCATCCTAGAATGCCTTGATTTGTTCTTGAAGTCATTAATTTTCTATTTTGTCATAACTCCAGAGCTTATATGCCCGAACCTCTTCTTTGTTTGAATTGTAGAAATGATGCTGCTCTGGTTTGTGTGCACCTTGAGGCTGTTGATCAAAGTGGACTTGTATAGTCCTGTTTTGTTTGCTAAAAGCAGTTAAATCTCCCATGGATAATGATTATTATTATTATGATATTTATAGAGCGCCGTCAAATTCCGCAGCGCTTTACAATGGGTGGACGAACAGACATGTAGTTGTAACCCGACAAGTTGGACACACAGGAACAGAGGGGTTGAGGGACCTGCTCAATGAGCTTACATGCTAGAGGGAGTGGGGTAAAATGACACAAAAGGTATGGATAGTATTAGACTAGTGACAGTTGCAGAAGAGGAATCAGTTTGGAGCTATTAACAGTTTAATTGATATGCTTTTATGAAGAAGTGGGTTTTTAAAGATTTTTTTGAAGGAGTGGAGACTGGGTGAGCATCTAACGGAGGAGGGAAGCGAGTTCCACAGGAACGGTGCAGCCCTCGAGAAATCTTGAAGGCGAGCATCAGAGGTGGGAGTACGGACAGAAGATAGACGTAAGTCTTCAGCAGATCGGAAGGGCCTAGACGGGACATACTTGTGTATAAGGGAGGATAGATAGGTGGGAGCAGCATTATGTAGAGATTTGAAAACAAGAACCAGAATTTTAGATTGAGCTCTATATTTTGTAATGCTTCTTTCTGAGGAAAATCCCATTGACACACAGACAGACAGACAGACAGACAGACAGACATGCATACAGACATACAGACATACAGACAGTCATGCATACATACATACAGACATACATAGACAGACATACATAGACATACATACAGACATACATAGACATACATATAGACATACATACAGACATACATACAGACATGCGGACAGACAGACAGACAGACATATAGACATACAGACATACAGACATACAGACATACATACATACAGACATGCATACATACAGACATACAGACATACATACAGACATGCATACATACAGACATACATACATACAGACAGACATACAGACAGACAGACATACAGACAGACAGACATACAGACATGCATGTAGACATGCATACAGACAGACAGACAGACAG
This sequence comes from Pelobates fuscus, assembly GCF_036172605.1. NCBI lineage: Eukaryota > Metazoa > Chordata > Amphibia > Anura > Pelobatidae > Pelobates > Pelobates fuscus. The sequence goes on from NC_086321.1 coordinate 58,897,275, forward strand.
ACAGACAGACAGACATACAGACAGACATACAGACATGCATACAGACATGCAGACAGACATACAGACAGACATAGAGACAGACATGCAGACATACATACGTACAGACAGACATACACACACACACACACAAAGCTCATTTTCCAGCCATCCTCCTGTTTCTTACCTTTTCTTTGCAGGAGGGTGGCTGGGGCTGATAGGAGTCCGTTGGCTCTCCCTCTTCACGGCCTGGCTGGCGGTCCTCCTGCGTGGAGTGAGCTGGGAGGAAGTGACTACTTCCTCCCAGCAGCACTTGCTGCGGCTGCTTTTTTTTTTTTTAAAGGGGCCCGGTCGCGCTATACCACGGCCGCAGCGCTGACCGGGCCCCTGAAGATATAGGGCTCATCGGGTGGCCCTAAGTGCGTGGGCCACCCGATAGACCCCATCAGCGTGCAGGCCCCGGTGCAAGTGCACCGGCGGCAGTTCCGCTGCTACACGTGGGGCCCGGGCCCCCCAGGGCCGCCGGGCCTGTGACAACTGTTATGGTTGTCACCCCCTGATGGCGGCCCTAGGCACAGTGCAATGATTGCCATGCACCGAGAAGGCCCTTAATGCTTTGTTACAATAAGCATTGGATTGGCCTGAGAACATCCTGCTGATGGTCTCAGAAGAGGGCTGAGCGGAGGAGATGGCAAGACCAGGATGCCACTGGATGAGATGTGAGTTTGAGTTATTATTTTCATTTTACCAACAATCTAATACTACCACGAAGCGCTAGCATTGTAACTATATATGTATATATGTATTTATAACATTCGAGTGTTTCTTTAACCCCTTAAGGACCAAACGTCTGGAATAAAAGGGAATCATGACATGTCACACATGTCATGTGTCCTTAAGGGGTTAAAGAATTAACAAAAAATACTTTTGAATTAAATATTTTCTTTTGATGACATGTAATCTTTCTTGTTCTGCAATAATGTGTCTTTATAAGACAATTGTTAGGGTGTTAATTCACTAATTTGAATGTAAATGTGCTATTTTATCTATCTATCTATCTATCTATCTACCTATCTACACGAATAAAGCTGCACTGATTGAAGACAAGTGCTATAAGTGTGCTGCGTTGGGGAATAAATACATATATATAGAAAGAGAGATAGAGAGAGAGGAAGGCAGAGTCTGTAGGCAGAGCCTGAAGTTGTGGGAGGGGTTACCAAGCCTATAAATATACAGGGCTGATATTCCCTTGTTCAGCCAACCCACCACTCGCTTTATCAAGCCATTCAGCCAGACCCTATTTTTACAGGCCTACTCGAACGTCGGTTTCAGCACACCACAACCGATTTACACCACCACTACTAAAACTCGACTGATTGGCCCTGACCACAAATATATATATATAAGTGCTTTTTATATATAAACAAATAATGAGTTCTTCATGAAAAAAATACATATATTTATTAGGGCAATGTGAAAGAAAGAAAAAAAGAAAGCAAGTATTTTTTATAGTAATGGATACAGATTGCGAGAATACAATGAAAAGCGTTTAAATATTGCAATAAAAGGCATTCAAACAGAGTGTTATCCATATGTAACAGCTTTCAAGGATGAAACATGAATACTGAGTAGTACCCTCTCTTTTACTTTTGCAAAATATCAGTGTAAGAAGCTCACACCAAAAACATCAGTGAACATCAAATGAACCAGCAAAAGGTAGAATTAAAAAGAAAAATATACCTAGACAATGAATATAAATTAGAAGAAAACACAAGATAGAAAACAAAACAGAGACCGCGATAAAGTCAATTAAAGGCACGACAATGACATGATAAGATTTAAAGTGGAAAAAGATTTTAAAATCCTGAATAAACAACCAAAGGAGAACACTAATTAGAAATAGGAGAGCAATAGAACAGAGAGGAGGGGAGAAAGAAAAAAGAACCCGGCGGAGTTCTTTCCCATGTCTCATCACTCACCTTCACACCCTGTGAGAAATGTCATACAAAATTATTAAATAAACACAGGCAATATTTGTGTGTGCAGATTTACAATCTACATAATCTGGTGACTCACTCTGCAATGACTTAAAGTTTTGTAATTAAATTATAATTAAAGGAACGCTCCTCACACATATAGCACCTCAGCGATAGACAGACAGACAGATCTTTATTTAAGTATTCCAAGTTATAGGTGGTAAAGCAATCATTTGTTAATACTCTAGTATTCATTATTATAAGATTTTTTTAATTTCCATAACATGATAATTCGGTGATTTTTTTTTATCCTAGAAGATGGGTTCTAGAAAGAAATGATCAAATGTGGATTCCAGACCTACTCTCTAAGTATTATCGCATTATTATAAAAGATAGTCTGTATCACCATGTAAACAAAAAAATCCCCATTTATTTAAAACATATCACAAAAGAACAAGAGGTGAATGGAGTTCAGTGTCTTGAATATAGCAATATTATAACAAAACTTCCCCGTACACCAGCCAAAACAGAGAGAACTAAAGTGTAAATCTGGCGCTCAGCTATAAATGATCACAGACAACTTTGATTAAAATTGTTGCTTCTTGTGATTGCATTGCCCAAACTACAAATATTGAATTGTACTGAACACTGAACAACATTTTATGAAGGCTGAAAAAAAAACTCAATCATTAAAAAGTTCACAGCAAAACCAGAAAATAGTACAAGCTCTTCTATTATTATTATCATTATAACAAGCAAGATATATGTGTCCTGGGAATAGTAATGAATGTCTGATTAAGAAGCAGATATGGTTTAATCGTCTATGGAGGAGCACTGACCTTCCCTGTGTCCCTTAATAATATGCTTTGTTTTGTGCTGGGTAACAGATTCTTTTTCGATGAATGTTTGGATTTGCTATGTATAAAATAGCTGTGTTCTTTTAATGAATAAAGGCAGTCAAGATGACCAGTTGCCCAAATCTCTGTACTGGTTTAGGTGTATCTCTTTCCTGATGCATTTTACTAATCTGGTGGGCGCGATAATTATATCTGAATTTGTAGAATTTTAGTTTTCCAGTTTACTGTTTCATTCTTCATAAGTTAGAAGTAACACAGAACTATGTGTATCCTGTCTGCCTTAGAGATAAATGTTTTTCTACTTAAAAGTTTGTTTCTGTATCTAATCTGAGCTATTTTGCAGTTTGCTTAACCCCTTAAGGACACATGACGTGTGTGACACGTCATGATTCCCTTTTATTACAGAAGTTTGGTCCTTAAGGGGTTAAAGGAATACTATAATGCTAAGAATACAAAGCTGTTTTCCTGGCACTAAATAAATGCTGTAAATAAATGGTTAAAAAACATTTATTTACTTACCCGATTCCAGCGCCGATGTCACTCGGCACTGAGTTGACACTCCGCCGCCTCTGACGTCCCACGACGAGCAGGCACAAATGCGCATGCACTGCAAATGCCTTGTGTGTATTAGACCTTCCCATATAAAAGCATTGAATCAATGCTTTCATATGGGGAAAAATCTGACGCTGGATGTTCTCATGCAGAGCATGAGGTCGTCCAGCGGACCAAAGGTCTGTTTTAATCCAGGAAGCACTCCAGTGGCTGTCTGGGAAACAGCCACTGGAGGCAGACTTAGTGCTGCAATGTAAACATTGCAATAGGGACAGTGTACCCAGACCATTTCAATGAGCTGAAGTGGTCTGGGTGCCTACAGCGTCCAACACCAACAAAACTGATATATAACATGAAATACAAACTAAACCCCTAGATGTTGTTTTTACCCAAATTATCTGCCAATCAATACGGGAGCAGTGATAAATAACAACATTCCTTAACTATATGGTGGCATTGAACAAGAGCCAGGAGCTACACTATCTGACTAATGTTGGAGGAGCTGTCCCCCCAAAAGTCTAAGCCTAAGCACCATAACCACTACAGCACTCTATAGTGATTTTGGTTCCAGAAGTATCTTGGCCCTGTCCAATGGTAATTAGTACATTTGTTTTTCGATGGGATGTGGGGGACAATTTGACTCTTACCCACGTGTTGGTGCCCTGGAACTCTGGTAGCAGATACCTTAAATACACTTTCTATCATAGATGATCAAAAGCTAATCAATATCTTTTGCTATCATGATGTTTGATAGCTTTAACCTCTTAAGGACGCATGACGGACCCAGTCCGTCATGCTGGGGAAGCACTTAACGACGCATGACGGACTGGAGGGACTTCTGATCCGCCTCCTTGCTCTTCCGTGTTCGGTGTGAAGTGCAGGGAGACAGATCAGTGATGATCCTCTTCACCATGTAAAAAAAATAGATTAAAGTTAAATCCCACCACCCCTTTCCCCTGCTTTAATAAAATTAACCCCTTTCATGCTAATTGATCACTGACTACAGTGATCGATTGGCAAGGACTACATTTTATTGTCTGATTTTTTTTTAACCCCTGAGGGTTAAGTTTTATTTTTTTAACCCACAGGGGTTAAATGTATTTTATTAATTAATTTACATATTTTAAATTAATATTAGCTAGCTGGGGTGGATGGAAGTTAGTGGGGAATTGGGGAATTTGGTGTTAGGCTAGCTAGGGGTTAACGTTACAAAAAGTTTAAAAAAAAAAAGCTTTAAAAAGTAAAAAAAAAGTTTAAAAAAATGTTTTAATAACGTTATAAAAAGTTTTAAAAATCCCACCCCCACTTTTCCCTATCCTAATAAAAAATGATCCCTTCCCTGCCAGTTGATTACTGTCTACTGTATTATACTGTGATCTGATTTTTTTAACCCCTGAGGGTTAACATTTATTTTTATTTTTGACCCTCAGGGGTTCAATTAATTTAATTAATTAATTAATTTAAATATTGTAAAATGATATATTTTGCTAGGTGGGGTGGGTGGGAGTTATGGGAAATTTGGGAATTTACTGTTAGTGCTGCTTCGGGGTTAACAGTAAAAAAAGTTTATAACATTTTAAAAGTGTAAAAACGTTTCAAGAAAGTTTAAAAAAGTAAAATAACTGAATAAGTAAAAAAAGTGTAAAAACAAGTTTTAAAAAGTAAAAAAGCTTAAAAAAATACATAAAAAAATGCTCATTAACACTACACCTGTAACAAACTAGTGAAAAAAGTGATCCCATGCTAATGCACAAAATATGCCTTTTGAATTACCTTGGAGTATATTCTTTAATAAATAGTATGTGTTTGTGGGGAAGTTTAAATAACCAACCAGCTAAACTGCTCCAAAATGGAACATGGACACAGTGTAAAACTTCAAAGTTAGAAAAAAACTGAATGGCTGCGTCTCAAATGTAACCCTTTAATATCCACATATACCTGAGAAGGTACATACTGGGGTATTGCTGTACTCAGACAACATAGCTGAACAACATATGAAGTATTATACAGTTGTAGCACACATAAGGTTTGCAAAATATACAGTGCAAACTCACTTTGTGTGTCAAAAAATGCTTATTACCACTACACTTGGTACAAGCTAGCAGAAAAATAATCCCTTGCTAAGGTTCAAAATAAGGAGTTTAGAGGAAGGCGGTCAGGACGAAGAAAACAAAAAAGGAAGAATAGAGCGATGTTAGAGAAAGAAATAAGCGAAAATGAAAATAAGGGGATATTTAACCTATCAGGAAAACCACTAACAAACATCCAGTTAAAAATACTGAATAAAGGACTTAAACATGCCCCAACAAAAACATTTAACCCTTTCTTGGCCTACATAGACGTCAACAAATTCGTACGTAATGCTACTTTAAAGAGATTCTATATGGGTAAAGGTAATACTATAAATAATAAAATTCTAGAGAGTAAGGAAAACCACACCTATGTAAATAGTTTTCTCAAAAACAAGTCTAAATTTTACCCATCGTATTGCAAATCTAGTGCAATAGATATGTTTGAAAAAAAGGTAACTAGAAGCATAAGAGAACTAAATGATAAGAATAAAGGTGACAAGTATAACTTTACAAAAAAAGAGAGAGAGGGCTTGAAAGAACTACAGAAGGATGAAACAATAGTTATTAAACCGCCCGATAAGGGGGGGGTCTAGTGGTTTTATCAGCAGAAATGTATGAGGAGGAAGCATTCAGACAACTAAATGACAACAATACATATACAAAACTATCAAAAAACCCTACCCCGGAAGTTAAAACTCTATTAGAAGATTTCCTCAATCGAGGAAAAGAGAAAAATATACTAAGTGTTGATGAATATAATTACTTGAATAAAAAATTTCCAAAGGTTCCAGTCATATATTTTTTGCCAAAAAAAGTGTTGAAAAACCACCTGGCAGACCCATTGTCTCCGGTATAGATTCTGTTCTCTCTAACGTATCTGAATACATTGACATAATGTTACAGCCATACGTCAAATTGAGTCAATCATACTTAAAGGATACTATACACCTTCTTGAAAAATTGGAAAATATAGATTGGAATGAGGAATATATGCTAATTACCTGCGATGTGCAATCACTTTACACTATCATTCAACATAATAAAGGATGTAGAGCTGTAAGAAAAATCTTAGAGAGATATGATAATATGAAATTAGAGCAAATAGATTTTATCATTGAAGGAATTAATCTAATTCTCAATAATAACTATTTTTGGTTTAAGGACTCTTTCTATAAACAGAAAAACGGCACAGCGATGGGGACCAGGTTCGCACCCAGCTATGCCAACCTCTTTATGACAGAATGGGAAGAAAGAATGGTATGGAATGGACATGGCTGGGTGGAGAACCTGGTTGCCTATTTTCGCTATAATGATGACCTCCTCTTCATATGGAAAGGCCCCCCTTCTACCGCTCATTTATTTTTAGAATTTTTAAATGAAAATGAGGATGGTATCATTTTAAAAGCAGATTTTAGTCAAACCAATGTTACCCTTTTTAGACCTTGATATCTATATTAAAGACAATAGTATCCACACATAAACTCATTTTAAAGAAGTACATGTTAATAATTTTATTCAAACAGATAGTTGTCATTATAAAAGCTGGCTCCAGAGTGTCCCTAAAAGCCAATTACTTAGACTCAAAAGGAACTGCTCAGAATGTAATATCTTTGAGACTCAAGCTAATGAGATGAAAGAGAAATTTATTGAGAAAGGGTATAATAAAGGAGTAATAGAAGATACCATAAAAGAAATATCAATTATGGACAGGAATTCTTTAATCAAAAAGAATGACCAAAGCAAAAAAGACGGAAAAGAATTCATGTTACCAATAGTCTTAGACTACAATAATAAAAATAAACAATTAAAGAAAATAATAAAAAAGAATTGGCATCTACTAAAAGAAGATAGAATATTAGGGAAAATTATTCCAGAACAACCGAGAATAGTATTCAGAGGGGCCCCTAATTTAAAAATGCAACTCACAAAGAATTACACCAAAAGCGAAAATTCCAATGCTCTGAATAGCTTTTTAAGTAATAAGAAAGGATTTTTTAGATGCAATTGCTGTGTAGCCTGTAAAAAAAACCCAAAAAACTAACAAACATACTATGGATTTTAAATCAAATAATACTAACAAAAAGTACGAGATCAAAGATACTATCACATGTATGAGTAAGAATGTCATCTATTTATTAGAGTGTCCATGTGGTCTACAATACGTAGGAAGGACTATAAGACCCCTAAAAACGAGAATTGGGGAGCATTGTAGGAATATAGAAAAGGGCTTCAAAAATAATCTTGTATCTTCTCACTTTGCACTCCACAATAATGACCCACGCCTACTTAAATTTATTGGCATCACAAAAGTATCCCAACATTGGAGAGGTGGTGATATGGTTAATAAATTGGGTAAAAAAGAGATGGAGTGGGTGTACTTTTTAGATACACTACAACCTAACGGACTCAATGCTGAATTTGATCTTTTTAATTTTTTATAATTTTAAAACATATTTTAATACTTTATATATATATATATATATATATATATATTTATATGTATATATCTTTTTTTATATATATATATTTTTTATTCCTCAACTTTTAATGATACCATACACCTCTTATGTTGCCACTATATAAAATTCCTCTTGCACATATATTTTCTAATGAGATTGGTGTTTTTTCACTCTGTATAGCTCTTAGTGTATACCTCTATGGCCATATATATTGGCCCTTTAAGAATGTGTTATACATTTATAAAACCCTGATTACTATATGTTTAAGTGTATACCTCTATGGCCATATATACTGGCCCTTTAAGAATTTGTTCATTCATAAAACCCTGATTACTATATGTTTAACTTATAATCTTTACTATATAGGCTGCCATGTAAATACACTAAGATTGGACAGCTCTCCACAGTCATTATGTATATATAATTGTTCTTTATTTCTCCTTTGTTTGAGGATGCTGTAAAGGGTAGTGTTAAAACTACTCCCCCCACAATGCACCGCTAGTCGCGTGACGTCATTTCCGGGCGACACACGCGACTACCGGAATTAGTAACAACATTAGGACTACACGTCCCATCAGCCCCTGCAGGTTGCGTGACATCACTTCCCGGTTGGCGCACGCGACCGGCCGGAAGCAGGAAGAGTGCACACACTGGGATTAGAAGACAGATATAAGGACGGAACTGTCATTCCCCATTATCTACACTTCTGAAGAAGCCCCTATTTGGGCGAAACGCGTAAAGTGGATCAAGAAGTCTGGACTTTGAATTTTGGACCTTGTATTTTTACCGGAGATTTTATATACAAAGGTTTTTTATTTTATTTTATTTTACAATAAAGTTGCAGTTTGTTTCCAGCTTTTGATCTACCTCTCATTCCTGTGCACCTTGGATCCTGCTTATATCCCTTGGTGGGGATTATACCACCACAAGCACTAACCACCAGAGCAAGTTTAGTGCTCTGGAAATTGTAAGTAGGGTATTTACCCCTTGTTTTCTATCCCAATATTTATACAAAATACACTATTGGATTTTCTTTGTGTTTCTATTTTATACACGTCTGTGGAGCCTTGGAGACCAGATACTACCACCATATCCTTAGACGGGGATTATACCGTCCAGGCGCTAATCAGCAGAGCTCTTAGCAGCTCTGAAAAGTGTGAGTTGGTCCTTCTACTGGTTCTTTATATTATTGCACTATTGTATTTTTATACATTGGCATATTGCACTATTGTTTCTATTTTTATCCTTTAAGGTTTATATTTACTACCTCAATACTGGGACTACTTGTATGTATGTACAATTTTGTTTGAACTATTTTTTTATCTTGTGGCGCGGTTTACCACTTTGTTTTTGCACTTTCTGGTTAATAGCAGGAATTGGGAAGTCCTGCTGGTTTACTGCTGCCGTTCATCCATACATTCTAGAGAGCGCCTACACCTGTGCTGTTTCTAAGGTTCAAAATATGCCTTTTGAAATACCCTGGGATGTCTCCTTTAAGAAATGGTATGCCTTTATGGGATAGTTTGAATATATAGCCTGGTAAAAAACTCTAAAATGGAACCTAGACACAGCGTAAAAAATCCAGCGGAAAAATACTGGAATGGCTGTGTCTCAAATGTGCCCCTTCAATATCCAACATGGGATGTCTTCTTTAAGAAATGGTATGCCTTTATGATGTAGTTGGAATATGTAGCCTGCTAAAGTGTTCCAAAGTGGGACACGGACGCATCAAAACCCACCATGAAAATTCACACTTAAAAACCTGAACTTGTCAAGTCTCTTTTACAGCACTGTAACTTCACAAAATAGTGTCTAGGTCATACATTGGGCATATTGTTTTACTCAGAACTTATAACTGAGCATACTTTGGGGGATTTTATGACCGTGGTACATATCAAGTGTAAGAAATACTCAGCAAAAATGCAACATGTATGTAAAAATGCAATTTGTTTCCCCCCCTCACCACAAATATTGACATGAATTGGTAAAAAAAATGGTGATGAGTGAAGACACATATAAGAAACCCCTGGGTGTCTGCTTTTTCAAATGGAAGCCCTTTGTGGGTCTATTTGAATACTCACACTGATATAAATAGCCCAAAATGAGGTATAGGCTCGTCAAATCCATCTATGAAAATTCTAACTATAGAAACTGAAATAGCCTTGTCTCTTATATGGCATTGTAGCTTTACAGAATAGTGCCAAAGGCATACAATGGGGGTATCGTTATACTCAGCAGATGTAGCTGAACACAATATGTACTGTACAGGGATAGCACATACAAGCTTTACGAAATACACATTACAAAAACCTTGTTATATGTGTATATGCCAAAATAGAGAAAAAACACAATTTTACTCCAATATTTAGATTAGCGATGAAATAGCTTCGTAAAAAGTGTCAAAACTTAGGTAAATAGCCAGTGATATCTACTTTATATAAATATATACTTTTGTATGGCATGTTTTTTTTCTGTGATGGCTACTAAACCTACAAGATAGACATACCAACTTCTAAAATTGTGACCTTTTATTTTGTGACCTGTAACTTTCAAATTAAGCTGAAATTCTGTACATCTTATGTACTCTATAAATCAAGACATAAATGAATTTATTTTGAATTACTTTTTCTAAGCTGGACATATTATGTGCATGCTATTATTGCCAGAACTGTGAATTTTTTTTTCTTTTTTTCCATTTTTTGCCCTTTTTTTTATAACTAATGAGAATTTATTCATGCATATGTCACATCAAATTAAGGTTCCTTTTGCCCTCTAAGAAACGGTATAAAATATGTCTTGGTGCAATAAATGACAGAGATGAAAATTGCATTTGAACACAAACAGCAAAAAATGCAAAAAATGCTTATGTCCTTAAAGGAGCACTATAGAGCCAGGAAAATAAACGTTTTCCTGGCACTGTAGGGTCATTAGGTCCCCCCACCCTCAGGGCCCCCCTCCCGCTGGGCTGAGTGGATTAAACTCCCTTCAGCCACTTACCTTTCTCCAGCGCCGGGCTCCCTCTGTGCTGGGGAACTCTCCACCCCCTGCTGACGTCAGATCCGAATGTGCATGCGCGGCAAGAGCTGCCCGGGCATTCAAACCGCCCATAGGAAAGTATTACTCAATGCTTTCCTATGGACGTCCAGCGTCTTCTCACTGTGATTTTCACATTGAGATTCGCTGAAGCGCCTCTAGCGGCTGTCAGTGAGACAGCCACTAGAGGCTAGATTAACCCTCAGTGAAAAATAGCAGTTTCTCTGAAACTGCTATGTTTTCAGCTGCAGGGTTAAAACAAGAGGGACCTGGCACCCAGACCACTTCATTGAGCTGAAGTGGTCTGGGTGCCTATAGTGGTCCTTTAAGGATAAGTCCAGTTTTGAAGCTGCGTCCTTAAGGGATGAAAATTGGCAAAACATTATGGAATTTGTTGTTCTACAAAAACAGGGATGCTTTGAGGAAACTTCTTCCTCGTAAAGGTCCACAGGGACCATATGTCTTGACATCAATTAGGAATTAAGATCAAGAAGCCTAATTAAGGCCTTCATTTAATAAACTTTCCAAATGATTTGATACTGTTAGAAGAGCTTCCGAAATGATTTTATATACAGAAACCCCTTTAAGGTCTATGGGAAACTTTGTAGCAAAATCTATTTGAAATGTTTTTCTAACAGCATTAAATCATTTGGAAAGCTTATTAAACTAAGGACTAAGTAGGAAACATATTTCTAGAATGAAAGGGAAATTGAAAACACTGCTGTGGAAAATACTATGTGGCTGCTACGATTGTACTTGTACAAAAACAACAAGAACAATAAATAAAAAGCCACAATAAAAATGAAATATATTTTAACAATTGTATTATTAAAAAAAATATGATCTACGAGATTTTTTTGTGTGTTTGTAAGGAGCTCTTAATGAATTCTACTGATGAGAACAATGGCCCTTACAAATAAAAATGACATTCCTTCTGTTTATTAAATGGAAAGAAATATTTCACAAAGTGCAATTTAAAGGACCACTTTAGTGCCAGGAAAACAAACTCGTTTTCCTGGCACTATTTAGTCCTAAGATCCCCTCCATCCTCATGGCCCCCTCCTGCTGGACTGAAGGGGTTAGAACCTCTTCAGCCACTTACCTTTCTCCAGCGCAGGGCTCCCTAGGCGCTGGAGAACTCTCCTCCTCCTGCCGAAGTCAGCACCGAATGCGCATGCGCATGTCAACCCATCTCTCACTTACCTGTATATAGGCTGCCACCCAATCTCTCACTTACCTGATCTTTAGGCTGCCACCCCATCACTCACTAACTTGGTCTATAGGCTGCCACCCCATCTCTCACTAACTTGAACTATAGGCTGCACCCCCCATCACTCACTTACCTGATCTATAGGCTGTCTCTCCCTCCCTCCCACCCCCCCCCATCTCTCACTAACCTGATATATAGGCTGTCTTTCACACCCCCCATCTCTCACTAACCTGATCTATAGGCTGTCTTTCCCCCCCATCTCTCACTTACCTGCTCTGTAGGCTGTCTCTGCAGGCTGGGAGTTGCTGGCTGCATGTGCTACTCCCCTGCGGATTCAGTCAGGAGAGAGAAGCAGGGTTAAGATGTAGCTTCCTATCCCTGCCTCTCTCCACACACAGCTCCACCTACAGGCCTGGCGCCAGTATTGCATTGTATTTTCAATCTCACACGAAAAATATGAAGTAATGAAGTAATTATGGTTCAGTTACATTGTATTAATATGAGCCAAACCGCAATGATGAGGGAAATCAGATGCCACACCACAATGATTTTGCATTTGTGAAAACCATAAATGTGAGTACTAGTGGTAGGAGGTCCTTTACAAATTTTCATGTCTAACAGTACAGTGTGGAGACAAAAAAAAAAGTTCCACACTCAACAACAAATGAAATAATATAGCACCAAATGGTAGTGTGTGATAATTTGCAATGTGCTATTAAGTAATTATTCTATAAGAAATTTAATCTTTTCTATTTTCATTGATCATTATGACTGTTAAATGAGTGCATTGTGGATGTAAAATGCGTTGGGACTTAATGGAATAAAGACAAGAAGATGTAAAATATATTTTATGGTAGTGTATTTGCTTTTAGTTATGTAAAGCAACAAGTGTGTCCTTTATTATCTCTGACCAAAAAAAAAGTTCCTTGCACACTATCGCAAATCCCTATGCACTCTTAAATAACTGGAGATTTTTTTGTATCACTCCAAAGGCCATTAAGTGTGTAAGCTCACTTATCAGATCAAGGCAAAAGGTGAGTCCTACACTAACAATTCACCTTGCTATGTTCAGCTAATAAGATACAATCTCTAATGAGACAGAGAGTTGTATTTGTCTAAACCCCTACATACTTATTAACATCTAAGAAGTCTTGCCTTCACGTGGCAGGTGAACTTACTCTTGAATGGCCATTGGAGTGATACTAAAAAAACCTCCAGTTATTTAAATGTACATAGGGATGTGGGATAGTGTGCAAGTAACCTTTTTCTTTGTTTTTTATTGTATGTATTGGGGCCGATGTGTATTATAGTCACTGCTGCCGCGAAGAGTAGTGGGAGTTTGAGCGGAGGGCATAATTTTGCATGTTTTAATTTTTTTTTAAACTAGGTTTTATATTCTATATCCCAGATGACATCATATGACTTTCTTGACTAAATTGAAAGTATGAAGGGAAATGTACGAAATGCCGAACGCACAGCGCAGGGAGACTACATTAAAGAAACACTCCAGACACCAAAACAACTTCATATAAATGAAGTTGTTAGGGTGCCAGGAGGACCCTGGAGGTACTCGTATCTCAAGGGATTAAACTGTTCTCGAACGGTTTAACACCAAATTTGCCTTCAGCGGCAATGTCCACTCTCCCCCCTAGCAGCATCTGGCTTCTGAATTTTCAGATTTAGGAAGTGCAGAATGTCACTGGGCAAGGGCACTGATGATTAGCTGAGAATGGTCAACTGACACTCTCAGCCAGTCAGTGACTTTCCATTCACTATCCTGGCTTGGAACATTTCTTGTGTGGCACATGAAAATTCAGAAACCGAATGCTGACGGGGGGAGGAGTAGACACTTTTGCTGGAGGCAACTTTGAGGTTAAACGGTTTAATCCCTTGAGTTAAGAGTGCCTCCAGGGGCCTTCTGACACCATAACAACTTAATTTACATTAAGTTGTTTTGGTGCCAACCTTTAAATATGAAACAATTAAATCTATACTGCTTGCTTTTGTGTGTTTGTAAGGAGCTCTTAATGAATTCTACTGATGAGAACAATGGCCCTTACAAATAAAAATGACATTCCTTCTGTTTATTAAATGGAAAGAAATATTTCACAAAGTGCAATTTAAAGGACCACTTTAGTGCCAGGAAAACAAACTTGTTTTCCTGGCACTATTTAGTCCTAAGATCCCCTCCATCCTCATGGCCCCCTCCTGCTGGACTGAAGGGGTTAGAACCTCTTCAGCCACTTACCTTTCTCCAGCGCAGGGCTCCCTAGGCGCTGGAGAACTCTCCTCCTCCTGCCGAAGTCAGCACCGAATGCGCATGCGCATGTCAACCCATCTCTCACTTACCTGTATATAGGCTGCCACCCAATCTCTCACTTACCTGATCTTTAGGCTGCCACCCCATCACTCACTAACTTGGTCTATAGGCTGCCACCCCATCTCTCACTAACTTGAACTATAGGCTGCACCCCCCATCACTCACTTACCTGATCTATAGGCTGTCTCTCCCTCCCTCCCACCCCCCCCATCTCTCACTAACCTGATATATAGGCTGTCTTTCACACCCCCCATCTCTCACTAACCTGATCTATAGGCTGTCTTTCCCCCCCATCTCTCACTTACCTGCTCTGTAGGCTGTCTCTGCAGGCTGGGAGTTGCTGGCTGCATGTGCTACTCCCCTGCGGATTCAGTCAGGAGAGAGAAGCAGGGTTAAGATGTAGCTTCCTATCCCTGCCTCTCTCCACACACAGCTCCACCTACAGGCCTGGCGCCAGTATTGCATTGTATTTTCAATCTCACACGAAAAATATGAAGTAATGAAGTAATTATGGTTCAGTTACATTGTATTAATATGAGCCAAACCGCAATGATGAGGGAAATCAGATGCCACACCACAATGATTTTGCATTTGTGAAAACCATAAATGTGAGTACTAGTGGTAGGAGGTCCTTTACAAATTTTCATGTCTAACAGTACAGTGTGGAGACAAAAAAAAAAGTTCCACACTCAACAACAAATGAAATAATATAGCACCAAATGGTAGTGTGTGATAATTTGCAATGTGCTATTAAGTAATTATTCTATAAGAAATTTAATCTTTTCTATTTTCATTGATCATTATGACTGTTAAATGAGTGCATTGTGGATGTAAAATGCGTTGGGACTTAATGGAATAAAGACAAGAAGATGTAAAATATATTTTATGGTAGTGTATTTGCTTTTAGTTATGTAAAGCAACAAGTGTGTCCTTTATTATCTCTGACCAAAAAAAAAGTTCCTTGCACACTATCGCAAATCCCTATGCACTCTTAAATAACTGGAGATTTTTTTGTATCACTCCAAAGGCCATTAAGTGTGTAAGCTCACTTATCAGATCAAGGCAAAAGGTGAGTCCTACACTAACAATTCACCTTGCTATGTTCAGCTAATAAGATACAATCTCTAATGAGACAGAGAGTTGTATTTGTCTAAACCCCTACATACTTATTAACATCTAAGAAGTCTTGCCTTCACGTGGCAGGTGAACTTACTCTTGAATGGCCATTGGAGTGATACTAAAAAAACCTCCAGTTATTTAAATGTACATAGGGATGTGGGATAGTGTGCAAGTAACCTTTTTCTTTGTTTTTTTATTGTATGTATTGGGGCCGATGTGTATTATAGTCACTGCTGCCGCGAAGAGTAGTGGGAGTTTGAGCGGAGGGCATAATTTTGCATGTTTTAATTTTTTTTTAAACTAGGTTTTATATTCTATATCCCAGATGACATCATATGACTTTCTTGACTAAATTGAAAGTATGAAGGGAAATGTACGAAATGCCGAACGCACAGCGCAGGGAGACTACATTAAAGAAACACTCCAGACACCAAAACAACTTCATATAAATGAAGTTGTTAGGGTGCCAGGAGGACCCTGGAGGTACTCGTATCTCAAGGGATTAAACTGTTCTCGAACGGTTTAACACCAAATTTGCCTTCAGCGGCAATGTCCACTCTCCCCCCTAGCAGCATCTGGCTTCTGAATTTTCAGATTTAGGAAGTGCAGAATGTCACTGGGCAAGGGCACTGATGATTAGCTGAGAATGGTCAACTGACACTCTCAGCCAGTCAGTGACTTTCCATTCACTATCCTGGCTTGGAACATTTCTTGTGTGGCACATGAAAATTCAGAAACCGAATGCTGACGGGGGGAGGAGTAGACACTTTTGCTGGAGGCAACTTTGAGGTTAAACGGTTTAATCCCTTGAGTTAAGAGTGCCTCCAGGGGCCTTCTGACACCATAACAACTTAATTTACATTAAGTTGTTTTGGTGCCAACCTTTAAATATGAAACAATTAAATCTATACCTTTGCTAGTGATTTCCGTATATAAATTACATCTTTTTGCCTACGTAAAGCCATATATTTTCCCCTCATACTCACATATGACAGCTGTACCTTGCATTAAATAATGAATTAAGTCAATATTCTGTAAAAGCAGATCTTTCTTTTTTCCCAAATGTGTCACGTCAATCATTAGTTTGATTTAATAATGTTATGTTGGGTTCTTAAACAACTCTGAATTCAATTGTAAAATTAATCTGTTACACCCTGTGAGAAAGCAAGTAGAATTTCCAATTTTCATGTCAATCCGATGTGTTATCAGTAACTGTGTGCATCTCATCATGCTCATCTAGTTAAAAACAATATCTAATTTCCAATAAAAAGGTACATTTTATATACTCTGTGACAGGAAAATATGTTTCCAAAAGTATAGTTACTTAGAAATAGTGATGTCCCGAATGGTTCACTGGCGAATAGTTCCTGGCGAACATAGCATGTTCGCGTCCGCCACCGAGGGTAAACACATGCGGTGTTCGGTCCGCCCCCTATTCGTCATCATTGAGTAAACTTTGACCCTGTACCTCACAGTCAGCAGACACATTCCAGCCAATCAGCAGCACACCCTCCCTAGCAGACCCTCCCACCTACTGGACAGCATCCATTTTAGATTAATTCGGAAGCTGCAACCATTTTTTTTTTTCAATTTTGTTTTTCAATTTTTTTAGTGCATATAAATGTTACAAGCAGATACTCCCCCCAGACACTCTGTATTACTGCAGATACTCCCTCCAGACACCCTGTGTTACTGCAGATACTCCCTCCAGACACCCTGTGTTACTGCAGATACTCCCTCCAGACACCCTGTGTTACTGCAGATACTCCCTCCAGACACCCTGTGTTACTGCAGATACTCCCTCCAGACACTGACACAGAGCAGAATAGGGACTGTTCCCCCTACAAAGGGTCACTTGGCAGATATGGATTGACACCTATCCTAAGGATCCCTGATACACACTGACACGGAGCCCTCCATGGGTGAAGATGGATTATTATTTTTTGCGCTCGTTTTTTTTTTTTTTTTTAAATTGCGTCGGTTCTTATGGCTTTTTATTTGGCCTTTTTGGGGCTGCAAAAAGAAGATTTTAGAAAAAAGAAGACGTCAAATGGTAAGTTTAATTTTTCTTTACAGGTTAGTTATTTTATTCCCCCTTCACTATTTTTTAGGGTGAGGGGGGTAGGTAGGGGGTAACTTTTTTGGGGTGGGGGGTGGGTGACTAGGGGCTTGGGGACCCCTAGTCACCTTTGATTGGGGGGGGATTTTTATTTAGGGCCCCCACCCACCACTAAGGGGTGGGGACTGGGGGTGGACAGTAGGTCCCCCCCTTATTGTTTTTTTAGGGCCCCCACCCACTGCTCAGGGGTGGGGGTCAGGGGGGAGGACAGTAGGTCCTTCCCCATTGTGATTTATGGCCCCCACCCTACGCGCGCGGTGGGGGCCTGGGGGAGGACAGTAGGTCCCCCCCTCATTATTTTTATGGCCCCCACCCACTACGCAGGGGTGGGGGTGGGGGGAGGAGGACAGTAGGTCCCCCCCCAGTGTGTATCAGGGTCCCTGAGGACAGGTGTCAATCCATACCTGCCAAGTGAATAGAGACTGTTCCCCCTACATAGGGTCACTTGGCAGATATGGATTGACACCTATCCTAAGGATCCCTGATACACACTGACACAGAGCAGAATAGAGACTGTTCCCCCTACATTGGGTCACTTGGCAGATATGGATTGACACCTATCCTAAGGATCCCTGGGATATATATATACTCCCTCCAGACACCCTGTGTTACTGCAGATACTCCCTCCAGACACCCTGTGTTACTGCAGATACTCCCTCCAGACACTCTGTGTTACTGAAGATACTCCCTCCAGACACCCTGTGTTACTGCAGATACTCCCCAAGACACCCTGTGTTACTGCAGATACTCCCTCCAGACACCCTGTGTTACTGCAGATACTCCCTCCAGACACCCTGTGTTACTGCAGATACTCCCTCCAGACACCCTGTGTTACTGCAGATACTCCCTCCAGACACTCTGTGTTACTGCAATACTCCCTCCAGACACCCTGTGTTACTACAGATACTCCCCCAGACACCCTGTGTTACTGCAGATACTCCCTCCAGACACCCTGTGTTACTGCAGATACTCCCTCCAGACACTCTGTGTTACTGCAGATACTGCCTCCAGACACCCTGTGTTACTGCAGATACTCCCCCAGACACCCTGTGTTACTGCAGATACTCCCTCCAGACACCCTGTGTTACTGCAGATACTCCCTCCAGACACTCTGTGTTACTGCAGATACTCCCTCCAGACACCCTGTGTTACTACAGATACTCCCCCCAGACACCCTGTGTTACTGCAGATACTCCCTCCAGACACCCTGTGTTACTGCAGATACTTCCTCCAGACACTCTGTATTACTGCAGATACTCCCTCCAGACACCCTATGTTACTGCAGATACTCTCTCCAGACACCCTGTGTTACTGCAGATACTCCCTCCAGACACCCTGTGTTACTGCAGATACTCCCCCCAGACACTCTGTGTTACTGCAGATACTCCATCCAGACACTCTGTGTTACTGCAGATACTCCCTCCAGACACCCTGTGTTACTGCAGATACTCCCTCCAGACACCGTGTTACTGCAGATACTCCCTCCAGACACCCTGTGTTACTGCAGATACTCCCCCCAGACACCCTGTGTTACTGCAGATAGTCCCCCCAGACACTCTGTGTTACAGCAGATACTCCCCCCAGACACTCTGTTACTGCAGATACTCCCTCCAGACACCCTGTGTTACTGCAGATGCTCCCTCCAGACAATCTGTGTTACTGCAGATACTCCCGCCAGTGGTGGCTCATCAAAATAAATCAGGAAAATTCCAAACCCCAAGGTTGAATATGGCGAATAGGCTACAGATGGCCACTCCCATCACCCAAGGCTGAGTTCTTCAACAGTGTTACCCCTAAATGTCAGTCCTCTGCCTCTTCCTAGGAAAATGTTCAAGATGCCAATACAGTGCCTGGCTGAAAGTGATAGTAGTTGCTGCCTACAGCCTGAGACCAGATCCCATAATTCCCCAACTGGGACTGGGGTTTAGAGTTTACAGTCTGCCGATCCACTGTGGATTGTTATACCTTAAGAATGGCTGCATTAGAGGGTCGAGGGGTCTATGCTCCAGCTCTGAAATCACAGCTGCGGCATGCCACTTGCACCACTTGTGTCAGCGCCAGCAGGCAGTAGCGGTCAATGCGGCATCTATGTATTTTATGCAGGGCTGCCATCAGAAATTTTGGGGCCCCTGACAAAGCACAAGGTCTGGGCCCCCCCACTCCCTCCCTCCCGGGCCCACCCACGCCCTACCTAGTCCGCTGACAATGATGCAGGACTGAATGTGGTGTGTATAGTGGAAGTGAATTAGAATGTGTGTAATGGATGTAGTGTTTGTGTGTATTAGATACTGTTTGTGCAGTGAATGCAGAGTGTGTGTTTGTGTAGCGGATGCAGTGTGTATAGTGAACGCAGAGTGTGTTTGAGTAGTGGATGTAGTGTGTGTACAGTGATGTAGTGTGTGTTTGTGTAGTGGATGTAGTGTTTGTATGTACTAGATGAAATGTGTTTAGTGGATGCAGTGTCTGTAGTGGATGCAGTGTGTGTATTAGACGCAGTGTCTGTGTATAGTGAATGCAGAGTGTTTCAATTTGTGGTGGATGTAGTGTGTGTACTGTGAATACAGGATGTTTGTGTAGTGGATGCTGTGTGTACAGTTAATGCAGAGTGTGTGTCAGTATAGTGAATCCAGAGTATGTGCATAGTTTAGTGAATGCAGAGTGTGTGTTAGTGTGTAATGAATGCAGAGTGTGTGTTAGTGTGTAGTGAATGCAGAGTGTGTCAGTGTAATGAATGTAGTGTGTGTGTTAGTGCAGTGAATGCAGAGTGTGTGTAAATGTGTAGTGAATGCAGAGAGTGTGTTAGTGTAGTGAATGCAGTGTGTTAATGTGAAGTGAATGAAGAGGGTGTGTTAGTGTGTAGCGGATGCAGAGTGTGTGTTAGTGTAGTGAATGCAGTGTGTTAATGTGAAGTGAATGAAGAGGGTGTGTTAGTGTGTAGCGGATGCAGAGTGTGTGTTAGTGTAATGAATGCAGAGTGTTAATGTGTAGTGAATGCAGAGAGTGTTTGAATAGTGGATGTAGTGTGTGTACAGTGATGTAGTGTGTTTTTGTGTAGTGGATGTAGTGTTTGTATGTACTAGATGAAATGTGTTTAGTGGATGCAGTGTCTGTAGTGGATGTAGTGTGTGTATTCGACGCAATGTCTGTGTATAGTGAATGCAGAGTGTTTCAATTTGTGGTGGATGTAGTGTGTGTACTGTGAATACAGGGTGTTTGTGTAGTGGATGCTGTGTGTACAGTTGATGCAGAGTGTATGTTAGTGTAGTGAATGTAGAGTGTGTGTCAGTATAGTGAATCCAGAGTGTGTGCATAGTTTAGTGAATCCAGAGTGTGTGTTGGTGTGTAATAAATGCAGAGTGTGTGTTAGGGTGTAGTGAATGCAGAGTGTGTCAGTGTAATTAATGTAGTGTGTGTGTAAATTTGTAGTGAATGCAGAGTGTGTATTAATGTGTAGTGAACACAGAGAGTGTGTTAATATGTAGTGAATGCAGAGTGTGTGTTAGTGTAGTGAATGCAGAGTGTTAATGTGTAGTGAATGCAGAGTGCATGTTGTATTAGTGAATGCAGTGTGTGTATTGTATTAGTGCGTTAGTGTATGCAGTGTGTGTGTTGGTTGTGTTAGTGTATGCAGAGTGTGTGTTGTGTTAGTGTATGCAGTTTGTTGTGTTAGTATATGCAGTGTGTGTTGTGTCAGTGTATGTAGTGTGTGTGTTGTGTTAGTGTATGTAGTGTGTGTGTGTGTTGTGTCAGTGTATGTAGTGTGTGTGTGTGTTGTGTTAGTGTGTGTGGTGTGTCAGTGTATGTAGTGTGTATGTTGTGTTAGTGTATGTAGTGTGTGTGTTGTGTCAGTGTATGTAGTGCGTGTTGTGTTAGTGTATGTGTGTGTGTTGTGTTAGTGTATGTAGTGTGTGTGTGTTGTGTCAGTGTATGCAGTGTGTGTGTGTGTTGTGTCAGTATATGCAGTGTGTGTGTGTTGTGTCAGTGTATGTAGTGTGTGTGTGTTGTGTCAGTGTATGTAGTGTGTGTGTGTTGTGTTAGTGTGTGTGTGTTGTGTTAGTGTGTGTGTGTTGTGTTAGTGTATGTAGTGTGTGTGTGTTGTGTTAGTGTGTATGTGTGTTGTGTTAGTGTATGCAGTGTGTGTTGTGTTAGTGTATGTAGTGTGTGTGTGTTGTGTTAGTGTGTGTGTTGTGTTAGTGTGTATGTGTGTTGTGTTAGTGTGTGTCATGTCAGTGTATGCAGTGTGTGTGTTGTGTTAGTGTGTGTGTGTGTTGTGTTAGTGTATGTAGTGTGTGTGTGTTGTGTTAGTGTGTGTGTGTTGTGTTAGTGTGTGTGTGTGTTGTGTTAGTGTATGTAGTGTGTGTGTGTTGTGTTAGTGTGTATGTGTGTTGTGTTAGTGTGTGTGTTGTGTCAGTGTATGCAGTGTGTGTGTGTTGTGTTAGTGTATGTAGTGTGTGTGTGTGTTGTGTTAGTGTATGTAGTGTGTGTGTTGTGCTAGTGTGTATGTGTGTTGTGTTAGTGTATGTAGTGTGTGTGTGTGTTGTGTCAGTGTATGTAGTGTGTGTTGTGTTAGTGTGTATGTGTGTTGTGTTAGTGTGTGTGTGTGTTGTGTCAGTGTATGCAGTGTGTGTGTGTGTGTTGTGTTAGTGTATGTAGTGTGTGTGTGTGTTGTGTCAGTGTATGTAGTGTGTGTGTGTTGTGTTAGTGTGTGTTGTGTCAGTGTGTGTCGTGTCAGTGTATGCAGTGTGTGTGTTGTGTTAGTGTATGTAGTGTGTGTGTGTTGTGTCAGTGTATGTAGTGTGTGTGTGTTGTGTCAGTGTATGTAGTGTTTGTGTGTGTTACATAGTTACATAGTTACATAGTTAGATAGCTGAAAAGAGACTTGCGTCCATCAAGTTCAGCCTTCCTCACACCTGTTTTTTTGCTGTTGATCCAAAAGAGAAAAAAAAAAAAAAAAACCCAGTTTGAAGCACAATTTTGCAACAAGCTAGGACAAAAAATTCCTTATTGACCCCAGAATGGCAGTCAGATTTATCCTTGAATCAAGCAGTTATTACCCTACATTGAAAGATTATATCCTTGAATATTCTGTCTTTGCAAGTATGCATCTAGTAGCTGTTTGAACATCTGTATGGACTCTGATAAAACCACTTCTTCAGGCAGAGAATTCCACATCCTGATTGTTCTTACAGTAAAAAAACCTTTCCTTTGCCTTAGACGAAATCTTCTTTCTTCCAGTCTAAACGCATGGCCTCGTGTCCTATGTAAAGTCCGGTTTGTGAATAGATTTCCACACAATGGTTTGTATTGGCCCCAAATATATTTGTATAATGTTATCATATCCCCTCTCAGGCGACGTTTTTCTAAACTAAATAGGTTTAAATTTGTTAACCTTTCTTCATAGCTGATATGTTCCAATCCTTTTATTAATTTTGTAGCCCGCCTCTGCACTTTTTCTAGTGCCATGATATCCTTCTTTAGAACAGGTGCCCAAAATTGCACAGCATATTCAATATGTGGTCTTACCAGTGATTTATAGAGAGGCAAAATGATATTCTCGTCCCGAGAATGAATGCCCTTTTTCATGCATGACAATACCTTACTGGCCTTGGCCACTGCTGATTGACATTGCACATTGTTGCATAGTTTGTTGTCTATAACAATTCCCAAGTCCTTTTCGTGTGTTGTTATCCCTAATTCGCTTCCATTAAGGGTATACGTTGCTTGTGTATTCTTTACGCCGAAGTGCATAACTTTGCATTTTTCAACATTAAATTTCATCTGCCATTTGAGTGCCCAGTCCTCCAGTCTATCTAAATCCTTCTGCAGCAAAGTAATATCTTGCTCACATTGTATTATTTTACAAAGTTTTGTGTCATCTGCAAACACTGAAACATGACTTTCAATGCTGTCTAGTGTGTTGTGTTAGTGTGTGTGTGTGTTGTGTCAGTGTATGTAGTGTGTGTATGTGTGTGTGTGTAAATGTGCAATCTGGGGGGAGGGGGAGGAAGGGGCATTGTCACATATATTTTTGTAAAAAAAAAATTAATTTAATTAAATAGTTTCTCCCCCTCCCTGCTTACCTGTGTCCAGGGAGGGGGGAGATTCCATGATCCCTGGTGATCCGGTGGAGGGGCCCCCCGGCTCCCTGGTACCACAGAGGGGGCTCAGGCCCAGGCAGCACACAGCTTCTCCTCTCTTCTCTCTTCTAATAACTCTCGCGAGACCCGGTTGCCATGGCAACGCTCCGCGGGTCTCGCGAGAGTTATTAGCAGAGAGAAGAGAAAAGGAGAAGCTGTGTGCTGCCTGGGCCTGAGCCCTCTCTGCGGTAACAGGGAGCCGGGGGCCCGCGGCTGCACACATAGATAGCGATATTCGCTATCTATGTGTGCAAAGAAAGAAAGTGGGGCCCAGGACTGCCAGAGCAGTCCGGGCCCCCCAGGGCCGCCGGGCCCGTGACAACCATCATGGTTGTCACCCCCTGATGGCGGCCCTGATTTTATGTCTATGTGGGCCCCCATCAGGGCACTATAGAGTCAGGAAAACCGCTTTGTTTTCCTGACACCATAGTGATCCTTTACGTTTTCTATGGCTACTTAACCCAATTATCTCCACGATAGAGGGGAGGGATTTTACTGTTTCTGTGGGAGTGATTAACATTGTGAAAAAAGGTCCATGTGGGAGTATACCTTGCTGGAGGACATGCATAAAAGGCTGAGCTGGTGCCACCATTAAACAGACCGTTTTTACCCCTTCATGAAGTCTGGGCTCATGTTTGGGGGATTGGGAGCTATAATTCACAGCCAGGTATAAAACATAATTTAATATGAATAATATATTAAAGAATGTGAGGAACTAAGATTTTTTATTTTTTTATTTCTGCATGACATTTTAACTGTGAATGTCATAATACGGTTTGCTTTTACTGCAATAAAATACATATATGTATTCAGCGATGTCTCACGTGTATAACAGTACCCCCTATGTACAGGTTTTATTGTGTTTTGGGAAGTTACAGAGTCACATATAGCATGTTACATTTTTCACACTGAAATTCGCAAGATTGGTTATGTTGCCTTTGTGACCGTATGGTAGCCCAGGAATGAAAATTATGGCATAACATTTGCAATAGTAGACAAACCAAGGTATTGCAAATGGGGTATGTCCGGTCTTTTTTAGTAGCCACTTGGTCACAAACACTGGCCAAAGTTATTGTTAATATTTGATAGTGTGTGAAAAATGCAAAAAACTAATCTGAATGCCAATTTTGGCCAGTGTTTGTGACTAAGTGGCTACTAAGAAAGACTGGACATGCCCCTTTTGAAATACCTTGGGTTGTCTACTATTACAAATGGTATGCCATCATGGGGTTAATTCTCATTCCTGGGCTACCATACGGTCTCAAAGGCAACGTAACCAATCTGGCTAATTTCAATGTGAAAAAACTGAAACGCAAGCCTTATATTTGACTCAGTAACTTTTGAAAACACCATTGTAGCAAACTCACCCCTTTAAGGGAGTTTGCCTTGAGCTTTTGGAGGGGCCTGCTTGCTCGCCTCCTGCCCTGTGACTACGGCCCCTGTGATGTATTGCCCTTTAAGAACATATTTGGGCATAATAGATTTGTATTGTGCGCCTACTGGCCCTTTAAGCACAGTGAATGGACTTTTATTGGACTGTGTATGCCCTTTTAAGAACCATCTGGGGACATATTGTGACTTTTGGGAACAATGCCCCTTTAAGACTTTGTCCCCAGACTGTTAAAATCCTTTGTTCATTGCTATTTTCCACTTGGTTCAGTAAATGGGGCTTACTCAACCAGGTACACCACAGGCAGACTACCCAGAAGTGGAAGTGTGCCATCAATTTACCTCCCAGGCTGGGAGCCTGCTGTAGGTAAATTGCCGAACGCTGGGGGGCCGCCGTTCGTGCAAACGAACACTTGGCGGTGGCCATCTTTGTTTATTCAATGTGGTCAGCGGTGTGTGTAGCCAAATCCATGGAACTGAAATCGGCTATACAGTTCCGCGAACACTGCTGAGCATTACCTTCTCCCACAATGATTTTGCAGCAACAGAGCATTCGGCGATGGGACTTTTTCAGTGTGAAATTGACCAACCGCACAGCCCAAATCTATGGAACTGTTTTGGGCGGGAAAATGTGCTTGCGGTCTGTCATAAAGGAACCTCCAGCTAACTTTTAAACCCTGGATGTAATTGGCTGAATTTTAACTGTTTATAATTAAAGTGTGCTGAATAATAATATGTTTTTTTGAATATTGAATTTATAGTTTTAAAGTTATAGTACATGTGTAAAAACTTCATTTCTCTGCCAGTGATAATTACATTAACCCATTGTGTAAGGTAATTAAATCACAGGCAGAGGGGAGTATTGTGTCTGTAATTGCTGGGAGTGTCTAAGTGTATTGTACGTATTGATTGGTTGTTTTACAAAACCCTGTGGGCAGTACTATGTGTGCAAAATGTGCATAAAAGCAGTGTCTCATTAAAAGCTTCAGTTCTTCTTCACCCTCAATTTGAGTCCTGTCTCTTATTGGGGGAATCTGCTACAAGGGATTGCTATGCTCTGCATATTCCCTTGCTATAATCACTCCTAAACTCTTGCAAGAGCTCGTTCCTGGTTTGCGCTCTGAAGGAGTCTACGGTGGTTATGGTGTCAGCTGGAGTGCTGGAAGCCCTCAGGAAGCACTAGGAGCATCCCCCAACGAAGGTACCCAGTCAGGGTGCCCGTTGATCAGTTACAACCATAAAACCTGTACATGAGGGGTGCTGTTATACTCAGGAGACTTCGCTGAACACAA
Source organism: Pelobates fuscus (assembly GCF_036172605.1). Taxonomy (NCBI): domain Eukaryota; kingdom Metazoa; phylum Chordata; class Amphibia; order Anura; family Pelobatidae; genus Pelobates; species Pelobates fuscus. Next base: position 58,923,786 of record NC_086321.1, read on the forward strand.
AAATTTGTGTTTCAAAACAGTAAAATGAACCACAACAATTATCTCGTCCGGGTAAGTGACACTAATATTTGTGTTCAGCGAAGTAAAACAGTACCCCCCATGTACAGGTTTTATGGTGTCATAGAAAGTTACAGGGTTAAATACAGTGCTAGCAAATTAAATTCCCTGGACTTTCGGCCTGGGTTGTCAGGCAGGTCCTGCAAATCGTAATTATTAAAATGACCTAATTATGTAAAAATATTACATAAATATATACATAGAATTATTATATATATATACGTGTTTGTGTATATATATAATCCGACCTCCGACACTCACCATCATTAAAAAATATAACTTGTAATACCTGGGTGCTTCCAGCGCCAAACATAAAGCAAATAGTAAACTGAGCACTCCTTAGGAAATTTTCAATCGTGTATTTAATAAGTAATCAAGTTTACTTAAATACACAATTGAAAATTTCCTAAGGAGTGCTCTGTTCACTATTTGCTTTATGTGTGTGTGTGTGTGTGTGTATATATATATATAATTTTTTGTAATTATTTTTATTTATATATAGGTATTTATATATAGATATAGTGATATTTTTCGTTCAAGTGTGTATGTGTGTGTGTATGTATATATATATATAACAATTATTAAAGAAAAGAGGAGTCAGAAGTTGTAATCCAATATTTTTTTATTTAGAAAAGCAAGTGGGAGAAGCAACAAAGCAAAGGCAGCCCAGGTTGTTAGAAGCAGTCCTGGGAGGATATAGTACAGAGGAGAATGAACCAATGTATATTCAGGGGAAGGATAGGGAAAACCAGGAGGAAATTGAGAATGTAACACCCTATAATGAACAGCGTCATCATCATTATCCCTTCTGGGAAGACCCTGCGCACGTTGTTCACGAACTAGGCTATCTACATCAGCAATGGTTATGCCCAAATTATGGCCAGCTTGCGCGCGCATTAAAATGCACTCTTCCTCCCTCATTTCCATAAAGCGCTGCATATTTTGCTGCAAGGACTGTACCAGAGTATACATTCATGCGAAACGAATATTTCTGAAGTGCCCAAGTCTAATGAGTAGTTTGGTTCGGTTTAGAGGTTTGTAGAGAAAGTATATAGTGATCATGATTTTTAGCGATATCCAATATTTTTAAGGTGGTCTTAAACAAACATAAAATGCTATATAAAATGTGTGGGAATATCGAATAGTCGTGTACAGTAAATCAGAGAGGGCTCAGAATATCGAACCATCGATCGGTAACCTGGATGAAGTAGGGGGTCTATCTGTTTTATTAAATACGCGGTAATATGCTTATAATGGGATAGGACGATAGGAAAGGTGTGTGATTGGGATAAGTGGTTGTGGCTGTATTTACCTTATCCTGGGACCGACCTGGCTCCTAAGCTTAAGCCGCGCGTGGCTGGATCACTCCTGCCTCCACACGAGCCGCATGCGGCTTGATCTCCTCTTCTGACTTAGCCGCGTGCACTGACTGCAGTGATCGGTCACGTGGCCCGCCTGGCACTAGGAGCACGGCTCGAGTCACGAGCTCGCTCTAAAAGGGGCAGTGGGAGCCAAAAGTTGAATCAGGCTCCCATTGGCCCACGTCATTCCAGCACCCCCACACAAACGTTTTGGGGGCGTAGGCATGACGTGGGCCAATCACTGGTGTTACAGTAGTGTACATTAAAAAAAAACTAGAAATTTGACTGTGAAATAATAGCAGTCAGTTTCCTTCACACGTGTGCGTTTCAGGGCCTGCCAGGGCACAGTGTCACACCAGTGCAACTCATATCTGGTGTAACAGTAGTGTACATTTAAAAAAAAAAAATACAGGGGGCTTGTTGTCACCTTTCGGGGACCCTTGGTGTTGTACGTGGCTGGGTGGAGGAAGAGACCTTCAATGACATCAGTGAGGACAAGGAACGGGACATGGCTAGCTTGGTATCCAACCTTGTGCAAATGGGGAGTTTGCGGTTGTGCAAATGGACTGTTTGCGGTTCGTTAAACGGGGAGTTTGGTCTATCACTGTGAAGTGGGTGTAACCCTTACAATACCTGATCGATACAACATCATACCTGATGTTTTAAAGCACGTTATTCCAAACAATTTAGGAATGTTAGGTGATTTATGCCCTTTATGGATTAAAACCAGACTCTGCATCAACTATGTAATTTTCCATGGGAGTTTTGCCATGGATCCCCCTCCGGCATGCCAAAGTCCAGGTGTTAGTCCCCTTGAAACAACTTTTCCATCACTATTGTGGCCAGAAAGAGTCCCTGTGTGTTTTAAACTTCGCCTGCCCATTGATGTCAATGGCGGTTCGCGCGGTTCGCCCTTTCGCGAACATTTGCGGAAGTTTCCGTCCGCCGTTCGCGAACCGAAAATTTCGTGTTCGCGACATCACTACTTAGAAATAGTAAATTCAATTGAAAACTCACTTTAAGTCAGGGTTATTTACTAAATTGGGAATTGTTGGGGTTTACAAAGTTGATTTGTACATTTATTCCAGTATGGCCTGTGATTTTGGGTAAAATTAAGTAATTCTGCCTTATGACACACACCTGAGCTATATATCTGATTTTGATTTAAACACAGTTTTTTTTTCATGTTTGTTTGTTAACCTGTCCAAAGCTGTGGAATTATGAAAATTGCAGTTCCCCAAGATTCTCTGCATGTAGGGAATCATGGGAAAATTATTTCTGGCAAGCATGCTAATTTGTTGCAAAATTGTGTAGCTTACTTAAGTGGCAGATGGCAAACCTTTTAGAAGGTTAGGAACCAGTCTCCACGCATTGAATTTGACACCACCCATCTCTCTTCAAACCCCACCTTCTGACTTGTTGGATTCATGAAAATTCATCAAAACAAAATAAAAAAACAATATATATTTTTGTATCTTTATCTGTCATCTTAAAATGATGACTCGAGGAAAGATTAGAAAATAATGGAGCAGACTGTCTGAAATCTGAGATAGTGTGGCAGACCTAAAGTAGCACTTTTGCCATTTGGGGACTTCATGAAATTGCAAAGACCTCTGATGGTGATATCACTGCTGGGGTGCAGCAATCCTCGCCCCTTGCCGAACTGTTGCTAGACCTGCTTTAGAGAACTGTTGAGAGGGTTGCTGGTTTGAGACCTCCAAGGCCTGAATGTGGCCTTCCTTTGCTTTCATCTCTGTCCTCAACGTGGCCATCTCAGACCTAATTGTGCCATGTAGGTCATCAGAGAGTGCAGACAAGTCAGTCTTAGTGGCTACTGTGGCTGCTAACATGCAAATATCTGCACTTATCTGGTGTGGCTGCTTCATCTTGGCTTTCCAGAAGCTAGGTGCCATATTAGGTTTGGATCCTCCATCCCGGTCCCACCAGGTTGTGAAAATAACTATCCATTGGATGGGATTGGGAGCCTGAGAACATCACTTTGGTGTCTGCGGGGATTCTGACCTTTTAATGCAGTCCATGGCAGAGTCAGGTGTCTGTGTGAAGGCTAATTATAGCGGAGCCGTGGGTTTAACCCCTTAAGGACCAAACTTCTGGAATAAAAGGGAATCATGACATGTCACACATGTCATGTATCCTTAAGGGGTTAAGCTGCCATGCTGCTCAGTGTCCAGGCTACGCCTCTCGGCAGATGTTTTTTTTTTCTGCAGGATGACAAACAGCACTGAAGAAAATGATCCGTTAGAGTACACTGTTGAAAAGAAGTCATTTTGATAAATAAAAAAAGTAAAATATGTTTGCATGCATGCTCTTACTTCTCATTCAAGTGCGTCTATTATTCTGTCTGGCCTTCTCTCCCTCAAGTTTATCCACAAGGCCAGTGAAAGATTCATACAATGGCAGAGATTATTTTACAAGCTATTCTTTTATTTTTAAAAATAAGTGCAAGCGCTACACTTAACCTTAAAACCTTAAAATGGGCGATCTACATATACCATGAAATAAAAACACCTACACATGCAATATTATGATTGGTGAAAAACCATTCTTTATGTGTATAGCTGCTTGGTTTACATTTTGTATATATACATCAATTTATAATTTAATTATTTGTTTTTATATTAATAGAGTTAATTAATATATTAATAGATTAATAGAGCTCTCCCGTTTTATATACATGTGATAATTATCCTTTTATATTGCCATTTAAAATCCAGCTTCTTTATTAAAAAAGAAGTTAAAATAAGAAAACAATCTACAAATAAAAAAGTGAAAGAAATTTGAGCGTTCTGCAATTTTGTAGTTCTACAAACTGCTTATTTTTTTATTTTTTTTACAAATATTTATAAATGTAGAAATATTACATTTATTTGTTTTTAAATCTTTAACAACATTCCATTAAAATAAATGTAATAATTAAAAAAAAAAACAGTTTTTATTCTTATTACTTAGGTAATACTGCAAACAGTGATTGTGTGGAAAATAATACATTTGTTTAGGAAAGCTATTTAAATATTAAAAGAAATTAGCTAAGAAATATAAGTTGATATGTTTCATTTAGGAAGGTGATACTAAGTATAATGTTAATATTAGTGTGTAGCATATATGCTTGCCATTTTAATGTTGTATTTTGTTTAAAATATTGTTTTATGTACAAATTAAGATGCTTTAAACAGATAGATGATATCAGAAATTGGCAGTAAGTTAATTCATCACGTCAATTAGTTTTACGTTAGTGCATTGGTTAACATCAAGGACATGGCAAAAGATTGGAAGGGCATTATAAAGCATGGTAAATTAGGAGTTAAACATCAGAATTAAGATTACTATGAAAAACAATTTTTCTTTACTTTTTAAACTTAAAAAAAACAAAACACTTTTCTTTTAACTTTATTATAATTTCTCAATTTTCCCACTACCATCCACCTCAATTAACTAAATTATCTAAATTAAAATGAATAATAAAATAAAGTTAACTCCAAGAAGTGAACAAATGTCAAGGAAAGGGCTAAAGTTTTTTTTTTTTTTTAACATGGTATAAAATAATTGTTACTTTAGAGGAATACCCTGTAACACTGTAATCCATCTGTCTCCACTTAAAAACTCAGTCTCAGTGCGCGGAAGAAGGAGGTGGATCCTGCCCACATAGCACTTTGACCACTGTGACTGACTGTCACAGAGATCACGTGTGCTGGACATCATGATTTGGTCTTGCTGTTTTGCCTTGGATACAGAGGAACCCAGCAACAGCTATAAACCCGGTGCTACTGCAATCGGTGGTTAATTTTAGTGCTTGATTTAATTATTATGTCAAATGTCCATACAAGAAGGACAATCATGAATGAATAATTCTGTAATTGGTTCTTAACACGACAAAGGACCACTCCACACCCAAAAGCACTTCAGTTTTCTTAAGTGCTTTACACTGATCAGCCAGAACATTAACACTACCTACCTAATATCATGTACGTCCCCCTTATGCTTCCAAAACATAATACAACAAGGAATGGGCTCCACAAGACATCTGAACGTGTTTAGTGGTATCTGGCACCAAGACATTATCAGCAGATCTTTTAAGTTCTGCAAGTTGTGAGATGGATCCTCTATGCCTCATATTTGTTGTTGCAGCACATCCAGGAGATCTGGGGAATAAGAGGCCAGGGCAACACTTTGAACTCTTTGTCATGTACCTTAAACCATTCCGGAACAATTTTTGCAGTGTTGCATGGTGCATTATCCTGCTTAAAGAAATGACCACGGTCATAAGGGAAAACCACTGCTATAAATGGTCTGCATTAAGTGTTCCAGCAATTTGAGTTACAGTAGCTATTCTGTGTGACCGGACTAGACTGGCTAGCCTGTTCTCCCCGTGTGCATCAATAAGACTGAAGTGCCCATGATCCTGACGCCAGTTCACTGGTTGTACTTCCTTACACCACTTTTGGTAGGTTCTATTCAATGCATAACGTGGGCACCCTGCAAGACTCACCATTTTGGAGATGCTTTCACAACATTGCATTAAAAACCATGTTCCCACAGCAATACCCTTACGTTGTGATTTATAGTAAACTGGCACTGTCACAAGAGGTTTTAAATTTCTATCAATGACTATCATCCTCACCTGGGGCTCCAACTTCTGTATGTACCCCTAACAACACCTCTTCTTTGAATGTTTTCCTCTGTCAAGCTGGACTTGGTAGCTTGTTTGAGAGTTCCGACTACAAAGTCAACCAGCTTCGTGAAATGCCTTTTAGTGTTAGAATCCACAATTGCCTGTACAGGATTTACTCTAGTAAACAGCACTTTAATTCATAGATTAATGTCCTCACAACACTGGGCTATAAAAACATGTTATTTAGAAGAGCTACCCCTGCATGGGCAAATGTAATTTCTAATACGTACCATTCCAGTTTGTAATTAGTACAGCATTACAACGAGTACATCCGTAGACACACACTGACAGGTATCACTAGAAACACACACATGTTGCCACTAAACACACACAGAGGAAGACATTGACCTATTTAGTGCTTGGTGCTCACCAGGCTGGGCAGTTCCTGGGGCTTTCTCTTTCTTCTGCTCCATGCAGACTCCCCCCACCTGCACTCTGAACTAACATGATAGGGAGGGACAGGGGAGCAGGGAGGCCAAGAAAATGTATGATATTAAAACTGGCATTTTAGTTTGCCATCATAACTGAAAGGCTGGTTAAATTTGCAAATCCCTCTTCACTAGTGATGTCGCGAACACAAAATTTTTGGTTCGCGAACGGCGGGCGCGAACTTCCACAAACGTCGGCGAACCGGGCAAACCGCCGTAGACTTCAATGGGCAGGCAAATTTTAAAACCCACAGGGACTCTTTCTGGCCACAATAGTGATGGAAAAGTTGTTTCAAGGGGACTAACACCTGGACTGTGGCATGCCGGAGGGGGATCAATGGCAAAACTCCCATGGAAAATTACACAGTTGATGCAGAGTCTGGTTTTAATCCATAAAGGGCATAAATCACCTAACATTCCTAAATCACAATGGATATGGATTGACACCTGACATATGACATATTGACACCTTGACATATGGACTGACACCTGTCCTCAGAGCCCCTGATACACACTGACACAGAGCATTATAGGGACTGTTCCCCCTACATAGGGTCACTTGGCAGATATGGATTGACACCTATCCTAATGATCCCTGATACACACTGACACAGAGCAGAATAGGGACTGTTCCCCCTACATAGGGTCACTTGGCAGATATGGATTGACACCTGTCCTCAGAGACCATGATACACACTGACACAGAGCAGAATAGAGACTGTTCCCCCTACATAGGGTCACTTGGCAGATATGGATTGACACCTGTCCTCAGAGACCATGATACACACTGACACAGAGCAGAATAGAGACTGTTCCCCCTACATAGGGTCACTTGGCAGATATGGATTGACACCTGTCCTCAGAGACCCTGATACACACTGACACAGAGCAGAATAGGGAATTTTCACTAAATGCCAAACATTGCTATACAGGGGAATATTCAGTAAATAAGGATAAGGGAGGGAGCCTACTGTCCTTTCCCCGGCCCCCACCCCTGCGCGGTGGGTGGGGGCCATAAATCACAATGGGGGGGACCTACTGTCCTCCCGCCCCCACCCGTGAGCGGTGGGTGGGGGCCATAAAAATAATGAGGGGGGGACCTAGTGTATGATGTTGTATCGATCAGGTAGTGTAAGGGTTACGCCCACTTCACAGTGACAGACCAAACTCCCCGTTTAACGCACCGCAAACAACCGCAAACAGTCCATTTGCACAACCGCAAACTCCCCATTTGCACAAGGTTGGATACCAAGCTAGCCATGTCCGTTCCTTGTCCTCACTGATGACATTGAAGGTCTCTTCCTCCACCCAGCCACGTAAAACACCAAGGGTCCCCGAAAGTATGCTAATAAACTGAAAAAAGAAAAAAAATCTCCCAAGAAGGAGATCTAAAACTGGCATAGGAAAAGGTTAGACAACTATAATAAAGTGATATCTACAAATCCTAGTGAGCATAGGTGTATAATAGAGGGAGAAAGGGAAAGCAGAGTAATGCTTCCTAATACCGTGGTTAGTACCCTTTGTTAAAGTAAATTGAGTAATGGACAAAAGTCTTTATTGTATCATTTATAAATAACAAAGGGATACTATACTCATTCCCCTAAAGTGGCTAATTGTGTAATAATGGTAATACTATTACCTATTATATAATATTGGCAGGGCAAGGAAATTCCCTCTAAATAGATGGGTATAGGCAGAGAGTATGGAGACCAGAGTGATAAAGTGTCAATAAGGTTTTATAAAGTTAAATGTATCACAGACACACAGCCACCCATTCTCTTAGCTAGTTTCCAGAAATGCTGGATAGGTAGAAGGGCTATAAAGACTCAGAGAGGTCTAAGAAGAATCCTCTAAACTAGCCCTAATCTCCTTAAACACCTTCAAGGGTGTTCTAAGCTAAAGCTCAATCTAAACATTTAGATGACTGCCTGATTTCCCATCACAGATGCTGGCTAGGAATAACACTGTGCCAGACAAAGAGTGGGTCTAAGTGCCCATAGTGCAGTAAAGTGTCCCTAGTGAAGTGAAAAAGAGAATAACGATCTGGCGCCCAAGAGAATAACGAGCTAGTGCCCTATCAGGGGACGTGTATATGGCATCGATTTTAGGAAGCGGGAGATGGAAAAAGATGCCTGGTCGGTCCTCCAACTTCAAATTTGGGGCACTGCGCGTGCACTCTAATGTGCCACCAGATAGGAGTGGTGTGTTAAGTAGTACTATTCCTATCAGTTTAATCCCTGTTATGTGCCTTTTTTTTGGTTTGTTTTTTGAAGACACAGTGCAGCACCAGAGGCCTGAAAAATTAGGCATGTACACATGCCTGAAAGATTAGGTATTGTTGCAGCCGCTGCTGTAGCAGCGGCCAGAAAAAATTATGTTTGTTTCCCAGGCAGAAAGTGCCCTGAAACATTGCGGCTTGAACCCTAGTTGGTGGCGGATAAGTCACGCAAGTCAACCGGCATTCAGAGCTAAAATACAGCAGCGTGTGGACCATTTTTAGCCCAAGGCAGCTCATCTCATCAGGCCTTTTTTAATCGAATGTATCGCCCAGTGTCAGTCCCTTCGGGATCCATCCCTCATTCATCTTAATAAAGGTGAGGTAATCTAGACTTTTTTGACCTAGGCGACTTCTCTTCTCAGTGACAATACCTCCTGCTGCACTGAAGGTCCTTTCTGACAGGACACTTGAAGCGGGGCAGGCCAGAAGTTCTATCGCAAATTGGGATAGCTCAGGCCACAGGTCAAGCCTGCACACCCAGTAGTCAAGGGGTTCATCGCTCATCAGAGTGTCAATATCTGCAGTTAAGGCGAGCTAGTCTGCTACCTGTCGGTCGAGTCGTTCTCTGAGGGTGGATCCCGAATGGCTGTGGCGATGCGTAGGACTTAAAGGAACACTATAGTCACCTAAATTACTTTAGCTAAATAAAGCAGTTTTAGTGTATATGTCATTCCCCTGCAATTTCACTGCTTAATTCACTGTCATTTAGGAGTTAAATCACTTTGTTTCTGTTTATGCAGCCCTAGCCACACCTCCCCTGGCTATGACTGACAGAGCCTGCATGAAAAAAAAAACTGGTTTCACTTTCAAACAGATGCAATTTACCTTAAATAATTGTATCTCAATCTCTAAATTAAACTTTA